>NC_088205.1:39225719-39832733 GCF_037126465.1 Ornithodoros turicata | reverse complement strand
AAAAAACGCCGTCAGAACATCGAGGACCGTTCGCCCTACTGAAAATAGTGCTTTTGGTTAGACATGCTCGACGAGGATAAAATCGGAATACCTTTTTTGTAATTCGGCTGTCAAGTTCCATAGTGTGTGCCGGGTGAGTGATGGGAGCTCTAGTGCAACACTAGTGCTCCGACGGAGAGAGTGCAAATGAGCTGCGCGGTTGAGGTAGTGTCTTTTCCGCTAGATGAATCTTCAACTTGTTTGAGCATGTAGAAGAAGCGAACTGTGTTATAGAACGGATGGGCTCCACGGCCGTCTATGGAGTAGTTTTCACATCGCTTCGAAAATATTCTATTCCATACGTTTTGTCGCGTGTTTTGTTGAAGTTTCTTCTCTTTTTCCTGCATATTCTGCTTTTTCTGCTGCTTGTTTCTCAGCTCAAGCTCGCGCATGCGTTGAATCTGTGTGTCATTGTCATCCTTACTGTTCTCTTATGCTGGGTACTTTCTTTTTCTGAGATGGATGTGTCCATAACGTGACAGCCATGTAATGTCTTCTGACCTTTGGGTTTCTAACGATAAAAAACAAAAACAAAAAAAAACAAGTTTAGTGCATTTGGAATCCACATTTCTGCGTGTGTGTTCTTCAGAAGCGTGAGTACATTGTTTAGCGGGGAGCTATTTGAAAAAAAATCGCTCTTAAGCTTCAGTGCATAGCAACTTTTCTCGATCATGGATGTAGAAATCATTTTCCCCCCATTCTGGTGTAGAGGAAAAAGCTATTAAGCTTCACTGCATAGCATCGCATCCTCGCGTAGTAAGATTCCCAGAGGTGGGCTTCACCTAATGCTTACGTGCTGGAAACCAAACTGCATAAGCAAAGACCTTCGTTTTTGATTACAGAAAGCTTGTTTCGGCATGTGGAAATGAGCGGGCTATGATGTAAAACAGGCGGTCCACTTTGACGTGGGCTCGTAGTGATTTTTTTGCTTCGGATAGACTTGTCTCATCAGGAGGAACAGTTTACTTTTGGTATACGTTTTAATACGCGTGGCGGAAAGCTCGATGACTCGGAAAACATGATTTACAACCCCAAACTGCGGGAGCTTTGATATAAAACAGATGGCTCCAACATGTTGTGGCATGCAGTCGGCTCATCCTCAAAAGCTCGATGACCTCATTTCTCGAAAAACGTGATTTACAACCATGGGAGTATGCGGAAACAAGTGAGCTTTGATATAAAACAGATGACCTCACTGAACATGTTGGGGCACGGTAGAGAGACCGGGAGGGGTATATTACGTGCATGTGTTCCGGCTATCTAGTTTTCTGTGCGGCTGGCACTCACCACGGTAAGTTGAACTATCCTTTGTTGACATGGGGTGTGATGTAGATTTGTAATCGTGGACGGTAGTAGTGTATCAGCTCAACTGGCCCACAACTCACACAGTGGCCTGGACACCATTAATGAGCAATTAGAGCTAATTGGGACCCCCCACATTAATCAGCCCTGTCGAAAAAAACCATACAGCCATCTGTATGAGCAATCATATGAGGCTGGTATATGTGTTTATTGTATGAGCAATCATATGAGCTATATGAGCATGTATGAGCTATATGAGCATGTATGAGCTATATGAGCATGTATGAGCTATATGAGCATGTATGAACTATATGAGCACTCTGTTAAACAGCGTATGAGCTATATGAGCACTCTCATACAGCGTATTCATGTACATGAATGCACAACCGTCTGAACAAACGTGCAACATGGCGTGATTAGCCTAAAATGACAACACGTGATTACAAAATACCGGTTTATTCAGGTACTGGCGCGAAGTAGGTCCCTCAGAAAGCTTGCCAAATGCTTTTGATGAGCTTTTTTCGTTTCTGTACAGGCACCTTTGATGTCGATAGTTTACCGTTTTCTGCATATTTGACGAAGGTATCTGTTGAAAAGAACGAACAAAATTAGAACTGCGCTAAATTTCTGCGCCTACAAGTATTCCAGTTCCCACAACTTATACAGCCGTATGGGTTTATGCTGAAATGAACATGACTGGGGCCTGTTTCTCATCCCAACGCGTAGATCACACCTTCAAAGCATTAAGTTGTATTTAGTCAGTCGGAATAACGCACGAGGTCATTTTGCCGATTAAAATTTAACGTAACCTTCCTCTAATGCTGGTGATGTCCAATGAACGCGGTTCTGAAACATCTGAGTATGTTTGCGTTGTGGTTGCAAAACTGAGTGCATGTACTTGTTCGCGCAGCAACGGGTTACTGACACAGAGTGTTCGTGGCTTGCTTCACTTTGGGGCATCCAAATACACATTTTTTTTTTTCATGCTAACGTGCGATTTCGGTATGCCCTGGTGCACGACTTTATTTTAAACACTCTATACACACATGCAAAGGCTATCAGCGAACCGGCTTTCCACAAAAAGTAAAAAAAAGCACGAATATGGTAGTTGCAGACAGCTAACCCGACAGACATAAAGGGCGATAACGGAAAAACGGGACTGCAACGTACCTGTAATGCGCACACACCTGCCACGGCTTTTGTAGTTTGATTCTAAGGTACACGCACAAAACATCTTCAGTGATCACTGAAACGGTACAAAGACGCTGTCACAGCATGGAGACGGCGACGAAAATATGAGTCCCACGCAGAGCGGAGCGAAATACGTCCAGACGGCTCGGAGAAGCAGGGTAGAGTAAGTGTCCAAGCACTGAGATGGCACTCGCAACGGCTTGGATGAGAATCCAGGAGCCAAAGAGAATGTAGGACACGATCGGAACGGGAAATATGCACCTAAAATTTGAACAGAATCGGACGAAAGGAAATGGAGCTGCGACCGTTACGGCCCGCCGACTGTGACGAGCGTCTCTTGAAAGGCCATCACCAGACGCTGTGGCGCCAGCACTTCTAGGTGAATAATTGGTTAACTAAACGGTCAACCTTTCTCATACTGCTCATATCTTTCTCATACTACTCGAAATGCAGCTCATACTGCGCATAACGTTGCTCATACTGCTCATTGCTTTTCTCGTATTGCTTATATCTGCGCACATAGCGCGTCGTTGGCCTTGCCGTGCGGTTCATACCATTGCTCATACTGCCCATAGCGCTGCTCATACTGCTCATTGCCTTTCACATATTGCTCATTGCCTTTCACATATTGCTCATTTCTTTACACATATTGCTCATTTCTTTACACATAGAAAGTTATATGAGTTTTTTCAACAGGGAGGATCATTCAGGGAGTCATTACACTAATTGGGGCGCATCTAGGACGTGTCCAGACCACTGTGTGAGTTGTGGGCTAGTTGAGCTGATAAAAAATAAAAAAAATAGGTAGAAAATAAAATAAAAATATAGAGATAGAGTGGAGAGAAGGAGTTTAGTTGACGTCATCTTGAAGAAAGCGACCCGGAACGGCCGCTGACCGTCGGAGCACAGAGGCAGGTTGCAAAGCATCGCAGCACCAGTTCCGCACATCCTGTGACGTCAGCTGTGACGTCATCATGGCATGTCTGGGCAAGTTAGGACAGCTCTGGACATGCAAGGAGAAAAACACTCGTAATACAGAGGCTGGGAAAGCAAGAGTATGCAAACCATCAATAGCTAACAAGAAAAAACAATTAGTTACACAACAAATGAGCCCACCAGAACAGGAGCGCAGAACGATGCGACTGCTCCATCCGAGAGGCAGGCAGAAACTGACTCGTAATGCTTTTTTGTCCTGTATAAAGCCCCGCAGCTGCACCCCCTAGCGGTTACTTTCTCAACTAATCTCACAACAAAATTATTAAGAATCACCCCAGCACTACTGCCGTTCCCAAGGCAGAAGATGATAGAAAATGCCGGGGATGCCCGGTCAACAGCAACCAGCACTGGCACGAAAATCGCAAACAAAGCGGGAACAAAGTTGACGAAAGCATTAGTTACACAACAAATCACCTCACCACAGCAGGAGCGCAGACCGATGCGACTGCTCTCCGTGACAACCAGCCAGAAACTGAGCGAGCGCGGGGAGCGCACGTCTTCTCCCAACGAGAGCCAGAGGTGGACTGACGTAAGCGCCACTCTACGGGTGCTACGCATGCGCGCGCTCGTAGCGCCCTCTGCGCGCTCCTACCGCCACCTGCGAGAGGCTAAGAGAGAAGAGCATTCCTGCGCCCCCTGCTGGCCGTTCTCATTGGTCGTGAGGCTAAGTGAGAAGAGCATTCCTGCGCCCCCTGCTGGCAGTTCTCATTGGTCCAGACATCATCCTATTGTCTCCGGGCTACACTGTTTTTTTCCACTAATGCTCCTTTGGTCAATCTGCAGTGAAGCCACGGTATGACGTCATCATGCACCTGCCTGGCTCAAGGACGCGTGCGCTCTAGACAGGGGACCTATTATTTATTGAATCACTATCCCAAGATTATTTCCTTTATTCTTCTATAACGATTGCATAGGAAACTATTGCAGAAGAGCACCATGCATGAAAACTGATCGTAGGAATTCCAAAGTCTTACTAAATGAGACTTGCAAAAGAACAAAACATCCTAACATGTAACTCCATCAATATGCTAATAAGAGGACTAGGCACTCAACAAATCAACGCGCGCAGAACTCGGGCAGCACTATCGTCAAGACGACAATGTTCCTTGTCAAAAAAGAAAAAAATACTAAGCGTCAACAAAGGAAAGCATGCATATCGGGGCATATCAGGACACGTCAGGACAAATCGTACGACTGCTGGGCAACAGAGGAAAACAAACACTTGAACAGAGTGAAAAAGGCACTCACCATCATTTTTCCCGTTCACAGCATTCCCTCATTGTAAATCCGCTCGTCACAAAATCCACCTGCATCGTCGAACACCATTCACCAGTGACGAACCACACATCCGCACCCCATCAGAGGCAGACAGAACCCCACCGAAGCTACGCTCTTCCACTGACGGCCAACGCCAGGAGCAGAATTACCGTGTCGACACCCGCCAGTGTCCAAGAGAGAAGTGAATCCTTGCGCCCCCTGCAGGCCAGTCTCATTGGTCGTGACGGCATCCTATTGTCTCAGGGCTACCCTGTTTTTTTCCACTAATGCTCCTCTAGAAAAGGTCAACCTGAAACAATAGTCTCTCGGTATGCGGTCATCATGCAGGTGCGTGGCTCAAGGACGCGTACGCTCTAGACAGGGCACCTATTATTTATTGAATCACTATCCCTAGATTATTTCCTTTATTCTACTATAATGATTGCGTAGGGAACTATTGCAGAAAAACACCATAGACAAGAGGAGATTGTAGCATTTCATTCCCAAAGTCTTACTGTACAGGAAAAAAAAAAATGGTTCAGCAAGACATAAAGTCACACACCTGTCCCCCTCGCGGTTACTCTCTGAACTAAATGAATCGCAAAATTATTAAGAATAGCTCTACTCCCATTCAAGGCAGCACTATCGTCAAGAATATGCCTTGTACAAAAAGAAAAAAACTACATGCAGAAGGAAAGCATGTCAGAACAAGCCCAGGCATGTCAGCACATGTTTGTCAGACAAGGGGGAAAAAGCGAAAAGAAACAAAGAAGGAAACCAGCATCAAACTATTTCTAAGCACACGCACTCCTCTTATTCAAAAACAGTGCTCATCATAAATCTGTCCAGGGACAATACACACTATTTTCTATTGCCACACTTTTTTCAGTAACAGGTCAATGCATTGCTACAGACTGCGTGACGTCATCACATCCTGTCTGAAGAAGACACCGGCAAAGACTCCTATTATTTATTGAATCGCAAGATTATTTCCTTTGTCCTACTCTTAATGACATTGATTCTCTCATTAAAATTCAACAAAAAAGCACCCCGCATATTAACGATTTTCACCCCAAAGGCTCATCATGGTCATTAGAATTACAGTAAACTGCCACTGCTCTTTTAAAATAATAAGTGAGACCACTCAACATCACCTCCAGGCTTATGTAATACATGACCCTTTCTATGCTCATACATTCGTTGTCTGAGGCTACACCTGCGAGCAAAAAAGGCGCGGAAGCCGGGTGGGCAAAGTTCCATTCGCGCATTGCGAGCATAAAGGCGGGAAAGCCTGGGAGCAAAGTTCTATTCGCGCATTCCAAAGCACAAGACAGAACGCCTTTACGGGAACACGATAGCATTCCTATACTATATTAATGATTATTGCATTGCAGTTTAGAAAAACTACAACTAAACTATAATTTTAGGAGCCCATTAAAATTCTACTTTCTATGAAACTATAATTGCCCTATTACTTGGATCGCTACTAATGAAGCGCTCCAATTTTTTCTCTCTTCCCATTTCAGCCTTGTCATGCAGGGAAGCAGACTCATATCCAAAATAATTAATTTACACTGAGGGTGCCGTGCTTCAGGAATTCCTATCCTGCGCTCAGATGCAAGCATTTCTTCACGGATACCTTTAACAGCTGACTTCCTCAACATATCGAACACCCAACAAAATCAAACAAACAATCAGAGAAACCCTCTTCTCAGCTGTACCATGCGACTGTCTTCTTCGTAAAATCGGTGATCTGAGGAAGAGAGCAGCGAAAAATTGCGCGCACTTGTGCTTGACTTAAAAAAGCCTGAAGCATATGCCAATAAACCAAGAAAAAGACACTCATGTCTGGTATCTGATAGTGCCACATACACAGACGCATTGTCGCAAAGAAAGCACAGGACAGGGATACACAAATTTCCTTAGGTGAGCAGGGAAAAGGCTTAAGACCTCAGGAATAATAGCAGAGTCACCGGACATCGCTACGCGGCTAACACAAGATAACAACAACAACAAGATAATAGCGGCGGGTAAAATTGCAACACTGCTAAACAAGCCCCAACATGCCATCATGACGTCGCAAACCAGGAAAAAGAAGCACGCGCGCACACACAGCAGCTCAGGAATGCACAAGGAGAGGTGCTTTATAGGAATTTCTACTCCACACTCAGATACCAGCATTTCTGCACAAATACCTATAACGGCTGACTTCCTCAACATATCGAGGAAAGCGAATACCGACACTCAACATATAACAAAAAACAAACAAATTCCATTCTCATGAACTCTCTCCTCTGCCGAGCGGCTTTCTCCTGCTCTACCTGGATGCTGACTGTTTCCCCTCATCTACATTCTGAGTAAAAGCCGTGAAAGGAGAAAAGAACCGCGAAAAATTACACGCATTTGTGGTCCAATAGCTGTAACCGCAAGAAACCGTAGCGCACACCAATACACTGAGAAAAAGACACCCGTTTCTGCCACCAGATAATTCTTGCATAATGCCACATACGCAGCCGCATTGCCCTTGCGTAAAGAAAGCACAGGACAGGGATACACAAATTTCCTTAGGTGAGCAGGGAAAAGGCTGAAGACCTCAGGTCACCACACATCGCCACGCGGCTAGCACAACATGACAGCAACAACATACTAGCAGCGGGAAGAACTGCAACACTGCTAAACAAGTCCAGACATGCCACGATGACGTCACAAATCAGGGGAAAAAGCACACGCATGCACGCACAGAGGACAACGCATTAAACACACGGAGCGCTCAGGAATAATCGTAGCGTTACCGCACATCGCTACGAAGTTCAACGTCTAACGCAAGACGGCAGCAACAAGATATTAGCGAAGGGTAAAAATTGCAACACTACTGAACAAGTCTAGACATGCGGCATCGAATGCGAAAACACTGGTGATCGGGGAAAAGGCCTAAGCCTGCGGCGGATCATCATAGAGCATACACAACTTCATTTTTCTATTTTGCGTAAACTAAACGCGGTCTGCTTGGAAAACGACGTACAAATTTTCTTAGGGAGCAGAGAAATATAGAAATTTGTACTCCGTGCTCAGATACCAGCATTTCTGCTCAAAAACCTGCAAAATTAAGCTCTGCTTACTTCGTTAAGATATCGAACACCCAACAAAATCAAACAAACAACCCCACTTCCACTGGTAGAACACTATTCAGCTTTTACGCAGGAGGCTTTCTTCTACATAAAAAGTAGAGAAAATAAGAAAAGAGCAGCGAAATATTACACGCACTTTTGCTCGCATAGCTATAAGAGAAAAAAATAAATAAAATAACGACGCACACGCTAATAAACTGTGACAAAGACACCCATTTCTGCTATCAGATAATTATTGCATAATGCTAAATACTCATTTGCTTTGGCCCTGCGTGAAGAAACCACAGGACAGGGATACACAATCTATCTTAAGCGAGCACGGAAAGTCACTTCTACTCGAACAGCTTAATACCATAAAGTCTGAATTTTTGCAAAGAAAATAAAGCCTGAACAGCGCTACGAAGGTGACAGACACATACTAACAAACAAACAAACACTTCTTCGAGTCTGTATTATCTTTTAAAAAATAACGAAAGCACACATAAAAAAATCAAATCGGCTAGGTAGCCTACCAGACGTTGTGCCTTAAAGTTGGCTGCACGCAATGTGCGGAAGCATGCTGTGAAGCCAACTTGCGGTTTTGCTGGATGCACATGAAGTCCGATTCCAATTGGAAATCGCGCTAAGGACGTGCCAAACGTGGAATTTTCGCAAGATTAATCCCAATACCTGGAATTCTGTTCATTTTAGCGGGAATGCTGGCGCTTGTGCTCCATTATTCGAAATTTTCGAATATTCGAATTTCTCGATTATCAAATTTTCGAATACGAATAGGGTTCGAATATCAACAATATTCGAACAATATTCGAAATTTCGAATATTCGCACACCTCTAGTGAATACTGACACTCAACGATATATAACAAAAAACAAACAAATTCCATTCTCATGAACTCTCCTCTGCCGAGCGGCTTTCTCCTGCTCTACCTGGATGCTGACTTTTTCCCCCCCTCACCTACATTCTGAGTAAAAACAGTGACAGAAGAAAAGAACCGCGAAAAATTACACGCATTTGTGTCACAGGACAGGGATACACAAATTTCCTTAAGTGAGCAGGGAAAAGGCTTAAGTCGGTACCGCTCAGGAATAATCGGAGAATCACCGCGTATCGCTACGCGGCTAGCGCTTGAACAGCGCTACGAACGTGACAGATACATACTAACAAACAAACAAACAACAGCAGGACCGGCGTCGGGCACTCATAAAATACCCTGGCCAAAACAAAGACTTCGCCAGGTTCGCGAGGCAATTCCATTAAAAACGCTCGTCCTATCCTACAGATAGCAATGCAAACGCGACTGCCCTTATTTTTTAAACCACTATTTCACGCAATAGTACATAAATGTATCACTCGTGCCACACGAAAAGGCAAACACTTACTTGTCAAGTGGGGTCCCAGCGCGTGCGCGCGCGCACACACACAGGCACACACACACACACACAAACATTTTCACACTCACAAACACAAAGTCTATTTTCACAACCACATAAATCCATATTATTCCTCAGGTCAATAATTATCCTGCCATCGTCAAAAGACGGCACAGACATGTATGCTTACGCAAGACAATCGGTCCTCGTTCCGGATGTAATAGGATATCGTCACTCGGCCGGCGCGAACCAATAAAGAAAGAAAGGAATGCATGTTCGCTATCGAAGAAAACGGTGCCGTGCTTCTACGCAGCGATCATTATACAGACGCGTAAATGTGAACATCATTCGCTACACACTGTAGCTCTCATCATTTTTAAACCAAACCGT
Organism: Ornithodoros turicata; assembly: GCF_037126465.1. Taxonomy (NCBI): domain Eukaryota; kingdom Metazoa; phylum Arthropoda; class Arachnida; order Ixodida; family Argasidae; genus Ornithodoros; species Ornithodoros turicata. Next base: position 39,823,060 of record NC_088205.1, on the reverse strand, counting down.
GTTCATAGGTCTTCACTAAATAGGTGAGCCGATAATGACTCCAAATAAAATAAAATAAAATAATCATTCCAGCATCGCTGGCTGCAAGCTTGGGTACCCAACAGAGCAGCGCGCTCCTATCAACACGCCTTGGGCTGACCTTACACACCCGAAGCCTTTTCTGAATGCATTCTGCCGGCGCTGGAATAAAAGATTTATCGCGAGGGTACTACGATGTCAGCTCTGTTGCTGTTTAAGTGATAAAACAGTGCGCCCGAACCGCGAAGCGCGCGCGCGGACCCGGTCTCGCGGTTTGGACTCGCGACGCGTGCGATTCCCCGCGGCGCGAGCGCAACGCGGACCCGTTCTCGCGGTTTGGACGCGCGCGATTGCCCGAGTAAGCGCACTGTTTTATCACTTAAACAGCAACAGAGCTGACATCGTAGTACCCTCGCGATAAATCTTTTATTCCAGCGCCGGCAGAATGCATTCAGAAAAGGCTTCGGGTGTGTAAGGTCAGCCCAAGGCGTGTTGATAGGAGCGCGCTGCTCTGTTGGGTACCCAAGCTTGCAGCCAGCGATGCTGGAATGATTATTTTATTTTATTTTATTTGGAGTCATTATCGGCTCACCTATTTAGTGAAGACCTATGAACACGGTTTGGTTTAAAAATGATGAGAGCTACAGTGTGTAGCGAATGATGTTCACATTTACGCGTCTGTATAATGATCGCTGCGTAGAAGCACGGCACCGTTTTCTTCGTATAGCGAACATGCATTCCTTTCTTTCTTTATTGGTTCGCGCCGGCCGAGTGACGATATCCTATTACATCCGGAACGAGGACCGATTGTCTTGCGTAAGCATACATGTCTGTGCCGTCTTTTGACGATGGCAGGATAATTATTGACCTGAGGAATAATATGGATTTATGTGGTTGTGAAAATAGACTTTGTGTTTGTGAGTGTGAAAATGTTAGTGTGTGTGTGTGTGCCTGTGTGTGTGCGCGCGCGCACGCGCTGGGACCCCACTTGACAAGTAAGTGTTTGCCTTTTCGTGTGGCACGAGTGATACATTTATGTACTATTGCGTGAAATAGTGGTTTAAAAAATAAGGGCAGTCGCGTTTGCATTGCTATCTGTAGGATAGGACGAGCGTTTTTAATGGAATTGCCTCGCGAACCTGGCGAAGTCTTTGTTTTGGCCAGGGTATTTTATGAGTGCCCGACGCCGGTCCTGCTGTTGTTTGTTTGTTTGTTAGTATGTATCTGTCACGTTCGTAGCGCTGTTCAAGCGCTAGCCGCGTAGCGATACGCGGTGATTCTCCGATTATTCCTGAGCGGTACCGACTTAAGCCTTTTCCCTGCTCACTTAAGGAAATTTGTGTATCCCTGTCCTGTGACACAAATGCGTGTAATTTTTCGCGGTTCTTTTCTTCTGTCACTGTTTTTACTCAGAATGTAGGTGAGGGGGGAAAAAGTCAGCATCCAGGTAGAGCAGGAGAAAGCCGCTCGGCAGAGGAGAGTTCATGAGAATGGAATTTGTTTGTTTTTTGTTATATATCGTTGAGTGTCAGTATTCACTAGAGGTGTGCGAATATTCGAAATTTCGAATATTGTTCGAATATTGTTGATATTCGAACCCTATTCGTATTCGAAAATTTGATAATCGAGAAATTCGAATATTCGAAAATTTCGAATAATGGAGCACAAGCGCCAGCATTCCCGCTAAAATGAACAGAATTCCAGGTATTGGGATTAATCTTGCGAAAATTCCACGTTTGGCACGTCCTTAGCGCGATTTCCAATTGGAATCGGACTTCATGTGCATCCAGCAAAACCGCAAGTTGGCTTCACAGCATGCTTCCGCACATTGCGTGCAGCCAACTTTAAGGCACAACGTCTGGTAGGCTACCTAGCCGATTTGATTTTTTTATGTGTGCTTTCGTTATTTTTTAAAAGATAATACAGACTCGAAGAAGTGTTTGTTTGTTTGTTAGTATGTGTCTGTCACCTTCGTAGCGCTGTTCAGGCTTTATTTTCTTTGCAAAAATTCAGACTTTATGGTATTAAGCTGTTCGAGTAGAAGTGACTTTCCGTGCTCGCTTAAGATAGATTGTGTATCCCTGTCCTGTGGTTTCTTCACGCAGGGCCAAAGCAAATGAGTATTTAGCATTATGCAATAATTATCTGATAGCAGAAATGGGTGTCTTTGTCACAGTTTATTAGCGTGTGCGTCGTTATTTTATTTATTTTTTTCTCTTATAGCTATGCGAGCAAAAGTGCGTGTAATATTTCGCTGCTCTTTTCTTATTTTCTCTACTTTTTATGTAGAAGAAAGCCTCCTGCGTAAAAGCTGAATAGTGTTCTACCAGTGGAAGTGGGGTTGTTTGTTTGATTTTGTTGGGTGTTCGATATCTTAACGAAGTAAGCAGAGCTTAATTTTGCAGGTTTTTGAGCAGAAATGCTGGTATCTGAGCACGGAGTACAAATTTCTATATTTCTCTGCTCCCTAAGAAAATTTGTACGTCGTTTTCCAAGCAGACCGCGTTTAGTTTACGCAAAATAGAAAAATGAAGTTGTGTATGCTCTATGATGATCCGCCGCAGGCTTAGGCCTTTTCCCCGATCACCAGTGTTTTCGCATTCGATGCCGCATGTCTAGACTTGTTCAGTAGTGTTGCAATTTTTACCCTTCGCTAATATCTTGTTGCTGCCGTCTTGCGTTAGACGTTGAACTTCGTAGCGATGTGCGGTAACGCTACGATTATTCCTGAGCGCTCCGTGTGTTTAATGCGTTGTCCTCTGTGCGTGCATGCGTGTGCTTTTTCCCCTGATTTGTGACGTCATCGTGGCATGTCTGGACTTGTTTAGCAGTGTTGCAGTTCTTCCCGCTGCTAGTATGTTGTTGCTGTCATGTTGTGCTAGCCGCGTGGCGATGTGTGGTGACCTGAGGTCTTCAGCCTTTTCCCTGCTCACCTAAGGAAATTTGTGTATCCCTGTCCTGTGCTTTCTTTACGCAAGGGCAATGCGGCTGCGTATGTGGCATTATGCAAGAATTATCTGGTGGCAGAAACGGGTGTCTTTTTCTCAGTGTATTGGTGTGCGCTACGGTTTCTTGCGGTTACAGCTATTGGACCACAAATGCGTGTAATTTTTCGCGGTTCTTTTCTCCTTTCACGGCTTTTACTCAGAATGTAGATGAGGGGAAACAGTCAGCATCCAGGTAGAGCAGGAGAAAGCCGCTCGGCAGAGGAGAGAGTTCATGAGAATGGAATTTGTTTGTTTTTTGTTATATGTTGAGTGTCGGTATTCGCTTTCCTCGATATGTTGAGGAAGTCAGCCGTTATAGGTATTTGTGCAGAAATGCTGGTATCTGAGTGTGGAGTAGAAATTCCTATAAAGCACCTCTCCTTGTGCATTCCTGAGCTGCTGTGTGTGTGCGCGCGTGCTTCTTTTTCCTGGTTTGCGACGTCATGATGGCATGTTGGGGCTTGTTTAGCAGAGTTGCAATTTTACCCGCCACTATTATCTTGTTGTTGTTGTTATCTTGTGTTAGCCGCGTAGCGATGTCCGGTGACTCTGCTATTATTCCTGAGGTCTTAAGCCTTTTCCCTGCTCACCTAAGGAAATTTGTGTATCCCTGTCCTGTGCTTTCTTTGCGACAATGCGTCTGTGTATGTGGCACTATCAGATACCAGACATGAGTGTCTTTTTCTTGGTTTACTGGCATATGCTTCAGGCTTTTTAAATCAAGCACAAGTGCGCGCAATTTTTCGCTGCTCTCTTCCTCAGATCACCGATTTTACGAAGAAGACAGTCGCATGGTACAGCTGAGAAGAGGGTTTCTCTGATTGTTTGTTTGATTTTGTTGGGTGTTCGATATGTTGAGGAAGTCAGCTGTTAAAGGTATCCGTGAAGAAATGCTTGCATCTGAGCGCAGGATAGGAATTCCTGAAGCACGGCACCCTCAGTGTAAATTAATTATTTTGGATATGAGTCTGCTTCCCTGCATGACAAGGCTGAAATGGGAAGAGAGAAAAAAATTGGAGCGCTTCATTAGTAGCGATCCAAGTAATAGGGCAATTATAGTTTTCATAGAAAGTAGAATTTTAATGGGCCCCTAAAATTATAGTTTAGTTGTAGTTTTTCTAAACTGCAATGCAATAATCATTAATATAGTATAGGAATGCTATCGTGTTCCCGTAAAGGCGTTCTGTCTTGTGCTTTGGAATGCGCGAATAGAACTTTGCTCCCAGGCTTTCCCGCCTTTATGCTCGCAATGCGCGAATGGAACTTTGCCCACCCGGCTTCCGCGCCTTTTTTGCTCGCAGGTGTAGCCTCAGACAACGAATGTATGAGCATAGAAAGGGTCATGTATTACATAAGCCTGGAGGTGATGTTGAGTGGTCTCACTTATTATTTTAAAAGAGCAGTGGCAGTTTACTGTAATTCTAATGACCATGATGAGCCTTTGGGGTGAAAATCGTTAATATGCGGGGTGCTTTTTTGTTGAATTTTAATGAGAGAATCAATGTCATTAAGAGTAGGACAAAGGAAATAATCTTGCGATTCAATAAATAATAGGAGTCTTTGCCGGTGTCTTCTTCTTCAGACAGGATGTGATGACGTCACGCAGTCTGTAGCAATGCATTGACTGTTACTGAAAAAAGTGTAGCAAAATGGTGTGTATTCCCCTGGACAGATTTATGATGAGCACTGTTTTTGAATAAGAGGAGTGCGTGTGCTTAGAAATAGTTTGATGCTGGTTTCCTTCTTTGTTTCTTTTCGCTTTTTCCCCCTTGTCTGACAAACATGTGCTGACATGCCTGGGCTTGTTCTGACATGCTTTCCTTCTGCATGTAGTTTTTTTCTTTTTGTACAAGGCATATTCTTGACGATAGTGCTGCCTTGAATGGGAGTAGAGCTATTCTTAATAATTTTGCGATTCATTTAGTTCAGAGAGTAACCGCGAGGGGGACAGGTGTGTGACTTTATGTCTTGCTGAACCATTTTTTTTTTCCTGTACAGTAAGACTTTGGGAATGAAATGCTACAATCTCCTCTTGTCTATGGTGTTTTTCTGCAATAGTTCCCTACGCAATCATTATAGTAGAATAAAGGAAATAATCTAGGGATAGTGATTCAATAAATAATAGGTGCCCTGTCTAGAGCGTACGCGACCTTGAGCCACGCACCTGCATGATGACCGCATACCGAGAGACTATTGTTTCAGGTTGACCTTGTCTAGAGGAGCATTAGTGAAAAAAAACAGGGTAGCCCTGAGACAATAGGATGCCGTCACGACCAATGAGACTGGCCTGCAGGGGGCACAAGGATTCACTTCTCTCTTGGACACTGGCGGGTGTAGACACGGTAATTCTGCTCCTGGCGTTGGCCGTCAGTGGAAGAGCGTAGCTTCGGTGGGGTTCTGTCTGCCTCTGATGGGGTGCGGATGTGTGGTTCGTCACTGGTGAATGGTGTTCGACGATGCAGGTGGATTTTGTGACGAGCGGATTTAAAATGAGGGAATGCTGTGAACGGGAAAAATGATGGTGAGTGCCTTTTTCACTCTGTTCAAGTGTTTGTTTTCCTCTGTTGCCCAGCAGTCGTACGATTTGTCCTGACGTGTCCTGATATGCCCCGATATGCATGCTTTCCTTTGTTGACGCTTAGTATTTTTTTCTTTTTTGACAAGGAACATTGTCGTCTTGACGATAGTGCTGCCCCGAGTTCTGCGCGCGTTGATTTGTTGAGTGCCTAGTCCTCTTATTAGCATATTGATGGAGTTACATGTTAGGATGTTTTGTTCTTTTGCAAGTCTCATTTAGTAAGACTTTGGAATTCCTACGATCAGTTTTCATGCATGGTGCTCTTCTGCAATAGTTTCCTATGCAATCGTTATAGAAGAATAAAGGAAATAATCTTGGGATAGTGATTCAATAAATAATAGGTCCCCTGTCTAGAGCGCACGCGTCCTTGAGCCAGGCAGGTGCATGATGACGTCATACCGTGGCTTCACTGCAGATTGACCAAAGGAGCATTAGTGGAAAAAAACAGTGTAGCCCGGAGACAATAGGATGATGTCTGGACCAATGAGAACTGCCAGCAGGGGGCGCAGGAATGCTCTTCTCACTTAGCCTCACGACCAATGAGAACGGCCAGCAGGGGGCGCAGGAATGCTCTTCTCTCTTAGCCTCTCGCAGGTGGCGGTAGGAGCGCGCAGAGGGCGCTACGAGCGCGCGCATGCGTAGCACCCGTAGAGTGGCGCTTACGTCAGTCCACCTCTGGCTCTCGTAGGGAGAAGACGTGCGGTCGTTCGCTCCGTCGTCACTTGATCCCTGGCTGTCGACGAGAGCAGTCGCATCGGTCTGCGCTCCTACTGTGGTGAGGTGATTTGTTGTGTAACTAATGATTTCGCCAACTTTGTTCCCGCTTTGTTTGCGATTTTCGTGCCCGTGCACGTCGGGTGCTGGTTGCTGTTGTCCGGGCATTCCCACCATTTTCTATCATCTTCTGCCTTGGGACCGGGAGTAGCGCTGGCGTGATTCTTAATACTTTTGTTGTGAGATTAGTTGAGAAAGTAACCGCTAGGGGGTGCAGCTGCGGTGTTTATACAGGACAAAAACCATTACGAGTCAGTTTCTGCCTGCCTCTCGGATGGAGCAGTCGCATGGTTCTGCGCTCCTGTTCTGGTGGGCTCATTTGTTGTGTAACTAATTGTTTTTCTTGTTAGCTATTGATGGTTTGCATACTCTTGCTTTCCCAGCCTCTGTATTACGAGTGTTTTTCTCCTTGCATGTCCAGAGCTGTCCTAACTTGCCCAGACATGCCATGATGACGTCACAGCTGACGTCACAGGATGTGCGGAACTGGTGCTGCGATGCTTTGCAACCTGCCTCTGTGCTCCGACGCTCAGCGACGGTCAGCGGCCGTTCCGGGTCGCTTTCTTCAAGATGACGTCAACTAAACTCCTTCTCTCCACTCTATCTCTATATTTTTATTTTATTTTCTACCTATTTTTTTTATTTTTTATCAGCTCAACTAGCCCACAACTCACACAGTGGTCTGGACACGTCCTAGATGCGCCCCAATTAGTGTAATGACTCCCTGAATGATCCTGATTAATGTGGGGGGTCCCAATTAGCTCTAATTGCTCATTAATGGTGTCCAGGCCACTGTGTGAGTTGTGGGCCAGTTGAGCTGATACACTACTACTGACGGTATGCGATATCATCATTTTGATGTGTCTACAGGGTGTCCCAGAAAACGTGTCATTAAATTATAATAAAAAAACTACGCCACCTAGAGTCATGCGGTCAATAGCATTTGTTCTTACTGGGTTTTTGCCACCTCCTCGTGTGAATGTCGTGTAACGTAAATTTAATTATGTAAATTTTTGCGAGCTTAAGTCGGAAATTTGCCTAGTAAAGATCCCTTTTTTAGCCCACCAATGTGAAGAGCGTGTCTAATTTAGTCAAATTAATGATAATTGACAGGGATATTCAGAAGCTATCCCATCGGCAAAAATAGCCGAACATCATGCTCTACGGAGGTCGCACAGAATAGCGCACGATGAATTTTGCAGCGCAAGCTTTGTCAGTCCCACGAAAGGAGGTTGGAAACCCAGCCCTCCCCGACATCGCAGAAAGAGATAAAACAGGCACGGCTTATCACGTCCGACTTTCGCTGGGATAATGCTTTCCCTCTCCGAATTTTAGGAACTGTTGCTTTTTGTACTATCGCTCTGTGGGCTGGATTCGGAACCTCCTTTCGTCGCACTGCGAGCGATTGCGCTCAACAAGTCATCGCGCGCTATGGTCCGGTGCTCCGAAAAGCATGATATTCGGCTATTTTTTCCGATGGGATAGCTCGTGAGTATCACTGTGAATTATCATGAATTTGAGTGAATTCGGCACGCTGTACATATTGGTGGGGTAAAAAAGTGACCTTTACTTGGCAAATTTCCGAGTTGAGTCCGCAAATATTTACATAATTAAACTTGGAGTACATGACATTCACATTAGGAGGTGGCAAAAACCTAATAAGAACAAATGCTGTTGACCGCATTATTCTAGGTGGCGTTGTTTTTTTACTACAATTCAATTACACGTTTTCTGGGACACCCTGTATATCGCGCATGTTCAGCCCGTGCGTCGCGATCATCTGCAGATTACTGTCCACGCGCCCGAAATTCGTGTTTCAGATATTGCCCTGCTGTACGGTGTCGCGAAGTTCGTGAATCTATGTGGCGTGAAACTTATCATATTTGTAACTGTGATGCTCTTAAGGTGAACACATTTATTCTGAGATAAACGTGTTTATAATGCGACGAGCTGTGCTCATTTTGTGCGATCACCCTGAATTTATATTTCTAATGGTGCTTCTTACTGTTCAGTAGTGCTCTTGCATACTGTTTTGAAGGAACGCGTGCGAGGTGTGTTGCGTGAAATATACGCTGAATATGTTTGTTGTGCACGCACAGAATGTTCTGGGAGAGCTCCGAAGGCAATCTGAAATTGTGTTTCTTCATACTCGGCTTGGGTTGAGTACAATTCTTCTTTTTAATGTTGAGTACGTGCGGAGCTTCACTGCATAGCACCAACCACTTTGTTTAAAGGGTCTCTGACCAGAACCTGGTCAATGTCTTTGTTTGTATGGATAACGAACCTACATGGTGCCTCCAAGTTACAACTGAAACGTTTCGTCTCTGCGGAGCCGCCAACTATTCCAAACAAGGAGCTGAAAAGCGGCTTCGATTTCTGCCCTCAACTCGTGCGATCAGGCAAAACTCTAGCTATCATGCAGTGGTTTTCCCATGTGTATGACGTCAAACGCCCGTGACGTTTATTGGTGGAAAGTCCACACCGGAAGTTCGGGTGGTTTCCACAACTTCCGTATTGCTGGGTGCTTTTTCAATATGGACGCGGAAGGGCAGCGGGGTCGACAAGTCAGGTTTTCAGCTACCTTTCAGCAGCTGAGAGGCACCAGCTACGTGCAGCAGAGTTTGAAGGCCTTGCTTTTGAAATGTTGAGCCGCGAATCGACTTCAGCATGAGGAGGAAGTTCCAACGACAAACTGTTAGATGAGCTTTCAGCATTCATCACGATGAAGCACATGAACAGTTTGTGTAAATTTCATGTTTGACGGCGCCGTGTAAAGGGGCCGGAGTGGTTCATGCATAATAATGCCGAAAGAAGTCGAGTGCTTATGTTGCACGGAGCTGCTCTTAAAGTAGCATATTTAGAACTTCGAGGGCAGCACGAACTTAGCGCTATATTCACATTAAGAAGCGTACGTGTCTCATGCACAATCATGCTGGTTGGTTTCAATACCAAATAGTTGTTCTGAACTTTTCGTTATTGTTCGTCACTTATTCAGAAAGAGTGCAGCTGAATTAATACTCGGCGTCCTACTAGTTTTAGCTTTGTTCAAAGCTTGCGTGTCTCATACAGGAAATACACTACATACCAACAGTTCGTGAGATGGGTGTTGCACAAACTTGAAAACAAACAAAAGAATCGTTATACCAGTCTGCGCGGTGAACAGGATACGCAAAGCCTTTCCCATAGTAACTACTACATGCTTTAAATACCCATGATACTAGGTGGAAGTAACCCCTACTGGGGGTGCCCTTGCAATTTCAGCTGTAGACACATGTCAGTAATGAAGTAACTATAATAATGACCCCCCTCCCCCCTAACTTTTTTCGACACTCGTCCATGCTTGGGATTCTGGATAAACCAGTGTGCTGACCCCTGACACAAAGCACCATCTCATCAGCCTGCTCCGCCTGGTAAGAATTACATTGGGCTCTCAATTCCACCACAGACACAAATCCAATCCTGTTCTGACGCATCCTTTTGTCCACCCATTCAGTCAATATGTCATAAGTGTTGTTCGAACTCTTACTGTCTGATAGCACCCAAATAGTATTGTTTAAGCACCTCAAGTATTTTAATGATCGTTATGTGGAACTAAATCAGACTGTTATGCAGGTTACCCTGTGTGTGACTTCCGGTTCCAGCTCTCAGTCCTCCAGAAGTGCTCACTACACAAGTTGACTATCGAAAACCTCAATCTTCCATGCATGATGTAAAATCCCAGTTCGCTTGCTTCCTAGCCATTTTTTCATTCTCAATCTTCCTTTTGTGTGCAAAGTGCACATCCAGTTCGAGTAGGATGTAGACCTTGAGGAACCAAGCTTTGTATCTTGGGCTGCTCAAATACTCAAATAGGCATGTTGTAGTCAAAGATGATGTAACATGAAATGTGGTTCATATAGTAGTTTATTGTGGCACTCAGATAATATCTTCATAATATGTCTCCAGAGATTGCTCCAAAATAACATATGTGATGCAGCGTCATACATTATTGGGCTTCTGGGAAAAATCATGATTCACCTGATACAGACGGCAGCCTTTGTAACGGTGTCTGACACATTTTTAGCAGCCACTGTTTTAAAATATTGCCACGAATCGTCATCGCGAAACTTCCAGGGCAGGCACAAAACGGTACATCTCATCCCGGCGCATGCTGAAGAAGAAGCTTCCAGACACATCGCCTGCTCTCTGGCAAACGCACGTGCTGTTTCTAGACTTTTCGGCGCGACGCTTAAATGCTTGTGCGCTCCAAGCTGGAGCATTCATTCTTTGGACTCAGTTGTGTTCAGAGAGCTATCACTCTTGTGTTTTGCTACCAAGTAGTCTAATAAACCGTTCGCTGTTTATTCGACGACTCGCCGACCCATTTCGCTTCGTGACATTTCTGGTGGAGGTGCGGGGCATTTCTTGTCCAACGGCCTGGAAGACCAACTGCGAGAAAGCAGAAGACAGCTTGGTCTGCCTGCAGAATTCGGTCCATTAGAACCCCTTAAACGCAAGAAGAAGATGACTGCGGAGACCAGTACCCAAGTGGCGCAACCTGTTGCCACGCCCATAGCCCCTGCACGGTCGCTGAAGACATTCAGCGGGGAGTATTACGACGACGTGGACGATTGGGTCGACCACTATGAGCGGATCGCCAAGTTCAACAACTGGAGTGACGACCAGAAGCTCGTCAACGTCTATTTCTCCCTGGAAGGCACCGCGAAGACATGGTTCGAGAACCGGGAGACTTCGCTCACGTCCTGGGACGTCTTCAAAAGCAAAATCCGCGAGGCGTTCGCTTTTCAACAACGAGCTGAACGCGCTGAACATCTGCTCCAGAGACGGATCCAGCTGCCAAACGAAAGCGTTACAGGCTTCGTCGAAGATGTGTTGCGGCTCTTCCGGCGAGCTGACCCCAAAGCATCCGAGGAGAAGAAGGTTCAGCGACTCATGAGGGGCGTAAAAGAAGAAATTTTTCGCGCCCTGTCCCGGGATCCACCCGCCACGACCGACGCTTTTCTGGACGAAGCCGTCCGCATTGAGAGGACCCTGCTCTCTCCCGCTACCGTCAACGAACGACACCAGGGCTACGAGGCTTTCTCCACGACCGCTGGCCTCGACGTCGGATCGCTCAGACAGCTGATTCGAGAGGTGGTACGCGAAGAAGTACGAGCTCTCCCCTTTCCTGAGAAGGCTCAAGACCCCTTGTCTTCGATCGGTGCGATCATAAAGGACGAGGTTCAGCAGGCAATCCAGACATCGTCAACCGCCAACCCCGACGCCGAAGTACCGAGACCAACCTACGCCGCCGCTGTGAGACAGGTGCCACCTACACGTCCGTCGTACTACGGAAACCGTTGGACGCCTCCTCGGCCTGTCCAGCCTACTCCGAGCGTCCCGCCACACTCTCAGCCGTTTCGCAAAACGGACGTTTGGCGGACTCGCGACTTCAGACCGCTCTGCTACCACTGCGGAGAGGCCAACCATGTCTATCGCCGATGTCCCTACCGACGACTTGGCCTTCAAGGTTTTTTCATCCGACGCCCCCCGCCTCCAGCGCGGTAGTCGCCCCGCCGCAATTGAAAATTGAAGACTATCTAGGGCAGCAGAATGCTTCTGCTGGCTCGCGACGCGACCTGTCCCCGAGCGTCCCCCACCGCAGCAGGTCGCCAGGAAGAGCACGTTCACCGTCACCGGCAAGACGACCTGTGTGGCGCAGCCCTAACCGGGAAAACTGAATACTGCAGCTCCGGGAGGTGAAGCTGCGGACCGACGACAAGTAACAATTCCTCCAACTCGACGAACAGCAACGCAGCACCAACACGACGCTCGAAAAATTACCAATAACCTGAAAATACTCATCGACGGCCATGAGATGATTGCGTTAATCGATACCGGAGCCGACGACTCTGTTATAAGTGGTAGGTTGGCTAAGAAGCTTCGCAAGGTGCAAACGAAGTGGGATGAGCCTAACATCGGCACAGCTGGTGGACACGTCGTAACACCGACTGGCCGATGCACGGCAGTCATATAAGTGCGTGACATCCAGTACGTCGTCAGCTTTGCCGTCTTGCCGAACTGCCCACGGGATGTAATACTCGGAATGGACTTTCTAGTCGAAAACGAAGCAATCATCGAATTCACAAATGGAGTTATCTCTTTTAAAACGCCGGAAACAGCAGAAAACAAGTGGTGGGCACGAATAACCCCGGAGAAACGCGCAAACACGGACGTAACCACCGTGACGACTCAGCACGTCAACCTGCCTCCCTTGTCGTCAGTCCTTGTGACCGCTACGTGCGAGAGAGCACCGACTGGCTGTTTGTTGGCTGAAGGCAACACGCAACTTCTCCTCGAACGAGGAATTGGGATAGCACGAGGAATTGTGCCCGTAAGAAACGGAATATTCGAACTCCTGGTCACAAATTTTCGCCCGGAGCCACAACACCTGGCCAACGGCACGAAGATAGCCGTCATCGTAGACCAATACTCCACCACGGATGTTTGCCTGATGGACACTGCTCGCATCGCGGTCACCATGGAACACGAGGCCGAACATTTCGACGTAAACCCTCAACTCAATACAACTCAAAAGCAAACCCTTCTCCAGATGCTCAACGATTTCAGTGACTGCTTCGCTGCATCGTCGAAAGTAAGACAAACGCCCATTGCGAAGCACCACATCATCGTCGACGAAAAGGCCCGTCCAATTCACCGCATGCCGTACCGGGTCTCCTGCAAAGAGCGAGAAACGATCCGAACGCAAGTAGAAGAGATGCTAAGAGATGACATTATCCAGCCGTCGACCAGTCCGTGGGCATCGCCGGTGGTACTAGTGAAGAAGAAGGACGGAACACTCAGGTTCTGCGTCGACTACCGGAAACTCAATAAGATAACGAAGAAGGACGTCTACCCGCTACCGCGCATCGACGACACGCTCGATCGCCTTCGAAACGCAAAATTTTTCTCTTCCATGGACCTCAAGACGGGGTACTGGCAAATTGAAGTCGACGAACGGAACCGTGAGAAGACTGCCTTCGTCACTCCGGATGGACTTTACGAATTCAAGGTTATGCCTTTCGGCCTTTGCACAGCACCAGCGACGTTCCAGCGTGCTATGGATACAGTTCTCGCCGGGTTGAAGTGGCAAACCTGCCTGGGGTACCTCGACGATGTTGTCATCTTCGCAAGAACATTCGAAGAACATGTTGAACGGCTAAAGCAAGTCCTCGAGGCTATCAGAACTGCAGGGCTGACGTTGAAGTCTCAGAAGTGTCGATTCGGCTATGAGGAACTCAGATTTCTCGGCCATCTCGTGAGCAGCGACGGCGTACGCCCCGACCCCGAGAAGACGGCGGCCATCGCAAATTACAGTGTTCCTTCTAACGTGAAAGACGTTCGAAGCTTTCTTGGCCTTTGCGCCTACTACCGACGGTTCATTCCGAACTTTTAAAGAATTGCGTCACCCCTGAATGCCCTCACGAAGGACGGATCCACGTTTATCTGGAGTGAAGCCCAGCAACAGGCGTTTGATGAATTGAAGACGCGTCTACACCGCACCCGTGCTTGCCCACTTCGATCCAAACGCCGAAACAGAAATACACACCGACGCAAGCAACGATGGTCTAGGAGCCGTGCTCGTTCAACTACACGACGGCGTCGAACGTGTCATCGCTTACGCAAGCAGAACGCTAACCAAGGCAGAGAAGAACTATTCGACGACCGAAAAAGAGTGCCTTGCACTCATATGGGCCATCACAAAGTTGCGCCGCTACCTGTACGGACGGCCTTTCAAGGTGGTAACAGACCACCATTCTAGCGAGATGGAGCCTCCGATTACAGGAGTATGACGTAACCGTCACTTACAAGTCAGGAAGAAAACACAACGACGCCGACTGCCTGTCCCGAGCACCACTCCAGCGACAGGACAACAACCTCGAGGACGACGACGCCTTCCTCGGTCTAGTGAGCGCGACTACCATGTCTACCAAGCAGTATAACGACCCCGAATTGAAGACACTCGTCGACTATCTGCAGGGCCGCGCCGACAATGTTCCTCCCATCTTCAGAAGATGACTCCCAAGTTTTTCCCTACGTAATGGTGTTCTCTACAAAGAAAACCACGCACCACAAGGCGCTACGTGGCTTCTCGTTGCCTGGGGACATGCGCATTGAGATTGTTGAATCCTGCTACGACGAACCGTCATCAGGTCATTTGGGATACAGCCGGACACTGACCCGTATAAGGGAAAAGTACTACTGGCCAAAACTGGCCAAGACCGTACACCACTACGTAAGGACGTGCCGGAATGCCAACGACGAAAAACGCCGCCGGTACGACCTTCTGGGTACCTTCAGCCAATCGCACCGCCGTCGGCGCCGTTCGAGCAGGCTGGGATGGATCTACTCGGGCCCTTCCCACGTTCGTCTTCCGGACATCGTTGGATAATCGTCGCCACCGACTACCTGACACGCTATGCTGAGACTAAGGCACTTCCACAGGGCACAGCAACAGAAGTGGCGAAGTTCTTCATCGAGAACATCGTACTACGGCACGGAGCTCCGACCGCCTTAATCACCGATAGGGGAACGGCATTTAAAAGCAGGCTAACACAAGAAATCCTTCGACTCAGCCACACCGCTCACCGGAGGACAACGGCGTACCATCCGCAGACGAACGGGCTCACCGAACGCCTAAACAAAACCCTTGCCGACATGATTTCGATGTACGTCGACGTCGAGCACAAGACATGGGACGAAATACTGCCTTACGTCACGTTCGCCTATAACACGGCTGTCCAGGAAACAACGGGATTCACACCGTTCCGCCTTGCACACGGCCATGACGCATCGACTATGCTGGACGCGATGCTGCCCCACGAACCCAGTGATGTGGAAAACGACGCTCTGGACTTCACACAGCGAGCAGAAGAAGCCCGCCAGCTGGCCAGACTACGGATTTGTCAATAACAACGCGTCGATGAAAGAAGATACAATTTGCGCACGAGATTGCGCACAATTTGCACGAGACGTACGCTTCAGTCCAGGCGACTTGGTATGGGTTTGGACGCCGATTCGACGACGAGGCCTGAGCGAGAAGCTACTGAAGCGGTACTTCGGTCCCTACAAAGTACTTCGACTCATTGGAGGCCTGGATTACGAAGTGGTACCTGAGGGCAGCGTTCCCTCTCGACGACCCCCGAGGACTGAAATAGTTCACGTCGTTCGACTCAAGCCGTACTACAGCAGGTAACGCTGAGGACTGGCTGGAAGGAAACAACATGAAAAAAAAAAAAAAAAAGAAGGAGAAGAATCGAGACGATGCCCCGTCTACGGAGGGGGCAATGCCACGAATCATCATCGCGAAACTTCCAGGGCAGGCACGAAACGGTACATCTCATCCCGGCGCATGCTGAAGAAGAAGCAAGAAGCTTCCAGACACATCGCCTGCTCTCTGGCAAACGCACGTGCTGTTTCTAGACTTTTCGGCGCGACGCTTAAATGCTTGTGCGCTCCAAGCTGGAGCATTCATTCTTTGGACTCAGTTGTGTTCAGACAGCTATCACTCTTGTGTTTTGTTACCAAGTAGTCTAATAAACCGTTCGCTGTTTATTCGACGACTCGCCGACCCATTTCGCTTCGTGACAATATGCATTAAAAACGCTCCAACTATAAAAGTATCACGAAGTTCTTCATTTCATTTGCTTACTTTAAAGACCCTTGTGAAGGGATTTACATAAAGGGGGAGGTTTTTTTATCCAAAAAAGACAAATATCAAAATGATGTACACAAAATTCGGTCACTCACCACAAAGAAATTCATTCGATCTGAAAGCGATCATAGCATTTGGAAATAAATGACGATACATTTTGTTCTGATGCTATGTGGGCAGGAAGGTCATTCCAGTTTGACACCATCAGCTGGTGCTGAGAGTAGAGGAATTTTTTTTTTGTGTGTGTAGGTGGAGCAAGTACTTTGTGCGGGTCATCAAGTCTTGGAAGTAACTTGTGAGGGGATTGACAGTAAGTGGGGTGGGGAGGAGTGTGACCGTAATATAACTTATGAAAGAATGCCAGGCCTGATACCTTTCATCTGGTAATCAAAGGAGTAAGAAAGAGTTTGGCTTTAATGGCTGAGACGCTGGAAAAAGGATGATAATCACGAGCAACAAACCGTGCGGTTCTGTACAAATTCTACGTTGTCGATTAAGAGATGTTGGGATGCGTCCCAGATTGCAGAGGCATATTCCAGTTCTTTTGAACATGACAGTTGGTGTTCTGAGACTGGAACACATAGAAAAGACAAATACATACAAAGCATCAAGTGCCTAAGAAATGAATGATGAAAGAAGGCAGTCACTGGAAAGGTTAGCCAGTAGTAGGACTTGAACCCACATTTTCTGTATTACCGATCCAGGGCCCTTACCAATTGAACTAAGCTAACACGCCTCTCCAGTGACTTCCAAGGGTGCAGATGTACCCGAGGAATAGGTTTATGGGCAGGAGAACATTAGTCACTGTTATTATACAGGCATAGCTCTCTGTCCAGTATGATCACCGCAGAGCACATTTACAGGAACTCACAGGCACAAAACTTGCACAATAAATATGTAATAGCCTCAAGCAGCTATTATATATAATAACTGGGACATGGAACCCCAATAGCAGATGGTCTGGCAGCAGAGAGTCGAACCGAACCCGAACCCAAACCGAAAACCGTTATTAACCGTTATTTTTGGCCGAACCGGAACTGAACCGAACCGAAAGAGTTGATGCCATCTTGGAGCTGAACCGGAACTAAACCGGTAAAAAAATACCGGTTCACGCGGAATTAAGTGCGAAACTTTGGATGTTGTGCATGAACACAAAAACTATTTTTCGTATTTTTTCTTCATTTATTAGGTTCGTAGACATCGTCTTTCTTGCCGAAAAAGTCGTGCCCTGCAACAATGATTTGGATCTTCTCGAGTCACGAAATAGCAACAGATAGTAACTGAAAACTGCCAGGACTACTAACGTCTAAGACATACACATAAATATATATAAGAATTAAAGGTCAACAGGACATTAGGGACAGTTTTGGGTAGTAGTCATTAAGTGAAATATTATAATAATAGCTAGTCAGAGTCAGCTATACACAGGGTGTCCTGGCGCTGCATTTCAAGATCAGTCCGTTTGCAACAAAAAACTGTCAGTTTTTCTTAGACAGCGCTATGTCTTCGAGATCATCTCTACCGTTATCGCAGGCATCCTGTATACAAATACCAATACGCGGACCAACCGACGTATATGTCGTCGGCTGTGCGACCTTCGGTCTTTCAAATATTCTCCCATTCGTTTTTTTCTTTTTCTTCTTCTGTTCTCTTGCACGTAATGCATTGCGAAAGCAAACTACCTGAGCTCAGCTCTAGCACGTATTCGTGTATACAACGCTGCAGCATAATTCCCAACGTGTGCGCGTGTGAACTTACATAAGCCCCTTGTACGCTAGCCACACTTAATGAAACGGAACGGCGGTAAGTTCACCTCTTCCCCAACTATAATCTTGTGTGGCGTCGTTCTCTCCTGGCTTGTTGAAAGCCGGGGCGTGTTGAAAAAACGCAGTCATTCGGGACGATGATTGCTCAGGAGGTGAAGTTACTGTCATTCCGTTTAAAGCATTAAGTTTGCCACGTGCCTAGGGTACTAGAAAGTAAAGCACAGGCCACACTCATGCTGGTCATAATGAAAAGAACATGCCAAGTTGGCTTTCTTTGTGGATTTTAAATAAAAGAAGCAAAAACGACCATACTGACACAGTATCTAAAACTCGCCAGTGGGTCTAAAATGAGTCGATATCTCTGTTTACACTTGCTTTGTCTTTGTTTCACAGACACTTCACGCTAACGCCGACCACGGCGGCGGTTAGTGCTGACACAATAACGTGCCCTTTACACATAAAGTCCCCGAGCTCACGATCGCACCATTCCAATCCAACTACATACCATGAAGCGTCGTCATTTGATTAACGTGTATTCGCGATACTGACTGGTAACGAATGATTTCAATTACTTAAATGACTTAGGCCAAGGTAGCAGGCTTGGTTGACAGATATTCCTGGTGAGATTCCGCTAACAACCTCGCGGCCTGAGCTACGTGCGGGGAACGTCAACCCAAACCAGTAATTCATGGGTATGCTCTTCTTGTAACCGCTACTAATCCTGTCTTTCATGTCGCACAAACTCTTTCAAAATCCTGAATGACCACTGACGCCTTCCTGCCCACTTCAAACACTGTAACACACACACACACACACAGAAGCTTCTTTTAACCTGCCTGTTGTGCTTCATTCGCACCCGTCGTTCCTGAACCGGTTCGGGAACCGAACCGTTTGGAAAGAATCGGTTTGAACCATTATAATTGCCTTCTGGACCTGAACCGGATCGGAACCCTTATCGCCGAACCTAAACCCGAACCGGACCGTTAAACGTTTCGGTTCGACTCTCTGTCTGGCAGTACAACACATGTAATCTTGCCATCACTATATTTTTCCCAAAATGCTGAAAATAAATCGATAGAATTACTGCAGTGAACTGCTCAATTTTTCACCTCAGATATATTTTTAGCACTCTGTCTTTCATGTTTCAAAATATACATGCGTCGAACCTGCAGAAGCTTGTGTGTGTAAGTAGAGTCACACATCTCATATGCAACAGGCAGGTCTAAGTTGTATTGAGATATGTCAATTCCTTACGCGTGCTCACCACCTGTAGATTCCTTTAAAGGGAACAAAAAAACTTTTTGTTAGTAACAACTTCACGCTATATACCACATTTATAAAAGAAATTGGTCCTGTACCTGACGGACAACTGTCATGACCATTGCCAGATGTCTTCCTCTCCTGGTCCTTCCACTTCCATGAAGTCATCACCCTAACATTGTTAAAAAAAGCCATATAAATGCGATAACTGAGATATTACCACTACGAGCATACAGTAAATCACAACCACATAAATAAAATATACAATTGCACCGAGTCGTGCACATTTTCACACGCACACACACACACACACACAAATGCACAACAGAGTGGCTTGTCTCTAATAACACTTCAACAAGTTTGTGTAACTCTGTTTTGAAACTGGACACAGGAAGGCCATTTCCAATCAGCTGAAAAAATTTGTTCGGAAGAGGAACGGTTTCTGCTGATTTCTGTAGATGGTCAGTAGCAGTGGAACCTTGTAAGGTGATACAGTGTTGGATTACATACCGTAATGGCAAGTGTTCGGGATGGCGCTAAAAGATCCTGAATTTGCAAGGCAATTTTGTGTAAATGTCTGATTTCCAAGTGAACACTTTGTCTACTGTATTTTGCATGTCTTGAAGGAGCTGAGGGGCTGGATGGATGGATGGATTGTAGTGGCACCCCCGGTGGGCCTCTTTGCAACGAGGGTCCAGTACATTGCACCTGTAGACATGGTTGTCGTACACCAGGCTTTCTTTCTTTTTTTTTTTTGTGCACTGCAATTTTATCGTAGTTGCCCTCTGTGGTGTTTCCCCAGATTAGACAACAATAGTACAGCTTGAGGTAAACTAAGGATTTCAACTGCGTTGGTGTAGAATCCAGAGCCCTTCTTTACTATGTGCAGTATGCTGCATATTATAAGGAAAACAAATAGAAGAAAACTTGTACCTGATCCATGCCTTGTATTTCCAACATTTGGTTCCACATCTTGTCCAAGGAAGTCATGAACTACATTGGTGCACACTGCTGTGACAATTATAATGTTACACCTAGATGCGGAATACACAGCTTCAATGTGGATGTTGCTTACTACATTTGCATGGCTGCATTCAACAACACTCGGAATTGTACAGTAATCTTTTGGTTTAGTGCGTAAACTTCAATTTTCTTTAATTCGTATTCTTCTTTGTTGCGTAAATGGTCTCGTAACATCTGCATGCCACAACGTAATTCTCACAAGGAGAGTAATCACTGCATAAATTATACAGAAGACACTAACCTCGTCACGTCCAGATGCAACAGTCTTGGAAGATAGATTCAAGGAAAGCACTGCGGACTGCTGTAGGCGGAGGTTCTTTGTACTCAAACTGAGGGGTCCGTTTCATAGCCTGCATTCTTCAAATACGATTGGCAAAATCCGCTGCCAACCATACCTGCCGCTGCGGTTGAACGCGCAGTATATACGGAAGTGAATGCCCGCCGAGAAGCTCGCTTTGACGACACAACCGAGGCATGTCAAATGAAGTCTGTGTACCTCGATAAATTGGTCGTTGTTTCAAAAGATATAAATAAAGAAAACTTGGAAATACACACACTACGCTAACGCTGTGAAATAGCGCGCTGGATCCCGAAAGTCGTCGTAGCTCGTAGCTAGCCTCGTAGCTCCTCTTTCCACGGAAGTCGCTAATTCGATTATCGCAGTTATAAAACAGGTCGTAGATTTCGAAGTATATACATACTTTATATTTCCAGATATTGTGACAACAGTATATCGGCGTAAAAATTTTGGTTCTTGCTGAAAGTTGTTGTTGTAGTGCTCGATCACGTGACGGCATTCTGCGCGCTGATTGCATGGGCGATTGACGTCATCCCAGTGGGATGACCAGATGAGTTTTCTATATATGCGTACGTTTTCTTGGTTTGACACTAGGTGTGCCTGCGTCGGCGTGAACCGCGATGTTCAAAATTCGAGTTTACGAAAACTACGAGGTGTTGAGGCATGCATTTTCGTATGTGAAGTTGCTTTTGTGTATTCTATTGGTAGCCACTGCGGAAAAGGCTCTCCAGCTTCTGGTCAGAGACCCTTTAATAAGCCCAGGTAAATCGTTAATGAATATGAGAAAAAGTAGCGGACCCAAGACGGAACCCTGGGGGACGCTGGATGAGACAGGGGTTAGGGCAGAGGCGACATTGTTTACTGTGACAAATTGCGACCGCCCAATAAGGAAAGACTGAATCCAGGACAACACATTAGGGTCAATGTTTAGTAAGGATAATTGGAAAAGCAACACATTATGGGGGACCTTATCGAATGCTTTGCTGAAGTCCAAAAATATACAATCAACATCAGTTCCTCTGTCTGAAAGGAGATGGACATCATGAATGAAAGATACCAACTGAGTCTCACAAGAAAAATGTTTACGAAAACCATGTTGATAAGGGCAGAAGAAAGAGTTTGATTCAATGTGATGGGCTAGATGACTGCAGATGATATGCTCCAATATTTTGCACGGTAGCCTATACACGTTAGTGATATGGGACAATTGGCATGGTGGCACCGGCACGACGTTGTGGCCTAAACCTTTGCTCTTCCTGTTTCAGTTACTGGTTGTCTTTTCGCCTTCGGATTTTACTGAGTGTTCTCCAGCGGCTTGCATGCGCCCTTGCATCGACACGTGCCTAGTGATACTGGGTATGCCACTGCAACAGCCTACGGCTTCAGTGAACATTTTACCTCCGAGTCACTGCCTTGGAATGTGGAACCGGATTGGATCAGAAACAGCAGCGATACCTGTGCAACAGACTAATACAGGGCGTCTACGAGGACTGCTTGACAATTGGCATGGTGCCACCGGCACGACGTTGTGGCATAAACCTTTGCTCTTCCTGTTTCAGGTGAGAAAAAGATCATATGAATACATTTGCAAACGGTATCAGATAGTTGTTGTGGTGCCACCATGCTTTGTCACGTTCACATGTTGTATTTGTGATTATTACTCCAACTTCTGTGCAATGTTATTACTCTGTTCTGGGGACATTGAGCTAAACCCGGGCCCAAACCATGAAGTGACCCCAGCTGATGCTTTGTGTCTATCATGCATGAGAAGCTGCACAGGTGCGTCTTATATGAGTTGCCAAGATTGTAAAAACCATCGTCATATGGGAAAGTGCTCAGGAATTTGTGAAGCGAGTGCAGCAAAAAAATATTTTGATAAGGAGGTCTGGCGCTGTCCTACTTGCGTTACAGCTAAACTTAGATAAAAAAAAAAACTGCACAAAAGGACCAAGATGATCAGCTGTCTGTCATTCAAGGCCAACTGTCGCAGCTGACCACGCAACTTGTATGCCTCCCGGGAATTAAGGAAACCATTGATAGGCTACTCCCCATTGTTGTAACTGTTCAAGCAATTGAGGCATCCATGGATATGCTTTCTTCAAAGTACGATGACTTGTTAGAATGCGTAGCGAAGCAAGATGCTGATATTAAGGACCTAAAAACACGTGTCTCCAAGGTTGAAGGAAGCTCATCCGCGACTGAAGAGATACAGCGTAAACTAAACAAATTAGAACAATATGGACGTCTAAGCAACCTTGAAATACATGGCACTCCTGTCACCGCCCAGGAAGATCTTTACGAAAAGCTGAGCTCCATAGCGGAGGTTCTGCAGGCTCCAGCGCTCACTAAGACAAATATGGAGGCAATTCATCGACACCCTGGAAAGTCAGAAAAGGTACCGAAGATAATTGTTAAGTTCCTAAATCCCAACGAGAGGGATATCTGGCTGCAAAACCGACGTAAACTTAGAAGCAACGAGAACACAAGATCTGTCTACGTCCAGGGAAACTTAACAGAAACAAATAACAATCTGTACTGGCTGGCACGCAGCAATGCTCGAGAAAAATCTTACACGTTTGTATGGAGCAATCCTGGAATTACCTTTGTTAGGAAGGCACAAGGTAGCAGAGTATTTAGAATTGAGACCATGGATGACTTGGGTAAAATTGTATAAAATTGCACGATGCAACTTCTTTTCGTATATAAAGCACCATGTACCATGAACTTATCCTTCCACATGAATTGTGTAAGGCTGTTGGGCACCATGGATTAAATATCATGCATGCAAATCTCCAGTCCGCAGCGAATAAAATAGAGAAAATTGAATCTCTGCTTAAGCAATGTCAGCACTCCTTTGACATACTTATGTTCAGTGAAACTTGGTGCCGAAATGAGCACCATGCCATTCACTTATCTCGATATCAGACATATTTTCTGAATCGCACTGGGAAGAGAGGGGGCGGCGTATCTATTTTGGTGAGGGAAAAGTCATGTGAAATCATAACTGAGTATAGCATTTGTACTGCCGATTTTCAAGTGTTGTCACTGTTGTCAGGGGATGACGTTTATTCTGTGATATATCGTGCTCCGGACGGGAACACCTCATCATTCTTTATTTTGCTTGAAGGCATGCTGTCTTACATAGTCAATAACAAATTGACACTGTTTCTCGGGGGTGACATCAACATAGATATGAGCAAGACATCACCACCACAAACAACACTACTGAAGCTGCTCGATTCATACGGTTTCATCAATTTTATTAACACCCCTACTCGAGTTACACCCACAAGCAGTACAACAATCGACGTGATCATATCAAATTATTGTGCTGCACACATTACTAGTGGAACGATAAGCATCAGCGATCATGTGCCGATCTTCTTCGATTGTCGCGGCCGGGATAGAAGACCAAGAGAGACGACGATAAGACAAGAAATAAATGAAGGTAGCTTGTCAAAATTCAGAAATCGAATTGGGTCTTTCAACTGGAGCCATGTCATGAATTGCACAGACCCGAACGCCGCATACGATTTATTTTTCGGTGCCATAAGTGACATGTATCGCGACTACTTCCCGTTTGTGCACAGGACTCAACCAAGGCATGCTCGTAAGCCATGGATAACCCATAACATTCTGAGGTCGATTAGAAAGCGTGATAAGCTTTTCAGGAAGTTTTTGAAAAATAGGAATCCAGACACCTTTAGCACCTTTAAAAAGATTCGAAATTATATAAACAGGATGATCAAGAAGGCCAAACAAGAGTAGACCTTGAATATTTTCTCGACATGCAGGGGCGATACTTCGGCCATGTGGCGCAACGTCAACTATCTATTGAACTCTGGCCATCCACGGAAGCCTCTCCAATGCGTTATCCACGAGGGTATTAGTTACAGTGAAAGTGACATGGCTCAGCAATTCAACGACAACTTAGTCAATTCATGTGCGGCAAACGATAGTGACATTAATATAGATGGTGCCTGCAAATATGTCCCTAACTGTACCGTCAGCTCTATGTTTATTGCTCCCACGGATAAGACCGAGGTTTACCGTAGCTTTATGCGACTTAAAAACAGCAAGGCACTCGATGTATACAACATGCAAATCGGTCCCATTAAGGCAGTGCTAGATCTCATAAAGCCATACTTAACTCATATTCTCAACCTTTGCTTGAGTCAGGGCTGCTTTCCAAATAGCTTACAGATGGTTAAGGTTACTATGATTCATAAAGCTGGGGACGTGCGCAGCTTATCTAACTACCGCCCTATCTCAATTCTACCGGTGTTTTCCAAAGGCTTCGAGCGAATAATCTACAGTCGCTTATCTGCGTATTTTGAGAGAAATAGATTCCTCTCTGACTGCCAGTTTGGGTTTCGGAAAAATTTTTCTACTGAGTTGGCCCTGTTACATCAAAAGGAAGTGATATTGAAAAATATCGAAAACATGTTACTAACTTTGGGTGTGTTTATTGACTTTAGTAAGGCGTTCGACTGTTTATCCCACAGCGTACTACGCTCGTATTACACAAATTGTTTCGGTATGGCATAAGAGGCCCTGCGCATTCCCTATTTTCCTCGTACCTGTCTAGTCGCCACCAGAAAGTTATCATCAATGGACACCACTCCTCCCTCCGTAAAATTACTTGTGGCGTCCCGCAGGGCAGTCTCTTGGGCCCTCTTCTCTTTTGTATCTACACGAATGACATCGTATCACTAACTAATGAAGCAACCTTTATCATCTATGCTGATGACACGAGCCTGCTGTTTACCGGTTCTCACCCTGATGGCTTAATTAGGAGAGCTAACAGAGTACTCCGTGAATTAAAATCTTGGGCCGATCTCAACTGTTTAAGGATCAATCCCACAAAAACCGAGGCGTGTGTCTTTGCTGCCAAGAATAAGTCTGTCAACGCAAGAGAACAACTTTTGATTGATGGCACCGTGATCAGCGTTGTCGACAATGTTAAAGTTCTTGGTGTGACTTTCACCTATACTCTTTCTTGGACACTGCACATCAATCATGTTCACTCTAAAGCATCACGTATCTTTAGCTTCTTGTACAGATATTGCTCATCCCTACCCAAATCAGTTGTACTAATACTTTATTATGCGATCATTTACTCGCATTTTACGTACTGTTTTCTGGTGTGGGGAAGTGCAACTAGGTCGGACCTGGATAAGTTACTAGCTCTGCAAAAAAAGTTTATCCGAAGCCAAGACCGCCTTCCTTACACCCACACGACAGTAGGACCATTTAAAATCTTTCGTTTGCATCTGTTACGAAGGTATAATATGCCTCCAAGCCACACGCGAGATAGTTTGGCTGTGCGCGGCGGCAAAGTTTGCCAAACGAGGAGTTGAAAACCGGCTTGGCTTTTCCTCCTCAACTCGCGCAATCGGCGCCGAAATCTAGCCTCTTTGTAGTGGATATCCGCCAATTTCCGTGTGCGTGACGAAAGCATGAGGTTCATGTTTCGTTGGGCGCACGGACCGGAAGTTCTGTTGTCAGTGAGTTTGTGAGAGATACGGCATCCGGAAAGCGATCTTCAATGTGGAGGTCGACGCAAGAAATGCGGAGACTTCGAGCCCGGAACTTTTTTTTTACCTTTCTGCGATCGAGAAGGAAATTCCGTGCGCTGAACAGTTCGGGAGCCTTGCTTTCGAAACGTCGCCAATGCCGCGAATGCGAGCCGAAGTCAAAGCTCTATGAACATTGGTCACAGATGAAGCAAACAGGATCAGTCGCCTGTCTTCGACAGACAGGTAAGCGACGAGCTTTTTAACGCACACTGTGATCGAACATGTAAACGTTCTCTGAAATTTCGTGTCCTCATAGTTAATGCGCACTTGCTGTTTAAGGTGCCGGTGCGGCTGGTGCGTCATAATGTCGAAGGAGATCGAATGCTGGTGCTGCAAGGAGCTCGAAAGCACTGCCGAATGACTGTAGTATGAGTGCATTACAACCCACGGAGATTTCCAACTTCTATGCCTCAATACGACTGCTCTGAAGGCGGCATATTTTGAACTCCGTGGGCAGCGCGAAACTATGAGCGACCATATTCACAAGTAAGTCACATCCTTGTCGAACGATGTTAAAATTTGGGCGCTCAAAATTGGTTTGGCCCTGCATTAAAGTCGCTAAAAAGGGTGTACCCTGTTACCCACTCTTAATAATAAAACTTTTGAAATCCACGCTAAGAAATCCACCCTTCAAAATCCATCCTTTTTAAATTCACGCTGTCAAAATAAATCACATTGGGTCTATGCAGTCCAGTGTTAAGCATGGTTTCACGTGAGAAAATCAGTGTTTAAGAGGGTCACACTGCAGAATAACGAGTCTTTATGCAATTCTGTGTCGTATTCAGCACGTATCTCTCAATTATTCATTAATTTAATTAAGTTATAGGCGTAAAAAACTACGCGTATGAATACTAGGAAAACAACGCTTCAGCGGTTCGGCCGTTCGGCTACCATTGGGAACGAGGCTATCTGAGAAAATGGAGTAACTGTCATATCTGATGATTGTATCTAGGGTTGCTACCTGCTCATATCTTGTTTGGGCGCGCATGTTGTTCCTGATAATAACTGTCAAGGGCGCTTTTGCTTCATGCGCAGTCCTTCCCCTCTGAGTCAATAAAAGAAGGCCCCGACCGGAAGACATTCTTATTCTGGTTCTCGGCGCTACCAGTTCAGGTTGCACTACCTGCCATGTCTTGTTCTTAATGCCCTAGCGACTATGACATTGGCGACGAGGGAAACTCGGTACGGTTTACTCCTCTGTCGAAGTTGAAACTCCTTACATAATACAGATAAAATGGTTAAAAAGCAAGCGAGCTGGTGGCTAAGATCCATGACGAAAACCCGAGACTGGGAAAAAGACGAAAACAGACGACACAACACAAAGAGTGTGTCTTTGTGTTGTGTCGTCTGTTTTCGTCTTTTTCCCAGTCTCGGGTTTTCGTCATATGATCCTTACATAAGCCTCGTTATGCCGATTTTCGGTAACATTGAGCCATTTGATGGCGACGCCATATCATGGACTGAGTACCGAGAGCGACTGCACCAGTACCTCGTAGCCAACGACATTGCAGTGGAGAAGCAGCGTGCTGTGTTTTTGACATGCTGAGGACGACAAACCTACTCCTTACTTCGTAGCCTGCTTGCGCCGGGAACACCGTCCACAACAGCACTACCAGCTATTCTTCAAACCTTGGATACGCACTATTCGCCGAAGCCGTCGCAAGTAGTCGCTCGCTTCAAATTCAACACAAGACTTCGTCAAGAGGGTGAGGCAGTCAATGAGTTTATTGCGTCGTTAAACAGACTTTCGGAAGATTGTGAATACGGCACATTTCGAGACAGCATGCTGCGAGACAGAATTGTTTGCGGGATCAACGATGCTCAAATGCAGACAAGGTTGTTGGAATTCCAGAACTTACGTTTGACCTGGCAAAGAAAACAGCCATTGCTATCGAAGCTGCTCGTAAGGATTCGAGAGTGTTGTCAACAAATTCAGAACGAATGTCTGCCAATTTCGTAAAAGATAAGCACGCGTCCATGGCGTGCTATCGCTGCGGCGGAAAGCATTTTGCAACACAATGCAAGCACTGTGATACCGTCTGCCATAGTTGCGGGAAAAAAGGGCACCTTGCCAAAGTGTGTCGAACGAAGGGAAGCAAAAAGAAGGAACAAGTAAATCTAAAGCAACTTCGAAAGATACAGGCGGGAAGAGGAAAGGGCATTCCGTCGAAGGTCCAGCTCAGGAAGAGGAACCGACGTTTATGCTTTCCGTGTACGATCTTTGGACTGCGTCGAACGACAGCTCGTCGTTTCGGACATATGTTAGTCTAGACGGCATTCCTCTCGAAATGGAATTAGACACAGGAGCTGTGGTGTCTATCATTAGTGAAAACGTTTTGCGTCGAGCGCTACCCCATGCTAAGCTCCAGACTTCCGACGTATTGCTTAGAAGTTATTCCGGTGAACTCACACCGGTGAGAGGTCGCCTCGATGTACAAGTCAAGTATAAAGGCAAAGAACAACGTTTGCCTTTATTCGTAGCACCTGGTTCGTGTCCCAGCCTTTTTGGTCGCACTTGGATGAACGCCTTCGATATTACATTAAGGGCAGGACCAGAGCGTATTTGTACAGTTTCAAAAGTTGAAGATGTCATTGCCAAGCATAATGTCGTGTTCTCGGATACCCTGGGTAGTTAAGGTGAAGCTACGCATTCAGGACGGTGTTAATCCTAGGTTCTTCAAGGACCGAGTGGCTGAGGAACTGCAACGCATGGAGCGTCAAGGTATCATTAAATCTGTCCCATCGTCAGATTGGGCGGCACCTATCGTACCAGTTGTGAAGCGGGACGGACGAGTCAGGATCTGCGGTGATTTTAAAGTCACTGTGAATCCTGTTTCAATCCCTGAAAAGTACCCGATTCCCCGGGTTGAAGAATTGTTTGTCAAGCTAGCCGGAGGGAAGAAGTTTACTAGGTTGGACCTGAAAAATGCTTATCAGGAGATACTGCTGGACGACGAATCAAAAAGTTTAGTCACTATGGATACACCAAAAGGACTATATCGTTTCACGCGGCTCCCGTTTGGAGTTTCAACTGCGCCGGCAGTATTCCAGCGGGTAATGGAAATCTTATTGCAAGATCTTCAAGGGGTGGTGGTCTACTTTGATGATATCCTGGTTACTGGGAAGGATGATGAGGATCACGTGAAAAATTTGGATAGTGTGTTGACACGACTTGAAGACGCCGGGTTACGGCTGAAGTTGGACAAATGCGTCTTCATGGCGCCGAAAGTGCATTACTTGGGACACGTAATCACTGAAGCTGGCATGCACCCTGACAAAAGCAATGTTGAAGCTGTTACCCAAGCACCAGTGCCGACTGATGTTAAAATGTTAGTTACCTAGGACTAGTTAATTACTACAGGAAGTTCCTTCCGGGGTTGTCAACCGCGCTGCATCCTCTTAACAAACTACTAGGGATGGGGGTCCAGTGGAAATGGAGTGCCGAGCAACAGTACGCATTTGACAGGAGCAAGGAACTGTTGACATCAGCTGATGTTCTAGTTCATTTTTGACCCCAATAAGCCACTGGTATTGGTTTGCGATGCGTCACCGTACGGTGTGGGCGCTGTACTAGCTCATTGTGAAGACTGTGGAGAAGAGCGGCCCATTGCGTTTGCGTCGAGAAGCTTGGTTCCGGCCGAACGCAATTACAGCCAAGTGGACAGGGAGGCGGTGGCGGTCGTCTTTGGAGTGTTGAAGTTCCACCAGTACCTGTGGGGCCATCCTTTCGAAATCGTCACTGATCATAAGCCTCTACTGGGACTCTTAGCTCACGACAAGCCCGTGCCTGAGAGAAGCTCACCGAAATTCATTCGCTGGGCGTTAATGATTTCATCGTACACGTATAGGTTGATGTACCGTCAAGGGAAGCGGATCGCACACGCTGACGGGTTAAGCCGTCTGCCGTTATCTAGTGAGCAATTCCACGTGGAGCGGCCAGCGGAGGTGCTGTGCAGCTGTCCAGGATTCGTCGTACTCTTATATCGGGAGGTGAGTTACCCGATGACGACGACGTCAAGCTTTATAGGAGGCATTTGATGAGCTAAGCGTACAAGAGGACTGTGTTCTTTTAGGAAGTCGTGTCGTTGTTCCTCAAGCATTGCGGTCCCGAGTCCTGGATGTACTTCATGAGGGCCATCCGGGGATCACGTAGATGAAGACAGTGGCCCGCAGCCACATCTGGTGGGAGACGCTTGAACGAGACATTGTTGCTAAAGTTCAAGGATGCACCGTATGCCAAGAATGGCAACGCGAATTGAAACGGGTTTCCCTGAACCCCTGGCCGTTTCCAGAAAGCCCTGGTCGCGATTACACGTCGACTTCGCAGGGCCCTTTAAAGGTCATTATTTCTTTATTGTAGTAGATGCCTTTTCTAAGTGGGTAGAGGCTGAAGTGGTGCCTTCGCCGTCGGCGGAAGCGACAGTCTCCTGCCTGCGTTCCATTTTCGCAAGGCATGGATTGCCGGACGTTATCGTGTCTGACAATGGTCCAGCGTTTGTGTCGGGAGCCTATGCCGACTTTCTCAACCGCAACGGAGTAAGACGACTTTTAACTCCTCCGTATCACCCAGCCTCAAATGGGGCTGCAGAACGAGTTGTTCAGACCCTCAAGAACATAGAAATCTTACGGAGAGAGGCTAGAAGGAAAGCTGGGGAGGAGGATCGGAGGAGAGCAAAGCACTTGAACGGGGCTCTTCCCTCTCTCAATGTATGCGCTCGGAGGCAGCCATATTGAATCAGCCGAGGAAACGTCGTGTATTTCCAGCCCGTGAAAGCAGCCACAGTTCCAGTTCCAAAAACTGTTGCAACACTTGCTCGGTTGCTCCTCTGCTTCCGTCGGCTACATATTTTGTCAGTGTCCGCCCCTATCCAGGCTTGTAGTAAGGGCTGGTTGAGGCAGCGACGGAGACGGCGTCCCCATGTGGCGTCCGTATCGTGTCTGTTTCTTCGTGTGTGTGTGTGTGTGTGTGTATGTGTTTTCGTATATCTTACGGTTTCATGGGTTCTGGCGGTATGTTACTGTTCCAAAAACATTTTTGGCGTTATGTTTGCTGTATGCTTACTGGATTCCTTTGTTTGCATGCGCCGCGGCAACAGCAGCTGATTCAATATGGCGCTCCCCTCGCCCGTACGTCACAGTTTCGGAGGTTTCCTTCTAGCATACTCCTTAAGATTTCTATGCTCAAGAATAAGTTGAAGAAGACAAGCACTGGCCACTTCAAGACACAGCTAGCTAGTGCCCTTTTAAGCTATACCGAACCACGGCACATGAATTGACCGGATTGTCCCCAGGAGAACTGTTATATGGGAGGAAGCTCAAAACTGTGATGAATCTACTACATCCTAATCTACGCGACAAAGTGTCACGTAAGCACCTGTACAGCAAATTGCATCATGACAGGAACGCTCGTATGCCAAGTGATTACGAGCCTGGTGAAGCTGTACTTGCAATAAATTTTAGGCCTGGACCGCTGTGGGTTCCTGCTGTGGTCACTCGGACTTCAAGATCGCAGTCAGCAGTAGTCCAACGGCCTGGTGGTCTTACCTGGACCCGTCACCAAGACCACTTGCGTCGTGGATCGCAGGAAGCATCTACGGAACACTTCAGGAGACCAGAAGGTACCAGTGAATCTACTAGTGAACATACAACACTGCAACCGCCTGTGTTGGAGCAGTCACCGTCGAGCGCACCGGGGCTTCCTGTTGGATCGCCACCACCGCCGGAACAAGGGTCAAGGTCTATACCGGAGCAGTCCCAGTTGGGCTCTTCTGCTATGTCGGAGGGTACGCCAGAGGACAGAACCGCTACACCGCCACTTAGAAGATCAAGTCGAGTTCGACGTCCTGTTGTTAAATATAGTGCATAGAATTGTATGCTTCATGTTTATCGTTAGTTTGAGTGCCGTAATTTGAAATTTGTTCATCTCCTTGACTGTTTTGTTTTCTTGTGTTTGTTATGGAGGGAAGGGTTGTCATATCTGATGATTGTATATAGGGTTGCTACCTGCTCATATCTTGTTTGGGCGCGCATGTTGTCCCTGATAATAATTGTCAAGGGCGCTGTTGCGTCATGCGCAGTGCTTCCCCTCTGAGTCGATAAAAGAAGGCCCCGACCGGAAGACATTCTTCTTCTGGTTCTCGGCGTTACCAGTTCAGGTTGCACTACCTGTCATGTCTTGTTCTTAATGCCCTAGCGACTATGACAGTAACGACGGAGTAGTAATGTTCGCTGATAGTTCGTATGGTGTTGGGGATGTGCTGCATAAAAAGGATAATCACTGCAAGCTCTAATAAAGCATATGTTTCTTCTGCCGATTTCGTCAGGTACTTTTCAGACGTGTAGCGACTTGGTGTGCTAACACGCGTGCAACTCATGAAGGAATTCATGAGTGAAGTGACATTGATGGCAGTCGTAGCTGTTTTAGACAGGAAATCTGGTAGTGAAAATTGTCCAGGATGAGCAACATATAAAACGTACCGCAAAACTGCTGTGTCAACCATTTGTCACGACGTTAATCACGTAAACATCATGTAAACGTCTCTTTGCTTTCCTCGGCCTCAGCCTGCAAAGAACCGCTAATGTTATGTTTGATAAGTGCCGCGAAAGTGGTTCAGCAAGGTAAACCTGTGCCGGGAACACCGTCGTAGGAGGGAGATGTTTATTTAGATCATAGTGAAAGATAGCGAATGACTGTTACTGGTCATGTAGAAAGCAGATCTCGTTGACCAACAAATCAATGGATTCTACAAATTGTCTTTCTGTCAATGGACAACTGACATTTTCCTCCCATCTATACTGAGAAATGTTGACCCAGAGCTTGGTTTCTGGATGCCACAAAACACTTCTCGCCGAGATCGTGCACTGTGATTCATGGACTGTGACTCAATGGGGCATTTACAGCTCAGTGACATTACCACCTGAGGCAAGTTGACTGCCTAAGATTCTGTTACTGCAGTGCTGGGAAGACCCAGAGCAAATTCTTCGTCATTGCCCACGCTACCAAGCTTTCCAAACTGCCATTTTCGAATCTCTCAATAATCTGGACTCCTGCCCCTCTCTCTAAAATTGCTTGGCCTATGGCTAAATTGAGCCCACAAATGCCTGCCCTCAAAGCTCTTTTGACAATTTTGGACTCCATGGGACATTATTTCCTTTCTCACGCCACCAGCAGCTATGGGGTAGAGTGTTGCCCGTGGCGATGAAACTCCCTGTCCATCTCAAAATAAAGTTGATGTTGGATCGATTCACTCCATTTCTTATAACTTTCTTGAACAGCATCTGCAACTTGTGCGAAGTGGTTTAAGCCACTCTTATAACTACGTGTTCTATGTAACCTAGGAATGCTGGTATGTGGGTGAAGTGGCTAGTTTGCAACAGTACCAGAAATAGGAACACGAATGGCTGATAAATCTGTTACAGAATCTGGGCCAAGAGGATGAGCACTTCGAATGATCACAATTTTTAGTACTATTGAGAGGAAGATAGAGTAGAATACCTTCAAATTTTGTACTACTTTTTGTGAATTAGTTGTAATTATGCTGCAGCTACATAGGCAGCAGTTAAAATGCTACTCACAATTGCTAAAACTTCATGCTAGCACTCAATTCTTTTTAAAAACTTTGGTTGGTGATGTGATGAATGTTTCGGTGACTTACGTAGGCCCGGTTTCACCAACTCTGGTTACCTGAACCAAGATCAAGGGTTGCCAATTCTTGAACTTAACACACACTTCTTTTTTCCATCGGTGATGTGGTGAATGCTTCAGTAATAACTCTTTTAGTGAAGCAGAGAGTTTAATGATCGTTCATCTTAGTTCAGATGCTGAAAAGGTTGGTGAAACTGGGTCATAATGTAGCCTTTGTGTTCTGGTGCTGTGCAATGGTTTTTCAAGGGATTCAAACTACAAAAAAGGTTAATAATAAAACATTTCTTGGCATATATATGCATACATGTCTCGGACAGCACGTAAGAAACTCAACAGAACATAAATGTCATCATGACGTTGGTAGACACACTGATACCGAAACAAATCGGAAGGGGAGGGCTGGGTTCCACGAATGGGCACTTGTTCGTTGCCTCCTCTTGAAAGAAAAGTAGGACCGAAAGTCGCGTGCTCTTTCAGAGACCACCGTAATCCCCTAAAGACCGTGCCTTTTAGACGCGACCTTGTCCGCCCCTAGATTTGAGCATAGCTCAACTGTACCAGATTGGTGGCACTGTTGAACAGTATGATGTCATTTGTTTACAAACCGGAAGAGATCTATTGATGCAGCAGAATATAAAGTCCATATACGTCTGTGCAGTTCTGTCAATTTTCTTAAGCTCTCTCTGTTTCCTGTGCTACTTCTGCAGCTGTCCTCGGGGAGATTCAACCCACAATTTGGGAAATAGTACTTATTTCGTGCTCATTCACCATACCCAAACCACAATATGACAGTATGTGTTGTCTGTTTGTTCAGCCCTTTACAAACTTATTTTTACGTACTGCAGCCGTTATCATGGCTATGGCAGGAATAAGCAGTCTGCAAAGATTTGGTCAAAGTATGTTCCCTGTTTCCACCACCAACAGCATTCTGTTTGGCAATTGTGGAAGGTAAAAAGCTGTACTTAAAAACGTTGATACCTGAACAGAGGGCACAATATTCAGATGATGTGCACAGCCTAGTGAAGAGGATCCTGGGAGGACAAAGTATGAATACTCTGAGCTGATCCTGAGCATACTGTTTAGTGATAAACCTAACAGCCTTCAACTGAACCATTTCGAAACCGTTTCAAAGGCACTTTGTACAAGGGTTTTGTATGCCAGCAGCGTAGTGTCTGCGAAGGGTACCTTTCGTGTGCACTTCAAGAAGACATTTTTTTAAGAGCCTTAGAAGACACGTAACTAATGTGTGATTTCCACTAAAGATCGGAAGAGAGGTGCACACCTAGCTACCAGAAACACTCTAAGCTCAACTAATAGTAGGACAAAAATTACAAGGTAATATATTGTGGTTTGTCTTGTTCACAAAGTTCATCTGTAGTTGTCATGGCCTACATCAATCATAAACACTGCAAACGACTCATTGAGCATAGTGGGTCCGCGGTACGAAAAGTGAAACGCATCATTGCCCATTGTGATGGTCATGCAACAGTGCTTGCGGCTTTGCATTTCTCACTAGTTTCTTTTATCACTTTGTTGTGAGATGACTAATGCTTTGTCAATTCAACACTAACATAATTATACTTTGGAACAAGTTGTTTGCAAAGCATATGTACTTGTATGCACTTCATTTAATTGCTCCAGGACCAGGAGTCTTTCTCTCCCGTAACATATCTAAGCGGATGCAGCATGTCATATAGGTCACACAATTTTGGCACAGTATTTGCTTGATATATCCAACAAGCAGAGGTATCGAAACTTTGTGCCATGGTGCATGCACACCATGCAATGGTGTGTCACGTGTCCGTGCAAAGACGAGGTATAGCACCTTGATGTTGAATGCAAGAAGTTACAATGTTTGACAACATATATGTCATGGGTTAAGTAGAGATGTATATCATCCACATCAGCAGAATGCCAAAGCTTCAGTGCTTTACATTTACCTGTTATTCCAATGTTTACTCTCCCTTCTATTGGAATTATGTATTTCAGCCTCATTTTTGTATTATTGAATTTTAATTTGACAATCCTTTCACACGTCTTGTGATAGACAGGTTAGCAATGTAAGCAGTGTTTATGTGCCTCTCACAACCTGCATTTTTATGTCTAAGGCTCTTTTTGTGACAACAGGGGAAGGGTGCCGGCAACACACGTTCACAAAAATGGAGAACCAGAGACACACACACACAAATTACAGCATAACACAGTCCCAATCATTTTGTCGTGTCCGTTTTTCTGTGTCGTCTGTTCTACATTTGTTAATTTTTTTTTCGTGTGTAGTTTCTGGATTTTTAGCCCAAGAGCATTTACTGTAGAGGATGCTGAGAACATGTGAAGCATACATTTTCTCATTCAACACATTATGCTGTAAGCAGTGTGAAATACAACTCAAAGGAATTTAACGAGAGAGAACATGTCACCAAGATTAGTGTGGGAACATCGCAAGGGAAAAATAATTCTAAACCATAATGGATTCCTGTCCTATTTAATGGTACATGAAGGTTGATGAAAGTTATTCAAATAATATTAAAGAAGTAACCGTGCAAATTATCAGTCAAACAGTGAAGCTGGCTGCAGTACACTACAATGTGTCACATGTAACAATATTAGTATACCTCAGTGTTTCCAAAACTGACACATGAACCCTAGGGAGGCCGCAGTAGTCAAAGCGGGGGTTACACCACTTGACGAAAAGTGAAAGCAGATGAAGTGAACGCAATATGCGACAAAACCAAGGAAACTATCTCGCTATAGCTGCAATATATTGAAGTTGTTTTAGTTGTTTAGTTGGTAACCTGAAGAAGTGCAGTCTCGTGCACGAAAGTCTTGTTTACCATGTGTAAATAAATAAGTTGTTCCTACCGTTTAATATCACTCTTTGAAGTTGTTTTAGAAAAATATAAGTTCAGTTCAGCGCACAAACACTCGGGAACCGAGCTAACGTGCTTTCCGTCAGGTCCGTCGCATTATTTCTCACACTATCATGATGAGACCCCCGAACCTACAGCATACGTCACTTGCGCACAGTAGTATAACATTTATATTATTGTATATGTGCCAGGGCACACACATGCACAGACGAAGGAAGATATCAGCTGTCGCACACACAGCCATCCCGAAAGCTATGCCCATCTTCGATGATGCACCCAGGAATCCACAGGAAGACTGCCGAGGCTTTCCCACTCGCATTAAGAACCTGTACCTTGAGCTGTAAACAGTTTGGTGTACACTACAGAAAACGAGAACAGCTGGTTGCTGATTATATGGGCGCGGCCATGCGAGCCGAGAAGGACAGTTCAACAGAGGAGCAATTTTAGGTGAACGCGAAGGTGGCGCTAGTGTTGGGCGGAACAATTTGCACTTCAAACGACGTAAAACACCAAAAAGAGAGCAGCGAGGATGCTTGCTTGCTCATTTGTGATTATTTGGGCCTGTAATCCACATCAGGGTTCAGAAAGGCTGCGAAATGCCGATGGCCGGCACAAGAAAGACGTGTTTCCAATGGTTTTCGTCCCGTTGCGGTTCCAGCGAATATACCTTTTTTGCTGCTTCCTTCCTCTCACTTCTTTTTTTTTCTTTATCGTTTTTTACTGTTGTCAGTTCGTTCCGGAGCCCTGGCTTGGAAAGCTGCTCCCGTTTAGTCTCAATATCGTCGGGAATTGGGGTAATCAGGCGCTTCGGATTGTGGGGGCAGGGGGGACAGTCCACCTCTCCTGGAGCTTTCACGGTGCCTCTGCCCCCCCCCCCTCCCCCTCGCTCTGAGGACCCCGCCACCCCATCTTTCGTTCGCAAGTCTCATCCGAGACAGATTTCATTTCAGCTCTTTTACCGCAGAATGAAAATGAACACCGGTTTAAAAAGTGGTACGACGAGTAAAAAAACGAAATTCACCCGAATGGGTACTATCTACGTGATACTGTATGTGCATACCTACTACGCGGAGAGCAGTGACATGCCATGGAGCTGCC
Organism: Ornithodoros turicata; assembly: GCF_037126465.1. NCBI lineage: Eukaryota > Metazoa > Arthropoda > Arachnida > Ixodida > Argasidae > Ornithodoros > Ornithodoros turicata. The sequence goes on along the minus strand of NC_088205.1, from coordinate 39,785,473 downwards.
TTGCTTAAATAGTACAAGAAAACGCAGATTTGCTCTCCAGCAAAGGACACTGCCTTGTTTTTGTTCAACGCATGGAAGCCTTCAGTGGAAGCTCTTATCCTGCAGCGAGGAGTTCGCTGGTACGTTTGATGACTCGTAAAGCTTATCTGGCTGTTTTTGCCACAACCACATAGCTAGAATAATCGACAGAGAGTATATTGCAGCAACAAACACCATTTGCCGAAGAAATCAATGTACTTTTGACGATAATATGAATTTTTAAAAAATGAGGAAACACGCCCTCGCTCGCTGACTTCTATAAATTTGTCATACCGCCTTTAGTGAAACCATCAACAAGCATTTCAGTTTCTGCTGCTCTAGTGCAAGTTTTTACGCCTCAAGGTAATCAAGAACGCGGGATGGCCTTCCCCATCTGCATTACAACGTCCACCGTCATCAGATCACTTGGACGAGTCATTGCTAGTGGATCCTATTTTTGTATATGCCGCACTTCTCAATGTCTAAATCCATGTCCCGCAGTGCTCTCCTCCAGTTTAGGTTAGGTAGGGTTAGGTTAGGTTAGGGCTCACTCCCCCTTGCCGTGAAGGACTTCCGACGCCCCTACGGATAATAAGGGAAGTAGAATAGTGCGAGCCAGGTATCTCTATAATGGAAAACCCGAAACGGTGCACTACAAACAATTGTTACCTCTGTGGATAATAATTTGAAGCATGCAGATATGAAGGATTCATCTCATATCTAAAATGAACACGAAGAAAGATTGCCAGTAATTCTGATCCTTCTGTTTTTCGAAAGAAAGAAAAACGGCTTCATTAAAAAAAATTACATCTTAGTGAACTATAGAGATTAGAATGTCAAAATACCTTGCAGATAAGGTTTTCCTCCAGTCGCATACGCGTAAATGCGAAACTAATGTACAGGTAGTCCTAGTTGTTTTATTTAAAAAATTCTGTAGTAAAAATGGCTACGACCACGAAGTATGCCTTTGTGGCACGTTCCTGTTTATTTTGTGTGTGTGTGTGTGTGTTTCATCTTGGACAAATTTTTATACAAAAGCCACGAGAGCAGGTCATTTTCACAGTTGAGTTCTACGGTCAGGCGCATATCTTTTCCAAGAAAGACTATAATGACTAATTAATTAAATTCACTAATTAAATCTTTAATTAGGACGTCTTGAACAAAAGCCAGATACCGATATGGGAGACTGTCCTAGTTAAAATCCACACCACGTTTAAAAATTTTGAAACACGCACGTGTATTAAAATATCCATCCCTGAATTTTGACGTGCAAATGGGCCAAAACCGAAACCGTGGCAACCACGTTTGGGGTGGTGGTCTTCACGGTACGGGATCTGTATACTTCTGTATGTCAACTGCGCTCGCAACTATATTGTCTGGGCTGAGAAGCCGTATGTTTCTGGAACGTAGAGAGAGGAAAAAGGAATCATAAAACACGAATATACTTCAAGTACTCTTCTCCTTAGGGAAGCGAGAGTTCTTCGTTCCTTTGCTACACGCTGTGAAAGCTGTTTTTATACCAGCTATTTATTGACTCTACGTTGTACTAGTGTTAGCGCGCTGAGCGGTTGAGCTGGAATTGGGATTAGAATTGGAAATGAAACAAAAATCATAATAAAAAGAAAAAGAATGCAGAAGGGTTGAGCTATCTGAGCTGATCGAGGTCGGTTCACTCTGGAAATTGTTGCACCGACGACTAGCGCAACCTTCGAACTCAGCTAAAATTGTCCCTCTGTTGAACTGTCCTTCTCGGCTCGCATGGCCGCGCCCATGAAATCAGCAATCAGCTGTTCTCATTTTGTGGAGTGTGCACCAAAATGTTTGCAGTTCAAGGTACAGGTACTTAATACGAGTGGGAGAGCTTCCGCAGTCTTCCTGTGGATTCGTGGATGCATCAACGAAGATTGGCATAGTTTTCGGGATGGCTGTGTGTGTGACAGCTGATGTCTTTCTCCGTCTGTGCATGTGTGTTAATAATTGGGACTTTAAGTCGCGAGACAACTGAAATCACCGTCTGTGCATGTGTGTGCGCGCGCTCTCGTTTAGGAAGCTTGAACTCTGCCCTAATACATATACAGTAATATGAATGTTATACTACGCGCAAGTTACGTCTCATGTAGGTCCAGGGTCTCGTCATGATACAGTAAGGGTTACTGCGACACACTTGATTGAAAGCTTTGTGTCCGTCCCAGGCGAAAATCTGGACTGGTCCCAGAATAGTTCCAGTTGAATATGGACTGGTTCCAGTTGGATGTTTGATGGTCCCGGAATGGTTCCAGTTGAATGTGGATGGTTCGAGCTGGAGCCAAGTGGGGTGGCTGGTTTCACTCTGGTGACATCAGTGGTACCACTCTGGTCTCAGATGGTTCCAGAAGTTCCAGCTGGAGCTTCACAGGTACCATTTTGTTCCCAGAATGGTCACTTTAGATTCCAAGTTGGGCAGCTTCCCAGCTCCCTTTGAGATTTCATCTCGTCCACACTTGCCATATATCCTTCTGGTTTTGTTTGATCTATTACTCTGACCTATTTTAGCACATGCATGATCTCTTTTTATTGCTTTTTATCCAGGTGCGCGCGTCTCCGATCAAATATATGCTGTATCCCTGTAACTTCAATTCGTGCACATATTCTCATCTGAAGTGAATATAATCACAAGATAGTAAGTACCAGAGAAATGTAAAAAAATATATCTCAACAACAACAAAAATTAAGCTAAATAACTTGAAGAAAGAAAACGAAAAAAAAAGAAGAAAAAGCAATTGTAGAGGATGATGTAATGTGAAGACGCCACGGCGGCTACAAATTCAAACTTCAAACGGCGAGAGGGAGAGGAGAGGTCGAGAGTGGCAGTTGGAACTTGGACGCGTCGCAGCAAGTTGGTTTTGTCTTCAGTTGCCGTCGCAAGGATGGTGTATCTCCTGTGCGGTATTTGCGTGTGTTTTGGTGCGCTTTCTAAGACAATGCGATGACAATGGTTCCTGTGCAACACATTGTCAATTTCCCGGAAGAGTTTTGACGCTAAGAAGACGTAAACGGCATAGGGGCAAGAACGCACTGTGAAACGCCAATCGGACTGCACGTCGCGAATGTTCGCAGGTATGAGGGATGACCGTGGTGTTTTGATTACTATTAATTAGATGTTTCATTTTAGAAACTCAGGAGGAACTTGAAGAGAAGCAGGATAAGAAGATTCCGAACGTATGGTGAAGGGGAAGGGGGTGTATGTCGCGACCTGCATGGAAAACAGGAGTGTCATGTGACATCTTCTCTAAGAAAATACAAGATGTGAGTTGGCCAACGAAGGAAAGCTCCCTGTGGTCCGTGAGTGCACCGCACAGTCAGGCATATGCCTTGTCTAGACACAGTGAGTGATCAGACTTATACTACGTTGTATGTACATGTAGAGATGTATTGATTATTTCTTTCTGCTCAGTGTATGCTTTTAGCAGAATAAACGGTATTTACTTGAGCAATATGTGTATTTGTACGCATTATTTTCGGTCATGCATTCAGCGGTCCCAGCTACTAAGTGGCCGGATCCCGGACAACATAGCAGAGGGGACCACTGGATCAATTTCGCTTGTTCCACTTCAAGTGGGACCATCGTGAAACTGGTTCCCCTTTCAACTGGTCCCAGCCACTAAGTGGTCCCACATTCAAAGTGGGACCTGTCCAATAAACCACTTTGAAGTGGTCCCACTCCAGATTTTTGCCTGGGGTGTTTCTCTGTCTCCTGTTCTACATTTGTCAATTTTTTGTGTGTAGTTGCTGGATTTTAGCCCAAAAGCAGGGGTCAGCAAGTAGAGAACATCCAGAACATGCAAGGCATACATTTCCTCATTCTCCGCATTCCTCATTCAAATAACGTTGAAGAAGAAACCATGCGAAGAAACAATACAACAGTGAAGCTGGCTTCAGTACACTACAATATGTCATACGTAACAATATATAGTATACCTCAGTGTTTCCCAAACCGTGTGTCAGGGCCCCCATTGAGGCCGCGATAAAGCCCAAGAGAAAGCAGATGAAGTGAGCGCAATATGCGACAAAACGAAGGAAACTATCTCGCTACAACTGCATTATATTGAAGTTGTTTTACAAAAATGCAAGTTCAGTTCAGTGCACAATCTGTCGGGAAACACGCTAACTCGCAGCAATGACATGATTGAGATCATCATATGCTGTCAATTTTCTTCTGTGTCTCTGGTTCTACATTTTATGAACATGTGCCACATTGCCAGCACCCTTTCTCTCTTGCTACGAAGAGAGCCTCTCAGTAATGAAAATGCAGGTTGTCAAATGCACGTAAACAGTGCTTACATTTTTTGGGCTCTTCACTCATTTAATGTTTATGCAAGAAAATGCTGCCCTAGTTCACATGGCATACTGAAGTAGATATACTTTATACTGCATGCCAACCAGGGGTGGGCAGTAATACTATTTTTTCGTATTATAATACTAATGCATAATACTCCACAAAAACGCGTGTTATAATACTAATGGGTAGTTTCATTTCAAATCAAGCAAGCCGTGACACTTTACATTTCCGATAACGGCGAAAAAAAATTGATGTTGTAGCTATTGCCGAGCAAAGAAGAAAGAAGGCATTTTGGAGTTTCTATGTCGCACGGTTCGTCAATGAGGAGCCACGGAAGATTAAGCCTTCGAAATTTAACATTCGTTTGGCGCGAGTTTGAACACCGCTAGCATCGGCGTACTTTGACCTACCGCGGTCAAACTCTTTTCACTCGTTCTCTGGGTCGTCCGCAACAAACATTCATACTGTCATTGCCATGCAAAATTTAGTTCATGCGTGAAAAATTGGCAAAGTTGGCTCTTTGCGCGAAAATCACTGAAGTTCAGCGCTACATCAAAAATCGTCCGCGATAGTGAGAAAGGCGAGCGGCACACCATTTTATTGCTCGTTATAAGACCTTTCTAATGGTACCAAGCTCATTATTGTATCGTTCGCAGAACGGAAAGGGCTGGGGGGACAATGAAACCATACCCCTGAAAAATGGAGCATTTCGCACCTCTGTAGTCCAAAAACCCCACACGAAATACGCCCTCATATTTTTATATTTTGCAAGTGTATCCTCGGTCTGTCCGCAGAAAAAAAATTGGGATTCGACTTTCAGGCGGAGAGCCGCTGGGAATTTTTTTCTCGCCCTCGGTACAGCATATCGCCAATGACCCTAAGACTGGGTCCGCCTTACCGCGGTTCCCTTCACGGACGGCGTGTGAACAATATTTCAGTATGCATAATACATATTTTGGTTAAGAAAACACTCTGAGCTACCCATCGCTGCTGTCTGTTCACCAGCCGCATATTAGCCTAGTCAGTAAGCTGGAACAGCGTACGAGCGCATTTTCACATGTCTATAACATTTTATTATGCTACTTGAAACAGCTAAATATTGTGCGTTCTGGTAGGTACCTATACCTTAACGCCCTGCAATGTCCCCCATGAGTCCTGAATTCACTGTCACAGCCCTAACTCAGCGTTCACACATTTCCTGGGTCGTCGCGACCAATTTTGCGCAATGTGATCTCTGATGGCTGGTCCTGTTGGCATTTCTCCCACACGAAGTTTGAGCGAAGGCCTTGCGCGGAAGGTACAGACTTCCACGTCTACTGTTTCAACTGCCGGAAACTTTGTAGCTCCTCTCGTGGCAGGTAACAACGGTCACTTTCTGCAGCTTTCCTGACAGGGCACGGACAAGCTCACTGGCATTTTGAATGGCATGAACTGCTGGGGAGCGAAGGTTGTGAACTGTAGCTGCGTGCTTCACAACACCTCCAATGCCGTCACAGACGTTTTTTCCGTGGCCAGGAGCTGAAAAAACAAATTTCTTCAGTGCGATATTTGTCCTCATTTCGTAGAACTGAAACCGATTTTTAAAATGTGCGCTTGCTCCGTCAGAGATGTAGATAGCAGTGCCATAAATAGGACCGTTTCCATCGATGTCATCGTCAATTTTCTGAATGGTAATGAGCGCTGCGGCGGTGTCATGTCGCGTGTCATCGCTGACCACGGCCAACGCCACGGCGTAGCTGCGCGTGCCACCTTTTGCTGTCGTGACCACGCATGTAAATATAGAAGTCTGCGTTTTCTTCCAGTGATAACTCTGGATCTCATTAGGTAGAATGACCGTTCAGTTCTCTGCAAAATGGCACCACATTCTGCTTTTCCTGTCGAATGGCCTGGCGTTGTGCACTTGTTGTGTAATCGTGCCTGATGTAGCTGCCTGATGACGTCGAGGAAGATCTGAAGAGGCAATATTTTTTTCACAAGACCTCCGTGCTCCGAAAGGTCCATGTTCAATGCCTCAACATCCTCCGAAATCTGTAGGCTTTCTGGGGTTAAAGCCTCTCTGCCAGGACATGCGCGACACTCGCAAAGAAAACAAGATTACTGACGCTCCGGACACAGGCAACGGTTTATTAGTTCTTTCGTGGTCATGCTAGAAGCATACGCGTTGTTCTGCGCATATCGCATCGCGATAGAACAGACATTCTTCCCTACATGGGCTGATACTGACCCATTTCGGCCTCAGGCTGTAGAATTTGGTCAGGTTCAGTTTGATGTTGGGGTGAGCAGTTCTAAACAGTTCATGAGTTTCACGGATGGTACGGGTCATGTACCGCTTCGGCTTACTCACTTTTACCACACCTTCGTGGACTTGAATCACGTCTCTGGGCAGAGGGCTTTGCACTGAGCAGTCAAGTTCGTCGCTGGTGAAGAATTGAAGAGCAACGTTTACATGTTCCTCGCTCAGCGGATGGCCCTGATATGGATCAGGGGCAGCCCACACATGCTTTTCTTTGCAAATCTTTCTCGACTTCCGCATCCTATAATGGGAAGCCTCCGGGATTGCTTCCAAGTTCTTGCTTTCTGGCCACGACGCAGGAATCAAGGTGAGCAGTCGACAACGTTCATGTAACGGTGCACTCATGTTGTACGTGGTTCTCATATTAGCGATCCATTCGCCGCACGACTGACGCCCTTCACTCTTGGAGGTCCCGGGAACTGGGACACCGAAGGAGGTTTCAATTTTGCGGTTGGCCTTTTTGCCGAGAGCTTCCTGTATTTCCACGCACTTTCGCTTCGCATATGCTTGGACCGACCGTCTTTTCGACCTCACTGGAGTCGCATCAATTCTTGCCGGCTTTAGGTACTCATTGATGTCATCGAGAGCATCCGGTTGAGGAACGTACTGGTCATCCCCAGAGCTTCTTTCGGTTGGCGGCGACAAATCCACTGGTCTAGGGTCACTCACTTTCTCACTAAAGTACCTAAAACAAGCTCTGCAGATGTAATAAGTCTCTTTCACCTTCCTGGCGTTTTCGGAGGGAAGAAGAGCCATTACAGCATCGACGCCGATATCTGTAACACAGCGGAAATCCTTCGTGCGGAGAATTTGCTTCTTGTGGATCACACGATAATGTGGACAGTAAACACGATCTTTGCTGTATAACGAAGATGCCATGGTGCACAACTCACTGCTGCATACCGACGAAAAGCTCTCTAGATCAAGCAATGGCGGAATGAAAATCGCTTGTCGGCGTCGAAGTCGAGTCGAAGCTTCAGAATGAACTGAAAGAGCTGGGGGGGGGGGGGGGGGGGAGACGACGGGAACCAAGGTACACCCTCCCTGAATTTTTGCAACACCCCCCCCCCCCTGAAATTTCTCAGGTGACCCCACCGAGCTCGGCCACCAACACGTCCTGGTAGGCAGTCCGGCGCAGCGAATTATATCTGTGCTGTCAAACTTGGGCTGTATATATAGTACCACAGTCACGCAGATGATCGTAACATGCATTTGTCCAAAATCATTTGAAAGTGACTGTACAATGCATATATTGCGCGCATATACGAGCAAAAACGCGTGCGGGCACGCTAGCTCAATGTGGATCCTCAAGAGCCATTTGCCCCAACTCAATCAAGCGAGGTATTCTATAAGGTGTTCACCATTGGTTGCTAGGTGTTCATTGACAAGATGCTAGTCTCTTTGCTTTGTCGTGCGTGTGATTATGCATCTTAATGTAGAAATGCCGTTCACAATGAATCTGTATTCTAAATGTACTGTGTTCTAAAGTAATAGCATGTACAAATAAACCGGGAAAGCTTGGAAGATATGTCACCATTGTGCCACGATTCTTTCCGTGTCTAAGAAAAATTCCGCAAGTGGAAGCTTCACCAAGCATGAACCCCCCCTCCCCCTTGTAAGCTCGGCACCCCCCCCCCCCCCCCCAGTAGTGAATTTCTGGGGAAATCACTGGCTGTAATCCGATTTGAGCCCCCGCCTTTGACTCCGCTGTTGTTTTAACCGAAAGCGAAGGACACCTCAGCGAGGCGCTAGACATGTAGCCTGGGCAAGGTTTGGAACAGACATAAGGAAGTGGCCTTCGGAAGCCGGGGCTGAAGCGTTGAGACGTCAAAGATTCTTTTGTAACGAGTGTAGTGCTCAGCAGTTGATGAGATAACACACCCCACGTAAAAATTCCCAGCGGCTCTCCGCCTGAAAGTCGAATCCCATTTTTTTTTCTGCGAACAGTCCGAGGATACACTTGGATTTGATTGGATTGGATTGAGGTTTTACTGGCGCATGAGCAACTAAGGCTATAATGCGCCAACACTGTGAGGTATGATCTATTTACCAGTTAAAAGAAGACGGTCAATTTAAAACTGATATAAACATTTAAAAAAATGTATGTGAATTCAGATATCTCTGAGGTATCCAGAGTCCCTAAAAAACTTGTAAACACTGCTAAAACTGACAAGCGGCTCATCGCCCAGCAAAAGGGCTGGGTGAAGAGGAATTCTATACCGGTAGAACTCAGAAAAGGGTCATTCCAGCTCAAACGTCCCAATGGCATGGCTCGACCATCGCCGATTTTATTGAAAAAAATATATGTCCTTCTCACTGACGTGCACACGTTCTGTGTGAAATCTTTCTTTCGGGATCCTCACGGAATCGCCGCTAGGGGGGCTTCGAACTTCCGCTCTGAACTCAAAACCGTAATGCGTTTGAGCAGGCGCAGAGGGTGAACGGCTTTACATATCAGAAAAATTCAATCGGGATGCGCTTCCGAAAAGTTCAAACTAGTTATCATCGGATTTGCAGTCGCCGCGACTGGAGAAATAACGAGCTACGCTTCCGTGAAAGAGGCGCAAAATCGAACGAATTCAACATTTTTCTAAAAAAACACAATGAGCAGAAATTGCTTAGTTATATTTTTTATTTGTAGAGTCTTACCTGTACATTCCACCAAAAAGTTTGACGCCAGAAAATTAAACTGTTAGGCTGTAAAAAAATGCGAAATTCGGTTGTTTTAGGAAAAATTGAAAACTTCGCCGAAGAAAAAGTGCCATTGGCGGACGTGCTACAGGAACGAAATTTCCGCACAAATGTAGCATAGTTTCCCAGTTATAAGTACAAAAAATTTCTCCAGGGTGTTTTTTGTTATACGACAGCGACGAACTTTTAAGTTCACCTTGGTGCGCCTCTCGCGACGCGACGCAAGGGATGGGTTGCCTTGCGGCGCCCTCCTCATTCCGCACAACACTCAGCGCAGAACACTGGCCTTGACAAATTTCAAACCGTTACTCAACTCTGACGCACGATTAAGCGTTTATGACACTGACTGTGGTCCTGGCCAGGGAATAATAATAAAGCAAGCAAGGTTTCCCCAACACCCATTTGCGGCCCTCATAAAAGGAGCTTTGACGGCTAACCCGTTCCAAAGTGCGGGGCGCTTTCTCTGTTAACCCTCTCATACGAAAATGAGCATGTAGCCGATTTCCGTTTCTTTTTATTTATTTATTTATGTCACATTGCGCCATTGACCTCTTCTTTTTAACTGGTGTCTCGCTCAGTACCTCAAGTGAAGCGTTTAAAATGGAAAGACATCATCAGGGCTGGCCGAAGTCAAAGAACTTTCGATTTGGACATTTGCACTAGACCCCTCATCTTTCAAGTGCAATCACTTCTTGTAGCACGTTGGACACAAGCGATCATCAGGCATCATGCCTCGCGACGTCAGTCTTCGGGCCAAGGTGACAGAGATTTACTTTGTTCCCTTTACGTTTTTCCGGTGGGAAGAAAAGGGGTCAGCACAATTTCTTGACGCCACAGAATGAGGGTACTTGCGAAAATACAGGTCGTAATAGTACTTGCATATGCTGGTGATAGTTTTCACGTCACGTCGTGATCTTTGTGGTATAATGGACTGCTCGTCTCCTGAAGCTCCGAAAAATTGAGGAATGGTCTTTCCTGGTCTGTTATGCATTTCTGAGGTCCGAACGTACAGGAATGCAGTACGTCACGTTCCTCAAGCTCGGAACAAGGGCTTGATGTCCCTGACATAGGTACACAGATGCTCATGCGACAAGCGAATATCCGGAGACACCTCTCATAGAACGGTGGGACTCTTGCACGGTTCTTGCGTGAATAAGCGATGTCCACCTGCTCTAAGCAGAATCACGCTGAAATGTGAATTATATATTCTTTTCCCTCTCTTTTTCCTAATAATCTGTTATTTGACTTGGGGCTAAGAAAATAAATAAATAAAAAGAAACGGAAATCGGCAAAATGCTCATTTTCCTATGAGAGGGTTAAGGGGATAGTCGCATCCGGAAGCGTGTTCCGGAACTGTTATGGTCATGTTCCCTGTCGTTCATAATGTACGCCGGCAAATTTTCTCCGCACAAATCCACTTGGTTGACTCAGAAACGATTTTTAAATGTTCGCGCTTCCGGCGCGCACGGCAATCCCCGCAAGGCGCCGACACTGGATGACGTCACCCGGATAAACCAACCATCAGGAGGCGCTCCTTCCAGCCGGAGTTCTGTGTGTGTCGAGCGCTGTCAAGCGTGCGTCTGACCCTTTTTCTTGTTGTCTTGTCGCGTTTGCTTTGAAGTACTTTGAACCACAGCGTGTGCCCTAGGATTTCACGCCGTTGACGTGCGATTTCACAGCCAGGAAACCGGTGCTATGTGCCCGGGTGCACAAAGACTTATAACGCGAATACCGAGCTTACATTTCACCAACCTCGCAATGGCGAGACGAAACAAAAGTGGGAGGCAGCGATCGCCAGCCACTACTGTGGTGTGGCCCAAGGATTGAATGTTTCAGGCGTCTGTTCCTCTCATTTCGCCGACGACGCCTATTTTGATGAAGATGTATTGCAAGTTCGGCTCGGGCTACGGCAGAAACGGAAACGGCTGAAGATTGACGCCGTGCCTACCATATTCGATCGGGAACAAGGGCAGGAACCAGTAACGGAGGTAAGTGACAATCATGCGTGGTCACAGCTACGCTGCGACGAAAACTATCAGTTGTCACAGTAAACATCATCGCGAACACCTGGCCTCGCCGCCGATTGTAACGTCACAGTCACACCGCCTACTAATGTACACAAATTATTACAATGATTGCAGCATCCTGACGCAATAGTACGCGTACTCTCGAGAAAAAAGATTGGTGTGTTGTTGCTGTGCTAATTGTCGCCAGTATTATGCAGGAATAACGTAACACTCCCACATGACAGCGTTATTCTAATGTTATTGCAGCTAGTGGATGTTTCTACAGTTCATAGTGTAAGCCTGATGGTACCATTCAGGGATGTGGAAACATCGCAATCTGTTTGGCTACGTCCGAGACACTTCACGTTGCATCAGTATTCTACTGCAGCCTTGTTGCTAATTTCTGGCCCTATTTCAGGCGGCAGCAAGCACGTCAACGGAATCAACTGGATTTGGTATGTTTTGTCAAGCCACGAAAATATTGCAATTCTTTTTGCACGTCCCACAACATAATGGATATGTACGAGCCCTGAAAATTGTCGAATCCTGTGAAAGGAATCTTGTGTGATGGGGCTGCCAGCGTTTATAATGTAATGTCGACAGGAAAATAACTGTGCCAGTGAAATAGGGACCGCAAAGGGGAAGATTTATTTGCATAGTCATTTTTATGTTTGTTATTGTACTCGCTTGCCCTCAACGTATTCTTTTCAGTGTTAACACTCAAGGCCATATTTCAGATGTGGAGGTCATGGCTGAAGCAAGTGCTGGAGACCCAGTTCCCACTTCACGGCGCATCTCACAAGGGGGTTGTTATACCCTGATTCCAGGAAGAGGAAAACGAAGGACACAGACTTGCATAGCGTATTAGTACACCAGATATGGATCTGACAACATAAACCCTCCTAACATTCCTGTGGCAGCATACCTGTAACCACCCAGACTTCACACCACATTGATTTAGAACCACAGCACAACATAATAAAATAGCTTAGGTTTATTTGCCTCCCATACATAATGGGAGACAAATAAACCTAAGCTATTTTGTTATTTCCACTCCGTCATACTCCACTGTACAATACATCGATACAATTATAGGGTCATTCTTTATTCCCGTCACTACACCGCATTGACAATCTGCACAGAGGTCAAAATATTCCCACCTCGGCACTAACTTAGTGCAGTACAGTCTGGATTTGATGCCAGAGCTAATACCGCCACGTGTAGTAGTTTTTGCTGTACAGACGGGTAGACAGTCTACAGTCTGTTGACTGCAACTGGAGATACAGAGTGACAAGACAAAACATCCCCCACACTGCAATGACGAAACGACGAAAATTGCTGCAAGACGAAAATTTTGCTGACATAGGCACACTTCGTGCAAGTGAGCCCTTGGTCATCCCCCTTGCCTCCCATCAGAGGTTTTCGAGAACACCACACACCTATAGTATTCTCGGAAACCTCTGATGAGAGGCAAGGGGGATGAGCAAGGGCTCAGTTGCACAAAGTGTGCCTATGTCAGCAAAATTTTCATCTTGCCACTACATGTCTCTAGTTCCAGCCATCAGTATGGACAAGCTTGTCTCCCTTGTCAAGACACCCTTGTTTCGATGGTCCTAACGCTGATAGCCTTGATAAGACGTAGACAGGAACTCCCTCCTGATTGCTTGGACAACGCATTCAGGCCATCTTGTGAATGACGAGTACGCCGTGAACCTCAGGCAGCTGGAAAAGACAACTCCACATGACATTTCTTTTTGTTTAGCATCATAACTTGTGGGCATTTGCACACCTGCCAAATCTCCCGCAGTGTTGGGAAGACAATGGCCAGAACAGACACTATCCCAACCTTGGAGTTCAAAGCCTGTGCATTCCTTCCTTAGTTCCAGGGTCTCCCGCATTTTGAATGTGGAAGGTTGGCAGATGTGCAACATAGTACAACAAAAAAATGTCCGCCTCTTTCAGGATGCGCCCGATTCCAACTGTTAACTCCCACCCAAACCAGCTACCCTCCAATTTCGGCAAAATCCAATTTCTCCCAAAATATGTTACTCTTACATTCTTCAGTAACATGCTTCCCCCCTTCATTGGCACCTCAAATGCTTCTGTTTTCAGACTTGTAAGACTTTCCTTCAGAGTTCAAAATTCCCAATGGATATCTGCCAATCAATCAGGGATTTGTGTTGGCAATCAGGCCATGGCTAACTGGCATAATTGAGAGCATGTCGAGACTAGCTGAGGCGGCTGTGTTGCTTCAATTTTCCTAATGGAATTGTTGGATCAGGATTCTCTGGATTGTTCTACGGCTGTCGTCCACGCTGATGATTTATGGGGGACAAACTTGTGTAGGCCAAAAAGCTGCTAAGAATAGTCGCCCTTTTGTATACAGCCCTTGTCCACTTTAGGTGCGACAAATTGCATAACCAACAACACCCGACTAGCACCCGAGTTTACCCTTCCGAATCTTGATGGGGGGGGGGGGTCATTTAAACCGAAAAATTCACTACGGTCGTAATCATATAGCAAACGGGAGAGCACTGCAGCAGGCTTGCCTGTGGTCCTGGGGATTGAGTCGCCTAAACTGTTGATCATAGCGGCAGAATTGAGGCGCGTACTCCACTAGAAGCTCTCTACGGAGGCAGATGTCCCGGAGTAATGGGCGTTGTGCTATGCACTGCACGGCGGCACTGTTGCACATTTCTACCACCCTGGCAACAGAATGGCAACGCAGGCTCTCGTCGGGCTCCTGTGGATCGCGGACTCCACACAGAAACCTGCCGATTTCAACATTCTAAACTGTTTCGCACATCCGACGGCAACCATGCAAAGAGATACGTCACCTAAAAATGTCATCCCGCGGGTTAGCCGCAGCCACATCTCGTGGATGGTCGGCGAGTTCCAGAGGCATTGGGTCCGCAGAGTATGGGTCATCATCCAGCATTAACCCGTCGCCGCTACCGCTAACATGTTCGTCAGAATCTCCCCCAGAGAGAGAAACGTCACTCTCGTTTCCCGACTCCATGTTTGCTCCCTTCGCTTCGCGATCGCCACACAGGCGCGCGGCTCGCATTTGCCCAGGGCGCGCGCTGATTGGCCTTATCCGGGTGACGTTTCCTCCCACTTTTAGAGAGCGAGGGCGCAAGGATTCCGGTTTCTTTTTCATCGGATTGCGCGAAAAGTACGCCGCGGATCGAAATGGTATTTTCGGGCCCACTTCAGTGGTCGGCAAGGAATTAGAATTCGCATTAGTTTCGAAATTGAGCCCGAAATAAAGCCCCTTTTATGAGGGCCGCAAATGGGTGTTGGGGAAACCTTGCTTGCTTCATTATTATTTTCTGGCCAGGACCACCGTCAGTGTCATAAATGCTTAATCGTGCATCAGAGTTGAGTAACGGTTTGAAATTTGTCAAGGCCAGTGTTTCTGCGCTGAGTTTTGTGGGGAATGAGGAGGGCGCCGCAAGCCAACCCATCTTGTGCGTCGCGTCGCGAGAGGCGCACCAAGGTGAACTTAAAAATTCGTCGCGGTCGTATAACAAAAAACACCCTGGAGAAATTTTTTGTACTTATAACTGGGAAACTATGCTACATTTGTGCGGAAATTTCGTTCCTGTAGCACGTCCGCCAATGGCACTTTTTCTTCGGCGAAGTTTTCAATTTTTCCTAAAACTACCGAATTTCGCATTTTTTTACATCCTAACAGTTTAATTTTCTGGCGTCAAACTTTTTTGGTAGAATGTGAGGTAGGACTCTACAAATAAAAAATATAACTTAGCAATTTCTGCTCATTGTGTTTTTTTAGAAAAATGTTGAATTCGTTCGATTTTGCGTTTCTTTCACGGAAGCGTAGCTCGTTATTTCTCCACTCGCGGCGACTGCAAATCCCATGATAACTAGTTTGAACTTTTCGGAAGCGCATCCCGATTGAATTTTTCTGATATGTAAAGCCGTTCACCCTCTTCGCCTGCTCAAACGCATTACGGTTTTGGATTCGGAGCGGAAGTTCGAAGCCCCCTAGCGGCGATTCCGTGAGGATCCCGAAAGAAATATTGCACACAGAACGTGTGCACGTCAGTGAGAAGGACATATATTTTTTTTCAATAAAATCGGCGATGGTCGAGCCATGCCATTGGGACGTTTGAGCTGGAATGACCCAAAAGTGAGTTTGGCGATGATATTTCTGGAGAGGGCAGCTGATGAGAATGTGAAGAACAGACAGCTGCTCAGCACACAGTGCACACAATGAGGTGGGTCCTTCTGGAGAATTAAAAAAAAACATGAGTGAGAAATGTGTGGCCGATACGAAAACGAGACATAACTACTTCATAAAGCCGATCGTTAGAAACTCCTGCAGGCTTGCCTACATTACACTTGATGAAGTGTAATTTATTATTTGTCTGTGTGTCCCAGTCATGTTGCCATTTTAAAGTAGCACAGAAGTCATTTTAGCACCCAGTTTTCTTCCTATAAAACTGTTAAGTAGGCCAGTAAGATGCACCATGCGAAGTAATTTACACCACACAGTCGTAACTATCGCAGAAATTGAATTTTATAATACGCCGCAAAAAGCGACCGTGCGCAACGGTGGTGAAGAGCAGTTCCAGCCTGTGATCTGCCTGGAACCTCGCGCTGACGCTATAAGGAGAACGCTCGCTGATTGGCCTAGAGAAATGTTGTCTGCTACTCCGCTGTCGTCTGCTACTCGGCTGTTCGGGGTTCTGATAAAGCCTTCCTCCTTGTTCGGTAATGCTTCGGCCGCTCCTTCTATCCCCAATTCTCCGGGAGAACTGGCAAAACAGGTTTACGGCGGCAAAGGGACAAGGCGCTGACCCCCACTGACCGGCGAACCAGAATGAGTCCTCCTTATACCGTCATCGGTGACGTGGCATCATACCTCCTCATCCTCGCTATAGCTGGAGTGGCGAGTTAAGGGTGAACGCGCAGAGCTATGTTTATGTGAGTTTTTTTCTGGGAAACAAATTGCACACATCAAAACCTTTCGCGCTATTCGGTATAATGACGCACACACTTTCATCAGATGTCTTAATCTGAAATTTTTTTGGATGGCCCTCTGTACTCCTTTAAGTTAATTGCTCTACGCAAGGTAAACCTCAGATCTTGAGATGGTATGTCAAAGGGTATTATGTCAGCTGAGAGTGCCTTGGTAGCCGCTGTGTCCGCGAGCTCGTTACCGGGTATCCCGACGTGGCTGGGCACCCAGAAAAGTGCCAAGGAAAGACCTCTGTTTATTATGCGGCTAGACAGGTGTTTTGCTCGCAGAACGAGCAGGTTTTTTGGTGGTTGCAGGCTACATAGAGCCTGCAGGCAACTAAGCGAATCAGTGTACACAGCTGATGACCTGACGGAAAGTCGTAGTATGTAATTAAGCGCCAAGATTATGCCATAGACTTCTGCGGTGAAAATGGAAGCTGTGTTTGCTAATCGGTGCGATCTGCAAGATGTGTCTGTAACCATTGCACATGAGACACCGGTGTCCGTTCTGGAGCCATCTGTGTAAAATGCGACATGGTTCCCAAAACCTTCTTTTATGGACAGAAACTCTTGCAGGAGTACTGCTGTGGGGGTTTCGTGTTTCTTGTACTTCAATAAAGATTGTTGTGTTCGGGCAGTGGTTGCAACGGAGCAATCCTCCCACTAGTTTCTACAGGCGTAGAATCGTACTCAGAAAAACTGTGTATTTTAATTTCCTGCAGGATTCGCAAATTGAAAGGAGGTGTAGATGACGGTTTGTTAAGAAATAACTGTTTGCAGCGTGTCTGAGTAACACAAGAGAAAGCTGAGTGCTGTGGATAGCTTCGTACTTTTAGTGCATATGTGGAGGCAAGGTAAAATCTCCGCCTTTCTAATGACCACTCTTTGCACTCCACATACTCTATACTATAGACTCTCAACCGGCGATGTGCGAAAGGCTCCCAAGACCAGTCGCAGTCCCTGGTGGTGGACAGTGTCTAGAGCATTCAAGACGGACTTTCGTGCAGAGCCGTACACGACAGATCCATATTCAAGCTTGGAACGAATGCAAGATGTGTAGATGCGACGCAGAACCTCTCAGTCTGCACCCCAGGATCTATGTGACAAGATTTTGAGAATGTTCAGAGATTTCCCACATTTGCTTTTTAGGTTTCTTTTGTGAGGGTTGAAAGTGAGCTTGCGGTCAAAAAGTATACGCAGGTTCGCGCTCGAAGGTTTTCCCTAAACAACTGGTAAGGGCTATAGGTCTGTAGCTACATACATTGGAAGGATCTTTCCCTGGCTTCAAAAGTGGAACGACTGTCGCCACTTTCGAACGAGATGGAAGTTCACCCTGATGCCAAAGTGAATTGAAAAAGTACAGAAGACCTACAAGTGATGTTTTCGATAAGTGCTGCAACATGATGTACGTGATTCGATCTGGCCCAGGTGCCGTTTGTTTTGAAGATGACAGAGCACGCAGCAGCTCCATCATACAAAATGGTTCATTAAAAGCATGGCTGTCACTGGTGTCATACGTGATTTTGCATTTCTCAGCCTCATCTTTGACCTTTATGAAATCCCTGGTGTAGTGAGAGGAGGAAGAAACACCCTGAAAGTGTTCGCCCAACACATCTGCTTGTTCTTCTAAAGTTTGGCACACCGTACCATTCCTCTCCAAAATGGGAATAGAGAAGCTGAGAATAAGAGAATAAGAACTGTAATTGCCGTTTATTTTCTTTAGTCGATCCCACACAACCTTAGTTGGGGTGTTACTATTCAAGGAGGAGACAAAGCCCTTCCATGATTCACTCTTTGCTAGTCGGCGTGTACACCTAGCTTTTGCTCTAGCTCTCTTAAACGTCAGTAGGTTTGCTGGGGTTGGATACCGCCGGAACCTGCCCCAAGCACGGTTGTGCTCTTTTTGTGTATTTCCACAGTCTTGCGACCACCAAGGCTTGCAACGCCTGGGCAGCTGACCTGATGACTGTGGAGTGGACTTGGTTGCTGCTTTTACAAGAATGTCTGTGACATAGTCATTTTTGTCGTTAATGTTCAGCCCAAGGAGGGACTCTAGAGAAAGTGTGGCTTCTTGTTTAAAGCCCCAGTCTGCTAACTGTGTCTTCCAACGAGGTGGACGGGTTCTAAAAGCACCTGATGGTCGATTGATCTCTAAAACGACAGGGAAGTGATCGCTACCATAGGGGTTGTCGTCCACTGTCCATGAAATATCCTGAAATACAGATGGACTGCACAGCGAAATATCAATGGCTGAAAAGAACTGCGAAGCAGCATTAACACGAGTAGCGTTTCCTGCATTGAGCAGGCAGATTGGCAACAACCCCAGAGAAAATGATGCGCATTGAAATCTCCCAGTAGTAGAAAAGGCGATGGGAGCTGATTAATAAGATCCTCAAGCTGTCTCTGTTAGACGCTGACTGACGGCAGTAGGTATAAAGAGTATACCGTCAACACACGGTCAGTGCAGATCTGTACAGCAATGCCCTCAAGATTTGTGGAAAGTGGAACGTCTCTCGTGGGAAGTGTTCTGGCCGTGAGAATGGCCAAACCTCCAGAAGCACGTGCCGTGTCCGTTCGGTCCTTACGATAAACGTTCCACCGTCGAAGGTGGAAAGGGGTGTCTGGAATCAAATTTCTTTCTTGGAGACAGAAACAGACAGCATGATGTCTGTCTGCCATATCATGGACGTCATCAAGATTTTTCAGCAAACCCCGGCAGTTCCATTGAATAACGCTCTGGGAACTCGTAAGAAGTGTACAGAAAAGGGAAATGAATAAGGACTGAACGACTACTCTAATGCGTAAAGACTTTGTGAAACAATTGTCCATGAATGCGGAGGGATTAAGGAGCTTGTATTCTCGGTGGAGGAACCCTTTGTTGTTGTTCCTTGGCTTTCCCTCCTCGTCCTCGGCCAGCTTTTTTTCCTTTTCTGTTCTTTGCCCAAGGAAAGACTTGGTAGGCTCGAAGACGACTTCTTCGAGCAGCAGTCCTCGTCATCGAGATCCATGCTCTGACTCGTGTTTTGGGACAGGCCCATGGCAATCCCGTCCCAAACGGAGAGGGATGCAACAACCTCCTCTGAGGTTAACATTGCATCTCCCTGGCTGTTCGTCTGAGAGGGCATTGGAGGAGAACCCTCAGTGTCCCTCTCTTTGTGTTGGGGAGTATGGAGGGTAGCCCCAGAGGTCTGGGTCTCCACCGATACTCTGAGTGGTGCCACTCCCCTGCGCACCACATCAGAGAAGGTTCCTTTTTTTTGGAACGCCAATTGTGCCTTTGCTACACCGTACGTGATATTTTGTTCAGTTTTCAGTTTGAGGATCTGTTTCTCCTCCTTCCAACAAGGACATGATCTGGAGTAGACAGGGTGGTTACCCTTGCAATTGGCACACTGAAAGTCATTGTTGCACGACTCTGACGAATGGTCTTTGCCGCCGCACTTAGCAGAGACGGGCTGCCCACGGCACACCTGAGAGCCGTGGCCAAACTGCTGGCACTTGTAACAGCTACTCGGATTTGGGATGTAAGCCCTCACATTGCAACTGAGGTAACCGGCTTTGATTGTTTCTGGCAGCTTGTGGAGCTTGAAAGAAAGAATGACGTGCTTTGTTGGGATTTCTTTCCCATCCCTACGCATGAGTATTCGCTTTACGGCTACAACACCGTGCTGTTGTAGGCCTTCTTGGAGTTCCGATTCCGAACAGTCAAGATCGCTCTCAGAAATTACTCCTTTAACAATGTTCAAACTCCGGTGTGAACTTACTGTGACAGATATCCCATTCATGCCAGTCAGTGAAAAAAGTGCACTGCTTTGCTCTCGCTTTTCAACGTGGACTTGGATATCTCCAGAGCCCAGTTTCTTGGCATTGTATTCTTTACCGATGAGTTCAAGTTCAAGTGCTTTCACTGTTACAAAAGGAGACATCTTTGACAGTGGTCTTGTGTCATCATTTGAGTGGACAACGAGAAACTTTGCAAACCATGGTTCCGGTGTTGAGGTAGTTAGATCAATTTGCTGGTACTCGGTGCGGAACCGTTTTCGATTCCGATCTCGGTGTTTTAAGGAAGAGGAAGCCATAGAGGGAAAATAACTATTCGATGCAAGGGTCCTGCCGCCCACCACGGAGCCCAACCAGGGGACGGCGTTCGACGCAGTAGCAGGTACGCCTGCGCTATACCCAAGTGCAGCTTCTGACTGCAACAGGTTGACCCTTGCCGCCAAAGAAGGTGAAAAGAAGGAAAGATAGAGAGAGAGGAGAAGAAAGAAAAAGCAATGAAAAGCGAGATGGCGACTAGCTGAATAGTCCTGGCCGGGCCCTTCCAGGACCACCCGTCTATGGGAAGCAGGGGCCAAAGCAGTGTGTTGTTTTCCCGGAGGGGCTCCGAAGGGCCCAAACCGACCTTCGAGTCCACTCAACTGCCAGGATCCCCTTTTCCCCAGACACCGAAAGCGCAAGCGTGGTATGCAGTGGTTCGGGTGCGTCTGGATACGAGAAGACAGCAGAGCTCGTGGAATAGACAGATTCAAACTGTGCCCCACGGTCCGTGACTATTTGGTCTGGGGCTCCATATCTTGAGGAGGGCGGAGGCAACGGTTTCAGCACGGATGTCTGCAACAGGAACAGCCTCGGGCCACCTCGTGAAACGATCAATGATGGTTAGGATGTATTGAAAGCCGGATGAATGGGGAAGGGGACTGACCAGGTGAATGTGGAGAACTTGAAACCTTTGGTCGGGTGGAAGAAACTTCCCTGGGGAGGGGGGGAGCGCGTGTGGCGGACCACCTTGGTGCGTTGGCAGGTGGCGCATTGCAATGTCCACATACGAATGTCCCTAACCATGCACGGCCAAACATAGCGGTCCGAATGCAGACGCCTGGTGGCGCGGATTCCAGGGTGGGAGACGTCGTGTAAAGCGCGAAAGGCGAGATGGTGAAGGCTTGGTGGAAGGTAAGGCCTTGGGGAACCGGTTGACGCGTCGCAGACAACCGTGGAAGTGGCGCCGGGGAGAGCTACTTCTGTCAATTGCAGCGACGTTTGATGAGACGTGCGGAGTGACTTGAGGTCGCCGTCGTGGCGCTGCTCGTGCGCAAGGCGCTCCAAGGTAAATATGTCTGGTGGAAATGCGGAGACACGGCTGAATGTGTCCGCAGGGATGTTGTTTTTCCCGCTGATGTGCTCGAAGGTTGCCTGGAACTCCGCGAGGAAAGGCAGCTGACGGATCTCGCGTAGCGAGTGGTGCTGGCCAGCAGCCCGGAATGCGTGGACCAAGGGCTTGTGGTCTGTGAACAGTATAGGGACGGTGCGACAAACTTGTGGCGCCGCTATGCGGCCTCCGGAGAAAGTACCTGGCGTGATAGCCGCCGGGTAGCCAGCTTTGTTTGCATGTGAAATGCGAGCGTCATTCTTTGCCACACCGGAACTGTTGCATCGCAAACTGTGCAAGCACCTAAAAGAACTCTTCATTGGGGACCAGGTGTGTCATTTCTCGTGATTTCTATACCTCGAATATCACCGAGAGACTCGCAGCGAATAGCATTCGTGACGCGTGTTCGGCCCTTGCATGAGGTGCACAACGTGAGCGAATATATTCTATTTCTTTTGTTCTAGTTTCGATGAAACTGAATGAGGACCTGTAAAATGATCAGTGACTTACAGTTGCCACTTTCGAGACTGTGAATGGGTACTGTATCAACGTCAGATGCACCGGCTGAACGGCAACTTATTTCGAGATAATGATTGAGGTGATTTGTCGCCAGTTCCCATAGGCAATATTGCTCCCAATAATTTGGTTGACGAGCCCCATAGTGAAAATAGAAGTTCTACGTCGTCCAAGAAGTTTAGTATTTACGCACCGACCATTTCACAACCGTGGTGCCGCAAGCCCACGGCGGTAGCCGATATAACGATTACATATAATTCCTTCTTTAAGGATTTCTTTTGCGTTATTGTATCTGAAGATACTGGAAAAACTGCAGCATAGGTTCAGACAATATGTTGTGACCAGACGTGTTTATTTGCGTGGATAAAACGGACGCACGATGTAGATTTCGATGACGACGCTATGCGCGCAGTGATCTGCCAAAAGGACGAAAGGAACACGAGACTCAGTCAAAAGCATGATGTTTCAAGTGGCTGGAGTCAGAGAAATGCACCTATATAGTCTTCGCTAGCAAGCCAGGATTTTGTGAGACATCAAATAACCATCCTCTCGAAGTACCACTTGCAGGTGTTTTGACACAGACAGACGCGGGTGACTGTAGCTCCTTCCGCACTGTTAGATACATTATAAATACGGTGGTTGCTTCTGTGCAGTTTGTATCCATTCTCTCCTTCGCGCCACTGAAAGGTTCCACATTATTTGCGCTTCGAAAATCAGGCCCTTTTATTTACGGCGGTCGCCACGCAAACTACGGTTCCACTTGAGAATACATAGAACGGGCCACAGGGGTGACACAAACCCGCCATTGTTGAAACTGCCCTCAAGCGGGTGCTTTTGGCAGAACTGCCATCTTGTCCTGGTCGCACGTCATAGAAAACGTCATTTTGAGGTCATGTGACTTTGTTTACATGTCGTTTTGCCGCTTACCGATATATTTCCGTCGTCATAACGCCAAGAGATTAACGTATTTTGCCAGCGTAAATTATGCGGTACTACTTCTGCAACATGTAGACCATTTCTCCGTAGTTTAGTGCTCCGTAGTGCATCGCATCGACTCAGTGAGTCTTAACGCGCGGTCGTCATCACATTTTTGGAAGTCGTCAACAGTACGAGGCCTGATGTGCAAAACTGCGCGTTTTACTGCGAGATTATCGGATAAAAATAGTTACCGTGATCGAAAGACATCCAAAACGTCGCGCAGAAACAACAACCGCATTGTTTACAAACGGTTTGGCCGCCGATCACGGGCGCCGGCATCTTTAAGGTTACGTGTGCCCTGACATTTGTTGTGACGTGCGACCAGGACCTGTCCAGGATGCATTGCGTTCGCCCAGCACGCTTTCGTCTACGGAGCAATACATTGGATGCCACCCTTGTGGAACGGGCGGCGTGGTATCACGTCGGGTACTTCCAAGACCGCCACTGACGGCGCTGTCTCGACGGAGCAACGCAACGCTTTAGGTGTCGCACGGTCCCTATGAATGGGCGACCCTCCAGGAAATCGCGAAAGCGCCTGACGGCGGCGAACGCTGCTGAATCTGTCTAAAAAAAACACCCTGTATATCAGACGGAAATAGGGTAAGGTGGGGCAAGATGAGACACGGGGCAAGACGCGACATTTCGCGCTCGACGCCGCCTGTCTTGGAGACGCGTTGCTTCATGCGCTTGAAACTTTACTCATAGGTGGCACTGCTGTCCGCTTTATTGAACGTGAGAATTCTCCGGATTGGTGTATGCGTTGAAGAGAAAAAAATCGGTTACTTCTGCCTGGAATGTGAAGACCCGCCAAAAAGGCGCGATTTTCTGTATTCCTTTTTCTTGTCATCTGTGCAGCAGCGTTTCGCGGTCTTATTCCCATCAGTGTAAGTTCACGTCCTCTTTCTTGATTCATTCATCTAGATATATGCAAAATATGGGCACTCTCGGTTATCCAGTGTTGAACAGAAAAATGAATGCATGGGATGATATGCACTGGGCAAGACGCGACTATTTAATGTAATTTAAAATTAATGCAATTTAACTTTAATGTGATTTTGAAATGGATAAGTCAACTATTAGGTGGCTTCATGCTTGTTCGTCAGAGATTGCTTTTTTGCATGTTACCTAGGATTTTCCATCAAGCAGAAATGCACGCAAAAGCGAGCGACCAGCAACACATCAGACTGGCGGTGCCTTGTTTGTAAAGGACGGTGGGGCAAAATAGCACCGTGTTTTGTGTGATTTTATTGCACATCACGTGAGCGGTGGGCTCAGGGAGGTTGTGTAGGGGCCCACGGGCTTCATGAATTGCAAAAACTAATTTATATAGCTCATTACCACGGCGTGTCTCATCTTGCCCCGCTCAGTGTCTCGTCTTGCCGCGAGGGTTGGGGAAAGATGAGACAATACGCATTTTTGAATTTCTTGTTCTGTGTGTACTTTAGATCGGCTACGTCCCTTCTGCATTTGCAGGTCAGAAGCTCTAGACCCCTGAGAATGTGTCTATGGCTAGTTTTTTTTCAGAAACACGAAAAATAAAAATGTCATGTTCAATTGCAAATTTCTGTCTCATCTTGCCCCTCTTTACCCTACACCCCACTTACCATCACCAAAGTGAAGTTCTGTTATTGGAGGACCTCGTTAATTTCCGAAGACCAACGAGTCTCTAAAATATGTTACTGAAGTTTCCGGGTAATAATAAGCAGTTTATTTTGCGACGGAGATTTTGAAAAGTATTTTGCAGCAACACCTAGAAAATGAATTTGGATATCTGGTAATACTTACTTACCAGAAATATATATATCAAAATGTCATTTTTGCATGAATAATACAGGTATTATTGCTGTGTGGTTACGACAGTGTTCCAGGGATGTAGTGTAAGCGAGTGCAAGAAAAAAATACTGTTTCGAGCACTAGATTTTCCGCACCGGCATTGTAAGCGCAGTGTGCAGGCAATGTTTATAGCGTAATATACAGCCGCTATAGTATATCTATAGTGAGTGACCAGCATAGGTCATACACTTGTCCCAACCCCCACACAAGAACCGCTCCGCGCGCGCGAACGTAGTGCGGCGCGGCCAAGTGGGGATTAGGGGAGAGAAAGAGAGCCGGCACTACATCGCAAAGCGGGCGTCGTGAGAAGGCTGGTAGCCCATCGCAGGAGCCTTCCACGGATGAGTGGGCGGTCCCAATTGTAGGACTAAGTTGTCACTGGCTATAGTTGAGAGCCTCCGAGGTACCGACATCTCGGGCGAGCTTTGATAGCCTATGAAGTAACTTTTCCGTGGTCATTTCTCGAGACTCAGAGCTGGCAACCTTCGTTTATAATACCATCTGTGTGTACATTGTCCGTATTACCATCTATACTATCCGATCACATTTGTACGCCGGCATATAGCAAGTATGCACTACTACCACAATACGAAGAGCAACTAAAAAATCCATAATCAGTCAGTACAGAGGCCATTGACTTCAGAAAACAATAAATATAGCATACATACATAACAACGAAATAAAAATAACAAAGTAGTCAAAACAGCAAAAGGAGATAAGCAAAAAGACGTGAGTGTCCCGAATCGAACTGCGGACCTTCCGTCTGAGAGTCCGACACTTTAGCTCTCAGCAAACTCCGAAAGGGGGAGGGGGGCATGCCACCTAAAAATTGCGACCTCGTGCACAATGGGGATTATATGGGAGTCGGAGGCGAACAACGTGCCAAGGCACGGCGAACGTGGCGCCATCTACTGTACGGAAAATCGTGAGTCGGAGATGCTCGTAGACTGGTATGGCCCATAAAGCCATCCAAATGATTTTCTGTTTCTGGCGAACTACGAAAGGAGGTAACTTGACGTGACAACTAACGCAAAAAAATTCTCTGTACGCAGTATTTTTCTTGGAATAAAACGCCCCCGAACATCGACGCGCGCGTTCCCGCTCGACTCGCTCTGCAGGCCGAAACGAGGAGGAGGAGGATTGTGATGTCATCAGGGTTACAAGAGAGACCGAGCTCCTATCGGGGCCGGCGCTTTTCGCACTTTTTTTTCTTTTTCGTTTCTACTCCCAGTTCTCTTTCTGTGTAGCAGACGACGCTTCTCCAAACAAGCAAACCTGTTAGCGGTCTGCACCAGCCCCCCCACCCCCCCCACCCCAGCTTTCGCGAAATCTGTATCAAAATGCGTCTTACTGCGCACGGAGCAATCCGTGCCTCTTCATTGGACGGACGCCAGAGGCGTAATCGGATTGGTTGCCGGAATTTGAAAACGGCACTTTGCGCTTCCTCGCCTGCGTGCTGCGTACTCTCTCGGCGGTTTCATTTGAAATTTTCACGATGGACGCCGGTCGGCGGTGTCTTTCGTTGAGAGGCAAGTGCGTTCGCCGCCTTATCCGTGTATTATGGTGTCTTTGATCGTGTTGTACTATTTCTCGACACGAGCATCGGTCTACGAACAGCCAATCGGATTTCAAACTGAAGTGTTGTCGTGAATTCGGGCTCGATGAACACGTTCGAGCGCCGTCGGATTTGCATAACGGTGACAAGAAAATAGGATTCATGAAGCAGCAGCATTTTATGTTTGACGTATAGCAGGCAAGGACATGATAATCAAGAGATTGTGCGCAAGTATGTGCAGTTGTTCATTGTTGGGAATAGGCTGGGTCGATATGCGTGCTTCGCAAGTGTGAACTTTGTTGCAGTGTACCAGGAAGCGTTATGCAATGGACTCAGTACGCTCAGTGTTTGTAAAGGCGTCAACCTGCCGATAGTGTCAAATAAATTTCTGTTCATTACAACACTTTTCACAGTTATTTTGGAATCACGGAATAACTTTACGGCGTGGATGAAAGCTAGTTATTTAATAAATAAATAAAATAATAGTACACCTAGAAGTCAGGAGTAGCCGGTACAGGCCAGTATGGAAAGCAGAAGTCAGCAAGAGCGAGAATCCATCCGCCGGAAGCTACCGTTTACGCAATGATCCAGGGAAAATGACGGGCGCCCAAACCACGTGATCCCCTAGAGCCACTCACAGCGTCTCCGAGGTGCAGCGCGGGAAAAAAGCTGGGGCCCATTGCGCATGCGCAGGCCGACCTCCTTTCTCAACCTCCTCCCCCTTCTCTCCTCGGGTTTTTCGTCTCTCCTCTCGTTCTCCCCTACCCCCCAGCCTCGTCCGTTTGGTTTTTTTTTTTTTTTTGATTGCGTGTTAGCGCCGCGAAGCAACTGTGGCTATGAGCGACTCGTTTGGTTTGTCTTCGGCGCTAGCTGTAGAGCAACGATCATGCTGTCCCAAAGCAGACAATCAAAAAGCGATGGTGTATGACAAATCAAGTTTATTTGTCCTCGGGAACTGCCTCGAAAAAGCTACAGTACATATCTTTTTACGTCTTGTAACAGGCTTCACTGGAGCTTTAGGTGCTTCGACATCGAAGGGCAGTTCAGAAGCCAATGCTGAGCTATGTGTGTCGTTGTTGCCCATAGCTGCGGGAGAACTGAAACAAAAAAAAAAAACAAAAAAATCTATTGATGATCCGTAACTCTGCACGAAAATCACTGCTATGATAGGCAGTCGATCTTGATTTCGTATTTGAACACCAAAGCGCACTTGTCGCAAATGTTCGTTGATCACAGTGAATGATCGGCTTCGACGTGCATGAGGGGCAACTAGCATAACCACACATAATTTGATTAGCGGCATATCAGAAACGTACAAGTTACGGCAATGCACTGCACAATGAAATGCCGCTAACGTACCGAGTGACTCGTAAATGTTGTACGTAATACAGTTAACGTGATAAACCTGCATTACTTCCTTCGGTCACAAAAAAGTAATCAAACTTGTCTTACCGTTCACCTGCAGTACGTCGGAAAGAGTGCAGACTTCCTCTCTGACGATTTCTACGTCCTTTGGAGGTGCAGGGATTCCATGTCATGTTCGTTTTCCCGCTGTTGTGATGATCAGGTGGATGTCCCATTCCGTTCTCACATTAGCAGTTCGCCACAATCTAAATCTAAAGCATTCAAAACCCTCAAACAACCCCTGGCGTCTGCGTGCACAACGGTTGCGGTCCGAGAGAACACTCGTGGCCGGACAGACGCGATGTCTCCTCTGTCGTTTTTCTTTCTCCTCCGTTCGACCGACCGTTTGGATACGCGCGCCTCAATCAAATGACTCTCGCCCAATCAGCGCGAAGGAAACTGACGCCAGTTTTTTAGACCAACGAGCATCCAAATATTTATACATATATTGCGCAGCCAATCAGAGATCTTCCGAGCTCGCACGCCGGTGGCGACAATATTTTCGAGGCGGTGCGTTTCGCTTCAGAGCAGGCGGCTGCCAGAATCGGTCAGGCTGCGAGCCGGACGGAAAGGCTTCTGATTGGAGGATTGAGAGAGCAATCGCTGCATTGTCATTGGTCTTGTGCACAGTGTTGTGTGAATTTTGCTCTACTATGGGCTCTATGGGGAGTTGTGGAGAGCTGGCTGCACCGCGATGACGTCAAAACGACTCTGGCTGCTAGTTGCGGGCATTGCCACCGTTGCGCGGTCGGGATTTTCAAAATCGAATTCCGCGATATGTATGCATCTGTCGAGTGAATCACTTCGCATGGTGCGTTTTAGCAGTCAGGTTAACGGCTTGGTTTGAAAACAATAGTGTTGACTGAAGCGCATTCTGTGCTCCTTTAATGGAGAGTACGTTCAGTGCGGCTATCACGAACGAGTCTTGTCGTGACATCATTCGGTTTCTTCTGCCGCTTAGCCCTGTCAGTCGCCGGCACTTCAGCGAAACGGACCGCTTCGAAAACATTGTCGCCACGGAATAACTCATCCAGCTGGTCATCGCAACACCGAAAGCATGAAAGCAGGAAAGACGAACATGACAGGCAATCCCTGCACCTCCAATGGACGTAGTAATCGCTCGTGAGGAAGTCGGCACTCCTTCCAATGTCCTGGAAGTGAACGGTAAGTCGGGTTTGGTTACTTTTTGTTACCGAAGGAAGTAATGCAAGTTTATCGTGTGAAGTGTATAACGTACAACATTTACAAGTCACTCTGTACGTTAGAGACGTTTCATAGTGCAGTGCGTTGCCGTAACTTTTGCGTTTCGGATATGCCGCTAATGAAATTATATGTGCAGGTTATGCTACTTGCCCTTCACGTCGCAGCCGTTCATTCACTTTGATCTACGAACGTTTGTGACACGTGTGCATTGGTGTTAAAATACGAAATCAACATCGCTTGCCTATTTATAACAGTGATTTTCGTCCAGAGTTACGCATAATCAATAACTTGTTTTATTTTCTTTTTTAGTGCTCCCGCAGCCATCGGCAACAACGACACACCTGGCCCAGCTGTTTTCGAAAACTGTACATATTGGATGTGCGTACTGCGGTTGGTTTTTGAACTGCTGTTCGGTGTTGAAGCACCTAAAGCTCCAGTGAAGCCTGTTACAAGACGTGAAAAGATATGTACTGCAACTTTTTTGAAACAGTGCGTGAGGACAAATAAACTTGCTCTATCAACCGCCATCATTTTTGTTCCTCTGCTCTGAGGCAACACATACGTTACTTTACAGCAAGCGCGGAAGAAAGACAGACAGAGCAGGGCGGGGGGGGGGGGGGGCAGGAGATGAAAATCCCAGGAGAGAAAGGCAAGGACGTTAGGAAAGGAGGTCGATCTGCGCATACGCACTTCGTCCACGATTTTTCCCGCACTGGTTGCTCTTGACCGCTGTAAGCGGCTCCTGAAGATCACGTGATTTGGGAGCCGAAAGTGGGCGTGATTTAGGTGAACGTTATTTGGGAGCTTCAGAGATGGGCGAAGTTACATTGCACCCCCGCAACGTATCTTCGCCCATCTCTGAAGCAAACTTTTTTTGATGTGTTGTTTTGAGTCGGCATGAAAAACGTTTGTGGGTAATATGAACGATGTCACGAGTGGGAATATATGGGATGCGCGCTGCCGAATTTACGCACTTTCGGTAGACACCCCTCACAAAAAGACTGTTGGGTGCATTGCCCCAAGTCACAATGCGATGTACTTGCTATGAGAAGAAAGGGCATTTCGAGACGAACACAATGATGTGGGTTACTTTCGGGTATCACAATTTGGAGACGACTAGTGAGATTCCCAAACGTACCATATTTTACAAATGAGGCAACTTTGCGATTTTTTATCTCCTCAAACGCAAATCTTAGAATCTTCAGAACTTAGGATGCAATGCTACCTACCCCTGACAATATGCGAAAAAAAAAAAGAAAAAAAAATCATCAGCTGAATATGTTGAATATGAAGATACGTGGTGTCAAACTTAATAGGAAGCAGTGGTCGAAATGCCCACATCTGAATGATATTTAATTTAAAAATAACCACCAATTATTTTCAATGTTTGAAAAAAAAAAAATATCGGAGAGGTCGACCGGACCACCCTGCCTGATTCGGCGTGAAATCACCCATAATACTAATACTTGTGTGTATTACATGAGTAATACTACTAATACATTGGTATATAACTTGGGGAGAGAAAGAAAAAGAAAAGCAGAAATATATACAATTTGCATTACTCATCGAGACAGTCATTCTCCAATCACGTTTTATTTAAGTGCTTACATTTTTAGCATATTCTCAAAGGGGTAATCCTCAATAGTGCATGACCTTTCCGAATATGGTGAGATAGCGCTGATCATCGATCACAGTGAACAGTTTTCTCTCAGTGTGGCAGTCTTGATTTCGTCCAGTCTGGACGATAAAATGTCGGCCGTTCAAAAGTGCATGACAGTCCATAGTGCAACCGCATACAGGAGTGACTGGACTGGACGCACTCTTTCCTACGACAAAGCGCTTGCAATGGGATGACTCATCCTTACGGACGCTGAAATGGAAGGAATGCGGGGAAGCCTCCAGTAATCTCTGGCCCCGTGATCACTTCTCTTGGGATAATTTGAGGCAGGGGTATAATAGGGGCCTTGTTCGTGTCCAGATGTTTGTGGGACACGAAAAACTACTGATAAAGTGCACTGGTTGCACTCAGCCTGTCGGACTTACGACCTCTGGGGAAAAGTATTACACCTTCAAAAGTACATGTGATACCTCGATTTTGTGTATTATAATACAGATACAAATACATTTCGTGAATGAGTATTATAATTATGAGTATTACAGTAATAGTATTATAATGCAATGCATTACTATTACTGCCCACCCCGGAAGTTACTGAGTACCGGGCAAGAAAGTAATTGAGTAAAGTACTAAATACCCAATGTTGAAAGGTATTTAAGAAATAGTATTAAGTATTCTAAAACGTAACTCGTTACTTTCAAGATACTTTGACGCCACAGTTGGAATTCGCTATCAAAGAAATACGAAGAACGTGACCTGAATATGACGTTACCGAAAAGCTTCACTAGCTCGTCGGAACAACTTCTTTTCAAAATTACTATCCGATAGCTCCGCTTTTACAGCGGATCTACAGATGCGAACGAACGTTCTACAGAAACAACAGAATTTACTGTCGTTTTTCTCATTATAATTTCTTTAACCTCACAAAGGATTGTTATTATTTTACGTGCCTTCTCTCGGTACGGATTCAAGGAATACAGGCGGCCATCTTAAAAATTTTCAGATTAAGACGTCTGATGAAAGTGTGTATGACAGTTTACCGAATAGCACGAAAGGTTTTGATGTGTGCAATTTGTTTCCCAGAAAAAAAACTCACTTAAACATAGCTGCGCGCGTTTACCCTTAACTAGCCACTCCGGGTATAACGAGGAGGAGAGCCTGTTACCACGTCACTGATGACGTTACAGGGTCCACGCATTCTGGTTCGCTGGTCAGTGGGGACAGCGCCCTGTTCTTTTGCCGCCGTAAACCAGTTTCGGCAGTTCCCCCAGAGAATTGGGGATAGAAGGAGCGGCCGAATCATGACCGAGCCAGGAGCAATTAATGCTTTTTCAGAACCCCGAACAGCCGAGTTGCAGACAACAACTAAGTTGCAGACAACATTTCTCTGAACAAATCAGCGAGCGCGGACTCTGTAGTGTCAGCGCAAGGTCGCAGGCAGATTACAGGCTGGTACTGCTCTCCACCACCGTTGCGCACGGTCACTTTTTGCGGCGTACTTTAAATTCAATTTCTGCTATGATTATGACTCTGTGGTGTGAATTACTTTTCATGGTACATCTCACTGGCCTACTTAACAGTTTTATAGGAAGAAAACAGGACGTTAAAAATGACTTGTGATTAAAAATGATCTGACTTCTACCCTGCCTGATAAGGGTCGCAATGATTTACTCGCATACCTTCAGGACAACACATCGCTTCATCCCAAACACGCTACCCCTTTCCAAAAGCCCAAACATCTCAGACGCTGAAGCACATGCACTACAAGAGGGGAAACAAAGAATAAATGGACTGTAACTATGACTTTTACTCTCTTTCTACTCTTTTCTGCTCCTCTTTACTCTGATCCCCCCGCCTTAAGGCTGGTTCACACTAGCACGTTTACGCTTGCGGGTACGGGTTACGGGCGCTTACGGTGGGGGTTGCCATGACGACGAAGAGACGGCGCCCGCAAGATCGTTTCCGCAAGGAGTTGAGGCAACTTCAACTTTACTCTCGCAAGTTCCGCAACCGTAAGCGCACTGGCCAATAGGATGGCAGAAAAGTTCGGATGCCGCGCATATGTTTTGTCTCGCGCGTCTCCTTGCAAAGATGGCGAAAACATTCGATGTCTTAGACGCTCTTATTGTCCAAGTTGAGAAGTTTCCCGGCTATACAATAGTAAAAGAAGCTGACTACAGGGATGCCACGCAAAAAGAAAACTCATGGATGACAATTAGCATAGTAGTGGGTCTGTCAGGTGATATCTTTGCTCAATGAATCTGTCCGACGTAGCGAGTTGTACGTTACACTGTCGACGGTGGCGTTAAGTTAAGAACATTAACAGTTAAGAACATCGTCAGGGAATGTCTGATTGTCTTCCAAAGCAGGCGGCACCGGGGTGCTGGATGCTGGACGCCATGCTACTCCGTGGCTCTATTTCACTTTTCTTCGGAAGGATGGCGCTCTAGGAGGCCGCTTCTCATTGGAGGAACGGAGCGCCGAAACGTAGTAATGTGAACGATGGAGGAACGTAGCCGGCAACGAGATGGGTACTACGTAAGCGCAACCCGTAGCGCGTAAGCGCGAACGTGGCAGTGTGAACCAGCCTTTAGTCTTCCGGGACTCACTTTATCCTGCCAACGTTCCCGTTACACATCAAAGAGCGTAAATGGTACTCTTAGGGAGCGTAAAAGTACGGAGACAGGAGCTGTTATTCTCCTCTGTTACGCTATTATCCTGGCATATACTCTACTCTTACACATCGTTGCCTCACTTACTATTCTAAGATTCATTTTCCTAGTCTGCAATTTCGAACATTTGTTTAGGAATTACGAGACATATTTTTCTGTTAAATAGCAGCAAAGGTGGTTGTTGTAGTAGAACCATAGTTAGAACCATGAAGAAGACCTCGAGACACGGACACAAGAAGACACACGAGAGTTCTGAGAACTTGCGTGTGTCGTCTTCTGTGTCCGTGTTTCGAGGTCTTCTTCACGGATCTACACCAGCTAGCCTGCACCCTTTCCCTTGTTTCACGTAGTTAGAAACCCAACATTTCTTTCAAAGTTAATTTTTCTATACGATGGACTTTGTTCCTTTCAAATTGGGCCAAGTTTGTGGTGCTTTACTGTTGCATTGTAACTATATAAAAGACGAATAGGATCTTACTTCAAAGTCTGTTTTCGAAATGTATCTGCTCTAGCATATGTTCTATGTTCTTGGAGCCGCAACAGGGGTCGGTGTGCCGTCTCTTCTGGCTACAAGGTACCTAGAGCAGGTCTCCCTTCAAATCCGCGTCCTTATCGTTCGCGAGTGAGGGGGATCATCACAGAATGAGCTCGTGCCCTTTGCTTTTAGGGTGAGGGCTGTAATATTTTTGTAACGCGATGTGGTTAAACATTGCGACTTCTCCCATGCTCCAGGTGGCAATACAAGCTGCCCAGCATATTAGTGCTAGTGCGGCTATACTGACATTAATCTGATATGGCCATGATGTGCCGGCTGCGGTGGTAGCAGTACTATGACGTTGCCATACTACTCTGAATACGCTGTCGTCCGTTTACTACCTGTACTTCTCTGAAATAGCGGCTTGTGAGTAACCGTCAAAGCATCGGCGTGTTACTGAGCCATCCTATTTGTCAGTCCAAGTATCATCATCTGTATGCCCGTCCGTAAAATCGATCTTAGCGTGGAAAGACGAAGACGAAGACGGCCGAAGAAAACGTGTTTTTTGCGCGTTCTTCACTCTAGGCCTAGCGATTTTTGTCAATTTTATCCCGAGACGAAGTTTTCCCCATCTCCCTGCCCTGCCCTGCACCGCCCTTTTGTTCGCCAGGGGAGGTCCCTAAAGCCCCATTGGGGCCTTTGACGGACGTCGGCCCGCCGGTGTCATGGACACAGCTAGAACAAGTGCCGTTGCAGCTGCTAGGCTTCCAGAACCTCCAGCGAAACGCCAACGAGACGAAAATGATGATGTCTTTGAGCGTGGGTACGTCCCTCACGCTGACGCGAACCCCGCCTCCGACGCCACAGTGGTAAACCTGGAAATCGATAACGAAGACGACGACGACACGACTCCTTTCCAAGTCGTCACATAGAAACCGTCCTGCGGGCATTCCAGTTGTCTTCAAACCGAAGGACTTAAGTCGGACGTTTTGGGATGTTAAGCCAAACACCATCGCAAAAGACATTCTAAAAGAAACGCAAGAGAAAATCCTCTCGCACAGAATCAATGGAGAAGGTTGTTTGGTCATCAACGTCGCATCGGAGGGGTCCGCAACTAGCCTGCTGAAAATTGAGGTGGTTGCCGGCCCCGCAGTCGAGGTATTTGTGCCACCGTCGTATCTTCGGACAATGGGAAGGATTAGGAAGGTCCCTAAGAGATATTCCGAGCTTCAGTTGAAAGATTACCTGAGCGCATATAACATCCAAGCTGTGAAACGTGAATTCGCTTTCATCCGAGACGATGACGGGACGTGCTCCTCTGTTGAGAAGGACAGCGTCATCCTCACATTTCAGTCAGGGCAAGCACTGCCGTCGTCGGTTCGACTAGGTTTCACTAGCTACCCTGTAGAAGAATATGTGTCACCTCCTACTCGGTGTTTTCGCTGCCAACGATTCGGGCATATTGCTCGGCATTGCCGATACGATGAACGATGCAAAGTGTGCGCGGGCCCCCATGATTACAAGGTGTGCACGCCACGGAGGGAGCCAAAGTGCGCTAACTGTAGCCTCCCACATGCGGCGACGTACGGAGCGTGCAGGGTGGTTAGAGCGGCAGTCGCAGCCCAAGTTCGTCGGGTGACAAATGGTTAGCCTACTACTAGCAAGATGGCCCCACCCAACCCCGACTACATAAAAGCTACTTCACAAGAGTATCCCCGTCTCACCAGCCAGACAAAGCAAAAGGCAAAACCCAAAGCTGGGAAGAATAAGGGCATAGGAACGTATGCTGTCGTCGCAGCTGGAAAACCTCACGTTCAAGGAGAGACCCGTGGCCCCCTTGAGAAGTCGGCGGGATGTCATAGCACAACCCCGGAGCCCCGACGACTTCGTGTGAAAGCGAATTCGTGCAGGACCACGGCGGAGTCCTTAGATATGATTGTACCAATGTTATTCGTCGTCTTGCGTGTCATTCTGCGAGATCACCCTGCGTCACAGAACCTCCCTGAGGTACAAGCGTTGCTAGCCATGGAGGCTATCTTACTAGAAAAAAAAAAAAACGTGAAAGAAGCACTGACTCACATCATGGCAACGGCTCTTAAGTCGGCCATCATCTTCCAGTGGAATTGCAACAGCTTTAAGCCGAAAATGGGAGATTTTCGCAACTTTATTTTTCGCCATAGTTTTCCAATATTGGCATGGAGCGAACCGAGAGTGGACAGTAGCTTTGGTCTCTCAGGGTACGAGGTGTACAGTTCTCAGAGGACAGGTAACCACAGTAGAGCAATGTTGTGCGTGAGAAAAGACATACCGTGTGCCTTCCAACAATGCTCGACAGATGAAAATTTTGTATATGTAACGTGCCGGGTGCACCTCAAGAGTACGCATATCACAGTGACTAGTATGTATGTGGCCCCAAATGTAAGGATCAACGTGGATCAGTTTCGCGACTTTCTCCGAGGAGTTCCTTCACCGGTCATCATCTGTGGAGACATGAATGCTCACAGTGTTGTTTGGGGTAGCCGGCACACCGATACTCGGGGACACGTGCTTGAGTGTGTGATGGATGAATTTAATTTTACTGTCCTCAATGACGGTTCGCCGACATTCTTTCGAGGCCACTCCTGCCACAGTTCCATAGATGTCACCTTGTGCTCTTGTGACATAGCTCACCACATGGAATGGACTACCCATACAGATTCTTTGGACAGCGACCACATGCCTGTGCTTGTTATACACCGTCTGTTCACACCTACGAAAGGACGGAGGCAAGTTCGGGTAACAGACTGGAGGCTATACAAGCTTCAGTCCCCTCGCCACATGACCTCAGTGACTACAGGGGAAGAATTCTCAGCTGCGGTGAAGGCCACAGCTGAGGCTGCAACCAAGGTAGTCACAGTTCCCGACACGTATCGTCAGGTGAACGCGGGATACGAGAGACTGCGGGCGATACGGCGCAGGGCTGAAAGGAGGTTCCGTAGGTCTGGAAGCAGTGCCGACTATCGCGAAGCATGCCGCTTACAGAGGGTCATCCGCCGTCATCTTCAAAGGTTGTCGCATCAACAATGGATAACCTTTTGCTCTACTTTGACTCCTTTCACACCTACAACGAGAGTATGGCAGATCATTAGAACGCTTGGGACGCCGTCTACCCAGGCATACCCGTTTAGGGCCCTGGCTATCTATCGGAATACGGACGAGAAGACGGTAGCTAATGAATTCTGCATGTCACTTGCTAAACCGTCAGTGGCATCTGCAACTAGCGTGCATCAAACATCTGTGAAAGAGGTCACTGACACCACGTGCTTTACTCGCAATGCGCAGTGCGAAGCACTTGACTTCGACTTCAGCCTTGCGGAACTCCAGGCTGCATTGAAGTCAAGGGCTCGCCAGTCATCGCCAGGTCCTGATGGTGTTACATATAGACATGTGGTTAACTTGGACCCAACTGCTCAGACGACCTTACTGCATATCATGAACGCCTGTTGGGCTGAAGGCAAACTACCAGCGTCATGGAAAGTCTCTAGAGTGGTTCCTCTACTCAAACCCGGAAAGTCCCCTCGTGAGGTCAGTTCCTTTCGTCCCATCAGTGTCTCCAGCTGTGTGTGCAAGATCATGGAAAAAATGGTCCTGAGTCGGTTGGAGTGGCTCCTAGAAGCGCATTGCGTTTTCCCTGACTCCATGTCCGGGTTTCGTAAAGGCAGATGTACAATGGATAGTGTGCTGGACTTGTTCACGTATGTAGAGCATGAGCGCGCTCAAGGCCGGACAACTGCAGCAGTCTTCCTGGATATTAAAAGAGCATACGATACGGTCAGCCACAGTCACGTGCTCCACGACCTCTTCACTCAAGGATATCCAAGGGCGTGCTTTACGGTGGATTGCTGACTACATCCAGGGCAGGTCTGTTTACATGAGGACGGAGAACGGTGCAAGCGATAATCATGCTCTCACATGTGGAGTAGCACAGGGGGGCGTACTGAATCCTCTACTATTTAATGTGGTCTTATCATCTCTGCCACAGCTGCTGCCAAAGAATGTACATATTACCATCTACGCTGACGATATATGTTTGTGGGGCTCCGGAGTGCAGATGCCTGCGCTACAAAAACGTCTTCAAAATGCGCTAGACGTAACTGAAGGCTTCTTAATGCAGAGAGGAAT
This sequence comes from Ornithodoros turicata, assembly GCF_037126465.1. Lineage (NCBI taxonomy): Eukaryota > Metazoa > Arthropoda > Arachnida > Ixodida > Argasidae > Ornithodoros > Ornithodoros turicata. Next base: position 39,747,601 of record NC_088205.1, on the reverse strand, counting down.
TGACATCTCAGCAGAGAAGACGGTCTTCCTTCCATTCACCGGAAAGAAATTGAAGCATTTTCAGTTGGATCTAAATGGGCAACGAGTAACAAGAGTATCTCACTGTCGCTTTCTGGGAGTAACCTTCGACGCAGTACTCTCATGGGCTGCTCACGTCAAGTATATAAAAGGAAGAGCCGATGCGAGAAGCAACGTGTTGCGCCATACGGCAGGTTCTCACTGGGGACTGTCGACCAGGTCCCTATTGGCCATACACAGAGCTCTCATTCGGCAGATGATTGCATTCCACCTTCCGGTGTTACATGGTATATTTATTTATTTATTTATTTATTTTACCCTCAGGGCATACGCATTTCAGAGGGGAGTGGTGTACAGAATGGTTATTGAGCATAGCACATAAATGAAAGACACTAAAGGTTGGCATTTCACACAGCAGTCAATCACTCGAATAGTGCACACATACCGCATTTTTAAACAACTGAGACGAAGAGGTAGCCGTCAGGGAGCCGGGAAGGCAGTTCCAGTCGATCGATGTGCGTGGAAAAAATGAGTCTGAAAAGCCTTTAGTAGAACATCTAGGAATTCCTACTTTTTGTTGATGGCTAGTGCGATGGGAAATATATGTGGGAGAAAGTAAAAAGTGGTTACGTAGCTGACCGTTGTAATAATATATTTTGTGAAAGAGGCATATGCGGGCAATTTTACGACGTATGGCGAGGTCGGGAAGATGGAGTGTGGATTTCATAGAAGATACACTGGACCGTTGATGATAGTTACCGCAGATAAAGCGAACTGCTCTCCTCTGTATGTTTTCAATAGAATCTACAAGTACGCTCAAACCCGGATCCCAAACCGAGGCTGCGTATTCAAGTTTGGGCCTAACGACAGATTTATAGAGCGTTAGCTTGAGGTCCAGTGGTGCTTGACTAAAATTACGTCTGACGTAACCAAGAGTACGATGGGCATTATTTGTTATATAATTAATGTGAGCATGCCATGAGAGGTCACTAGTGATAAGGACCCCCAAGTACTTATAACACTGAACTTGCTCAAGTGGGACGTTCTCTAGTAGATACAGAGGATGACGTTCGAAGTTCCGAGAAATTCGCATGTGCTTGCACTTACCGATATTAAGTTCCATATGCCATGTCTTGCACCATGTTATTATGTTATCTAGATCTGATTGTAATAGGGTAATATCTGAGATGTGAGAAACTTTCCTGTAAACGACACAGTCGTCTGCGAATAAGCGAACAGATGAAGACAGTACAGATTGCGGCATGTCGTTAATATAGATTAGGAAGAGAAGGGGACCGAGGACTGAACCTTGTGGCACACCGGATAGTACAGATGTTAAGCTAGAATTCGTGTCGTTAACTGTGACATATTGGCTGCGGTCAAGCAAAAAAGAATGAATCCAAGATAGGACGTATGTGTCAATATTGAGTGTACTTAGTTTATGAAGTAGTAATCTGTGAGAAACCTTGTCGAATGCTTTAGAGAAATCAAGAAAAATACAGTCAGTCTGGAATCCACTGTCAAGGTTCGAACTCAAGTCGTGTAAAAAACATACGAGCTGAGTTTCACAGGAAAATGATTTACGAAACCCATGTTGGCTGTCATGAAAAAAAGAGTTAGAATCAAGAAACTGAAATAAATGTGTACATATGATATGCTCCATAACCTTGCAAGGAATGCTAGTTAATGAGATGGGACGGTAGTTAAGTGGAGAGCTTTTATCACCGTGCTTATGAAGGGGAACTACCTTCCCAACTTTCCAGTCGTTAGGCAACAATCCTTGTTCAAGAGACTGCTTGAAAATCATTGACAGAATAAGCGATGAATAACATGACGTATTCTTTAAAAATTTAGATGTTATGAAGTCAGTACCACAACTGGATGAGATCTTCAGAGAGTCAATAATACTTTCAACACCACGACAGTCAAATACAATTGGGTCCATAGGAATGTAATTGGTAGGTAGCAGGGGGGGATAAGAAAATACAGTGGAGCTAGAGAAGGAGCTTACAAAAGCATTATTGAATGCCTCAGCACACTGAGAATTAGTTAAGTCATCACCGGATGAGTTACGCAGAGCAATGAAAGAGTCCCGATTTTTGTCTTTATTGACAAGATTCCAAAATTGACGTGGATTAGTCCTAAGCATGTGGGGAAGAGACAAGCTGTAAAAACGGGATTTAACTTCTTCCGCAGCCTTCTTATATTCTGAGGCAGCCGCATGGTATCTATCCCACTTGAGGACGTCCTGAGTAAATTTTGCGGCGCGGAAAAGTCGCTTCTTTTTATTGCAAAGCCTTCGGAGCGCTGTATTGTACCAAGGGGAGCGTGACTGACAGGACAGTCTCACGCGAGGTATGTACCTCTCGACGAGTACAGCAACTTTGTTTTTAAAAAGTGTCCAATTACATTCCACAGAACGAGAGTAAAAGTCGTGCACAAAGGTGTCCAAAAAAGAGCATAACTCGCTATTAATTGTGGTGAAATCCGCTTTCTTGTAATTCCTTATATATTTAATACTTTTCTGCGACTGTGGCGCTGGGAAATTAAGGTAGAAGTGAATGATTGAATGATCACTTAGCCCAGGTACAATGGTTATATCTGAAACGATGTCGGGCTCTGTGGTCAGAACAAGGTCTAGTGTATTTGCACAAGAGGTTGTAATCCTTGTTGGGCCATCAATCAGCTGATAAAGATTGAAATCTCTGCAAACATTAACAAACGCGTCACATTCGCGAGACATTGGGGAAATTTCTATATGAGGATGCCAGGTAATATAGGGATAGTTAAAATCGCCCACTAACAAAACTGCATATGTAGGAAATCTGTTTACAACAATGTTGAGAGCGTCATGCAAATCATCCACAAATGATGAGCAAGATGAAGGAGACCGATAACAGATGCCAAGGATGAGACGCTTGAAATTGGAAGTTACACATACCCATAATATTTCAAGATTGGTAGGGATGTTCACAACAGAGGATGAGATTTTATCAGATATCGCGATTAGGACGCCTCCACCTGCCCTGTGACCTCGGTCTGCACGATACACTATAAAATTTTTACAACATTGAAACAACTCATGGTTGGACACTTTTGCTGAAAGCCAAGTTTCAGTGAGCAAAACAATGTCAGCTTCACAGGAATCTATAAAGGAACACAATTCACCGCGATGTTTCCAAAGTGATCTAATGTTAGTGTACATAACAGAAAATTTTTTAGGAACAGAGGTGCTCAAAGGTGGCAAAAATTGCTATGCAGAAGAGGCACTGGCGTTCATTGCAGAACGGGTGGTGGGTGGCGAGTATTGTGGGTTGGAGTGAGTACGAGAATGTGGCGTGTGGTTTGTATTAGAACCACTAGAGGTCGAGGCAAACACATGGGTACTGACCTCACGAACGGCACTCGCATGGACATCATATTGGTAACACTTGTTATTAACGTATAGCCTATTGTAACGAAGTCTGAATGGTAGACCAGTCTGTTTACCGTATTCTATTAACTTCTTTCTCGCGAGCCGTGTAGACTCACAGAAATCTTCAGAAACCGTAAAGCCACTCGTTCTAATTGTTGCTCTGGCTTGAAAAACAAGTTCGCGACTTTTAAATGTTGAAAACTTTGCTATAATGGGGCGCGATTTCGCTGAGTGAAAGGAGCCAAGTCTGTGTACGCGTTCGAAGGCCTCGGGAGTAAGCGATAGACCTATCTTTTCGTTTAGCACCGCGATCAATTTATCTTCAGTTTGCTTCCATGTTTCCGATTCCATATCAACAATACCGTGGAAAATAAGATTATCCCGCCTCGAACGATCCTCAAGGTCATTGAGACGTGAGCGTAGTTGTGCGTTTTGCTGTTTCAACACGTGGAATTCATCCTGAATATTATTAAGACAGGATGCCGTCTTCTCAACAGTAGACAACCTAACGCTTAGATCGCTGATCTGGGTGCTTATTTCAGTTTGCGTTTTTTGAATGGTCGACACTGCTCCTAAGAGTTGAGCTTGACCAGACTCAAAAGCGCTCGACCGTGAGCTAAGATCTTTTAACATATCAAAGATAGAGTCAAGCTTAGACTGCGGGTCATGCTTATTGGGTCCTGGATTAAGTTCTACATCACCAGAAACCAGAAGTGTTGTGCGCATGTAGTCATATGATGTATTCAACAGGCAAGCTAAGGCATTGTACATGGCAACAAGGTAATCACATATTGAGCATACGACAAGTGGGCAAGGCAGCTCCAACCGAATGAGGTGCACGACAGCTTAGTTGATGGAATCCAGTTGGGGAATGCACTGTGAGTCGGCTCGGTTGATGATATCCCGTCGGGTGGAACCTCGATTGCGAGCGGAGTTTTCCATAGCACCAACTGTGTGAAGAGTAGGAAGTGGTTTAGTGATATCCACATTGTAGAGCTGCGATGCCCACTCTATGCCCACTCTATATCTGACACCTCAGAGCGAACACTGCAGAGTGCACTAGCCAAGGGCCTGAAGATATGTCTTGGAGTACCGTGCGCCACTTCTAATATTCTAACCACAATAGAATCCCGTGAACTTTCGCTCGCTGGGCTGCGGACACAGGAATCAGTGCGTCATTATGCGCGGCTAAGAACGTCACACTACAAACACCCGCTTGCACGGCAATTAGTCCACCGAAAATCGAATTTTTCAAATGCGATCGCTCAACACCGCCGAACAATTCCTAAGGCGCAAAGACAGGAAACGGCGCTGCATCCTCCATGGACATTTATACCCCCGGTAGTTTGCACGTCCGTAGCAAGTTTGCAGAAAAAAGCACATCACCCAACCTTGGCAATCCGACAGTACTGCCTTGCCGCAATGGACAATCACAAGAACAGGACGGCGATTTTTACTGACGGCTCGACGACGACCTCAGGATCTGCATCTGCATTTGTGGTGCCAGAGCATAGTAGGGAAGGGATCGCGAGACTATCGCATCGCACGTCGTCGACCATGGCTGAGTTAGTTGCGATTAAAATGGCAATAGATTATATAGGCACAAGGGAAATACCGGCTCAGTGGGTTAACTACTGTGACTCCAAGGCTGGACTTCAAGCTGTACAATCGTTCTTGACTGGCGGACGTATTAATCCAGTTGTTCACGACATACTAAAAGAATACGCAAGATCGTACTTCACCGGTCATGACGTCCTCATCCAGTGGATACCTGGGCACATTGGCATACCGGGTAATGAGGCCGCAGACAAATTACCAGACGTAGCACATCTTTCGTCAACAAAATATGTGGTGCCATTTTTAAAGGCAGACGTGAAATCGCTACTTCAGTCCATTTGAAGAGCAGGTATAGAGGAACAGCGGCAGGAAGCTGATCGCCGATCATCTCTCCTCTTCAAGATCGATCCGGAAGGGAAATACCGGTTCCCATCCGGTACACGGAGGCCCATTCAGACGCTGCTGCATCGTTTTCGGTTGAATGTCCCGTACGGTCAACAGTTCCTCCACAAGATTGGGCGGGCTGACTCTACAGACTGTTCAGTGTGTCCGACAGTGGAGGACACTTAGCACATTCCCCTGCATTGTACAAAGTATGCTCCACAAAGGGCTAGGTTGAGGTATACCCTCGACCGCCTGGACAACAGGCGATCCGACGTGGTGAAAGTGCTCGGACTGTGGGACCCAAGAGAGCGAGACACTGCCTTTGCGGCACTTGAGAACTTCCTTGTGAGCTGCGGCATGGAACTCATATTATAGGATTTTGTGTGAGTGCCTCTATCAGTGTGTATCTTTGTAGTGTGTATTAGTGTGTATTTGTAGTGTGTATCTTTGCATTAGTGTGCACCTGTTTCTCTGCATGTTCTAGTCATATTTATTCACTTGCACCTAGTGTACTAACACACTAATTGTTGGGGATGGGGAATGTACTTTTGTTTGTTTTGGGTTTGTTTGTTTGTTGTTTTGTTTTGGGAGTAGCAGAACTAGTCAGGAGACAAGTTCAATTTCTCCCTGGTTTTCTTTTAAATAATCAATCAATCAATCAATCCATCATAGCGTGTGTGCGGCCAGGACGACGTCAAGCACACGCCCTGAACGTCAAAGGGACACTCTTGATCAGTAACAAAAACAATAACCAAGTGACGTCAGTCAAAGACAGTAACATAAACTTATGCCCATATCTCCGCAGAGTAATTTTTACTCTTTTAAAGAGTTAAGTTACACTCCTGGACGACACTGTAACATTTACGCTTTCGAAGAAGGAGTGAACATTACGCTACATAAGAGCGATTTCAGTGAGAAAGATTTTACACTGGCAAAAGAGTAGGGTATACTCTATTTCTTCCTAGAGTGTGTACAGCACAAAACGCATTGCAGAGACAAAGGAGAATCGTTTGGTCGACGTTCATGTCACGCACAGAGAAATATCTTCAAAGTAACTTGGAAAATGAATGGAAGTCGCTGAAAAAATGTATTTTAAGTCAGATTACTAAGTAAGTACCTTTGAAACTATTTGCAAGATACCAAGGTAATGGCAAAAGTATTTAAGATTCGTAACTTAAATACTCTACTCAAGTTATTGTACAAGTCTGATTATAATACAGTATTGGTATTATGTATTATAACACACTGTTTCAGAAGTAGTATTATATTAGCATAATAATACATGTTTTGTGCTGTGTTATGTATTAGTACAAAAAATAGTATTACTGTCCACCCCTGGTTCACGCCCTCCAGATCCCGCCACCCGCGGGGTAGTAGTGAGCTTGACGCGCTCATTGTGCATTCTTTCAGTCAGGAAATTTTTACATCAAAGGTTACATGTATCGGCAAGGGGGCCAACAGATGCACAGAATCTTGGCTTTTTGGGAACGTACCTAATTTTTTACCTATTTTAGCCAATACCTGCAAGGCCATGATAGATACGTGAACTGGCTACCAAAAGCGGAGTAGCTGAGTATAACCAATGCAACCAAAGAAATAATGCGTGCAAACAAAACTGCGCAAAAACACTTTCGAGGTTTTATTACCCGATATTAATGACACCCCTTTCCCGGGTCTTTGCCTGACCAACCTTTCCTTTCCTTTTACTCCTTTCTTGTTTAATAAACATATCCCGCTTTGATGAAAGATGACAGTCACTGAAAAGGTTAGCTAGCTGTAGGACTCGAACCCACATCTTCTGGATTACCGGTCTAGGACTTGAGGCTTCGTACGTATTTGTCCTTTCTATGTGTTCCCCAGCCTCAGAACATCAATTTCTCATATCGCGCTTTCCCTAACTTGAAAATTACTTTTCGGTCAATGTATACAGTAAAGGGTTTCTCGACAATATCTCTTAAATTCACGAGGTATACGAGTGCAAAAACGATAAAATCCGAACTATTAGATTCACACACATGCGTTCGGGACTTTCTTGCATAAAAGTGGCGACAATAACTAATTTTGCCTCACACTGCGAACATGTGTGATGGCCTCTTAAGTGCATAAAACGAATCCAAGGGGTCGACGAGACCACGTTGACGGATTTGGCGTGAAATAGGGCTATAGTATAATCTCGATCAGTCGCTCAAGGAGATGGCGTTAGGGTGCGCGCACTTCTATCCAGCCACGATGACAAAATTAATTATAGCCACGTTAAGAGCCCTGCACTTAGTTGGAACTGGGTCATGCATAGGAGGCGCTTAACGGCATAATAATGAGGCACTGTGAGCCAAATTATGGCGGGCGCCGCGAGGAACAGCGCTGTGGAACACCGCATATTCGCTCCTTCTGGAGTCCTCATTGAGAGCGCATTAACGCTTCGTAATGGTGCTCAATGTTCCGATGGCCAATTATAAGAAAAAGAACCGTGCCTTCCCTTCCTTCCTCCGATGCCTGAGGGAAAGAATAAGAGGCGCGCACGAGGATGTTTAGCAGCAGCGAATTTACGACGCAACTTTCTGTGCGTCTTGTCAAGGTTGAGTGCAATGTGTTATCTTCTGAATACGCAGCGCTCAAAATGACGAGGACACAAACACACACGGGTAGCGCACTAACAACAATACGTTTGTATGTGTATGTTTGTATCCTCGTGATTTTGAGCGCTGCGTATTCAGTATGCGTCACCAACAGGCCCAGCCGGATGTGTTATACCCCTGTCACATGGGCATTTTCGATCCTGCTCGACCGAACCTGCTTGAACCCAATGCAGATCGGATGGTGCTACACGGCCGCTTCCAAGCAGGATCGAACTTTGATCCTGCTTGACTCAAGACAATTCCTATAACAGGATTGAGAATTTCAAGACTGCTCGACGACCGCCATTTGCATCCTCGACCCCGGTAAACTGTAGCGGTAAACCCGGCCGTGTAGCAGCGTCAAAACTCGAGCGTGGTCGGGAAGTTCGATGCAGATCGGATTCGAGAAGGATCGAAATGCCCGTGTGACAGGGGTATTATCTTCTTTTATCTTCCACGCTTTTGCTGGGTCCTTTATAGGCAGAGAAACTTTACGTGTAGCATCACGGCACCATTATTTTGCTGGGTCGTTTTTCAAGTTGTCTACGATGAAACATGACTCGAAAGCAACAACAACAAAAAAAGATCACTGTACAGGCGTCGCCACCCTTAACCGTAGCGCGGGAGCGCGTGGCCTGCTTGCATGCCAGCGCCGCCATGCATCGATACTGGGGTGGAGGCTCTAAGACCATGGAACACGAGCGCCTCCTCTCGATCGGTTGAGCTCTGGGTAATCGGCATGGTACGAATGGATCACCTGCTGTATAATATCACCTTACGCCCTGGCAAAACAGGCACAATAACCGCGCGTGTGCGTTATCTACCACGCTTTATCTAAATGCCGGTTCGCGGAAGGGCGAGCTTAAGGGCACAATATTCTGAAATAAGTTTGAGGCATATGCAAACACTGTAGGCTCACCCATGTTTGCTCTGAGCGTTCTGTTCACTATGCTATGTGTTATCACAGATTTTTGTTGTTGTTTGTTTCATGGTGCTGAGGAAAGATTTGGTAACGTGTTTGTGTGGATGAAAATACGCCAAAGAAACACTGATATTTTTGCTCGTATACTGATTTTCTTATCGCTGAAGTGTCTGCAGATAGCAAACCGAGTAGGTGATCCGTGCGTGCTTGCCGTGCCTCTGTCGAGAGGGGGCGCTTGTGCACCAGGGCCCCAGAGTCTCCACCCCAGCACTCCCCATCATCGACACAAGGCGGCGCTGGCATGCAAGCAGGCCACGCGCTTCCGCGCTACGGTTAAGGGTGGCGACGCCTGTACTCTCTGGGGCGCTGCCAAACGCGTACTAAATTCGATTGCATTGCAGCAGACAAACAACGGCGCATGCGCTGTGACTGTACATGATTTGCGTGCGGCGCAACGGCAAACCCGACCATAAAAGCATGTGCCTTGTGTAGAAACTGCACTGGAAGTAACAGTAGCGTCGACATGACACTGTGCTCCACGGCACCCACGGTGGGCTTTTGTGCACCAACGTTTACGTTTGAATTCGGCAAGTCTAGCGGTCACTCCTTCGGCAGGAACGGCAGTGCGCTGTGCACTACGATGGTCAGCTTCACTCATGGTCGAGAGTTTCCCCGAGAAGTCACCGGCTGGAATGGCGACGCAACGCTGTGTGATCCGACGCTGCCGTTCTTCACCTGCACGTCGGTGCTGTTCGGGCACGTCTGCTCCCACGGCTTCCGTCGACATCTGGCCGAGAGCAACGGCGGCACGCTTTGCTGCACAAAGTTTCCTGGCATTCTCAGCGGCTTACGTTCATTTTTTGTGGCGAACGCACCTGTGTCTCCCGCACGCAGCAATGGCAGTACATCTACGAGCTCTTTTCTCGCACGAACGCCCTGCAGCACGTCGCCTACGCTGTAACACCGCGGCAGTAGTTTATCCAGAATTGCAAACTGGGGGGGGGGGGGGGTTGCAAAACAATTTTGGGGTGCAGTTACATTTCACCAATAGTACACAGGAACAAAATTTAGGGGGTGCTACCAAACATTGGTGCCAGTGGTCCTCGTTGTTATTCGCTAGGACACCGCCAACCTTCTGGAGTTTTCGGTCGGCGATCGATTCGGAGCAACTAGAGTTGGTCGTGGTCGGTGGTGTCGGCCGACTCGGACTAACTCGAAAGTCATAGTTTGTGGAAAAAGTTTGCCCCCTGTGAACGCAGCCTTACTGAGCTAGGGCGCCCGCCGAAGCGTTTCTTCCCCAACGAGGCAGCGTGATAAGGAAAGAAACGAGGGGGATAGTGCACATCCCGAGAGCGTGTCCTGTGTGTGCCCCCGGTGATTCCGCCACTTTACTCTAACTTGGGCGCAGCTCTTGAACTTTTGACCTACATGTTGAACTCAATTATCATCTCTGTTCGTCTCTGGACATCATCCTTTTGCGTTTTCATCATCTCATCATCAGATTGAACTTTCTGTATTAAGTGTACTGGGGTAGCCAGTTTGACTTCGTCGAAACTTACATCCCCATTTTTTTCTTTATTCACATCACATCACATCACATCCCGAGAGCGAGGGGGCCCCTCTCTGTCTCCAACTCGCATGACGCGATGCGGCTACACCGAGGCCTCAAAAGTGCATTAAAGAAATGATCTAGCATTTCATACATGATAACGTTACTATTAATTTAGATGTATGCTGCGGAAAAAAATGTCAACATAAAATCCTCTTTGAGTTTGATAATTCAAGCGTAGCTAAGCAAAATTAGCTGGAAGAGCAACGATTGCGACAGAATAGCCACGTGTGGAGTAAGAGCGTGAACGTTTTGTGGCGTTATAACTAAGGAGCGGACCAAATGTGATTGTGAATACTTTGTTCAAACTGATCCATTACAACAGATTCCGTGAACGTGGGTACTGTTTTTGACGGTACTTCCGGGTGCAGTCGTCGTCTCTTAATGGTAAACCACATGGAGCACTTTTACCAAGTGAATGCTAGGAGAACGTGAACGGAACGTCTACGTTTCGGTGGTGAACCGGTAACCGATGCGCGTCCAGTTCTTCCAAGGATGGATATTTCGGCTGAGGAGAGGAAGTGACGCAACTGGACTGAATCGTATACGCCAATGAAAACGCTGTCCACAGGAAACGTGACAGGCACGTGGCGTCGTGACCAAGTTTTTATTGCGTTCGCTGTCTTCGCCACCCAGGAAAATACGATGATGACCCGCCGCGCAGAGTTGGACGTGACTTTTTGTTACGTTGCTAGAACTGTAAGTATACAAAATCGCTTAAGACGTCATTCGGGATACTAAGAATATTTAAACAATAGTTTACTAAAATACACTTTGTCACATCGCCTGCTAACAATCGGGAGTAAGCTCTTGGTCGACGCTTCACCATGGCAAACTCAACACGGAGGGTCTGCTCTATCTGGTTGCAACATTTGCAACGTTTACGCTCAGCTCATACCAGTCGGCGCTATGCTAGCGGAGTAGGGTTGGCTTTATGAGGTCCCCGCAAGAGATGCGTGTGTGTAGCGAACAAACAACACTCACTCAAATATTGAGAAGGCTTTCTTCTCTCCAACGGTAATTCCTTCCCGGGTCGATGCGAACGCAGTGATATGCAGCGTTGAAAGACGCCGTCAGTCCTCCATATGCACCGAATGCACCTCTTACAATATTGCGTTCACGACTGATTTTGTGATTAGTATTGTATTCGACTGTAAGTTATGCGATGCAAAACTTGATCCATTACAGCGTCTTAGTTTTTGAGATAAACAAGAAAAACGATGTTTCCACCCGGATTCTGCATCACGGTCAAGTGAGCATGAGCTAACTCACATTGGCGTCGTTACAAGGGTTATCTAGGGCTGTTTTGCGATACGGTAAAAGTAAGTTTTGCGTCAAGTAGGTGGACTGGTTGCTTCGCAGATGAACAACCGGAAGCTGCGACGCCACAGCACTGTCTATAGATCTCTCCCTGTTTACAAACAAAAGACGCCAGATGGTACAACAGCGCCGCCAACTTGGCGGACTGGAACCAGGGAAAGGTAACAGAAACGGAAACGGCATTATACTGGAAATATAGCAGGTAACGGTAACAGAAACAGAAACGTATATCGCACACTTAGAATACCTGAAACAGAAACGGGAACGACAATAATTTACGGACAAATATTTAGACATTAATTCGGGTACTGCAGGGCCCGAATTATTGCAATTCTTTACCGTATCGAGTAGATAAATTGATGAAATAAACCTCAATGAAGCAAACGAAAATTAACTGAAGAACTAAAACTAAAATGAACTATCAAACTGGAGCATATAAGCAGATAGTATACAGTAAATTGAAGCAGCATAGTTCTTATACGCTTATGGTGACTTGTAAGTTGTAAGCGTGAGTGACATTCTTGAAAACCACGTTCATACTAGCTGTTCATAGAAATCAGGTATACAGGGTGTCCCAGAAAACGTGCCATTGAATTATAATAAAAAAACTACGCTCCTGATGTGCATGTCATGTAACCTAAGTTTAATTATGTAAATTTTTGCGAAGTGAACTAGGAAATTTGCCAAGTAAAGGTCACTTTTTACTCCACCAACATATAGAGCGTGCCGAATTCACTCAAATTCATGATAATTGACAGTGATGTTCACGAGCTATCCCATCGGAAAAAATAGCCGAACATCATGCTTTTCGGAGCACCGGACCATAAGGCGCTATGACTTTTTCAGCGCAATCGCTCTGAGTCCGGCGAAAGGAGGTTTCAAAGCCAGCCCACAGAGTGATAGTAGAAAAAGTAACAGTTCCTAAAATTGGGAGAGGGAAAGCATTATCCCAGCGAAAGTCGGACGCGGTAAGCCATGCCTGTGTTATCTCTTTCTGCGATGCTGGGGTGGGCTTGGTTTCAAACCTCCTTTCGTCGGACTGACAAAGATTGCGCTGAAAAATTCATCGTGCGCTATCCTGTAGGAGCTCAGTAGAGCATGATGTTGGGCTTTTTTTCCCGATGGGATAGCTTCTGGATATCCATGTCAATTATCATTAATTTGAGTAAATTAGACACGCTCTTCACATTGGTGGTGTAAAAAAGTGACCTTTACTTGGCAAATATCCGACTTAAGCTCGCAAAAATTTACATAATTAAACTTATGTTACACGACATTCACATCAGGAGGTGGCAAAAACCCAGCAAGAACAAATGCCGTTGACCGCATGACTCTAGGTGGTGGAGTTTTTTTTTTTTTTTTTTTAATTCAGTGACACGTTTTCTGGGACACCCTGAATGTATATTTTGAATAAGCGTTGTCTCTTGTGTGCAGGTATCCCCGGAGTCCTCAAAATAGACTTCAGAACGCGGATTAAGTTTTCAGGATCAAGTTAAGTCACGGTCTCAAACCCTTGAAAGAAAAAAGAAAAGGGAAAGAAAAGTAAGGAAAAAAAACAAAAAGCGGGGGGGGGGGGCGGTACCGAAAACCGAAACGGAAACGAAAGAAACAATGGTGGTAACTGAGGGTCAGTACCGGAGATGGTAACGGAAACGAAAAAGATTCCGTTACCTTTCCCTGAGAGGAACTACTACAGCAAAAAATCAATATGTCGCAAGAAAGCCACGTCTCAATACAGCTTTTGATATTGTAAGATTTTTCCTTGCGTATTATTATTTGTATAATCTTGTTCTGCTCCATACTATCAGTAGCCCTATCTTTTCGGTATCCCTTTCTAAAGATGGCTAACGAGCTCTTCCATCTTCAGAAAGCGCAAACTGATATCATTTGTCCAAAAATTAAAGCACGAGTCGGCATCTCCTTGAGTTGCTTACAGCGAATATCTCGTCGTTGTACCTGTGTGCCTTCGCGCACCATACTAGGCGCAAAAAGGTACCTGATTTGAATAAATGTTTCGGGAAGAAGTTATTTGAGTACTTCCTTGTTCTTAAATTATTTTTCCATTCCAGTCATGTGTTGTGACTTCACAAAGGTTTCCGGAGAAAACGTATGACTATAGGACGTTGCTGCTCAGAGAGTCCTGCTGGAAGAGTTCAGCTGTTAACACTATAAAACTATTGATTCTGTTGTTAAAGGGAGACTCCGCACCAAAAACGTGTTGAAGTAACAGTGCAACATCAATCCCTACCGTATGGAATTTCAGTGGACACAATTTCTCATTCCCAGGTGGCATAGATAATTATAAGACGAATATTTCCTTTTGAGTGATTGGGCGCTCATCCACGGAAGAGCGGTCCATGAGTGAAGCGATCTCTCCGGTGACGCGCCGCGCGTGGACAGAAAAGAGGGCGCTGCAGACGGGGTGGAGCCGCGCATTGCCTCCCGATTTGGATGAAACGCAGTGTGCTTAGCGAAACCAAACTTAAAAAAGAAGCTATTAGGACAAAAAGAAAAGGCAGTGACCTTGTCCTAGTCGTACAGAAACACCACCTCTATATTGTTTACTGTCTTATTCAATAAAATTGCCATAGAACTCACCTCAGCAGACGCCCATCACACGGAAAAAGGTGCATTCGACGCGTGCATTCGTGCAGCGCCGTTCGCGGGCGCTAAATAGACGATTTCGGAAAAGAAAAAGAAGACCGTCATGGGCATGCATGTTGCAAGTGCCTTGTTGTATGCTGGTATATGGTTCTCATGGAAGAAGGAACAGCTCGAGCGGTTTTGGTTTTCTCCCTCAACAAGCCTCAACACATTTATTACTTCGCACACAAGATAGATGGTTGCTATACACAAGATACAAATCACACAACACATGCATACAATGTTGCACACTTTCATGTTGTTTTTTTTGGAAGCATTGCAATTTTCTCTTTTAGGTCCTCCTCTTTGATTGCAGCATTTCTAGCTTTCATGCCTCCGATTTGTTCCTTCAGGCTGACAAACCTCTTCGACAGGCGTTTGTGCTTCTGCAATGTAGCCCTTAGCTTCTGGGCAGCACTCATGGCCTGTCTGTGATGACGATGCTTAGTCGGGACACCCTTGTGAGGAGGGACTTGCGTATGTATCGACAGGATATGCATGGTGTATCTGGTAAAAGTAGCAAGCAATAATATGTGTACAGAAAAGCCTACTGTTGTCTAGGTACTCCTGAAACGCACTCGAACTACGTTCTGCCAAAATGCATTGCACACGATAGTTACAGCATTCGATTTACCTTGAGTTGTTACCCCTAGGCATCGCTTGCTGTTGCAGGTGACAGATATTTGGTCCAGAAGACTTTTGGTTAGTTGCTGTTTCGTCACAGCAGAAGCCGGCATTGCACTAGGGCACGCGAGATGTTCTGAAGCTCTTCTGAAGTATGGCACTTTCTGCTCCGGAGACACTATTCACAGTTCCCTAAGCCACCAGTTTCCCATGCAGAAACGTCTTGAATGTAACTTTATCTGCTGCACACAAAAACTAAAGAGCACTGCTTTCTTCGAAGTTATCGTGCCAGTACATCCTTGTAAGTCCGAAACTGCGTATACACTGCCTTGAAAAGAAGGAAACTGGTATGCCATCCAAGAGGTCGGGGGAGTCTTGAGGGGTTGTAGGCTTTCGGCATCAAGCTCTATGGGTATGTCGCCATTGCTTTCGTGTCCATGAAGCACAGCGATGTTGCGCCAGGGACTTGACTTGGCTTCGTTTTACGGACCGGGCTCTCCAACTCAGCTGTTGCTTCCAGTTTCCGCAGTGCACGTGCCGGTACGGTTCTTGTCGTCAAGTATTTTGGGGCATTTGGCAGTAGCGTGGGACTGCGTCATTAGTCAGTGCCGGTACTCCGCGCGGGATTCTCACCTCTTTTCCATCCGCAATATGCACATATAGTCACGAAGAATGTAGCGGTCCTCGAAATACAGCTCGCATACTGCGCATGTGCTGTCAAGTGGCTTGTCACTGCGATGAAGATTCTTCTCCCATACCTTTCTACAGGATTCATCCCTCGGCACACTGAACAAAGACAGCTTTCGTTCACCTGCAACACCCGCGTAACCGGTGCGATAACCTGGCGCGTTGCCGTGCCGATTTCTTCCCTTCGGCATGAGGACAGGCCTTTTACCTGCCAACCCACGAAACCAAGACCGGCAATAGCACGAAGTACGCACAGAGACACCTGCACAAAGCAATCTTTCCTGGCACGCACGCAGTGGGAAAGAACAGTACGTTATGACTCAAACCAAGGTGCTGGCAAACACGCTTGGCGATCGACCAATTTCCAGGTGCCAAATATTTGGATGAACCTGATAAAATGCTCGGCGCTCTCCATTGTAATGCCGCGTAACTGCCAATACCTGTTGAATTTGTGAAGGAAAATGCTACATTTGCTTCGCTTCTTTTCCAGTTCAGTTAGCATCATTAGTGCGGTACACGAATGCAAAGCACCCTAATGTGTGGCAAAAACCTTCATGAGCTTTGCCCAGGTTGTTTTGAATTTTTTACTTTTGCAGCGTGAGGAGAATTAAATCACACCTTGTTTGACACCCTGTACCAGTGTTTCTCTGTCTGGAGCCGCTAAATTTGGTTAAAAGAGTTACTAAATGTCGCCAGATTTGTGGCAAAAACTCTCTAAATGGCGCCAAGTTTAAAATAGACGCATAATTAGACCGAAAGCTACTGCCGTTGGTAGCTTTAGCTAATTATCTACCTTCCTGAAGGGTCTGGCTGCATGCAATGTTCTACGGAATGGTGCCAACAGCACCAGTAAAACAATGATCGTTGATCCCATTCAACTTACTTGCATTAGCGCTTTCTGAGTTTTGCAATATTGTACTTTTATTGGCGTGCACCACAAAATAGGTGGTAAAATAGTGTGCTCTAATTGCACTGCAATTAAGACTTTGATACCTCATACCTCATAGAAAGACGAGTAACGTGGAACAATGAAACCTAGCTTGATTTGTTGACAACCATAATATACAGGGTGTTTCTTTTTATCTGCAACACATTTTCATAAAAAGGGGAGTAAGACGCTTTTACTTTTGTCATTGGATTAGTCTACGGGGTTACTACTAGGAAACCGTATTTTTTTCTGAATCAAGGGACTAATTAAAAGAAATATTTCAAACACCTTTTTAATTATTGACTTTAGGGAGCGCATTGGAATTGCGATATTAAAGGGACAGTCGCATCGACCACAGATCGATTCCGAAACCACAGTGAAATGAGATTCCCCGTCCTTCACTGACCATGACTCCGATAGTCCCATTCCGATCGACGGAATACTTTTTGCATAATTCGTGTGTAAGCGGCGCTACAGCAGACGACGGATGCGGTCGTCAAGCGGAACTCCCTGCTGAGAATCTTTAGCAACGTCACAAGGAATCTGACCAATAAGAACGCAGCGAGCCAGAGGAGTCCCCGCGGCTTGCAGCTTGCATGAGCAAGGTCAGGGAGACGAAGGCGAAGACACATACGGAGATGGCGGACTCGGAACGCGGAAGTGGCGAATCGTGCTGTTCAGATGCCTTTAGTAATAGCTCCCGTGACGAATATATGTTTGATGACGGCCCATATTCGACGGATCCGCTTCTTCTGCAAGTCGCTGGTGATGTACGTGCCGCAGCTGCGTTAGCGCAACAGAACGAGCCTCAGGACCACTGCTTTAGGTACGTTCATGATCGGAGTGTTCAATATACTTAATCCCGTGACATTCACACTACGACGCAGGAAACAATCCAAGTGTTTGTGCGGTGTCTGTGCTCCCCAGGAACCGGATGAGTACCTATATGCTGCAGTGCTGGTGAAGTGGCAGAGTTGTGCAATGACGGCGAAGTACAGTGTAAGCACGCATCACACTTTGTTCCCAGCTCTCTGTCTTCGGCCAGAACTTCTGGTGGTGTATCCACCGCAGTATTGCAGAGACGATCACAGTCTTCGCCTACTGTGCCCACGACAGATAGGCACGTTGAGCAATCCCTATTTTCGTAGTTGTCGTCGTTGTTTGCACACACGACGAATGCCCCATGAAAGTTACGAAGGCTCTAACCAACTGTGCAACTCAAGGGCCGGGTTAGAATTAGAATGATTGTCAGGAAATTACTGTGCTACGTGTTTAGGAAAGTGTCCTTTCTTTTTACAGCTACGTCAGGTTCACTGCTTATTGTGTGTTTACAAGCTGAGTTTGGAGATTCCTTGGACCGAGAAACAGACGACAGATACCTGGGTGTGTCGTCCGCATGATTCGCCAACGTTTTTCCATCCCGGTCCTATCAGGACTATCATGTTTAGCGTGCCTCATTTCCTGTTCACACCTACACCATAATAGACTTGCGTAGTTTCCAATTGAGAAGTGTGAAACAGAATCTGTGTTACTACAGTAATCCCGAGAAGTGCAAAGGAATAGGCAGGAGCAATGAACTACCTGGCCATAAGTGACAGTTATACTTTTAATGGTAGTGTAATGCTTCTTATCGTTGGCAGTATTATAGCATGTGAGGGATATAACACGTCAAATAATTTCAGGTAACGTTTCATAACTCACTAATGGTACAGTTACACCTCATTATCATAGTAAGTGATACATCTGTCTGGGAATGTCCACAATTTGCCATTCCCACGGAAGACTGTTCTGCCTTGATACAGCAAAACAAATTTTGATACCTGCCAATGATCCAATTTTTTTAGCACCACTGTTTTGAAAACAGCTTTCAAGACTATAACTTCAGAGATCCTTGGCAGAGCATTACCTCATGTCTATGTATTATAATAATTATTATAACAGGCAATAAGTTACGCAAATGTGAATAAATCTTTGTGTTGACTGAGTGTTGTCCATTCAAGAGCCATTGCACACGTCCACATCCAACTCTTCACGCACAGATATTTATTATTTACTATGCACAGACAGTTATCAGCGTGCACCACACTGGCAATGTCCCTTGGGATCTGAAGCGGGGACTCACAAAAAAACAAACAAAAAAAGAACAGTTTCGTAAGTACTTCAATTGCAATGAAAACGGGACGGTTGGACAGTAAATAGGACGGTTTCATTATAACAGTGGTACACAGGAAAAAAACTCTGGGTGTTGGGGGGGATCTGGATCGATCTCTGGGCACAACCAAGTGTAAAATTTTGGAAGGGTTAGTACATCCTGAAATGACCCTCATGCCTCAGACCCCACTACTCGAATAATGCATCTCCCGTTTACAGTAAGAGTCCTCTTACTATCTACGGCATATCCTATCAAAGCTCACAGGACAGCAAATTTGGCCAATGCTTATGCGACAGTGCCTCGTAGAACATGCAGCTTTTCTGTTGAATTGACACTACATCTCTGGTAGCCCCTTTAATGTCTGGAGGTCTGCAGTAATGTATAGCATTGCAAAAAGGGAAACAAGGGCTTAATCTCAACGTTGCATCAGCATCATTCATCATCTCACAATAACGTTGTTGTTGTCAGCCTCTGCACAAAGATTTGGGTGGACCTGAAACGGACCTTTTTTTCTTTTTTTTTCTTTTCCTTCTTTCAAGTTATTTTGTCTTGGCATGTAGCTGTGAGATGTCAGTAGAAGCCATGAAGTCATTCTCTTTACTTCTTGAACTTGGATGAAGAAAGCACTGTTCTGGAATATCCTAATTTGTTAGAGGCGTCGTAAAGGCATTAGTGTAAAAACGAGGTGTCTCAGCAGAATTGCCGTACACACACGTACATTGTTTGATGCCGTTTCATGGATGCATGGGACTTGGATCAGCAGCACCTGGTCCTTCTATAACACAGAACGTTAAAAGTGCACCTCAAGTTGGCTACGACAGCCGCAAAAACCGCCGCCCTACAGCACACAAACAGTTTACAAACAGCGAGATAAAAGGAAACTGGGAAGTGGTTTATGGCGCTTAGACAGAGGTACTGCTTGTATATAGTCCCTGTTTCTAACACCACCACACAAACAGCGTCAGTTCTTCCTTTTAGTGATCGGGGTTCATAGTTTGTGAATTGTTCTGTATCCAAAAATTGCAAACACATTATATATATTTAAGTAAAATACGTACCAGTTGCGCTTGACCCTGTCGAGCTGCCTGCAGCTGTAATACACATGAAAACCAATCATGTCTACCACATTCCACAAAAGTCACAGGTTCAGTAACAGGGAAAGTTTCATGATAACGCGTCCGACAACGAGAAAAGCCAATCACGTTCATATGAATGACATCATGTTCTTTTACTTGTTTATTGTATTTTATTAATCATAGGTTAGTGGATACCTTACGTTGTACCGGTTTCGTCTTTTGCTGCTAAGTTACTCACGCGCAAGAGTGACAGATCCGATTGGAAAACTGAAATTGAAAAAAGTACGAAATAAGTAACTAAAAATCGTAGGTTGCCATCCTCGTGCTATGGTGGAGTATAGACATATGTTGGTGTCATGGAGTTACGAGGACTGGGACGAGGTAAACGAGGGATGCACACTCGAGATCCATTATTCTGCCTTCTTTCCATGCTCTCGTGTACTATGTAGAGTATTACAGGGAATGGAGTCATCAAAATGCACAAACAAAAATGGAAAGCCACTCAAATTCCATCGCACAACAGCAATAGCCATTACCCGAATTCAATACCGGACGATAATTTTCGTTTCGGTTTCTGTTTCCGGTAATGGAGGACCGTGGTATGCGTTTTCGTTATCGTTACCATCTCCAATTTCGGTAATATACCGTCTCTGTTTCCGTTACCATTACCGTTACCCTTCCCTGCTTTATTGTATGCAAGCGACACGGACACAGCATGTTTGCAGTAACGAAAACTACATTACATTAATATTGCTCCGGAATTTGCTTGAAGAAGCCTGACGACGTCGAGCTGCCTCCGGCAAGGACTGCTACGGGGGCTGGAGCTCAGTGGCTGCAAGATTAAAATTAGGGTCAGATATACAGCTATGGATGTGAAAGTTGCAATGTAAACACAAAGACAAGAGCTGGTATTGAATGCGAGAAATAAGAACGATGATGGTACGGTTGTGGAGAAGCTATGGGGTGTGATGAGTGATCTAATTACAAAAAATAGATTTTATTGCGCTACCTCACAATGATATATGCAGGCCAAATACCCGAAACTTGGCTTTGGAGCTACGTACAGGACAACTACTAACAACGTCGGATAAAACTTGTCGAGCGAAATCACCGAGAATCACAGGCTTACCGTGTAGTGTCATGCCGTTAGACAGTACGACGCGAGCTGTTATTTAATCATAACATGAAAATGATATTGTTTTACGAAAGGAAATATAATCTACCATCGTAACTGCAAAGCTACACGGTCGGTCACAGCGTAGCCTGGGATTTACGCGTACACTGACTGTTGAGCTACGTATCTACAAAACACGAAGTCAATGGTGAATGTTGTGTTGGAAGGCAACAAGCAATAACAAATGACTTACTTACCTTACCTTACCTGTCTTACCCTCACTTACTTGTCTACTGTCGTTGACCGGGTATCCGAAGAACTAGGCGTTCGGACTCTCGATTCGTTTCTACGCCAAGAAGCTGAGCAAAATGTTGCGCAGGCATCTTCCCTGGCGGCCGTGACTTTCCAAAGATAGTGACATGGTCCGGCCAGCGTTTTTACACAGGAAAAAGGAATTCATAGACCAACACAACCGCTATACACAACATGAGCCATCCAAGACGGACGCCGGTGACTCCGTTGACGCCGGTTCCAGCCGGCACAGCCGACGCGCTTTCGCCTGATTGAGCGCTCGCGAATAAGTTTGAAAATGGCCAATCATCACTCGCAAAACAAATTCATCCTCATGGGAACCAATCAGTAAGCACTTGCCATCGGATGTCTTCGTGACGTTAAATTTCTGACGTTTTCTGGCGTCCGATGACGTGCATGAGCAAGATTCAGGGATAAGCCAGATTAGTTGAGTCAGAAGCCACCACGTGGCGTATCGAGGATGAACTCTCCCCCCGTCCCTCTCCCCTCTGCACATTCATCCAGGTCGTCGTACACACCCTTTCTGGTATTATGGTCTGATAAAGCCCTGCTGACAGAAGTAATTTTGATCCTTCACCAGAGATATCCTCTATCGCATCCGGCTGCCCTATTTTCATGCAGCTATTTGAAGGGATGCGGTCTCCTGAACTCAGCGTAAAAAGCTTCCCATGCAAGGTTGTTAAGAAACTGAGTAAACGTAACTGTATGAATATTTATATTTAGATACTTTTGTACGTACGCTTAGTGAAATATTCCACGCATTTTTGTGTAGGTACTTGTATTTGTAACTGAATTACATAGTAACTTTCAGATGGTTTTTCAGAGTACTACGACAATGTCTAGAAAACTTATGATAAGTTGATACTTTATATTTCATTGTCCGATTTGTGCAACAAGTCTGTGTCTATCCAGTTTGCTCTTTGAACGAATACGTCTCCGTATCTGGACGTAATGAACGAACGCAGACACGAACTATACACACAGACAAGTGATCACGCGTGGCGTATCTTTCTGGGTCGTTCATTACGCCGTTACAACCCACACCCTCAAGTGGTCTTAGCGTTATATTTTTCGTAGTGCGCACCGGTTACATGTATGGGATTCATAAAACATAGAGAAAGGTGGAAAGAAAAAAAAAAGTTTCGATTAGTTTCGTGAATCATGAATCAAATGGCAGTCTCATGATAAAAAGCAACTAAAAGTACTGACTTAATTTTTCGGAACACACAATGGAATAATTGTAACTGAAGTACTTTTTGACGTTTAGTAACTGCCCTGTCCCCGTGTCATCATCGACGGGAAGAAATAAAGAAAAAAGAATGGAGCAAATATGAATGTGCGTTCAATTTTGGTATCGTCTACCGCCAAAACCACCCACTGCTTCACTTCAGTGAACACCTACTTTGATTTCTTCATATTCACGCACTGTTTACTGAGCGTTTCCTCTCTTTGGGGGTCCTCTTTCACGTGAATAAGTCCGCAAATTATTGTGAAATGAATGCGGAAAGTACAAACTGGAAAGGCATGGCCCCTGCCTGTAGGCAATGCTCGTTACGCATGTACCTATGTCCTGAAGTTCAGGCCATATGTATGCAAAACGGCTGAGCCAACATTATAATAATGGTCAGCTTTAACGGAGGAGACCCAACAACACTTTCCATCTTGTGCCGTTATGTGTAAACCATGTTCTATGCGTGCACATCCCGTAGTCCACTCCGCTCTTTCTTTTTCGTCCGTGGGCTAATGGAGCGACACGTACGGATGACACAGCAACTAAGCGGCAGTTAAGATAAACTCTGGAATTTCAGCAAAAATGAAAAGCAGGCTGCGGCAAAGACGGTGGGGTGTTAGGTGAGGCCTACCCTTGCCTTTTCCATGGGGCAGCGTTTCAGATAAAATGATATAAACGCAGACCAGCTGCATGGTGGACGATATCTGTAATTGGGGAAGTCTGAGTTTGATCATGTCAAGTGGACACTACACAAGTGAGCTCCTTCCTTGTCGTCCAGCCACGTGTTTGGGAAAATGTTGTCAAATAAATTTCAATTTGTTATTTTGTAATAATTTTGTAATGATATCCAGGCCCCGCCAAGTACGCTGCAAAATAATCACATTCAGCAAGATGTAACTAGTTTGGAATAATGGACTAGGTTTCGTGGTGTTGCAGCTACAATACATGTACCCTGCGCGAAACTTGCTGTAAATGCTTTCGCGCAAGGAACCTGCACATGTTTTTGCACATTGAGAATGTCGCTGGCAAACGATACAATAATAACAACAATAAACAAATTGGTAATTATGGTAAGGGGAATTCGCCACGTAAACTGTGATCCAGTATAGTCCAGTGCACAAAGGACGATATTTCGCATATATTAGCACTACGATACGACGATATGTTAGCAATATTTCTATACTTGTTGTATTCAATATGAAAAGTGGTATGATACGCCGGTCCAGATTTGGTCTACAATGGTGAGGCGCTCGGCTGGTGACGAGTTCTCCAAGACAGATTTAGGTTTTGAGGATACTTGGAAAACTTTAGCGGCGCACGGAAGAATGAAGTTCGCTGATAAGTCTGGCAGCCGTTCTTCGTCACACAACTTATGAAATGTTTCGTTCAAAAGAAGGAAAAAAAAAAAACTGCACTGAGGGGATGTGTCAATATCTACTACTGTGCAATGCGATGAAGGGCAGCTCTTTCGGTTAGTACGTGCATTGAACGTATCGTTGGAAAAGAGGAACATAGTGCATAGTAGAATACAAACAGTGAAGGCTAAGACGGGGATAAGCATTCACTACCGGCAGATGTATTAAAAAGGCAACGCGGAAGCTTAAATACAACTTCAAATGCTACCCTCTCCCTCTACTTGGGAACATTGTGTACACTGAACAAACGCTTATCCTATCGGTAAGAGATATGGAAGCGACGCTGATCCACCGTTCCTCCGTTTCCGCCCGTTCGTCAGTTCTTGTTCTGTCGTTGTCTTATTTCTCACCGTGCTCCGCAGACTCAAGGACACGTCTTCGTTTTAGGAAATATTTCCTTTCTGTCGAATGTGTGTCGCTTCCACAATTTTCCTCCTACTGAGGGAACTTTTCGATGTATACATCACTTCGCATTGATCCAACGAAGCAACAGAGCCGAAACATTTTACATTATGATTCGTTACCACTGGTCTGTTTCTCTTCCATAACCCTTTAATGCTCTCGTGTTCTTTGAGCAACGCGTCGACAAGTTTGACTTATATAACATTCGCCGCATGAAAACATTAAAGAGCTATGGAAGGGAGCATTCCAGTGGTAACGAATGATCATGCAAAAAGTTTTGGCTCTGTGGCCTTGCTGTATTAGTGCGTATTGATTTCTAAATAAAAAAAATTCCCCCTGGAAAGAGAAGTGCAGTCCACACTACTGCATTCCAACACGTCCCTCTGTCAGCGTCTGTGTGTAACGGACATTTGTGACGCTGCTTTGCAAAAACGACTCAGACAAATGTGGACAAAGTTCACCTGAAGTCGGCCCAGGACGCATACTACCCCTGTATCCCGCTATTTACTGCTGTCCTGTCTCTACCTGTCCATGTCTGTACGCTGATCATAGCCACAGATGATTCGCGACGCTAACAAAACACACAGACACACACACACAAAGAAAACAATAGAAATAAAACAAACGACATCACGATCAGTTGCGTCAATAGGGTACGCGTAATCCGGTGCAGGAGCTCTTTGCGTCACCCCCCTCAATAATGACTCCCCCTCCACACCAGTCGTACGCGATACATTATAGAGAGTTTTAGTACATCATACACTATCAACTTTGCGTATGCAAGGGATATCTGAGAGTTTGAGTACATCGTACGCCGTCTCCTTTGCGTACGTATGGGATAACGTTGCCGGTTCTGCGCATGCGCAAGACAAACAATGCTTTGCGTTTTGCACACGATCCCTTGCGTATGCAAAGGCGACGGCGTACGATATACTAAAACTCACTGTGGTTGGTCGTTATGCGCATTGCCCAAAGGTCCGGTTTTCGGTTATGGGTGTGCGCAGAAGCACCAACGGTATCCCTTACAGGCGCAAAGGCGATAGCGTAGGATGTACTCAAACTCTCCATTATCATATCACAGTCGGAAAACAAAAATCTCGTGCCCGCAAAGGGCTCCTTAGGTCGCTGCAGGGAAAGGAGGTACTGTTACGGCGCGTCATCTTCTATCGCGGCACCCAATGCGGACCGCACCCCTGCATCCCCTTACTGACGCCGCTGCTGACGATTCCGTGACAATAGTGAGGTTTAGTATATTGTACATAAGGAATAGCATAGTTGGTAAAAACTTTTAAAAATCCCAGTGCCGGGGAACACGAAAAGACGACACGTAGACAGCACTGAACAAATGCGATATTGTACGCAGAGCCGTAGCGACAGCGGGAGGGGGGGGGGTGAGAGGGGCAGCCGCCCCGGACGCCCTCGCTAGAAAGGGCGCAAGAACGGCGTGCCCTGGCTGGTTGGGTGGACAGGATAAAGCGGGAACGAAGAGAATTTGAATTTACGATATCGATGGTGCAAATAAGCGTTTTCATTTCTTTGTTTACAGGGACTCTGACAGCAGTGGGAGAGGGGGGGGGGCGCTTCAGTGAAATAGTGCGAACAAGGCTATATTGTGAAAGAGACACACAATCAACAGGCAGGAAATTGCTACATCAGCACCGCTTCCATATGTCTTACCGATAAGGTGTAGGGCTTACTGACTGGTCCGGGTATGTTCAAATGTGAACAATGTTCTTGAGTGGAGGGAGGGAATGACATCTGAAGTTGCACTTAAGCGTCCGCTGTGTCTTTACAATAAATCAAGAGTGTTAGAAAACCGTTAATAACGTGGCTTGCGCCGAGCCGTATCAACCGGATTCTGAGTCACACACGACTGCTATTGCTTCGGATAGGCACGATAACCTTATATAGGTTTTGAGCGCTTGTCCCTGTCTCCTGCACTTATTGCCTTTTTTCTGTATGCAATGCAGATTCCTTTTCTTTTTCTTTTTTGCTTTTGTGGGAAGAAAGCGCGAATTCTCCTAGTGCCCAGGTACCATCATGAACACGTTATCACTGAGTCATCGCCACCTAAAAATGCCCAAGCAGCAAAATGCACTGAAAGTCGAGTGCAATAGGGGTGGACGGGTAGGTGAAAGGCCTTGAACAGATTCGTGAAACCAAAGAACATTGATAAGACACATACCGTCCCAAGCAGCAAAATGTACTGAAAGTCGGGTGCAATAGGGGTGGACGGGTAGGTGGAAGGCCTTGAACAGACTCCTGAAACTAAGGAACATCGATAAGACACATACCGTCCACCCCTATTGCACTCGACTTTCAGTACATTGTGCTGCTTGGGGTCTACCCCTATTGCACTCGACTTTCAGTACATTGTGCTGCTTGGGTGCTTTCATTCCACACGACGTACTTTGCAGTGTGCCTCATGGATAGTAGCTATGCTGTTATCTGTGAACAGCCAAGCATTGATTACGATCAGGTCTTCCGCACAACGAAAGTCGAGTGCAATAGGGGTGGACGGTATGTGTCTTATCAATGTTCTTTAGTTTCACGAGTGTGTTCAAGGCCCTCCACCTACCCGTCCACCCCTATTGCACTCGACTTTCAGTACATTGTGCTGCCTGGGTTGTGCCGTTCCACGTAAACGTTTGTTGAACTTTGTGTTCTTCTTGGAATTCACTTGGAATCATGGATTTTGGAAATCATAATTCAAAGCATAATGGCACTCACTCTGTCCATTTTATTTCTCCTCAGTAAAACGAGCAACAGCAGTGTACCTCATCAGTAGATTTGTGCAAATGGAACGGTTTTAAGCGAAAAGGCATCCAAGCGAAAGCTAATTAGGTCATATACGAGGGGCGTTCAAGTCAAACCGGGACTTTTCATTTTTCGCAAAAGTAAAATGAACTTACAGGCGAGAAATTAGTTTTATTTTTCAACGTAATCTCTAGCTGCACTAATGCACTTGTCCCAGCGTTTCACGAGGGCTTGAATGTCAGCAGCGTAGAAATCCTTACCGGTGCGTAGCAGCCATGATCGGACCGCATTCTTCACATCGTCGTCGCAGCTGAAGTGGCGGCTCCCAAGAACGCCTTCAGTGGCCCGAAGAGATGGAAATCGCTGGGGGCGAGGTCCTCCGGACTGTAAGGGGGATGTGACAGCAACTCCCAGCCAAGTTCCTGTAAGCACCTTACAGGAACTTAAGTCGTGTCGTGAGATGCGCGATGGCTTGGGATGGGCGCCGGCCCAACTAGGGTGTCAACATCACGGCTTGAACTGACCGGTAGTTGCTAGTCTGTGCTCGGCTGTTCGGATGCTTCCAGAGAATATCGTGACAGAAGCAGGTGGTCCTGGTGCCGTGTCCACTCACGACGTCCATTTGGCGTAGAGACCTGCAGTCTGTAGGACACTTGGCCCACTCTGGAAACAATTACACCATTCAACCACTTTCGTCCAGGACGAAAATTCATAACCAACACAGCGTCACCTGGGCGAAACATTCGTTCGCGCGCATTGCGATTTGTTGCTCTTGTTTCGATAGACGGGTTAACAACGTCTAGTCGCGTCCTACGCGACCTCCCAAGAAATAACTGCGCCGGTGACGCACCCGTCGTCGAGTGACGAGTGTTGCGATAACACAAAAGGAATTCCATTAAAGTTTTTTCAGACTTTCACACGCCCCCCCCCCTTTGCGCAGCGTGGACTTTAGCGACTGCACAAAACGTTCAGCTTGGCCGTTCGAGCTTGGATGATACGCTGAAACACGGATATGGCGCGTTCCCATAGATTTCATAAACTGTTCAATCTCCGTGGAAACAAACTGTGGTCCGTTATCAGACACTAAGGTCTGAGGTAGGCCGCATCTTGCACAGAGTTCTTTTAACGAGGTAATGGTTTTCTCTGAAGTGGTAGTTGACATTGGCAGCACTTCGGGCCACTTTGAGTGCGCGTCGACGAGAATTAGAAATGTTCTACCTTGCACTGGACCGGCGAAGTCGACGTGTACTCTCTCTCTCATGGTTTAGTGGGCCAAGCCCATGGATGAAGCGGCGCATTGCAGGAGACGTTTCGTCGACCCTGTCAACTTGTGCAATTCCGAATCTCGTTCTCTATGTCTTCCATGTGTTCTTCATGTGTTCCCTATGTCACCAAACGTAGCTTCTGGAGAGCTCCTTTATCCTCACAATGCCTTGGTGCCCTTGGTGAAGCTCTTTAAGCAGAAGAGCACGCGAACTTCCTGGAATGACCACTCGTATACCAAACATCAAACAACCTTGATGCACTGTTAACTGTTCCTTTCGATGAAAGAAATGTTTCAGTTCATTGTCAGGTACACCAGCTGGCCAACCGTTTAGTACGAAGTTCTTGATTTTGCACAAAGTTGAATCCTTAGTAGTCTCACGACACACATCCTTGCAGCTAACAGGAAAAGTATCGAAACGCAAAACATAGAAAGTCTCTTCTTCGTTGACAGGCTCTCCAGCTTGCTTGAGTGGGAGCCTCGAGAAACAGTCAGCTTCTACGTTGTCGCTTGATTTTCGGAACTTCAAAGTGAATGAGTAGGCCGACAGCGTCATTGCCCAACGTTGAATTCTGGCTGCTGCGACAGTGGGCAACCCTGTTTTGGGACCGAATATTGTTTGTAATGGCTTATGATATGTCACTGGCGTAAAATTCCTTCCGTAAATGTAGTAATGGAATTTCTTAATTCCGAAAACAAGGTCCAATGCTTCCTTTTCCAACTGGCTATATCCCATTTCTACTTTTGAGATCGTCCTGGAGGCGAAAGCTATTGGACGTGTAGTCCCATCTTTGTGCTCGTGCGATAGGACGGCGCTTACGCCGTATGCTGATGCGTCGCAGGCTAGTTGTATGGGACAATGTGGGTCGTAGTGGGCCAAGATGGGTGGTGATGACACAAGACGCTTAATTTCCTGGAATGCCTTCTTGCACTTGGATAGATGGGGGAAGAAATTTCCGGTAATAGTTCACAAGACCTAGTAATTGACAGAATGGCGACTGCCGAATGACCAATGGAAGACCTAGTAACGCTCGTAGTTGACGTTGTTGGTCTTTCGGCGCTGGGGCATTCATAATTGCTTCAAGTTTAGCATTAGCTGGGTAGATACCAGCGGCGCTGATACGATGTCCCAAGTAATGAAGCTTGTCTCGGAAAATTTCACATTTACTCGGTTGGATACGAATTCCTTGTTCGTTTAGCCTGTGAAGAACACCTTCAAGATTGCATAGATGGCCCTCCTTAATGGGACCGGTTATTAAAATATCATCAAGATAACAAATAACGCCGGGAAGTCCTTTCAATAAGTTATCCATAATGCGCTGAAAGAGTGATGGTGCGGAAGCCACTCCGAACGGCAAACGATTTACTGCGTAAAGTCCCTTGTGCGTGTTTAATGTGAGGTAATTTTTCGAGTCCTCATCTATCTCAACTCGCCTTGGGCAGCGGATACTTGTCGATGTCCAGATGAGGATTCAAAGTAACTTTATAATCCGCACAAATTCTGATGGAGCCGTTTTTTTTTATTACTGGAACAATTGGAGTGCCATAATAGTAGTATAGAAATGTGTCCTATAGCCAAGAGTTTTCTCTAATCCAATTCCAATCCAATTCTAATCCAATTCCAATCCAATTCTCAGCCATAATCCAGTTCTAAGCCAACACAATCCAGTTCAAAGCCAACACAAGCCAAATCCAAAGCCATCTGATTGGCCGCCATTAGCTCCGCCCACTTCAAGTTGATTGGCCCATGCTAAGCCTACTGATCTTTGATTGGCTGACCGTAGCTCCGCTCCTTCATGCTAATTAGTTGACTTGGCTCCGCCCAGTTCACGCTGAATGGCCCGTGCGAAGCCTTGACTGCTCATTGATTGGTTGACTGTAGCTCCGCCCCTTTATGCTAATTACTCGTCTCTGCCCACTTCACGCTGATTGGTGCATGCGTATCGCTGAGCACAGCTCCGCCCCTTTATGCCGATTAATTGGCTCCGCTGATTGGTCCATTCGAAGCCTACTGATCACTCTCCACATTTTCCAGACTTTCTAAGCCCTCTGATTGGCCGTCCCCCGTTTAAGCCTACCAATTGGCCCCATTCTAAGCCCACTGATTGGCTGACTAAGTCCGCTGAACATAGCCTTCGTTAGCGCCCGCCAGATGGCGCGCTCGGCAGCGACCCTGCTGTGGCTTTATCTCAGACGCCCAAACTTACCTCATGCCACCAGATGGCGCGACTCAGGTGCATCAACTCCATGCTGTTCCACTTTGAGGCGTCACACGAGCGAGAGAACTCTGTCGAGATGTGCTGCCACATATTGCGCTCCCGTATCACCGCAAACAAGTTGCGGGAAATCATACACGAAATCTTGGATGAGTACCTGTCGGCTTACAGGGAGCAATCACTGCGCGAGCTTCAGGAACAATGTCAGGAAGAAATAAGAGTCCTGGAGACGATCATCAATCGCGCTAGGAGCTATGGATGAAAAGAAAGATGCATCACACCTCGCTACACAGTCTGCTCGAGTTATTCCACGATGCGCATGCAGTTCCAGCACCCCGCTCGAATTCTCATCTCCGGCGCGTCCATGTGTGGGAAGACGGTGCTCACGCAGAATATAATGAGACACCCCGAGTTATTTAGCGTTCCACCGCAGAAGATACTCTACGTACGAAAGTATGCAGCCGGCTGGGAAAAGGATTTCAACGGTGTGGAGTTTATGGACATGATACCCGCAGATTGGGATGAGCGATATCCCACTCTCATAGTTATTGACGATCAAATCACGGAAAAGGGGGTTCTATCGGAGGTAGAGTTGTTGTTTGTACGTGGTAGCCATCATAAGAATGCGTCCGTGATCCTGATCACACAAGCCTTGTTCTATCACAATGCCGCTTTTCGAACGATATCGCTGAACGCCAGTTATATCGTATTGTTCCGGAACGCTCGGTCCGTACAACAGATCGAAACCTTCGGACGTCAGGTATTCGGGAAACAGGGGCTCTCCTATTTTCTCGACGCATATAACCAGGCGACGGAGAAGGCGCACGGTTATTTAGTTGTGGATCTGCACGCGCAAACACCTCCCTCTCGTAGCCTGCGAACGGGTATTTTACCGCACGACCGGCAGTTCCTGTTTACGCCCGCGAAATGACGGCCGATCTTAGAAGACATCTCACGCTCCTCAAAGTATTGGCCGCCAGCAAACCGACGCACCGCGCAGAGTTACTTAAAGAGCTCAGCTGCGATGACATTCGAATCCTTTCGGAAATCTGTCTGAATATTCTACGCGGAAATATCCCACTTTCGACGGAACTTCATAAAAACCTGAAGAAACACAAAAAAATCTTCCGCTTCCTCGCCTACAAGTCACTTCATAAGTGCCCCCGGCAGTTGAAGAAATATATTAGGGGACAACGAGGTGGTCTCATTCCCATACTTCCACTGCTCCTCTCAGGGCTATCAAGTCTCGTGGCGGGAGTCGCCGGGCGAGCGATATCCAAAGCCATCGGTCATGGCTCATAGAATAGAAATAGGTGAAGTTCTGAAATCTAACGATTTGGACGATGTAAAAGTGGGCAAAATACTGGAAGCCCTCTATTACTTGCTGAAGCGAGCTCACTATCATCCTCCTCCTCCTCCTCCTCCTCCTCTGGAACCTGTCCATTCGGTGCCTGAATCGGAACCCAATCCATTCGATTTTAATCTTCTACCCTCCGGCGTTGATAAAGCACGCGCGAAATCTGTGCTAAAAGAATTAAAGAAAGTTTTCACCTAGCAGGCGGATAATGTGCTAGTATATAGAGGGAAGCGAATCAATCGCTCAAACATTGTGGCTCTCGTGAGCTACTTAGCACGTCGTAGCGCGCTCATCAAGAAACCCCGCTGGTACAAAAAAGTATCGAAAATTATAAGCGCTCTGAAAATACACCGCATTGCTCGCTGGAGCAAATATGGGGCCCTATAGAAAGATCAGGGAGAAAGGCTTAGGTGGAGTGGATAGGTACCGACGTTATCACAAGCTCACGCGTGCAGAAGCCGTGGAACAGCTGAAAAAAGAAGATGCTTACACCCTTCACAAGCCAATGAAGAAAAAATTTAAGCGGCGCTCCATCATCGCAACTCACGTGCGGGATTTATATCAGGCAGACCTTCTCGATATGCGTAAATATCAGAAATTTAACAAGGGCTTCAGGTACATCCTAACGGTCATAGATACGCTATCGAAGTACCTGTACATGGTCCCCATTCGCACAAAGCGCCCGCAAGACGTAAAGAAAGCCTTTCAACGAGTTTTCCATCACGGAATTGCGAAGAATTTGCTCACGGATCGCGGGAGCGAATTTTGGGGTTCCCCCGTTCGTCAGTACTTTCAGTCGCTACTAAATCACTATAGCACGCAAAGCGGAATGAAAGCAGCCTCCTGTGAACGCGTGCAGAGAACAATTAGGGAAAGAATAGCCAGGCATTTCACTAGTACGGGGAAGTTTAATTATATCAACGCGCTGCCGAAGATAGTGGCCGACTATAACAACTCGGTACACTCCGTCACGGGCGAAAAGCCGAAAAACGTGAACGCCGGAAATGAAGTAGCTCTGTTCAACAGATTGAATCGTAAGACGACCCCGCGCGAGAGCAAGTATAAAGCGGGGGACCAGGTGAGGCTCGCGTTAGATCGCGGCGTGTTCGCCAAAGGCTACGATCAAAGGTGGACGGCCGAAGTGTTCGAGGTGTCACGAACGAGAAAGACCGATCCGCCCGTAGTGTACGTGAACGATTCGACAGGAAAAGAAATACTGGGATCATTCTACGAGCAGGAGCTGCAGCCAGTCCACCATCTTTCCTCGTACGATAAGCGACTCATATCCGCGATGATTAGAAAGAAGAAAATTAACGGGGTATTGCACTACTTGGTTCGTTGGTTCGGATACGCCAAAGATCACGATTCTTGGGTGCCCGCCAGCGATGTCAGAAAATGAATTTTACGTGTATCTGCTCTCGAATGCCAGCATGGACCTGTACCCGTCCAACACGTTGAATGACTTCACGATCGCGTTAGATAAGCCGCTACACCTGGATGATTCGTACGTCGTCGGTCTAGAGGGATTTTCCATTCCCAACAGCTTCCTGAACGTGAACCAAGCGCCTGATAACCTGATAACGCTATCAACGGAGAAGTGGCAAACAAAACAGCTCACGTTCGAAGACACGGACACGCTATTGAATAAAATATTCCCCGAATATGGGATAGAGTGGACTTACGAGGAAGATCACTACGTGTTTAAGCTACCGTCGCGCGTGCGCTCGGCGAAACTAATCGACAGACCGCTGCATCTCGCCTTTGGAATCGTCGACATCGATTGAGGTCACCCGGAGGGCGGTAAAGTACGCGTCGTCCCAAACGTGTTACCGCTCGCGGAGGAAAGAGCCGTTTTTGATGCGAGTTCGCCAGGTGATAGTGATCAATAACGATCTAATTTTAGAACCCCGATCGCTCATTACCAACACATTCAACGAATTCTTCAGAGCGACGAACGATACAGAATCACGGGTGGAATACAAAGACAACACTTACTCGCTTTCTCTCCCGACGAATTTCAACTTGTCGACCTCATTCAGGTGAAGCACATCCATGTTGAAGGATCCCGAAAGCGCATCATGTGCTTTAGGCATATGTGCCTATATATAGGCATCATGTGCCCATAGTGAAGACGTACCGCATCCACATAAACACTCGAGAGACGGAAAGTCGGCGCATTTCACTTCCACCGAATTACTACGAAACACCCGACGTGGATACATCTTTCCTGCCCTTCTTCCAGACTGACAGTGCATTTAGAGGTGTCGTTAAAAGGTACGTGCTATTGGCATCTGTTCACGATCAGGGAGTAGAGGATTTGCGACAATATTTAATGAGTCACTTTCACGATATGGTCGCTATATTGAGCGCGCAAAGAATACCCTTTCGGTTTTGCATTTGTTCGGATGTTTTAATGGTAAAGGAAACTCGTGGGGAGATAATCGCGCACATTGCCCACTTTATGGCGTTTGCTCGCGAAGTCCACAGCGACGGAGCCATCGCGAATACCCTGATGGATGTGATTCAGGAGTCCACGGGACGCGTAGAAAATTATCAGCGGGAAGGGAGCGGGTTCGTGTCCACCGACGTCCAAAACGTTCAAATGTGCATTTCCGCCGTGAAAACGAAAAAATTCGGATGCAATGGGACACTTCCCGATCATTTGGCTAAGCGCAGGAACGTGCTAAGAAATATTCATTTACCGGCACGTAAGGAGGGTGAGTGTTTTAAATACAACACGCTCGCCCTCCTGCATCCACAGAGTTGGAATACATGGTAAAAAAAATATGAAAATTATGCAGCGGAGTACTGGTGGCCTAGTCGCTTCCCCGTTTCCTACTCTGACCTGGACGAATTCGAAGACAAAAACATGATATTCGTGTACGTATACGAGTACGTCGATCAGGGAGTGCACGTGTCGCGACCTCCAAAACTCGAGTATGAAAAGAAAATTCACTTATTTGCTATAGACCAGCATTTTTTTGGAATCAAGTCCCTCGAGCGGTTACTGATTAGGAAAGACAAGCGTTTCGTCTGCGAGCGTTGCACGCGCTCTTTCCTGAAGGAAGAGAGCATGGCGAAACATCGTCGCCTGTGCGCGGACGTAAACGAAATCATATTGGAATTTTGCAAACCAGGCAAAAACTTTGTAGAGTTTACTAAAATACAGTACAAGCAGCAGTACAACTACGTCGTCGCGTTGGACACGGAGAGCGTACTCGCGCCCAGTGGTGTTGGCATGCAGCGTCACGTCACCTCGAGCTTCTGTGCCGTGCTCGTACGCACCCACGACTCAAAGGTGATGCGCATCAGGACGCACCACGGTGAAGGTTCTGCGAGGCAGTGCGTCAGAGCTTTGATGGAAATGCGGGACGAGATGATCGCCCTGAACGCCTGCCCCGCGGAAATGGTGCTGAATGATGAGCAACGAGCACGGCACAGAGCTGCCACCCACTGCGCGTACTGCGGGCGGGAGTTCGCGCAAGATCTACCCCGTGTCCGGCACCACGACCATTCCAAGCTTTGTACTGCCGGCGAGACAAATTACATCGCGACGCTGTGCAACCCCTGTAACGTGGCGTGCACAACGCGGGAAAAACTGCCCATCATGGTGCACAATCTGGCCTACGATTTGGCCGGGCTACTGCGGGAATTTCATCTTCTCGGGTGGAAGCGAGCTCCCTTCATCGTGGCCTGTTCCATGGAAAAAATCCGATCGTTCGAAATTGGCACCTTCCTATTCAGAGATACCATGCAGTACCTAAATTCGTCGCTGGGAGAGCTCGTGGAAACCGTCAAATCCATGGGGGGCGCAGAGGCGTTCCAATGCCTGAAGCAGGTATTTGGAGACGACTACAAAATTTTGCTTCGTAAAGGTGTATTCCCATACAGCCACGTTAGCTCGTTCGCGGTCTACGACGAATTGGCTCTGCCGGCAAAATCCGTCTTCCGAAACGATCTGACGGGGGAGGATATAAGCGATGAAGACTATCAGTACGCGCTGCACGTATTTGAACGTTTTGGATGCTCGAATCTGAGGGATTATAATGCATTGTACCTGAAAACGGATGCCCTGTTACATGCTGACGTAATGCAGCACTTCCGACGCCTGTGCTACGACGCACGTGGTTTGGAATTGCTTCATTGCGTTTCTCTGGCATCCTATTCGTGGCAGTGCGCTCTAAATTACACGCGGGCAAAATTGGAGCTGATCATCGACGAGGACATGTACCGGACCATCGAATCGGGTGTTAGAGGCGGACTCTGTGAGGCGAGCAGGCGTCATTTACGGGCTAACAACCCGCTGTGCAGTGGCTACGATCCCGATAAAGAGGAGGTGTACATATCGTACATAGACTGCAACAATCTTTACGGATTCA
The DNA here is from genome assembly GCF_037126465.1 of Ornithodoros turicata. Lineage (NCBI taxonomy): Eukaryota > Metazoa > Arthropoda > Arachnida > Ixodida > Argasidae > Ornithodoros > Ornithodoros turicata. The sequence goes on along the minus strand of NC_088205.1, from coordinate 39,711,204 downwards.
GTATGATAAAGCACCTCCCCGTCGGCGATTTCGAATGGGTCGAGGATTTTAGCTCCGTGGATTTTATGCGTCATCCCACAGATTCGGATGTGGGATATGTGTACGTGTGCGATTTGGAGTATCCAAAATCTATCCACGCGCTGACGCGGTACTTCTCCCTGGCTCCTGAGAAGGCGGTCGTCCCGAAGGAATGGCTCTCACCATTCCAGCGAGGGCTCCTCGAAGAGTTAATGTATCAGCCGGCGAACAGCAAAAAGCTGCTGCTCACGTGCAAGGACAAGGTCGAGTACGTTGTTCATTACGCACTGCTCGCACTCTATTGTAGACTGGGCATGCGGGTGACAAAAATTCACCGAATTCTAAAATTTCGTCAGGCACCATTCCTGCGTCCCTACATCGAGGACAATGTTGCCAGACGCGTCGCATCGAGCACGACGTTCGAGAAAAATTTCTATAAAATCTCAAATAATGCGGTCTTCGGGCGTACGCTACTAAATAAATTTAATATGCGGGACATTCGAGTAGCCTTCGATGAGGAGACGGCGGGTCGCCTCGGGAGTCGGGCGGAATGTGTACGAATGGAAATTTTGTCCCCCGATTGCGTCATGTACGAAATGCGCAAAAGAAAAGTGCGATGCGATTTTCCACTGCAGATTGGCTTCACGATTTTAGAACTGAGTAAGTTAACCATGTACTCGTTCTACTATGAAACCCTGTTGAGTAAGCTCACTTGTCCGGTGATTACGTGCTACTTTGACACGGATTCTCTGATCCTCGGCCTATTCTGTAAGGACTATGAAGATCAGTTACGTGCGATCGCCGACGACCATTTAGATTTGTCTTCCTTCGATCGTGATCATCCACTGTACAGCGAGAGGAATCGCGGTAGACTTGGCGCGTTCAAAAGTGAAATGGGTAGCGTACCCATTGAGGAAGTAATATGCTTGAAAGCCAAAATGTATTCCATCAAATTAGTCGGGGGAAAACAAATTGCAAGAGCTAAAGGGGTCAAAAAGAACATTGTGCGCAAACACCTCCTCCATGATACGTACCGCGATACCCTATTCAAGCACGCTAGCGTATCGCACGAACAGGTGTCAATAGTGGGAAAGAAACAGTGCATGTACACCATCAGAAATGTGAAGAGAAGTCTGATGGCGTACAACGACAAACGATACCTCTACAATGACGTAGACTCCTACCCGTACGGAAGCTGCGAATATGGTAAGCTCGAGTGGATGATGTAGATAGCGAGATTTCACCTGGCGTTCTTTCCCCCCGCCACACAGATAATGCAGTGGATGAGTAGGAGTAGCATCATTTGACCTGCGTCACTGGAAGGATGTGGCACCTCGTTCACTTCTCGCTCGTCTCGTGCGCGCTGGCGCTGGACGCTGGCAACTGTACTGCGAGCATCAAGCTGGAGAAGGATAAGCACACGTACGCGCACGAATGCCCTGGCGACATCTTGGCCATCAGAGAGTGGCACGTGGTACCTATGCGATCCGGTATTGGCCTGAATAGGAACGCTACTGGATCGCTGCGCGCGTGCCTTCACTCGCTGGACGTGAGCGACAGCTACGAAGATATCCAGTGCACGCGGATGTGCCAGCTCACGGAGGACGAAATTTTTCTCAGCCGCTGTCCCGGAGACGTCTACATGATCCGTCACTTCCGTGGAATCACACCCAGCATCAAAGGAATCAATCTCTCCAAGACCGCTATGCTTTTTCTCAAACATGTACTCAATAAACGTTGAAAGGTATTTTTTCCCTGTCTGTCTGAGATAAAGCCGCAGCAGGGTCGCTGCCGAGCGCGCCATCTGGCGGGCGCTAACGAAGGCTATGTTCAGCGGACTTAGTCAGCTAATCAGTGGGCTTAGAATGGGGCCAATTGGTAGGCTTAAACGGGGGACGGCCAATCAGAGGGCTTAGAAAGTCTGGAAAATGTGGAGAGTGATCAGTAGGCTTCAAATGGACCAATCAGCGGAGCCAGTTAATCGGCATAAAGGGGCGGAGCTGTGCTCAGCGATACGCATGCACCAATCAGCGTAAAGTGGGCAGAGACGAGTAATTAGCATAAAGGGGTGGAGCTGCAGTCAACCAATCAATGATCAGTCAAGGCTTAGCACGGGCCATTCAGCGTGAACTGGGCAGAGCCAAGCCAACTAATTAGCATGAAGGAGCGGAGCTACGGTCAGCCAATCAAAGATCAGTAGGCTTAGCATGGGCCAATCAACGTGAAGTGGGCGGAGCTAATGGCGGCCAATCAGATGGCTTTGGATTTGGCTTGTGTTGGCTTAGAACTGGATTATGGCTGAGAATTGGATTGGAATTGGATTAGAATTGGATTGGAATTGGATTAGAGAAAACTCTTGGCTATAGGACACATTTCTATACTACTCATAATCACTGCTTTGTACCGGGGTAATTATGCCCAAATCTTCCAGTTTTGGACAGCAGTTCTCAACGCAAATGGTACACTCCTTGCTTTCAAGAACCTTGGTTTATGCATTGGCTTCAGATACAGGTGACATTTCTCAACTTTGACCGTTCCTAATTCATCTGTGAAAAGATCCTGGTACAGTCGAAGTACGTCGTTCAAGACCGCTTGGTTGTCGCCGCACACTTGCTTGTCAGCTTGAAGATGTTTCAAGTTGCAGATTGCCGACCAATCCAGTATGATATGTTGCAGTCATTCCCGCCCCAGGAGTAGTGGTCCTGACTCTTCAAGAATATAAAGAGACATGTGCACTTCCGTTGTACTCAACAAGAACCTTGATCACACCGTGCAGACACACTAATTGTCCTGTATAGGTAAGAAGACGGGGACTGGTGGGCTCCACGTTACACGATGAAAACAAAGTGAGGTAGTGACTCTTTGATATTACGGAAACGGCAGCGCCAGTGTCAATCTCCATTGAGAGCGGCACACCTTGAACAGTCACCGACACCGTAATTGGGTCATTCATCTTCGTGCGCACCGTCTTTAAAGTGTTAAATGTCGTTGGTTCGTCGTATTCCAACGCCCGGATTGCCTTCTTGCTCTTGCGAACTTCAGGCTCTTTTAACTGTTGCCACCGGCAAACTCTTTGGATATGCCCTACTTTCTTGCATTTCAAGCACGTGGTATTCAAATGCGAACAAGCTGACGCACGATGCTTCGGGGAACCACAGCGATAACATTGATAATATCTGCTGAAATGCGTGGCCCTGAGGAGCGCGCTTACTATCTTCAAACTTATGGATATCTGATGGGCCATCTTGCTTTACGTGCGCATCCGTAGCACTTTTGAGAGCTGTTTCCAACGCTAACGCATGGTCTATCGCTTTTTGGAACGTCAATTTTGAATCTTCTGTAAACAAGTGACGTTGAAAACAACTCTCTGAAGGGCACAGACAAATCTGTCCCTCAATGATTCTTCCAGGAAGCCACCAAAATCACACGTCTGGGCTAACTTCCTTAGCTCCGCCATGAACTGTGGGATGGACTCCGATTCACGTTGACATGCGCGATGAAATCGTGCTCTTTCACCAATAACTGATGGCTTCGGTTCAAAATGGTTCCTGAGCAACTCAAGTAACTGTGCAAATGTATTATTTGCGGGTTGGTCGGGGGACGCCAGAGACTTCAACAGACTGTACGTGTCTGGACCAATCAATCCAATCAGTGCGTGTACTTTTAAGTCTTCAGGCACTTAGTTAGCCTTCAGGAACGACTCGAGACGTTCTTCATGTGGCTTCCACTTACCAGTAGAGGGGTTGAAGTGCTCCACTTGTCCTAGGTACGAATTCATTTTCGTGGACTGGGTGCGGCTGGTTGTACGGTAGGCTTACTGATCCATTGCATGCGTGCTGAGCCACCGCTGCCTTTATCCGAAGAGCTCTAGTCCATGGCTGAGTTTGTGTGGCACTGCCGTAATCCGATTTCTCGTCACCAGTACGCTGTCATGTTCCGTCAAGTACCTTGAAGCACTGAGGCAGGCCAGAAACCAGGTTACAAGAAGACGTAGTTTATTGCCGAGCAGCTTGCTCGGACCCATGAACGATACAGCACAACACAATCATCACACCTACGTACCGTACCCCGCCAAGGCTGAAGAATGAACGCCGTAGCTGGTACAAGGTAAATATAAATGGTAGCGAAGCTTGCATTGGCCACCACGTCTTCAAGGGTGGCCATGATAAAGACCGTCAGCGCCATCCATCCGTTGCGGGCAAACTACAAATTCCGTCATAATGACGTCACCTGGTACGTCACCATTACGCGCTCGCGCTGCGCGTTCCTTCGCGATGTCGAGCCGCGGAATATCACAATCTCTGTTGAAAACAAATCCAACAGCAAAAACTCAAAGAATTTGTAAACAGGAAAGAATGAACACTAGCGACATGCGGGGGGGGGGGGGGCAACAAAGGACACAGAAGACCAGGTGGGGGCTTTCTTTCTTTTATCACAGGTAAATTCACCATGCTGTTGGAAACAGTATGAATTCCCACATGAGACAATTGATGTTCTGAGGCTGGAACACAGTGACTTTGCCGTGACTTCCATCTTTCATCATAAATACCCACGACAGAATAATGTGCAAAATAACCAGTATGACAGTCCATGTACTGAATAAGCACGAAAGGATAATGTACAAATTCCAGCAAACACAGGTGGGGCCCAGGACCTTGCATGCTGCTATAGCTGTCCTCATGCACATGTGGAACTTTCCACATATCTCTCGTACAAAGAAGGTGGAAGTGAACATATTTGAACTTGAGACAACTGATGTTCTGAGGCTGGAACAGTTCCGCTGGGTTCGAGTCCTACAGCTGGCTAACCTTTTCAGTGACTTCCATCTTTCATCATATTTGCACCTGAAGATCATATTATATGATATTTGCATACTGTGTGGTGCTATGTCTGCCCACAGTTTATTGTAACGAATGCTATGGGGGAATTAGAAGGCACAAGTCTATTAGCTCAGTTTGGAAGTCTGTGATACTTTATCTTGCAAAACAGCCACAATAAATATCAGCTTCCAGCAATGACAACCTTGTTCAGTGTGTATACACCCTGCTGATGACTACTTCTACTTTGATTACAACAGCGTTTTTGTATTAAAGGCATGTCAATGCATCGACAATGTTCTGTGCTTCTGCTATTTTGTGCACATTTTGCCATGTGGTGTAGATTTTCAAGCTGCACAAAGTGCTTAGCCCTGCACATAACTGCGCCTACATACTGGCGGCTGTGCACACAACTACTGAACTCAGTGCAGGATTGAAAATATAAAATTACGTGCTAGGGATCTATGTACACAGGTATACACTTAATACGTATCAAAGAATAGGCAAACTGCTGAAGATTCAAAATAGAAAATGTATGCCAAATCGTATGCTACACAGGAATGAAAGAATTACAAGAGATCATGTGTAATCTAGGTTACAACTGAAAACATTGGATAGACAACAGAACCATGCATATCCTTTCGCATGGAAAGAAACCTTCTGGTTACATCACAACAACGTGCGAACTTAGTCTCGCTGCCTGCTGCAGTGCCTTCTGACGTAACGTACGACTTCGTACTTCCTCATTTCTTTGTCGTGCAAACAAGAACAGTCGTACCCCCAGAAAAAAGTGAAATAGATCATCATACACCGATGAAGGACACAAACTCAATGTCTTTGGCACAAGTGTGTCTAACACTTCACACAGCCCTGGACCTGGCCCCTTGGGAGGTGAGGAATGTCTTGATGTTGGCTTTGAAGGCTTCCTCACACGCACCCACAAACGTCGCAAAGGCAGGAAGAGGAACCGACACCTCCAAAGTCAATACTGTTCACATTCTTGACACTCAAATAAAGCAATAGCTGCTACTGTCCTGAAATGTGGCATCCATCCGAGGAATGTCCCATGTTAGACTTGGTGGTTTGAAATTGAAAAGACGACGACGAAGAAGAAAACGGCTATGAACAGTCACAATGTGCGCAGTAAACGTACGGCAAACCAGTAGCTAAGAACATGGAGAGGGACAGGAACCGGAAGCGTACTCGGCTTTGTCTATAATCTTACGTATTACTGGCAGACCGCGCGAATTGCTATATTAAAAACATGCATATTGCATTAGTACACACATTATTCGCGCCTCCGATTAAATTATTTTTGTTTACTTTCGTAGTTTGCCCCTCAACAGCCACGCTCGCATGTGTATCGTGAAGGGCGCAGGGTTGCTAACACAGATTTCGTATTTTTTCCCACCTTCGCTACCATTTATATGTACCTTGGCTGATATGCGCGGCCCTTTTACGCTGCGTTGCCAGACACAAACAAGAGAGGAGGTAACACGATCATCTCGTGGTCTCTTACAGATAGCGTGACACGAGTTCTCTTACACATCAACACTGCATATCTAACAGGTACTGTTCTCCAATTGTTTCAAGCGTTCCTCGCGTTTCTGTCATTTCCTAAATATTTAATGTACCTTGGTGGCGATATCAATAGCGATCTCTTGAATAAAAGTAGATCACCTCGTGAGTTTCAACTAGCTTTATCATCACATGGCTTTTCCGAGGTTGTGTGCGATCCTACAAGGGTTACGCGGAGTGTACGTAGAGTACGCTGACAACAAAAAGGACTACAGGAAATCGCGCCTTTTTTTCGGGTCTTTACATTCCAGGCAGAAGTAACAGTTTTTTTTCCCTACTGAAAAAAGGCCATGTGGGTTTGGGATCTTTTATGTCCCATATGAATTTATATAGGACTGAAATGAGATCCTACTTGTCTTATATCATGTCAAAAAGGGATAATATAGGATACTATCTGTTTGTAAAAGTTCTTATATGGCCACCATCAAATGGGACAGAGGATCTGATATATCCCATTTGGCATCAAAAAGGAATGATATAGTGTCCCATTTGACTTGTAAAAGTTCATATACAAGAGCACCGGAAGCACCATATATGTCCCATTTTAGGTTGTACAAGACATCTTGTACAACATCTGAAGAGGACTTCGTGACCAACGACATGTGACATGCTTTTTATTTATTTATTTAGGTATTTATAAAAGTGCCATCGATACTCGTTTAATATATGGTGGGGGATTGCGTGTTGTCATGAGCCTGAAGATAGGAATTGCGATATGTCAAATGTCTGGACGGCAGCTATCGTGCTACGGTCTAGGAATAGACGGTGTAGACTTCACCACGGTTAGAGTAATCGAACTGAGGCTTCAGGTTCCACTTGAAGAAGTGCAGTCTCTTGCACGAAAGTTCTTGTTCAAATAAATCTTAGTTGCTCCTAACCGTTTTTCATGTTACGTGTGTGATTCCCTCATCGCGGGGTCCTTGACAGTGTTTCTCTTTTTTTGTTTCCCTTTCCGACGTGCATTTATGACTTAGAAAAAAGAAAAGCTGATGCGACATTGGCCATCAGACTATTGCACTCGACGCAACACTTAGAGCAAAGCAACCAAGCGTGGGCGAAGCAACAATTTGCGTGTTGTCATGAGCCTGAAGATAGGAATGCGATACGTCAAATGTCTGGACGGTAGCTATCGTGCTACGCTCTAGGAATAGACGGTGTAGACTTCACCACGGTTAGAGTAATCGAACTGAGGCTATACGTACAACTTTAGGAACATTTAATTAAGTGATGTTTTTAGGTGCATTTATAACTTAGAAAAAGAAAAACTGATGCGACATTGGCCATCAGACTATTGCACTGAACGCAACACTTAGAGTAAAGCAACCAAGCGTGCGTGAAGCAACAATTTGCGTGTTGTCATGAGCCTGAAGATAGGAATGCGATACGTCAAATGTCTGAACGGTAGCTATCGTGCTACGCTCTGGGAATAGATGGTGCAGACTTCACCACAGTTACATTAATCGAACTGAGGCTATACGTACAACTTTGGGAACATTTAATTAAGTGATGTTTTTAGGTGCATTTATAACTTAGAAAAACTGATGCGACATTGGCCATCAGACTATTGCACTGAACGCAACACTTAGAGCAGAGCAACCAAGCGTGCGTGAAGCAACAATTTGCGTGTTGTCATGAGCCTGAAGAAAGGAATGCGATACGTCAAATGTCTGGACGGTAGCTATCGTGCTACGCTCTGGGAATAGACGGTGTAGACTTCACCACAGTTACATTAATCGAACTGACGCTATACGTACAACTTTGGGAACATGTAATTGATGTTGTTAGGTGCATTTATAACTTAGAAAAAGAAAAACTGATGCGACATTGGCCATCAGACTATTGCACTGAACACAACACTCCGAGCTTACCTATTATTCCTTGCGGCTCATTTTTCTATGAAACACGCATCACAAAACTAAGACAAGTCACACGCGCAGTGATTGAGATTGGTTAAGAGAAAGGAGCAGTCAACCTATCCATGTAATAAGCTACTACGTACAGCATATAATGACTTGCTAATTTGGTGCTTTCAGAAGCACTCCCGTACAGAAATGCTTCAGAAGCGGAATTGCTTTTTGCTACCCCCGGCACAAGTCAAGGGTCTAGGTCTCGTGCTGACGTTGGTGGATCAGGTATATTCAGCTTCCTCATTCCTTTCTGTCGGAATGCTTTGTTTTCATTCGTTTTGTCGTTATTGTAAGACATCCTGTAAAGGGGCTAAATTGACTATGATTGCTGCAGAAGCTGCTCGGCCACCACCATTGCCACCACAGAGGCCTGGGGCGGAATCGGCTATAGTTCAGCAATTTCACGCAAGCTGTGCAGACCAAACTGAGAGCGCTGTTTGCCAGGGTGAGTGGAGGGAGTACCTCAATGCACCTGGTAAGCGTGTATTTCCACGCAAGTCTAACCATGCCCAAGATCCTTAGCATTCTGCGTTTCCGCAAAATTTATTTCCTTTATTGCGAGACATCCTGTAATGGGGCTCAGAACAACTATTTTTGCAGAACCGGCTCAGCCACCACAGAGCTGTGGAATGCAGCCTGCGACACCTCAACCACACTACACAAGCCCAGTATTTACAGGTGTGGACAGAACAGGTTCCCACGTCTGAAGCGCCTGCAGAATTTGGATTGGAGGTGCCTGTCACTGCAGACTGTCCCATCCCCATTGAAGGTACTTTTCCCTATTGGTGGCATGATTGGAAACATACAGGGTGTTTTGTTTGAGGTGTAACAACTTGCTCTAGCCACTAACCATTTGAAGTGTCAACACAGGGTAGCTTTTCCTTGCCTTTGCTTTGTGACACCGAAAAGGGTACTTTATGCTGATTGCGGCCACGTACAAGTCGAAATGCATTTTGGCCAAGTGTTCGAGTAGGGCATGCTTAGCAGGTGGGGTAATAAATGTGCATATAGGATGGAAACCTTTGCAACAGGTTTATTAAATGCATTTGCCTCACCACTTGCTGCAGTACCCACCATCCATCCCTTACTGCCGCCAAGATCTAAATGTGTGTTAGTTCAAAAATGTCGATGTAATCGTCAACCACTAACCCAAATGGCAAGTAAGACAGCATCAAGTGCTTTTTACGTGCTTGTATCGTGCGAGAGACCACCTTATTTTTTGACACTGTATACAATTATTGGCAAATCCTGGGGACATACGAAGCATCATGTGTGCCTATTGTGTACATCCATTGTCACATGAATCTTTGCAGACAACCATTGTGTCCACGTGGCAGAACTCCACTCATCTTTCTCACCATTAGTTTTGTTGTAATGTTGTATGTCAACATGGTATACTTTACAACATTCTGGCTTTGTAACTTACATCTTCCCGCTCATTGCACAGGTTTTACGTCCCAGTGCGGTGCTCCTGAGGTGGCTACAAATCAGGTTGGGATAGAAAGCCAGCAGTTCTTAGCCCCGCCAGACACTCCTCTTTTTGCAACATGGAATGGCAAGGTGTGTACTGTCCGGATGCATTAATAGCTAGGCTGGTTGTACGTGGTGCAGAACAGGTTGCACAGTGTAAATCAGCAAAGGTCGATAGCTTGTTCTTTCAGCCACTTAGAACATCAATTTTTGATTGTAGGTGCACTTTGGAGGGTCTGTCTACGTGGAAAAGGACAAGGTTGAGCACATATTCAAGGCCAAGACAGATTCCCTGTGTTTTAGGGAGCTGATGCGGGCTGTTTGGGAACCTTCGGAGCTAGTGGGCCGCAGTGCAACTGGGCAGGCGTCCAGGAGGTTCTTAGAGGAAGGCAGGGCACCAAAACCCTGTCTGACCCCAAGAAAGCTTGAGGCTGTTGAAAATAAGCTTTTTGTTGTTGTCCGCTTTATTTTGTCTGCTTTCCTCCATCTGTGATGTGATGACTGATGCTAAAAGCATAGAAGGCTTCTTGAGCTTGCAAAGATGTATTACAAGACACACATGCTAAATTTAGCTTTCAGCTCCCTTACGCATCCCTTGTCTTCTTGGCATTCTCTTCCTAATTCATCGTAATTATTCAGATGCTTTCAAGAAATATGTCAGGGATAAGGTCGAGGAAGAGATGCCCAAAGACGCCGCAGAACCAGCAATACAGGCACGGGTGTGCCTGTTCCGGAAATATGTTGGGAACATGTTGAACAAAATAAAAAGAAGGCATAAGATGTACATTGTCTGCTGTCTCCTTATACACACGACTCACAGGGCCATTCTTATATTTCACCACATTTGCATGCATGGCCTGTCCTCATATAAGACCCTATTTACATATAAGTCATATATCAAATAAGACCTTATTTGCATATAGGTCATATATCAAATAGGATCCTGTTTGTTCCATATTGTATAGGATCCTGTTTGCAAAAGGGTCCTGTTTCATAAAAGATCCGGTGTCATAATCTTATGTGAATGCCAAAAGGAATTTCCAACAGGGTCCGAAGAAACCTTGTCCCAACTTGCCCACGGCAGACCAAAATCAAACAGGGTCGTAATGGCCTGAACCCATGACGGAACACTGCTCCTAAACCGCTATGGCCAGCCGCGACAGACGCGTACTTCTGACCTTCTGCTTAGAGCACTGCACGGGCACGGGCTTGCTCCGCACCAATGTTCGTTCCCGTGCCCGTTCTTCATCTTCTTTGTCTTCCCGTCTCAATATATGGCTCGCTAGTCGCGTAAAACTAATGAACAAAAAATATGTCACTGTAAGTATAATCGTCGAGCAATACGCAAAAATTGTAAATCATATTCCTGCCCTGACGATGGTGTCGGGTGAGAACGGTCTTGAGAATGGTCTTTAGAAGTATGACACGAGATGTAGTATGTGCTGAGTTCTAGGGCACATGGGAGTCCGAGGCCAGAAAAGGAAGACGTAGTGGCATCAGAAGTATTAGAAGAAGAAAGAGGAGGAGGCTGCCCTTTCTCCTCAGTGTAAACACTTATTTAATTGCCATTATGTAAATTTTTCCTTCAAACATGGAGGTACAATGCGCAGCCTTACTGTCAGGCTTCGTAAACAGTAGGCTTAAAATAAATTAGCAGTGCAATAAAAGTTTTTTAGTGAGCTTGAACAGAACGTTAGTGAACTTTTTAAATTCCGTGTTAGCACCGCGAAGCAAGAGAATGTTATGGAACTATTCAAGAAAATCTACTTCACGAATTGTACAGAATTCTTTGCTCTTCACATTCATTACAACATCAGCACTATGTCCGCTATGTACTCTAAAAGAGAAGAATTCGAAAACTACTGTAGGCATCCAATTCGCCTTAGTTGTTGATGACAACACCCGTAGCTATCAAGACGGTGTGAAGTACGGTCGCAAGTCCTCATAAACGGTGTGGACAGCGTTTTTTGGCAGACGGATCAACTTTACAAAATCTGTCTCGTCCAGTTCAAAGGCATCCTGACGCCATCGCGTCCATGGGGCACGGTCAGCCGCTTGTGTGATCGCACAAGCGAAGAATCCTTGTGCTATCTTTCTTTGGCAGCTTCAACGTCAGCGAGTCGTTAGGAATAACGAAACGAGGAACCTTATTGACGCTTTGCTGTGGTCACAATCTCTGCTCCTCGTTTAGCTTCCTTGTTGAGGCTATCGTGCTCGTTACGAGCCCTTACGTGTTGTGATGTCACCGCCCTGAACGAACTACAGCTGCCAACGAGGCTGCAATCTTTTCGACCAATGGGATTGTTTAATTTTCTTTCGCTAGCTCGCATGTTTTGTCTATGGCTTGTCGTTGTCACTTCTTCACCTTCTTTCTCGTCTTGATCTGCATCTTCTCGAAAATATCTCACAGCCCTCATGTTACCACTGGTGTGAATACCATCAAAGGGAAAGGATGTCCTTCTGTACACAATCGTGGAGCAATACATGTTCGTTTCTGTATAAATTTTGTTTCTGCAAACCTCCAAACGAAGATATTTAACATCCTAACGAGTGGGTGACCCACTCGTAAGGCAAACGATCTCGTTCGATCGTTACTGGACCTAGAGATTACGCACCTGTCACGTTAACGAAAAGAGCGCGTCATACACCACGTGCTCGAGTTCACGAGTGCCTCGCGCTTCGTTAGACCATGGGCCATGTAGACGATGAAGCCTGTGAGCACGTGAACACGTTCGTTAGGCACACGACACCGTTGGTCGTTACGCGAGCAAGAGATTACGCCTTTGTCCTGTTAACGAAAAAAGCGCGTCACGCGTCACGTGTTCGTGTTAACGAGAGCCCCGCCCCTCGTTTGCTCGCGAGCGATGGAAGCGATTAAGCCCCATGGGCCGGGCACGGGCCTGAAAATTAGGCCTGTTTTTCGAAGACTGTGTTGAAATGGCGTGAGAAAATTTTTGTTTCTGCTGATTTCTCACATTGAAACCGTGCTGTTCAGGTCATCCTGTAAGATCCTATAGTGGCCCCTCCATCGCCTTCGAGACACAATCCTGTCATACTTGTGCCTGGACGCCGTCCTTATATGATTGCCGATTTCGAATGCGAGGCTAGATTGTAAAAGATCCGCCTGACCAGATCTATCCGTACTTTACAATCAGTGATTTCCTCCCACAACCAGCAATTGTTTGGCGACAGGTTGTTGATTCGACTCCGGCCGAGCAACTTGGTAGCAGGGTAAAAGTTGCTTAGACACTTGTACTGAAGCGGCGATGATTTTCGCAGGACGAAAGCTTTTGAAAACGATAACTTAGATAACACTGCCGGAAGCATGTACCAATGCGCCTATTTGTTAAAGGTAAGCTACGCCGATTGCTAGATGAGTTGAAACGGTTGTGATATTCAGAATGAGCACATCCAACTGCCCCCGAAATGCACCTGGGCCATTCCACGCCAAGTGATCCAGAGGTGCCGCTCGACCCCCCCTAGCATTTTATGTGATTTTTTTGGTGGTTCGTTATGACTCCGAAAGCAACGGAACATTGGTCTTCTCTAACGAAATTGAAAGTTATATTATTTAGGGTGCAGACCCCCTCAAAGATGCAGTGCTTGGCGAAAACCCATGTCGTTTTAAGCAGGCATTACGGCCCACGTAAGGCACGGAGCACGTTAAAAAGCGTCTGATTTGATAGGGGAGAGTTCATTTTACCGTATGTAAGCAATTTTCATCATCGCACTCGACGGGCTCGATGCTTGTGGCGTGCACGAAATTTGCAGAGTTTGTGCAAGTTTATGATTTTTTTTGCAATATAAAATTCTGGAATTTCTTCCTCAAAATTTTTTATCGTATGGTCCCTATGCTGTACTTTAAGCATAAAAAACTCTAACCCCGCCGGTACACTGTAAGCTGCAGTAAAAAATTGTGAAGTTGTGAAAATTCGCACTTTTGACCGAAAAATTCGGTGTGAAGAGGTCGGGATAGAAGTGTGATAAAGGTGTCATTCGATACATCGTCTTCCTAGCAAGATGTAGCAAAAAAATCTCAGAGGTACCTTTTGTTAAACTGGAATTATTTTTTTAAGTGAAGGTAACTTCGCAAACGTGTATGCGCGCTGCGGCGTATTGTACCGAATGAACAACTGAGCGGGTCACTCACAAAACACTACATGGAAAGAAAACAGTAGGCAGTCGCATTATTGAAGAGCAAATAACGATTGCAATCACGTGTTTCCCTCCTTCTAGACCCGAAGGTTGTGAAGTGAGCGCTCATCAAGCTGGCCATCTTGTGCACCAACGAAACTTTTAGCCAGCTCGCGGTGCTGGTAAGTGAGAGATAAGGAAAGACCTGGAGATAGGGGTCCATTCAGACTCTATGGTACCATGTGGTTGATTTTTGGCCGTGTGGCATCCGGCATCCGTCAGTCGAGTCGTTGACATGAGTAGGGTAATCACAACATGAACAGTGATCAAGTACTGCCTGCCCCTAACAAAAGCGAAGAATGCTTTCACCAGTAAGTTCCTGGGTTGTGCCATTGTTTCTTTCATTTTTTTGCACGTGTGAAAACTCATTCCAGTATTAGGAACAGAAACTTTTAGCTGTCCACTCCTCCTGCACGTATATAAAACTTACTTAGTAGCTGTGACGTACGATCTTTTCGCTTTGTGCGCCAACAGTTGAGACGTATACGTATAAGAGAAAAATTTTGTCAGTCACGGGTGCTATCACTTTTGATATGGGATAAGCTGTCTCCGGGCATCATTTGAGTTTAACAAAGAGCACCTCTGAGATTTTTTTGCTACGTCTTTCTAGGAAGACAGTGCATCGAATCACACCTTGATCACGCTTCTATCCCGACCTCCTCACACCAATTTTTTCGGTAAAAAATGTGCCTTTTGTCGAATTTTCACAACTTCTCGATTTTTGCTGCGGCTTACAGTGCACCGGACGGATTGGATATTTTTGTGCTTAAAGTACAACACCGGGTTATACGACAAAAAATTTTGAAGAATACATTCCAGAATTTTATATTGCAAAAAAATTCGTAAACTTGCACAAACTTTGCAAATTTCGTGTATGCAAAAAGCGTCGAGCCCGTCGAGTGCAATGTTAAAAGTTGCTTACATACGGTAAAATGATCTCTCCCCTATCAAATAAGAAGCTTTTTAACGCGCTCCGTGCCTTAGGTGGGCCGTAATGCCTGCTTAAAACGGCATAGGTTTTCGCAAACACTGCATCTTTGACGGGCTCTACACCCCATAAATTTCAACTTCGTTAAAAAAGACCAATGTTGTGTTGCTTTCGGAGTCATAAGGAACCACCAAAAAAATCACATAAAATTCTAGGGGGATGGGGGGGGGGGGTTGAGCGGCACCTCTGGATCACTTGGCGTGGAATGGCCGACCTTTGTTTCTCAATTTCGTCTTCCTATTAGGAAAATTAATTAATCAAAGAAACCAAAACAAGCCATGGGCGCAGCCATTTTTGTGACGTAGATGTGGAAAACCTGTTAAATCTACGTAGATAGAGCATCGTGCTTCTGATTGGACCGCGACCGCAATGAACGACGTAGGAATGTATCGTGAATATTCGAACTGCATTCGTTGAACCATTCGTCTATTATATCAAAGTGATCATTAGAGTTGCCCCGCACAAAATGTGCTAGATGTAGTTTTGTAGTAGTGTTGTTTATCTTGTAGAGTGTGTCGTGCCATGTTGATCGAAAGCCCTTACGTATTTTTGCATGTTTAATTGAGTATGCGCATTGCTCTATCCCACCCAAGCGATATGCTATTCACAATACACAGTAAATCATTTTACACGTTTATTCGCTCAAAACAGGTGTATTCTGATAAAAACACAATTTTCTATCCCTCAGACTGAAGCAAAAGGTGTAAAAAGAGCATTACTAAATGTATAACATCGACATACACCACATTTTATCCCATGTCTATCATTAAGAGTGTAAAATGTAGTGTTGAAAAAGGAGCTAACGTCCTATACACCCTTTTTACACCCCACTTGAATGGGAATATGGTGTTGGAAAGGGTGTTTTATTCGCGAAAGAAAAAAAAATATTGGTGTAACAGCTCCGCTCAGCAGGTAATCACAATATAGACGATAACTTGAGTTAAAAACACAATACTTAACATGGAGGGGTGCCAGGAATTTAGCTGATATCTTTGGCTCAAGGGTGTTCAAGTCAAATTGTACGAGGGGTGTTCAAGTCAAACCGGGACTTTCTGTCTCCCGAGTGTAAAAATGGCTCGCGCTACTTCTTTTTCGTCATTTTCACACGCGACAGGCCTCCGCGTTCACCACGTGGTGGTCCAAAGTTTGTGGAAAACAGAAGACACATGCTAGACAAGATGGCCTACAACGAGGTGAGCGATCACATCGAACAGCGAATAGTTATGAAGTTTATCGTGAATGAAGGCGTAAAGTTATCTGAAATTCACAGAAAACTTCAGGCTCAGTATGGCCACGATACACTTAGGCGCAGCAAAGCGTTTGAGTGGTGCAAACGGTTCCGAGACGGCCGTACATCAGTGCAGGACGCTCCGGGCCGGGGCGGCTCAGAGCCCAATGTCAGAGTTCCTGAGAACATCCAACGTTTTTCCACGGTTTTCTGGGACAAGGCTTGTTCATGCTGATTTTCTGCCCAGTGGTACCACCATCAATAGTGCATATTACTGCCAGGTTCTCAGTGATGTGCATAAGGCGCTGAAGCAGAAGCGGCCGGGCCTCTTCACCAAAGGAGTCCTCCTCCTACAGGACAATGGACGCCCGAATACCGCGCATCTCACGGAACGCACCTTAATGAAACTTGGCTGGGAGTTGCTGCCACATCCCCCTTACAGTCCAGACCTCGCCCCTAGCGATTTCCATCTCTTCGGGCCACTGAAGGCGTTCCTTGGGGGCCGCTACTTCAGCTGCGACGACGAGGTCAAGAATGCGGTCCAGTCATGGCTGCTACGCGCCGGTAAGGATATCTAGACTGCTGGCATCCAAGCCTTCGTGAAACGCTGGGACAAGTGCATTAGTGCCAGCTGGAGATTACGTTGAAAAATAAAACTAATTTCTCGCCTGTAAGTTCATTTTTACTTTTGCGAAAAATGAAAAGTCCCGGTTTGACTTGAAAGCCACTCGTATTTCAGTATACGATCCATCCAGTACGCCCATATAGGCTACCGAGGGTGCCCGGTCGCACATTCCTAGCATCGTCGGAAGATCGCAGCATCGTAACGCCGCTCATTACACGAGCATGGACGGCGATCCTCACCTATGGTGAGCTAGAATGAATGGTGTGGTGAACGGCGACTGAAACCGGGTCATGACGACGGGCCTACCGATAGGTGGCTACCCAGGGCTCGGCCCGCTGCCGCGTCTCGCGCCCTCACGGCTACGTGACCCCTTGTGCACAGGGCATCTGGGAGCGCCCGAGAGTACCCGCGATGGGCGAAATTGAAGCAATCCACGGCAGATACGGCGATAAAGAAAAAAATGTGGCCGTGCTGATACGTCACACTTCGCAGATATGATTACGACGGACGGACGAGTTTTGCGTTTTGGAATGTTGTGGTAAAGGCAGCGTCTCAATGCTTTCCAAGGGAAGGTCACTTGGCTTCTTCACTTAGCTCTTCCATTTTGGGACACTATAAGGTTGCTAAAATTTTGGCTGCAGGGTTTTTTACACCCCATTATTGTACAACCCAACATAATTGCCCTTGACGCATGGTGCAGTGATGCGCTGCTGCACTATGTATAAAGATTTGGGCGCGAAAGATTGACCATCGTGATACACGCTCTGAAGGTTACTCAAATCCTCGCCATATTCATGCTGAAAATTTGTTTTAGCCGCCATTTCCGAAAACAGCGACATGTACTAATACATGCAGGCTATTTGGAAAATGAATCGGATACCTAAGCCAATTCTTCACATCAAATTATGCAAGCTGAAGAAGATCTCCTTATTTGCACCATGTAATCGCGTCGTTTGCCAAGCAAAAGTCGCGGTGTACTATGTATGTGTCGCGAACTACTAGACCTCACAGTATGACCGTCATGATGTACGTGTCATCTTACTAGAGGTAGTGGAGGGAGACATATTGTTCAGACAGAAAGTCGCACCCGGTAGGAGCACTCTGTCTCTTTTATACCATCGTCGTACAAGAAAATGTTTTCGCTTACGATTTCAGAACAGTGTTTATACACTATGTCATTGCTCTCCCCCCTTTCCCGGCTTTTCGCGATGCCATAAGCTTTCTATTGAAGGGTATGAACACCAATACACTACACTGGCGCTGAAATTTTATTTGACAGTTAATATATAATCAGAGTGAATCAGCTGGGCTAGAAAGCATCGTACCAAAGGGGAGAAACAAAAACACATGCCAGCAAAAGCGACTTTTCCTACTGGCTGAATTGAGCGTTTCTCAAAACCAGAGCGCATTCTCAACGCAGCAGCTCTTAGTGCTCACTCCATGCTGAGCAGTGATCTGTACTTTGTTTTCATCGACGCTACCGCACAGAAGCAAAGTTCGCAAAGTACATCATGACGAAGAAAAATAATATAGAACTTTCATGACTTTATTGCTTAGGACGTGGTACCCTCCTTGCAAAGCCGTCCAGATTTTGGAAGATGGCTTCAGCAGAACCAGCAGCCCCAAACGGGGTCAAATCCGAGCCACTTCGCGGACGCTGCTGAACCTGCGGTGACCTTCGTGGTGTTGGGGGTCAGCTTTTCGGCAGGGCACAAGCTGCTTATGGATACCACGCCGTCTGTTCAAGGGACGTAAATACGGCGTGTCGTTTGCTCAGCTTTGGGCCTACGTTAAGGAAGCCTGTTGCGTCGCTCATGATCATTGTTGTCTCACGCCGTAAAGCAACAAATTATCAACTGCAAGAGAGAGAGAGAGAACCCCATGCAGCAAACAACGACCTTGTACTGAGCAAGAGCTCGTGACGCCCTGATAAGCCATCCATCGGCAGTGTTCAGTTTCTTAGCCGGCGCGGTGCGAACCTTTGAATTTCACGAGAAGGGAAGTGACTCGAAACAGAAGAGCACTTCGGATCCACACAAAAATCCTTCCGCAAGGCGCGCAGCAAGCGCCAGCGCATCCAAATAAACAATCGCACGTGGCCGGGAGCCGCGACCAAGCGCTCCCATGCATTGGATAGGCCGGTAAGCACACCAGTCATTCTAGCTCACCATACTTCACCTCTTCACTTACGCTGGTCCCACAGTGTTATTTCTATTATTTTATTTTATTCACTCACTCACTCAATTACAGTGCTGCTAGGCCAACGAAGGGTGCCTGTGACGCGGAACTGTGCCGTGTTCAGTGTGGTTGTTGCCATACAAGCAAGAACGTCGGGCTGCGTGGCTCGGCATGCTGCCGCGGGAGCTAGCATTATATTAGCTATTTGAGAGGGATTATTTGCCAGAGAAAACTTCAACCTCAAAGGTGTTTTCAAAAGAATACTCCCCTTTTAAGGTTATTTTTGTTTTTAAACACCAACTTTAAGAGTGTTTTCTGAGGAATACACCTGATTAAAGGGTGTTTCAGAAAATCATGAACATCATTAGGAACATTACACTGTGCTGTGTATTCCACACTCAGTTGTCTCGCGACGCAAGCCCCCAATTATTATATTGTGTACTCCACATGTTCATACCCTACTTACCATAACCTAGCACTTACCATACCCTAATTTTTTAGAACATGTGCTTAAAATTGCACAACTGCCACTCAAGCAACTTTGCTGCCAAATTAGTTGATATGGTTGATATAGGGGATATATTCGCTGTAGCATTAGATATTTCGGCTTCCGTTGTATTCGACTAAGTTTCCCAGGGGTTTTCTGATTCTGTAAAAAAACAGTAATTTTTACACACTTTACTTTACCACAAAAGTATTTTTTGAAGATGGCAAACTTAATTGCCGCACGGGAGCCGTTGTCCCGTTCTACCGTTTTCTTATGAACCCCAAATGACATGGCTCCTGAATCACCCTGTATATTGAAGCCTTGTGATTAGGCAGTACGTTGGCGGTGTTAATAGCTGAAAATATCTTATAGTTGTTTGAAAAACGTAACGTTCAATAATGGTCATTTCGAGCAATGCGCTTCGGCACGATTTTCAGGCCTTTTATCTTCGTAACCATTAAGGCTAGGCAGTAAATTTTTTCCACACTTATTGCCTATGTTCTGCTGTACTGTTTGTTCTATCTTTGAGGTTCTAGGTTTTGCAGGTGTCTAGATAAAAAATCGCAAAGTCGTCTCATTTGCAAAAAATCGCACTTTTTCGGCGCGTAACTGCTTTTTCGTAAATACCAGAAAGTTAGGATGAGTGACATCGTTCTGTTAGTCTTTAAGTGCTTACGTTGTTGGAAAATCTCGGCCATACTTCCTAACGCGCGTTTAGTGAGGCGCGCAACTTTGGTAGCGTATTTTCTACATTCGGCCACTTGTGACGTGGTTCATATTCCTCACACATGTTGTTCATAACAAGCTCACACAGCGTAGTGAAAAACATTTCACGTCTGAGAGGTCAACCGGACCACCCTGCCTGATTGCCTGACATCACCCAGTTGTCGAAAAAGCTAGACAGCGGTGCTCTAAATAACTTTGCGTTTATCGCTGAGAGTATGTGTCACTTGAGAAGTTGCATGATGTTACTTCAGTTCTGTGCAAATAACTTCTGACAGTGTACTGAAGCAGCATACTATTGATCAAAAACAGTGATTCGTGTCATATCAACGGGCATATTCGCGCGAAGATAAATGCACGTGCTTGGTGGTGGTGGTTGGTTGATAGCGTGTTATTGCTCAGCGATATAACTGCCAGTGTGGCGGAAGGCATGTTGCTCGTGGGCGTCCTTAGCGGACTTCATAGGGAAATGTGCGAACATTTGCCTTAAAGCGTCTCAGGAAAACTCCCAGCCAGACAGCACAGCCGGTGCTCGGATACGAACCTGGGGCACATTCCACTGAGCCACGGGAGCAAAGTAGGCAAATTTAGTCCGTTAATATCCTTAATTATATTATCATAGCTCTTTTTCTTATTCAGATATGACGGTCTTCAAACTAAAAGGAACAATTTCCAGTGTTTCTTGTGACGACGTTCCTGAATTTAGCTGTGATCGCTAACTTGTCGCTGCAGCTCTAAGGGCCAATTTTCACTTGGCAACGCCAGACGCGACGTCGTGAGCGGGAGGCGGAAATAGACGCGTATTTCCGGCGTTGGGAGAGGAGAGACGTCGAGCCAAAAAAATTGCCAAGCCGAACTTCCTTCACGACGTCGGCGGGAACTGCCGAGAACGATATACTGGCGACCAATAAGGTGACACAGAAAGGCCACGCCTCCTGATTTTTCGTCCGCTTTGGACGACGGAATACGACCGTGGTGGGAACATGAAAATCGTGCGCTCTGACGGGACGGCGGAAATGTGCCTCTACTTTCGCCGCCCGCTCACGACGTCGCGTCGGGCTCTAACCCTGGACTGTCAGCGTGCGCTGGACGGCGATAACAGCAACCACTGGATTCGCCTCCTGTACGCAGTCACTCCTTCTTCCTCAACGGACCGGGCCTGAAGTGGAAACCCTGGACAATCAATTTTGTGAATAAGAATTTGTTTTCTGCACTACTCTTGTACGAAAAATGTCAGTGGTGATTGTGTTAGGAATACTGTGTTAGACATTCACACCAATTACAACGATTTTTCTTTCTCTTACGACTTCCCGAACGCAACTAATATTTCGCTTTCTGTAAACCTCTTCCTTTAGATCGGGCCTTGGCAATGCTCGAGTGAAGTTCTTCACATAGAAACACGCCCTGAAGCATGAGGATTCCTTGAGGGCTCAATGTTCGAGGAATTCTCGTGCACGGAGGGAAGTGCTTGTAATACACAACGTTCATGACGGCACTTTGGTGGTAAAAAGACTGCAGGGAATTTTCTTTCCTTTTGTCTTAAGCCTTCTACTGGGGAGAGCAAAAGACTTCAGTATTGATCTTTTTTAAAGGGAGACTCGGGGGCAATCCGACACTACTATAATGACTGTGTAAATAAGCTCATTCTCCGGAAGAATGTAATATACATTCTTCCGGAGTGATGAATACAGTTGGTTTGGCACTCGATGACTCGATAGTTGTCAAAAGAGCTGCGAAGCTCAAAACTAAACCGAAACTTCTGAAGGTTTCCTCTCCTACCTTCTGTACCATGCGTGACGTCACCGGTAGTCCCGTGCGGGCAACCGGCTGTTTTTCGGGCACGCGCTTTGTAACTTCTTCGTGCCACATGGATGACGAGTCATCTGCTTCCTGGATTTTCTTCTAAAATATTCGCCAGCGGTAAAAGCAAAGCATACAGAAAGCCGTACACGAGGAATACCGCTGAGGTGAAGCCCAGTGTTGCTGGACTGCTTTTCCGTGGAAGAGCGCCTACTCATTCAAAGGAGATATTCCTTTTCTAATTATATGTGCCACATGGGGATGCGAAATTGTATTCACTGAAATATCATACGGTACAGATTGATGTCGCACTGTTACCTCAACACGTTTTTGGCGCGGAGTCTCCCTAAGATCGCACAAAGCATGCGAAATGCCACTCCAGGGTACTTATATTAGACTATAATAACAGCAAGACAAAAGTTATGGCGGCTAGCACTAACTGGGACTGCATTCGCTCACCCATCCGAGTGCGCGCAGAGTGTTATTTTGCACTAGCGCACCGTTAAGTCATTAAGTCATCAAGGGACTGCGAAATTCCTTCAATCCGACTTGAACAACGTATACCGCTGGTGCTCAAAATTTGTGATGAAAATCAATGATGAAAGGTCGAAATACAGGGTGGGTGCAGATAAAGTAGGCCCACATTTTTGCACGAATGGCGTTTCCTGCTTACCGCATGAGCTTCCGGTGGCGCGAGATGACGCATTTATCCGGTACAAACAACAAAATCGTAGTAACCCAACTCCACGTAACAAAAAAGTTATCCACGCAAACGTTGCTCTCCGTGCATCTCGATTTTCGTATGCAGAAGCCAATATGGCGGTCACGGCACAGTTGCGTCTAGCTACCGCTAGGCGTACCAGATCTCGTTTTGTTTCTGTGTAGGTCGCACCCCTAGCGGTAGAGCGATGGAACTGTGCTACACTGCAATGTCCCATTGGAAATACACAGAGCGAAGTTCACGTTGCTAACGATTTTATTATTTTTATTTGTTTTATTATTTTTTATTTTAAAAAACCCCAAGGGTCCGGAGGACATTACATTGCACTGAGTTTGGTTACCACGATTTTTTTCTCGATTTGTACCGCATAAATGCACCGTCCTGCGCCGCCGGAAGTTCGTACGGTATACAGGAAACGCGCTATGTGCGAAAATGTGGGGCTACTTTACCTGCACCCACCCTGTATATGAGCTTCACCTCTCGAACTGCTCCCCATACACATTTCTACACAACCCCGCATTCTTCTCTGCAAAATATTTCAGTACAAGTACCTCGACACCACCCTAACAAGCGACTTTATCATAGAGTACTCACATTAACTCAATCGTAACCCGAGCAAAGAAATCCCTATAGGCGGAGATTTGGGAAAGTTGGTACATAACTACGTAAAAGGCGAGCCCTTTCACAACCACCACCACCAACTACGTAAAAACAGCGCAGAGACCGGACACGAAGAAGAAACAAGTGCACACACAGAGCGCTCTGTGTGTGCACTTGTTTCTCCTTCGTGTCCTGTTCCGTCTCTGCGTGTTTTTGCGTAGTTAAATCCCTATAGGCTTCATCAGGCGAAACCTACACCATGCCTCACTTACATTCGCTCGCTCACAGGACATTGCTCCGACCACAATTGGAATATGCATCTATAATCTGGAATCCGTCTGAGTATTATCAAATCGATAATATAGAGTCAGTGCAAAACTGAGCAGCTATAGGTTCATAATTCCAGCATTTTCCAGCATCTCCTCCATCAAAGCACGGCTTCTCCCACTGCATGTCAGACTTTTCTGGCACAGCTTTCTCTACCATAATCACTTTCATCCGCACCCAACATGCTGTCCAGCTCCACACTGAGTATTCCAACGTCTCGACCACCCACATAAAGTGCTTGTTCCCCCTGTGCGTACAAAACAATTTCTCAATTCCGTCCATCAACTTATGTTGACCTTCCCGCACACATAGCAAACAAAATCTATCCAAATTTTTCTCCTTGTGCAATGATCTATTTCAAGTTGAAGGAATTTTAGATCATTCAATTGCATTGTTTCGTTCTTCTGGAACTGCACCTCAACCTTTGGTCTTTACCCATTGTTTTTGTTTGGACTAGTGCTTATCTATAATCTATATATATCTTATGCTTATCTATATCTTAAACCTTCCCCATTTAATGTAATACCCTCAACAGAGGGTCTTTAAAGCAAGCAAATGAAATGAAACACAGCGTGTGTCTCAAGCATAGAATGATAGGTGGAACGCACGTGTTGCATGTTAGATGGGTAGTCACCGTATGAGCGTAAGCGTAATGCCAAGCGACAAATTTCTTTACCATATAAAAAGATAAAAAGAAACCTTCCCTGCAGTAAGTCAAGTACACTCGGGCGGCGGATCTCCCCCATAAGAGGAAATACCCGATGTCATGCGTGCAAGAGGGCGTCACCACGTTCCGACGCCCCTTATCTGAGCTCAACTGGCGGAAGACACGCGGTTAGACTTCTTTGCGTAATGAGAGGACGTCAACTGTCACCTCAGGGGGTTGCATGACCCATGTAGTGTTGCTGGGTCTAGACACAAGGCAATGATGTGGCTAAATAGCGAGTTTTTTGTCTTTTTTTTTTCAAAAATAGCTGAGACACGGCAGGTTTTGGCGGAACCTCTCGATTGAGGTACTACGTGGAAGAGGAACAGCTCGGCACTTGCTCCGCGCACGCAATCCACGTTGCCCGCTACTTATTAAAACCGGAAAATTCGATACCTACCCGAATCGAGTGGTGCACGCCCGAGCCTCGCTGGCTTCCTAGCTATGGATGTAACGCCGCCGGAAGCACTGCAATCCCTACCGGTCCTACCCATTTCGGTGAGTTTCCCGGATATTCGAGAACGAAGTGGCAAAATAGAAATTCTCCACTTCTGCAGCAGACGGATGACGCTTCCAGAAACGATTAGCGTGCACCCGCCTTTGTAATACCATCCGAAGGTGTAGTGCAACGACGTCTTTGGCATCAAACCTCCTCAACAGCTTAGTACCCAATGCTATTTTCGTCTTCCTTGGACAAATAGTTGGTCTTAGTCCGTGGGTATGGACTGTGTCCGTGGGTATGGACTACAAGCCATTGAGAACGCAGGATTTTTTAAATATTTTTGCATTCTCGGTGGACGAGCACACCACACGTCGACCCAGTCTGAGTGTTCATCATGCGCCTCACACGAAGTGCAGAATGAGATAATGTAGCGCATTCTTCTACCCGTGGTGCACTGGTTACAACGAAACACATCCTCCTTCAGTGTGAACGGCAGATATCCTCTTTACTTCCAGTTACCCTTGTAGAGGAGGTGGTGTTCCTCTACATGAGTCCTGACCGGCGATGATGGAATATCCCAGCGGGCAGATGGTCATGGCGTCACGCTAGGATGGTGCCGGTAGAACTGGCTGCCAGCGCAGTAGCGCGCGGTAGCAGAGGCGCGTCGTCGTCGTCGTCGTCCACGGGCCACCACATCACTCCCCCCTCAGACGCGAAGCGGTGCATGCGGTTGAGGTCCGCGTCGATACTATGAAGAGGACAATGAGGACGACATGTGGATGATGCACGACTGGACACACCCTCTTTACTATCCAGTCAACCCACCATCCCAATTCGATTCTGTCATCGAGACGCTAGTACGTTTCCTCGGGGATATGGGAGGAGCCTCTCGTCTTTGACCGTGCTGCAGTGATGTTGTCGTTGCTTAGGTTCCCTTCTGTAGATCGCGCGCTCATGACACGAACATATATCTCCTATAGATATTGCCAAAAACGCGTTGCGAAACAACATTGCGAAACACGAATGCAGAGCAGCGGGTCTTCGTATTTGCGACCAACACCTCCGCATAGTCCTCATTACGTGTCTGCCCCCTCTCAAGATTACTTTGTTTTTCATTATCTTGAAAAAGATGTCGGACATAAATAAGAGGAACAGAGGCAGACAACATGACTTGCTCGCTTTTATTTCCCAAACACTTGAATTGTTCGTACATACATTGCGTATAAAGGGCAATCATCACTGCGGATCTCACAAGAAAGTGGACTGATCTAGATAGAAAAAACAACTTGCTCCGTAGAATATTTCAGTTTCATCCCTCGGAAACACGCTATGTTATTCGAATAATTCATCTCACTTTTACGTATTCATCTCACGCGTTTTATACGTGGTCCTACTGGGCGGTGTTTCGGCCAAATCACGTGCTTCAATGTAACATGCAGACGCGAACAGACAAATCAAATATCAAATATATTATCAAATTATTTTCCTGACTGACAAAGTGTGCTCCGGTACATACGACAATCATGGTCGTCTGGCGTCCACATCTACACTTGACACAATTTGATCACGCTGGCAGCTTATATACTAACGGTGTTCTAGCAGGATGGTCAATGACGTAGCAAATGATGAATATGGTAAATGCACAAAACAACTTCCTGATGTCACAATGCACGAATGACTTTCATAATGCTTATCGAACCGAATCGAGTTGGATTGAGTTGATAAGAAAAAAATGGAGAAATAAGTACTCATTACGAGAGCCGGCTACTCCAGATCACTTAGGAAACCAAAAATGCCTAACTACAATAAGAACAATGAGTGACAAAGAATCGAAAGCTAGTTGAATGCCACTGAATGTGTTGAGACAGAAGGTCGTGGGAGTATTTTGCCAACATCAATACCCCTATACTGTATGTCAGACTGTCTGACAGATTATACTATCAGATTGGATGCTACCCAAGGAATAGCACAAACGATACTGACATTTTTAGACCTTCTTACCGAAGCCACGAAGTTAACCGTAATGTTACATCCCACGTGGTCTTTCCCGTACGCTGTATAAGGTGACATTTATGAGTGCATTGGCAAGAAAATGGGCTATACCAGGGTCGCAAATATCCGGCCAGAGCAATGTTTTTAACCTTGCCCGGCGTACCGCTGCTCCTGTCCATGGTAGGCAGCGTGTATGCATGTGAGGACTTATTTTAGATGATGGACATCAACAATAGTGACCACGCTGCGTGTCTATCCAGGTGTCGTCCGTGTGAGGCGGGAAGGAGTGACAGGTGCAGATGGATGAAACGACCCTAGCGATACTCTCTGCCTACAACAACAACAACTACATGAATGAGGATGGGATGAGGTGAATCGCCCTACCTAACTTCATGCGGACTCACTTCTTAAGAAAGTCTATGGGGAATTTTTGTTCACAGGGTTCTCGTAAACGAAACAGGTACAGGCGTGTTCCTCTCGAGTTTATTTAGGGAATGACACATTTGTTTTAAGGCCTGAAGCGATCCAATAATTTTTGGCGAATTAATTTGGAGTGTTTGTCAAATTTTCAATACGTGGGAGTCTATGGGAGATGCAACAAAATCGATTCTCTCGGCACGCACGGCCGCGATATCTGGGCCAAAATGATATCATTCTCTCCAGTAACGGTCTACGAATTGATTGCAATCAACAGATTCGACAAACTTACTGCAGATTTCCAGATCCCTGCGTATGAAAATAATGATTTTATCGTTTGCCTGCATGTTCGCCTGGCGCCGATTACATCACTTCTTTAGAGCGTAGGAGACAAGCAAAACAAAGAAAACAAATTTTCGACGGTGCCGCCATCCCTCACCGGAAGCGAACGTAAACTAGATTGCATGAGTCCGCCTTAAAAACGACTCACAAATACGGCTTACGGAACACCAAAACATGTGTTAGAGAATACTTTATTTTTAAGCTAGGTTGGTAGACAGGCCTACCAGTTTCGTCAACGACGTTAGGTCATTCTGAACCTTTCACCCCCTCGTTTTTCCGCCTCACAACCCTGCAAAATTAGTAAGGAACAGTTATTCATTCGTGCCATTGTATCTTTTTGCGAGTCATATTTATGTAGTAAGCCTGAAGCTATCCAATGTGAATAGGATCGGCGGCGTTTCCATCTTCATATTTTTTCTGTGATGTGATGTGATAGAAAAAGATGGGGATTTAAGTCGCGACAAAGAGAGACTGGCTACCCCAGACCACTAAGCCGCAGTTAGTCGTCCATATTTTTCTTCTCATATCCATTCCATTTCATTCCTCAGCGGCGTTTTCTCTTTCTATTCTTCCTGTTTCTTTTTTCGAGTCAGAGCAATGGCGACATGGGACAAAATGTCACTGCTCATGAACATTGTCATAAACGTTTCTCAAGAACTACGCCTTTTTCTCGATCACGTTTTTATTTTTTTCAATGCCCTATTTGGAAAGGCTGCTTACGTATTTCTCAAGTAGAGTTTTTCAATAATGAATTGTAGAAAACGTTACATAATATGTACACCGCTACTGGTGTTAGCAAATATTTTTATTGTAAGGTATTTTGTCGTAATTCCGGTAATTCCTTTTCTGTGAGGCCCGCCTAAGGTGAATGAGGCCCTTGCCATTGGAAATTGTGTCGCACTTTACGTATGTACGCTCAGACAACAGAACTTGACCGCTTAACAGGCTCGAAAGCAGTTGTCATTCAAAAAGAAATTCAGAAAATCACTGAATGCACTGAGAATCAGAAGACTACTCCGAAATGATAGAAAAAGGCGTACTCTTCCTACTTCATGCAAATCAGGAAAGAGAAGGATATTATCATGAACAACAGCTGGCGCAATGAAATAGGTACTAGAAAAAACGAGAGGCAGACAACGAAGGATAGGGAGTAAGAAAAAGGGGGATACGTTATTTATTTACACGTGAAAAGTTATGGGACGCGTCGACGGTGCGGCGGAAGCTCCGCATTCGTCAGGACTAAGGGGTGACAATGAATACTTGGAGTTTTTGCACGTGTCTAGAATGACGTCAGAATCAGGAGGGCCCCGTCACCTGGCGGCTGTCAGTAGGTCAAGTCCAGGAATGCTGTGTCTCGTCTGGGTGATGTAATCGTCCTTGGAGTCGGGGAGGGGGGCGTTGTCAGGACCCCAGCTGAAACGAGAAGCAAAAAGAAGCAGTACCTTATCCAAGTAGTTAAATTTCTTATTGTTGACAGTACGCCAGGGTCTTCGTTTATCCTAAAAGGGATAAAACCCCGGTGCAGGGGACACAAAGAGACAACACAGACGAAGCACTGACTGACAAACAACTTTAATGGCAGGGACACATCTTAAATATACCAACTGCACACCCGACCCCTAGTGTCTTCGTTTATGGCAGACTGGAATTTGTAGATAAGGTATGATTCCCGTTGTTCACGGGATCAATCGGTAGTGAAGTTTGTTTGAAAAAGAAACATTGAAACGTCTTGAATTGAATGGCCATGCTGGCTGAAATGGCGCGAAACTGGAAGATTAGGTTTTTTCGTTACATCCGATCGGTCGTTATTGAACCTAATTCTAAAAGACGTTTTAGTCTGGCCCACGTACTGTGCGTGGCACGTGTTACATTCGATTACATATACAACGTTAGAGGAGTTGCAAGCTAGATCAGCGTTGATTTTGACGTAAAAATCGGATTTTGTGCTCTTGACTGATTGGGTCGTTTGCATTAATTTACAAATCTGGCATCTACGTCCGTTGCATGGGTGGTAACCTCTTGGTGAATTTTCTGGTTCGGTTACTTTAGAGCGAGCTAGGCTCTCTTGTAAGTTGCGTGCACGCCTGTAGGTGACACGCGGCGGTTCAGGGAAAATTTCCTTTGTGCGTTCGGACTGGAGTAGGATGCCATGACGGGCAATTCAGTATATGGTAGATATTTGGGATATTTCCAGCGAATGTTAAGGTATCATTTTGTGAGTTATTTTTTCATTGTTGAAATAAACTTTGGCGATCTATTTTGCGAGCCTTGTCTAGCGCTTCCTTGCGAGCCTTGTCTTCAATTAGGTCGGAAGGAAATTGACGGTTTAGAAACGTTTATTTTAGTTGGCTAAGAGTTCTCGTCATGTCAGCGTCGTTTGAGCATATTTTGCTGTATCTCACAGCCTGACTATAGGGAATAGCCAGTTTTGTGTGCCGTGGAATCTGTGCTGTGAATCTGTGGGGTTGCGATAAAGATCAGTAGTTAGAACGCCATCAGTTAATTTAACTTGCACATCCAGGAAGTTAATAGTGGTCGCCGAATATGAATGGGTGAACCTATTGGAGGGATGAAACTGGTTATAATCGCGTACAAATTCCAGCAGGTCGCCTTCCGAATGTGGCCAGATCATAAATATGTCGTCAAGATAGAGCTTGTAGAGGGATGGTCTTAGGTCGCGGTTGTCCAGGAATTTTTCGTCTAACGCTCTCACGAATAAATTTGCATTAGGAGGTGCCATTTTAGTGCCCATGGCCGTGCCGTTGATTTGTAAGTACTGTTTGCCATTGAATTCGAAGTTATTTTTCAGAATCAATTTTAATAGGATGGATCAGACAGATCGGTCATATGGAATTTCCGAATACTTTGCAAAGGCCGCCTCTGCTGCAGAAATGCCGTCTTCGTGTGGGATATTAGTATAGAGGTAGGTGACGTCAAATGTAACTAAAAGGCTTGAGGGGGATGGTTGACATCGACTTAGTACTTCCAGAAAATGGTTGGTGTCCTTGATGTACGACGGTAGTTGTGGTGGTACGTTCTTAAGTAGATAGTCTACAAAGCTAGAGATGTTTTCGGTAGCGGTTCCATTGCATTCCATTGCGCGGCTCATTGGCATGAAACGATTACATAAAGGCTGTTCAAAAAGACATAATTACCACATACAACGCGTATTCTACGCGCAGGCCCAAGTCAAATTTAACGCCAGAAGAACAACAGAGTCTTAATTCTGACGTAAAGCACTGTAAATATTTAGTCATACAAAGAGCAGATAAAGGCGGTGCAATTGTTGTAATGGACAAACAAAATTACATCGATGAGGGACTCCGACAATTGGCATGCGCTACATTCTACAAGGCCCTTGACGAGGATCTCACGGAAGAAATTGTTGTGGATATCACTAAAAACCTTATATTACTAAAATCCACAAAGAAGATCGATGCGGCACTGTAAGAATATCTCCCACGAATATCCCACGAAATCCGACACCGCGCAGATTCTCTCTAAAAAATTCACAAACCAGGAAACCCTGGGCACCCAATCGTTTCATGCAATGGAACCGCGACCGAAAACATCTCTAGCTTTGTAGACTATCTATACTTAAGAACATACCACCTCAACTACCGTCGTACATCAAGGACACCAACCATTTTCTGAAAGTACTAAGTCAATGTCAACCATCCCCTTCAAGCTTTTTAGTTACGTTAGACGTCACCTCCCTCTATACTAATATCCCACACGAAGACGGCATTTCTGCAGCAGAGGCGGCTGTTGCAAAGTATTCGGAAATCCCATATGACCCATGTGTCTTATCCACCCTATAAAAATTGATTCTAAAAAATAACAACTTCAAATTCAACGACAAACAGTACTTGCAAATCTACGGCACGGCTATGGGTACTAAAATGGCACCTGCTTATGCAAATTTATTCACGGGAGCGTTAGAAGAAAAATTCCTGGACAACCGCGACCTCAAATCATCCCTCTACAAGCGCTATCTTGGCGACATATTTATGATCTGGCCACATTTGGAAGGCGACCTGCTGGAATTTGTACGCGATTTTAACCAGTGTTATCCCTCCATTGGGTTCACCCATTCATATTCGGCGACCACTATTAACTTTTTGGATGTGCAAGTTAAATTAACTGATAGTGTTCTAACTACTGACCCTTATCGCAAGCCCACAGATTTCCAGGAGTATTTGTCATTCAACAGTTGCCACCCACGGCGCACAAAATTGGCTATTCCCTATAATCAGGCTTTGAGATACAGGAAAATATGCTCAAACGACGTTGACCTGACGAGAAATCTTAGCCAACTAAAACAAAGGTTTCTAGACAGTCAATTTCCTTCCGACCTAGTTGAAGACGCACTAGAGAAGGTTCGCAAAATGGATCGTCGAAGTTTATTTCAAAAACGAAAAAATAACTCACGAAATGGTGCCTTAAACTTAACCGTAACATTCGCTGGAGATACCCCAAATATCAACCATATACTGAATCGCCATCATGGCATCCTACTCCAGTCGGAACGCACAAAATAATTTTTCCCTGAACCGCCACGTGTCACCTACAGGCGTGCACACAACTTACAAGATAGCCTAGTTCGCTCTAAAGTAACCGAACCAGAAAATTCACAGAGGCTGCCACCCATGCAACGGATGTAGATGCCAGATTTGTAAATTAATGCAAACGACCCAATCAGTCAAGAGCACAAAATTCGATTTTTACGTCAAAATAAACGCTGACCCAGATTGCAACTCCTCTATATGTAGTCGAATGTAACACGTGCCACGCACAGTACGTGGGTCAGACTAAAACGTCTTTTAGAATTAGGTTCAATAACCACCGATCGGATATGACGAAAGAACCTAATCTTCCAGTTTCGCCCCATTTCAGCCAGCAGGGCCATTCAATTCAAGACGTTTCAATTTTCTCTTTCACTACCGATCGATCCCGAGAACAACGGGAATCATACCTTATCTACAAATTTGTCGGCCACAAACGAAGACCCTGGTGTACTGTCAATAATAAGAAGTTTAACTACTTAGATAAGGTACTGCTTCTTTTTTCTTTTCGTTTCAGTTGGTGCCCTGACAACGCCCCCTCCCCGATTCCAAGGACGATGACATCACCCGGACTTGACGCAGCGTTCCTGGACTTGACCTACTGAAAGCCGCCAGGTGGCGGGGTCCTCCTGATTCTGACGTCATTCTAGACACGTGCAAAAACTCCAAGCATTCATTGTCACCCCTTAGTCCTGATGAAGGCGGAGCTCCGCCGCGACGTCGACGTGTCCCTTAACTTTTCACATGTACATAAATAACTTTTTCCCCTTTTTCTTACTTCCTATACCTTCGTTGTGTACCTCTCGTTTTTTCTAGTACCTATATATATATATATATGAGTGCTCAAACGACGCAACGCCAGCACTGGGCAGCTGTTTCGGCCTTATTGGGCCATCAGCAGCAGTACGCAGGCAGGCAACGGTTGAGCGGATGGCGTCAGAAGGCCACGTAGCACGTGATCCCTCCCGTCAGGGTGTGCTAACTCACCACTGAAAGCCCAGTGCAAAGCCAGTGAAGTATATTAGGACAAAAGGTTAATGCTCCCGCTATTTTTTGCCCTAATATATATATATATATATAAAAGTGAAATAATAAGATTTGGACTACAGATTACAGGAACGTTAACAAAAACTAATTTATTGGGCTAAATTGCCCAATAAATCAGTTTTTGTTAACGTTCCTGTAATCTGTAGTCCAAATCTTATTATTTCACTTTTATTCAACTTCGTAGCCGTCTGATATATTAACCTATTTGTTCTATATATATATATATATGTAGATATATATATTCTATAGTTGTGACGATGCCCACTTCTGTGTGGCCAACAACGGCGAGCCGATTAAGACATTACCCCCCCCCCCCCCCTGTTTTGAAAGTGTATGTTTTAGTATATATATCATCCCGCTTTTCCGACGCTTGTATGCACTCCCCTCATTCGACTCTCGCTTGAAATTTGTCCAACTGACGTTGAGAGAGGAAGTAAAGTGCAAACATTTCTCCTTGCGGCGGAATGAAAATCGCCGTTACCTAAACTTCAACGCGGAAGGAACAGGATTTATCGATTGCATCGTTCGTGATTTATGATCGATAGAAAAAAACGCAATTTACGCCTTTGCCTCGTTCTCAAGAAACGCGACAATGAGACGCTAGAGGTTGGTTTCCTCAAACGATCTCCCGCGATGATTAGACAAATCGTTTGGGGAGACCAGTCCAATAATTAGAGTTGGATCCGCAATACCCTCCTCGAGCAGGAAAGCGTACATTGAGGTTCCTTTCCCTCATAGGTCACGAACGACGCAACCGATAAATCCTGTTCCTTTTGTGTTGGTGTTAAGGAAACGGCGTTTTTCATTCCGCGATGAGAAATATTTGCACCTTAGTGCCCTTTTGAATTGAAATTAAAAATAAATCTTTAGAAGTTGATGTGGTATAGCCGAATATCCTACGCGCTAAGTCAGAAAAAATCTTGCCATCAACTTCTGAGGTCTTGCTGAACGATTTCTGTTTTACGTGAATTTCACGATGCTCAAATGATGTGAACGGTAATTAGAAACGTTAATCTGGTTGGTTAGCTGCCAAGCACGTAAATGTTCACCAGAAAGATGTCCCGCCACATTCGAAGATAGGGTTATCTATGAGTAAAATATTTTAGGCGGAGATTTTGCCCCGCGATGGCACGCTGCTATCTCTGTTATTCCTCCGAGTTGTTTAACTGTATGAGTTTTCCTTAAAGGTGGTGTCCGTGACGAATCCGGAATTATAAGGTTAATGTGATATCCACATGGAGATGCCTTACAAGAAGAAAGCACCAAAAATGTTTCGTAAAATTCGTTCGTGTTTTTTGAGAAAACATTAAAAACATCGAATTCGAAACCAACTGCCAGCTTCCGGTTGAATCGGCCCTTCCCTGCTTCGCCTCTTCCGGTGACGTAACTGGCATTGCCCACGATATTCCCAATCGCTCAGCTGGCGGCGTCGCCAGGCTGATTGCAATCCGATACCACCGAAAGCATTAACGCAGATGTTTCTAGCGACTGTTCGGCAGCTCATTGCGAGTCGGAAGACCGCAATTTTTGACGAACAGCCTTCCTTCATAACCGACTCCAGTGACGTCGGTCCGCACACAGTTGCTTGAATTCAGCCGGGAGCGCGCTGTCGGCTGCAAAATCCGATTAAATTCATTTTCTAATGTTTCCGACTATTTCAAAACGAAATATTCCGGATACACTTTCAGTTCAACTGCGTTTTTTTGCCCGGACACTACCTTTAAGGTGTAAGAGCAGCATAACGTCAAACCTTTCCCCTATACCGTTTGAACGTAAGAGTAGGGGGAATATGAAAGTTTATTAAACGAAAAAGGAAAGGTCAGTCAGACACAGGTTGGCTTGCTATTTAAAAATAATAATAATATAGAAAAAAAAAAACAGATAATGCACAGTCAAAGAGTGTTCACAGGTTCACAATATAACGCTCAGAGAACCAACTCAGAATGGTATCTTCTGATAGGACACACACGATATTGTTGGAAAAGCCTTTCAACAAACTACTGGCACTGAAGCTTTCCATATTTAAACGAGAGATTCGAGACATCCATCGAAAACGCATAATGTTTAGTATACTGCACATGTGTACGGATTTGCTAAGCTCATATCGGTGCGAAGAGAGGAATTCACCATGGCCACAGCTTCTTCCAGAGTCCTTTCCGATATTGTACCGCGAGCTCATACAATATGAACCGTAAGAAACATGAAAGACGAAGAAAACACGGACAAGAAACGCGAGACGTTGATAACCGAGTCGTGCGACTCAGAATAGAAGCTTTCTAGTGGTGATGGACGATGTGAGGGAGACCGCTAAAAAGAAAGGAATAAAAACGGAAGAAGTAAGAAAGGAGGGAGTAGCATCAAGAAGAAACCGCAACAACTGCATAATGTAGTCACAAGATGTTGTTTCGTTATTTATCACTTTTTTGTCATTTCCTTTCAGGTACGATAAATATAATAAATTTATACGCTTTCTCTCTTTTTTTTTTTTGGAGGGGGGGGGGGCAGCTCTTAGTAAAGTGTACCACTCGGACGGGTAACTCAAAAGCAAGGACGTGTCGGAATTTTCTACACCGTATGGCACCATTCCACATGGGTAGAATATTTCATTTCGTAACCAAAACAATTACTCGTAAACGTAGCCTCGAGAGACGCATCAAGCTCGGAAGCCGTAAGGCGCATACAGAGTCGACGGCGTATCATTGCTGCCCCGCATGAAGTTGCTTGTGCTTTGTAATGACGAAGCTTAAAAGTGCACTGCCATTATGCGGCGAATTGGCGACTAACAGACGCTTCTTAACTATACTTTCGTAAACTAGAACTTCTACACAGCAGATATACTACAGATACCCTAGCAGCTGCATCCACCGGTACGGTGTTACGGAACTGTAAGGAGCCTGTAGCTCCTATACTATGTATTAAATGCGCTCCGAGAAGACTCGGTGTAAATGACCTTTATCTCTATAAGAAACATTTCGAACCTTCAACGCCCCTATTGCTCGCTGTCATTATTCACCTCGCAATTCTATTAGCATTTCTTCACGATATTTTTCTAAACAGTGCATAGCACACATATTTTTCCGAGGTATTGTTCCAGAGCATTCAAGTCAACACAGAAAACCGTTTACATGAAGGTGCTTGTGGCTGAATGTCTGAAGATACGTGTACAGGAGATCTTGGCACTTCCGTATTCTGAGCTCTATGTATGGGCATTAATGGGACTAAAAAGGGCATGGTGGTATACATCACAGTAAACTGCGAAGAAGGCGCTGTGAAAGACATATGCATAGGTTATACATGGCAGGATCAAGGAAGCCCAAACTGGGCGGCGCTTACTCTATACAATCTGACGCAAGTTTGCCCAGGGTAACAGTTTTCTACATCTACACAACATGGGTCGCTTAACTGTTAGTAGTTATCTCACTGAGTGAGAAAGGAAATCTCAAACCATTGTATCAACCATTCCAATGAACGCCATTTTCGTTTCTTCATGTTTTTGTGGTGCAGGTACAGCACGCGTAAGTCGGACAAACTCATATACAGCTTATAGCTGCGTAGTCGTCATTGGGGTAGTGGGCCTCAACCCTGGTGGCGAGTTTCCCCACTCATCATCATGAGTGTATTTGTTGTTGTTGTTGTTATAGCTGTGTATACAAATGTGTCTGAAAAAGGTCGGGTGGTCTTCTGGTCTCTCTTTGATACATGGACATCCCCTGGTGCGGCCTTTGACAGTTCTGGACGTGAAGCTCCACGGCCAAATTTCTCATCTCTTCACGTAAGCTGCTCACTATCTGGCTTCGTAGATGAGCCAGTTCTTCTGGAGTAAGAATTCCTCCGTAGATCATCATTGGCGGAGTTCCTGATTGATGAGCTTGAGGAGAGGGCGGGAGGTGGTGGGGGACTTCCAGGTACGTTGGTGAAGTAACACCTCCAGGGGCTCGGAGGATGTCTCTTCTGAGCGCGTTCAGTTGACTGACGTTGTGGGCTGCTTCCCGTTTGCGGTCCTCACGGAGCTCAAACCTTAGCAATACACAAAATAAATATTTTCTTTCAAATCACTATCGTTTTTTTTTTTTTTAGCTTCGAATCGAGTATGTCATAGTAACGGCGATAATACATGGGTATTCAACGCAGAAGTCCGTACCTAAGGCTGGAGATATCTTGCTTGATTTCAAGAAGGTCATCCTCGCTTACTCCGTCTTGGCGAAGCTGCTTCTTTGCCCGGTGAATGTATCTGTTAACTAAACGTTTCATGACCTCCTGGTAAAAGCAAAGGGCATAACACAAGTCGTTACTCTCCAAACCTGATTCATTCTGTTATGAAGTAGCCGCACACCTGAGACACTGGACAAAAGAATACTCGTATTATTCTGGACTCAGGAGAGAGTAGGGCATTGAGCTCCTTGTGGAAATTAACGTCAACGTAAAGTGTCACCAAACGGCGTACATCTTTTAGTTTTAACAAGTGAGGAGGGAGAAAGATGCCGTTCGAAATTATGGTTGGCTGGGAGCGTGCTGTGCCCTCAAGTTCCGCTTGAAGAATGCAACTTTTAAGCAGCTGTTCAATGGGGACTGAACACAAGCAAAGAGAGATGCGTGCATACCCCTTTCAAAGAATGACGCTTAATCTATTGTGTAAGGCCGCACGGAATGCACGGCAGGCGAATTTTCAATGGGTTTGACGAAATTTATTGTACTGCAACAGCAAAGAAATCCAAGGGGGATACTGGAGCAACCTAACGATTAAGCCATTGGAAATAATCATACACGTAGCAAGAAATGCCATATTAATACCTACTTGTGTTTTGACGTCTTACGTTTTTCTTTTTTTTTTGAAATTTGGAGGAAAAAATGACATTTTATGGCAGAAGTGCTATGGGGAGGTAAAGCCGGGCGATATGGTGCGAAACAGAAAATTTTTGGGTGAAAAAAAAAAGAGAAAGAAGCGCTTCTCGTACCTCAGATGAACACAAGATTGGGAGCAGCACTGCTGAGTGGGAAATGTTTAGCATTCTTCAGTACCCCATGGGTGGCTGAATTCGCACTGTGGGGAGTTCCATTCACGGGGCTTATCGGATTGTATCGCAAGTGGCCATGATGCAAATGGGGGCTAAAAACGAGTGTTACCAGGTTTAGCCGCAAGGGTTATTAACTGAAACCCTGCCTATTCACGCAAATCAAGTATCACTGTCGAAAAATGAAGCGGATCATCTTCAACTAATCATCATATTATTTCGCGTTGGGACACATTGCATTAAATCATACTTCTTAGAGTTGTGTAAACTGGTCATCTGTTTCCTTCCTACTGAAATTTTATTCATTAATCGTGTACAGCAGCAAAGATTGTTTCCAGAAAATGGGCTCTGCATCTCACACACTTTACTCTAATAACATAACGACCGCGTTTGTAATACCCATAACGTGACCTAATCTAACCTGGGCGACAGATGCATATTCTCCAACGTGTGCAATATGCAGAATGTGACCTAATGTAGCCTCGGCCACGGATGCGGTCTCAAACGCGTGCACTACGCAAAACGTTACCTATAGCATAGCGTCGGCGACGGATGGAGTCTCTAACGTGTGCATACGGAAAACGTGACCTAGTCTAACCTCAGTGAAGGATTCACTCCACAACGTTTGTAATACCCATAACGTAACCTGGTCTAACCTGGGCGACAGATGCATATTCTCCAACGTGTCCAATACGCAGAATGTGACCTAATGTAGCCTCGGCCACGGATGCGGTCTCAAACGCATGCACTACGGAAAACGTTGCCTATAGCATAGCGTCGGCGACGGATGGAGCCTCCTACGTGTGCATACGAAAAACGTGACCTCGTCTAACCTCAGTGAAGGATTCACTCCACAACGTTTGTAATACCCATAACGTGACCTAGTCTAACCTGAGCGACAGATGCATATTCTTCAACGTGTGCAATACGCGGAATGTGACCTAATGTAGCCTCGGCCACCGATGCGGTCTCAAACGCATGCTCTACGCAAAACGTTACCTATAGTATAGTGTCGGGGACAGATGGAGTCTCCAACGTGCATACGGAAAACGTGACATAGTCTAACCTCAGTGAACGATTGAGTCCCGAACGTTTGTAATACTATAACGTGACCTAGTCTAACCTGGGCGACAGATGCATGTTCTCCAATGTGTGCAATACGCAGAATGTGACCTAATGTAGCCTCGGCCACGGATGCGGTCTCAAACGCATGCACTACGCAAAACGTTGCCTATAGCATAGCGTCGACGACGGATGGAGTCTCCAACGTGTGCATACGGAAAACGTGACCTAGTCTAACCTCAGTGAAGGATTCAGTCCCCCAACGTTTGCAATACCCATAACGTGATATAGTCTAACCTGGGCGATTGATGCATATTCTCCATATTCTCCAACGTGTGCAGTATATACAGAATGTGACCTAATCTAGCCTCGGCCACGGATGAGTCTCAAACCCGTGCACTTCGCAAAACGTTGCCTATAGCATAGCGT
Source organism: Ornithodoros turicata (assembly GCF_037126465.1). Lineage (NCBI taxonomy): Eukaryota > Metazoa > Arthropoda > Arachnida > Ixodida > Argasidae > Ornithodoros > Ornithodoros turicata. Next base: position 39,671,529 of record NC_088205.1, on the reverse strand, counting down.
CGGCGACGGATGGAGTCTCCAACGTGTGCATACGGAAAACGTGAGCTAGTCTAACCTCACTGAAGGATTCCGTCCCCCAACGTTTGCAATACCCATAACGTGACCTAGACTAACCTGGGCGATAGATGCATATTCTCCAATGTGTGCAATACGCAGAATGTGACCTAATGTAGCCTCGGCCATGGATTCGGTCTCAAACGCATGCACTACGCAAAACGTTACCTATAGTATAGTGTCGGGGACATATGGAGTCTCCAATGTGCATACGGAAAACGTGACATAGTCTAACCTCAGTGAAGGATTCAGTCCCCAACGTGTGTAATACTCATAACGTGACCTACTCTAACCTCGGCGAGAGATGCACATTCTCCATATTCTCTAACGTGTGCAATACGCAGAATGTGACCTAATCTAGCCTCGGCCACTGGTGCGGTCTCAAACGCATGCACTACGCAAAACATTGCCTATAGCATAGCGTCAGCGACGGATGGAGTCTCCAACGTGTGCATACGGAAAACTTGACCTAGTCTAACCTCAGTGAAGGATTCAGTCTCCCAACGTTTGCAATGCCCATAACGTGACCTAGTCTAACCCGGGGCCACAGATGCATATTCTCCAACGTGTGCAATACGCAGAATGTGACCTAATGTAGCCTCGGCCGCGGATCCGGTCTCAAACGCATGCACTACGCAAAACGTTGCTTATAGCATAACGTCGGCGACGGATGGAGTCTCCAACGTGTGCATACGGAAAACGTGACCTAGTCTAACCTCAGTGAAGGATTCAGTCTCCCAACGTTTGCAATACTCATAACGTGACCTAATCTAACCTGGGCGACAGATGCATATTCTACAACGTGTGCAATACGCAGAATGTGACCTAATGTAGCCTCGGCCACGGATCCGGTCTCAAACGCATGGAACTACGCAAAACGTTACCTATAGTATAGCGTCGGCGACGGATGGAGTCTCCAACGTGTGCATACGGAAAACGTGACCTAGTCTAACCTCAGTGAAGGATTCAGTCTCCCAACGTTTGCAATACCCTTAAGGTGACCTAGTCTAACCTGGGCGACAGATGCATATTCTACAACGTGTGCAATACGTAGAATGTGACCTAATGTAGCCTCGGCTTTAGATCCGGTCTCAAACGCATGCACTACGCAAAACGTTCCCTATAGCATAGCGTCGGCGACGGATGGAGTCTCCAACGTGTGCATACGGAAAACGTGACCTAGTCTAACCTCAGTAAAGGATTCAGTCCCCCAACGTTTGCAATACCCATAACGTGACCTAGTCTAACCTGGGCGATAGATGCATATTCTCCAACGTGTGCAATACATCAGCATGTGACCTAATGTAGCCTCGGCCACGGATGCGGTCTCAAACGCATGCACTGCGCAAAACGTTACCTACTGTATAGTGTCGGCGACGGATGGAGTCTCCAACGTGTGCATAGGGAAAACGTGACGTAGCCTAACCTCAGTGAAGGATTCAGTCCCCAACGTTTGTAATACCCATAACGTAAGCTACTCTAACCTCGGCGAGAGATGCATATTCTACATATTCTCCAACGTGTGCAATACGCAGAATGTGACCTAATCTAGCCTCGGCCACGGATGCGGTCTCAAACGCATGCACTACGCAAAACATTGCCTATAGCATAGCGTCGACGACGGATGGAGTCTCCAACGTGTGCATACGGAAAACATGACCTAGTCTAACCTCAGTGAGGGATTCAGTCCCCCAACGTTTGCAATACCCATAACGTGACCTAGTCTAACCTGGGCTATTGATGCATATTCTCGAACGTGTGCAATACGCAGAATGTGACGGCGTCGGCCACGGATGCGGTCTCAAACGCATGCACTACGCAAAACGTTGCCTATAGCACAGCGTCGGTGACGGATGGAGTCTCCAACGTGTGCACACGGAAAACGTGCACTAATCTAACCTCAGTGAAGGATTCAGTCCCCCAACGTTCGCAATACCCATAACGTGACCTAGTCTAACCTGGGCGATCGATGCACATTCTCCATATTCTCCCACGTGTGCAATATACAGAATGTGACGTAATGTACCCTCGGCCACGGATGAGTCTCAAACCCGTGTACTACGCAAAACGTTACCTATAGTATAGCGTCGACGACGGATGGAGTCTCCAACATGTGCATACGGAAAAGGTGACCTAGTCTAACCTGAGTGAAGGATTGAAGTCTCGCAACGTTTGCAATACCCATAACGTGACCTAGTCTAACCTGGGCGAAAGATACATATACTTCAACGTGTACAATACGCAGAATGTGACCTAATGTAGCCTCGGGCTCGGATGCGGTCTCAAACGCATGCACTACGCAAAACATTACCTACAGTATAGTGTCGGCGACGGATGGAGTCTCCAACGTGTGCATAGGGAAAACGTGACCTAGTCTCACCTCAGTGAAGGATTCAGTCCCCCAACGTTTGCAATACCCATAACGCGACCTAGTCTAACCTGGGCGACAGATGCATATTCTACAACGTGTGCTATACGCAGAATGTGACCTAATGTAGCCTCGGCCACGGATCCGGTCTCAAACGCATGCACTACGCAAAACGTTACCTACAGTATAGTGTCGGCAACGGATGGAGTCTCCAACGTGCACACGGAAAACGTGACATAGTCTAACCTCAGTGAAGGATTCAGTCCCCAACCTGTGTAATACTCATAACGTGGCCTACTCTAACCTCAGCGAGAGATGCATATTCTTCATATTCTCCAACGTGTGCAATACGCAGAATGTGACCTAATCTAGCCTCGGCCACGGATGCGGTCTCAAACGCATGCACTACGCAAAACATTGCCTATAGCATAGCGTCGACGACGGATAGAGTCTCCAACGTGTGCATACGGAAAACATGACCTAGTCTAACCTCAGTGAAGGATTCAGTCCCCCAACGTTTGCAATACCCATAACGTGACCTAGTCTAACCTGGGTGATTGATGCATATTCTCCATATTCTCCAACGTGTGCAGTATATACAGAATGTGACCTAATGTAGCCTCGGGCACGGATGAGTCTCAAACCCATGCACTTCGCAAAACGTTACCTATGGAATAGCGTCGGCGACGGATGGAGTCTCCAACGTGTACATACGGAAAACGTGACCTAGTCTAACCTCAGTGAAGGATTCAGTCCCCCAACGTTTGCAATACCCATAACGTGACCTAGTCTAACCTGGGCGATTGATGCATATTCTCCATATTCTCCAACGTGTGCAATATACAGAATGTGACCTGATGTAGCCTCGGCCACGGATGAGTATCAAACCCGTTCACTACGCAAAACGTTACCTACAGTATAGCGTCGGCGACGGATGGAGTCTCCAACGTGTGCATACGGAAAACGTGACCTAGTCTAACCTCAGTGAAGGATTCAGTCTCCCAACGTTTGCAATGCCCATAACGTGACCTAGTCTAACCCGGGGCCACAGATGCATATTCTCCAACGTGTGCAATACGCAGAATGTGACCTAATGTAGCCTCGGCCGCGGATCCGGTCTCAAACGCATGCACTACGCAAAACGTTGCTTATAGCATAACGTCGGCGACGGATGGAGTCTCCAACGTGTGCATACGGAAAACGTGACCTAGTCTAACCTCAGTGAAGGATTCAGTCTCCCAACGTTTGCAATACTCATAACGTGACCTAATCTAACCTGGGCGACAGATGCATATTCTACAACGTGTGCAATACGCAGAATGTGACCTAATGTAGCCTCGGCCACGGATCCGGTCTCAAACGCATGGAACTACGCAAAACGTTACCTATAGTATAGCGTCGGCGACGGATGGAGTCTCCAACGTGTGCATACGGAAAACGTGACCTAGTCTAACCTCAGTGAAGGATTCAGTCTCCCAACGTTTGCAATACCCTTAAGGTGACCTAGTCTAACCTGGGCGACAGATGCATATTCTACAACGTGTGCAATACGTAGAATGTGACCTAATGTAGCCTCGGCTTTAGATCCGGTCTCAAACGCATGCACTACGCAAAACGTTCCCTATAGCATAGCGTCGGCGACGGATGGAGTCTCCAACGTGTGCATACGGAAAACGTGACCTAGTCTAACCTCAGTAAAGGATTCAGTCCCCCAACGTTTGCAATACCCATAACGTGACCTAGTCTAACCTGGGCGATAGATGCATATTCTCCAACGTGTGCAATACATCAGCATGTGACCTAATGTAGCCTCGGCCACGGATGCGGTCTCAAACGCATGCACTGCGCAAAACGTTACCTACTGTATAGTGTCGGCGACGGATGGAGTCTCCAACGTGTGCATAGGGAAAACGTGACGTAGCCTAACCTCAGTGAAGGATTCAGTCCCCAACGTTTGTAATACCCATAACGTAAGCTACTCTAACCTCGGCGAGAGATGCATATTCTACATATTCTCCAACGTGTGCAATACGCAGAATGTGACCTAATCTAGCATCGGCCACGGATGCGGTCTCAAACGCATGCACTACGCAAAACATTGCCTATAGCATAGCGTCGACGACGGATGGAGTCTCCAACGTGTGCATACGGAAAACATGACCTAGTCTAACCTCAGTGAGGGATTCAGTCCCCCAACGTTTGCAATACCCATAACGTGACCTAGTCTAACCTGGGCTATTGATGCATATTCTCGAACGTGTGCAATACGCAGAATGTGACGGCGTCGGCCACGGATGCGGTCTCAAACGCATGCACTACGCAAAACGTTGCCTATAGCACAGCGTCGGTGACGGATGGAGTCTCCAACGTGTGCACACGGAAAACGTGCACTAATCTAACCTCAGTGAAGGATTCAGTCCCCCAACGTTCGCAATACCCATAACGTGACCTAGTCTAACCTGGGCGATCGATGCACATTCTCCATATTCTCCCACGTGTGCAATATACAGAATGTGACGTAATGTACCCTCGGCCACGGATGAGTCTCAAACCCGTGTACTACGCAAAACGTTACCTATAGTATAGCGTCGACGACGGATGGAGTCTCCAACATGTGCATACGGAAAAGGTGACCTAGTCTAACCTGAGTGAAGGATTGAAGTCTCGCAACGTTTGCAATACCCATAACGTGACCTAGTCTAACCTGGGCGAAAGATACATATACTTCAACGTGTACAATACGCAGAATGTGACCTAATGTAGCCTCGGGCTCGGATGCGGTCTCAAACGCATGCACTACGCAAAACATTACCTACAGTATAGTGTCGGCGACGGATGGAGTCTCCAACGTGTGCATAGGGAAAACGTGACCTAGTCTCACCTCAGTGAAGGATTCAGTCCCCCAACGTTTGCAATACCCATAACGCGACCTAGTCTAACCTGGGCGACAGATGCATATTCTACAACGTGTGCTATACGCAGAATGTGACCTAATGTAGCCTCGGCCACGGATCCGGTCTCAAACGCATGCACTACGCAAAACGTTACCTACAGTATAGTGTCGGCAACGGATGGAGTCTCCAACGTGCACACGGAAAACGTGACATAGTCTAACCTCAGTGAAGGATTCAGTCCCCAACCTGTGTAATACTCATAACGTGGCCTACTCTAACCTCAGCGAGAGATGCATATTCTTCATATTCTCCAACGTGTGCAATACGCAGAATGTGACCTAATCTAGCCTCGGCCACGGATGCGGTCTCAAACGCATGCACTACGCAAAACATTGCCTATAGCATAGTGTCGACGACGGATAGAGTCTCCAACGTGTGCATACGGAAAACATGACCTAGTCTAACCTCAGTGAAGGATTCAGTCCCCCAACGTTTGCAATACCCATAACGTGACCTAGTCTAACCTGGGTGATTGATGCATATTCTCCATATTCTCCAACGTGTGCAGTATATACAGAATGTGACCTAATGTAGCCTCGGGCACGGATGAGTCTCAAACCCATGCACTTCGCAAAACGTTACCTATGGAATAGCGTCGGCGACGGATGGAGTCTCCAACGTGTACATACGGAAAACGTGACCTAGTCTAACCTCAGTGAAGGATTCAGTCCCCCAACGTTTGCAATACCCATAACGTGACCTAGTCTAACCTGGGCGATTGATGCATATTCTCCATATTCTCCAACGTGTGCAATATACAGAATGTGACCTGATGTAGCCTCGGCCACGGATGAGTATCAAACCCGTTCACTACGCAAAACGTTACCTACAGTATAGCGTCGGCGACGGATGGAGTCTCCAACGTGTGCATACGGACAACGTGACCTAGTCTAACCTCAGTGAAGGATTCAGTCTCCCAACGTTTGCAATACCCATAACGTAACCTAGTCTAAGCTGGGCGACACATGCATATTCTACAACGTGTGCAATACGCAGAATGTGACCTAATGTAGCCTCGGCCACGGATCCGGTTTCAAACGCATGCGCTACGCAAAACGTTGCCGATAGCATAGCTTTGGCGATAGATGGAGTCTCTAACGTGTGCATACGGAAAACGTGACCTAGTCTAACATCAGTGAAGGATTCAGTCCCCAACGTTTGTAATACCATAACGTGACCTAGTCTAACCTGGGCGAAAGATGCATATTCTCCAATGTGTGCAATACGCAGAATGTGAGGGCCACGGATGCGGTCTCAAACGCATGCACTACGCAAAACATTGCCTATAGCATAGCGTCGGTGACGGATGTAGTCTCCAACGTGTGCACACGGAAAACGTGAACTAGTCTAACCTCAGTGAAGGATTCAGTCCCCCAACGTTCGCAATACCCATAACGTGACCTAGTCTAACCTGGGCGATCGATGCATATTCTCCATATTCTCCCACGTGTGCAATATACAGAATGTGACCTAATGTAGCCTCGGCCACGGATGAGTCTCGAACCCGTGCACTACGCAAAACGTTGCCTATAGTATAGCGTCGACGACGGATGGAGTCCCCAACGTGTGCATACGGAAAACGTGCCCTAGTCTAACATCAGTGAAGGATTCAGTCCCCAATGTTTGTAATACCCATAACGTGACCCAGTCTAACCTGGGCGACAGATGCATATTCTCCAACGTGTGCAATACACAGAATGTGACCTAATGTAGCCTCGGCCGCGGATCCGGTCTCAAACGCATGCACTACGCAAAACGTTGCTTATAGCATAGCGTCGGCGACGGATGGAGTCTCCAACGTGTGCATACAGAAAACGTGACCTAGTATAACCACAGTGAAGGATTCAGTCCCCCAACGTTTGCAATACCCATAACGTGACCTAGTCTAACCTGGGCGATCGATGCATATTCTCCATATTCTCCAACGTGTGCAGTATACAGAATGTGACCTAATGTAGCCTCGGCCACGGAGCCGGTCTCAAACGCATGCACTACGCAAAACGTTGCCTATAGCATAGCGTCGGCGACGGATGGAGTCTCCAACGTGTGCATACAGAAAACGTGACCTAGTCTATCCTCAGTGAAGGATTCAGTCCCCAACGTTTGTAATACCCATAACGTGACCTAGTGTAACCTCGGCAACAGATGCATATTCTCCAACGTGTGCAATACGCAGAATGTGACCTAATGTAGCCTCGGCCGCGGATTCGGTCTCAAACGCATGCACTACGCAAAACGTTGCCTATTGGATAGCGTCGGCGACGGAGGGAGTCTCCAATGTGTGCATACGGAAAACGTGACCTAGTCTAACTTCAGTGAAGGATTCAGTCTCCCAACGTTTGCAATACCCATAACGTGACCTAGTCTAACCTGCGCGACAGATGCATATTCTCCAACGTGTGCAATACGCAGAGTGTGACCTAATGTAGCCTCGGCCACGGATCCGGTCTCAAACGCATGCACTACGCAAAACGTTGCCTATAGCATAGCGTCGGCGACGGATGGAGTCTCCAACGTGTACATACGAAAAACGTGCCCTAGTCTAACATCAGTGAAGGATTCAGTCCCCAACGTTTGTAATACCAATAACGTGACCTAGTCTAACCTGGGCGACAGATGCATATTCTCCAAAGTGTGCAATACGCAGAATGTGACCTAATGTAGCCTCGGCCGCGGATTCGGTCTCAAACGCATGCACTACGCAAAACGTTGCCTATTGGATAGCGTCGGCGACGGAGGGAGTCTCCAACGTGTGCATACGGAAAACGTGACCTAGTCTAACCTCAGTGAAGGATTCAGTCCCCCAACGTTTGCAATACCCATAACGCGACCTAGTCTAACCTGGGCGACAGATGCATATTCTACAACGTGTGCTATACGCAGAATGTGACCTAATGTAGCCTCGGCCACGGATCTGGTCTCAAACGCATGCACTACGCAAAACGTTACCTACAGTATAGTGTCGGCAACGGATGGAGTCTCCAACGTGTGCATAGGGAAAACGTGACGTAGCCTAACCTCAGTGAACGATTCAGTCCCCAACGTTTGTAATACCCATAACGTGACCTAGTGTAACCTCGGCAACAGATGCATATTCTCCAACGTGTGAAATACGCAGAATGTGACCTAATGCAGCCTCGGCCGCGGATCCGGTCTCAAACGCATGCACTACGCAAAACGTTGCCTATAGCATAGCGTCGGCGACGGCTGAAGTATCCAACATGTGCATACGGAAAACGTGACCTAGTCTAACCTCAGTGAAGGATTCAGTCCCCCAACGTTTGCAATACCCGTAACGTGACCTTGTCTAACCTGGGCGACAGATGCATATTCTACAACGTGAGCAATACGCAGAATGTGACCTAATGTAGCCTCGGCCACGGATCCAGTCTCAAACGCATGCACTACGCAAAATGTTACCTACAGTATAGTGTCGGCGACGGATGGAGTCTCCAACGTGTGCATAGGGAAAACGCGACGTAGCCTAACCTCAGTGAAGGATTCAGTCCCCAACGTTTGTAATACCCATAACGTGACCTAGTGTAACCTGGGCAACAGATTCATATTCTCCAACGTGTGCAATACGCAGAATGTACCCTAATGTAGCCTCGGCGACGGATCCGGTCTGAAACGCATGCACTACGCAAAACGTTGCCTATAGCATAGCGTCGGCGACGGATGGAGTCTCCAACGTGTACATACGGAAAACGTGACCTAGTCTAACCTCAGTGAAGGATTCAGTCCCCCAACGTTTGCAATACCCATAACGTGACCTAGTCTAACCTGGGCGATTGATGCATATTCTCCATATTCTCCAACGTGTGCAATATACAGAATGTGACCTGATGTAGCCTCGGCCACGGATGAGTATCAAACCCGTTCACTACGCAAAACGTTACCTATAGTATAGCGTCGGCGACGGATGGAGTCTCCAACGTGTGCATACGGACAACGTGACCTAGTCTAACCTCAGTGAAGGATTCAGTCTCCCAACGTTTGCAATACCCATAACGTGACCTAGTCTAACCTGGGCGACACATGCATATTCTACAACGTGTGCAATACGCAGAAAGTGACCTAATGTAGCCTCGGCCACGGATCCGGTTTCAAACGCATGCGCTACGCAAAACGTTGCCTATAGCATAGCTTTGGCGACGGATGGAGTCTCTAACGTGTGCATACGGAAAACGTGACCTAGTCTAACATCAGTGAACGATTCAGTCCCCAACGTTTGTAATACCATAACGTGACCTAGTCTAACCTGGGCGAAAGATGCACATTCTCCAATGTGTGCAATACGCAGAATGTGAGGGCCTCGGCCACGGATGCGGTCTCAAACGCATGCACTACGCAAAACGTTGCCTATAGCATAGCGTCGGTGACGGATGTAGTCTCCAACGTGTGCACACGGAAAACGTGAACTAGTCTAACCTCAGTGAAGGATTCAGTCCCCCAACGTTCGCAATACCCATAACGTGACCTAGTCTAACCTGGGCGATCGATGCATATTCTCCATATTCTCCCACGTGTGCAATATACAGAATGTGACCTAATGTAGCCTCGGCCACGGATGAGTCTCGAACCCGTGCACTACGCAAAACGTTACCTATAGTATAGCGTCGACGACGGATGGAGTCCCCAACGTGTGCATACGGAAAACGTGCCCTAGTCTAACATCAGTGAAGGATTCAGTCCCCAACGTTTGTAATACCCATAACGTGACCTAGTCTAACCTGGGCGACAGATGCATATTCTCCAACGTGTGTAATACACATAATGTGACCTAATGTAGCCTCGGCCGCGGATCCGGTCTCAAACGCATGCACTATGCAAAACGTTGCTTATAGCATAGCGTCGGCGACGGATGGAGTCTCCAACGTGTGCATACAGAAAACGTGACCTAGTCTAACCACAGTGAAGGATTCAGTCCCCCAACGTTTGCAATACCCATAACGTGACCTAGTCTAACCTGGGCGATCGATGCATATTCTCCATATTCTCCAACGTGTGCAATATACAGAATGTGACCTAATGTAGCCTCGGCCACGGATCCGGTCTCAAACGCATGCACTACGCAAAACGTTGCCTATAGCATAGCGTCGGCGACGAATGGAGTCTCCAACGTGTGCATACAGAAAACGTGACCTAGTCTATCCTCAGTGAAGGATTCAGTCCCCAACGTTTGTAATACCCATAACGTGACCTAGTGTAACCTTTGGCAACAGATGCATATTCTCCAACGTGTGCAATACGCAGAGTGTGACCTAATGTAGCCTCGGCCACGGATCCGGTCTCAAACGCATGCACTACGCAAAACGTTGCCTATAGCATAGCGTCGGCGACGGATGGAGTCTCCAACGTGTACATACGAAAAACGTGCCCTAGTCTAACATCAGTGAAGGATTCAGTCCCCAACGTTTGTAATACCCATAACGTGACCTAGTCTAACCTGGGCGACAGATGCATATTCTCCAACGTGTGCAATACGCAGAATGTGACCTAATGTAGCCTCGGCCGCGGATCCGGTCTCAAACGCATGCACTACGCAAAACGTTGCCTATTGGATAGCGTCGGCGACGGAGGGAGTCTCCAACGTGTGCATACGGAAAACGTGACCTAGTCTAACCTCAGTGAAGGATTCAGTCCCCCAACGTTTGCAATACCCATAACGCGACCTAGTCTAACCTGGGCGACAGATGCATATTCTACAACGTGTGCTATACGCAGAATGTGACCTAATGTAGCCTCGGCCACGGATCCGGTCTCAAACGCATGCACTACGCAAAACGTTACCTAGAGTATAGTGTCGGCGACGGATGGAGTCTCCAACGTGTGCATAGGGAAAACGCGACGTAGCCTAACCTCAGTGAAGGATTCAGTCCCCAACGTTTGTAATACCCATAACGTGACCTAGTGTAACCTGGGCAACAGATTCATATTCTCCAACGTGTGCAATACGCAGGATGTACCCTAATGTAGCCTCGGCGACGGATCCGGTCTCAAACGCATGCACTACGCAAAACGTTGCCTATAGCATAGCGTCGGCGACGGATGGAGTCTCCAACGTGTACATACGGAAAACGTGCCCTAGTCTAACATCAGTGAAGGATTCAGTCCCCAACGTTTGTAATACCCACAACGTGACCTAGTCTAACCTGGACGACAGATGCATATTCTCCAGTGTGTGCAATACGCATAATGTGACGGCCTCGGCCGCGGATGCGGTCTCAAACGTATGCACTACGCAAAACGTTGCCTATAGCATAGCGTCGGCGACGGATGGAGTCTCCAACGTGTGCATACGGAAAACGTGACCCAGTCTAACCTCAGTGAAGGATTCAGTTCCCCAACGTTTGCAATACCCATAACGTGACCTAGTCTAACCTGGGCGATAGATGCATATTCTCCAACGTGTGCAATACGCAGAATGTGACCTAATGTAGCCTCGGCCGCGGATCCGGTCTCAAACGCATGCACTACGAAAAAACGTTGCCTATTGGATAGCGTCGGCGACGGAGGGAGTCTCCAACGTGTGCATACGGAAAACGTGACCTAGTCTAACCTCAGTGAAGGATTCAGTCCCCCAACGTTTGCAATACCCATAACGCGACCTAGTCTAACCTGGGCGACAGATGCATATTCTACAACGTGTGCTATACGCAGAATGTGACCTAATGTAGCCTCGGCCACGGATTCGGTCTCAAACGCATGCACTACGCAAAACGTTACCTACAGTATAGTGTCGGCAATGGATGGAGTCTCCAACGTGTGCATAGGGAAAACGTGACGTAGCCTAACCTCAGTGAAGGATTCAGTCCCCAACGTTTGTAATACCCATAACGTGACCTAGTGTAACCTCGGCAACAGATGCATATTCTCCAACGTGTGAAATACGCAGAATGTGACCTAATGCAGCCTCGGCCGCGGATCCGGTCTCAAACGCATGCACTACGCAAAACGTTGCCTATAGCACAGCGTCGGCGACGGCTGAAGTATCCAACATGTGCATACGGAAAACGTGACCTAGTCTAACCTCAGTGAAGGATTCAGTCCCCCAACGTTTGCAATACCCATAACGTGACCTAGTCTAACCTGGGCGACAGATGCATATTCTACAACGTGAGCAATACGCAGAATGTGACCTAATGTAGCCTCGGCCACGGATCCAGTCTCAAACGCATGCACTACGCAAAACGTTACCTACAGTATAGTGTCGGCGACGGATGGAGTCTCCAACGTGTGCATAGGGAAAACGCGACGTAGCCTAACCTCAGTGAAGGATTCAGTACCCAACGTTTGTAATACCCATAACGTGACCTAGTGTAACCTGGGCAACAGATTCATATTCTCCAACGTGTGCAATAGGCAGAATGTACCCTAATGTAGCCTCGGCGACGGATCCGGTCTGAAACGCATGCACTACGCAAAACGTTGCCTATAGCATAGCGTCGGCGACGGATGGAGTCTCCAACGTGTACATACGGAAAACGTGACCTAGTCTAACCTCAGTGAAGGATTCAGTCCCCCAACGTTTGCAATACCCATAACGTGACCTAGTCTAACCTGGGCGATTGATGCATATTCTCCATATTCTCCAACGTGTGCATTATACAGAATGTGACCTGATGTAGCCTCGGCCACGGATGAGTATCAAACCCGTTCACTACGCAAAACGTTACCTATAGTATAGCGTCGGCGACGGATGGAGTCTTCAACGTGTGCATACGGACAACGTGACCTAGTCTAATCTCAGTGAAGGATTCAGTCCCCAACGTTTGTAATACCCATAACGTGACCTAGTCTAACCTGGGCGACAGATGCATATTCTCCAACGTGTGCAATACACAGAATGTGACCTAATGTAGCCTCGGCCGCGGATCCGGTCTCAAACGCATGCACTACGCAAAACGTTGTCTATAGCATAGCGTCGGCGACGGATGGAGTCTCCAACGTGTGCATACAGAAAACGTGACCTAGTCTATCCTCAGTGAAGGATTCAGTCCCCAACGTTTGTAATACCCATAACGTGACCTAGTGTAACCTCGGCAACAGATGCATATTCTCCAACGTGTGAAATACGCAGAATGTGACCTAATGTAGCCTCTGCCACGGATCCGGTCTCAAACGCATGCACTATGCAAAACGTTATCTATAGTTTAGCGTCGGCGACAGATGGAGTCTCCAATGTGTGCATACGGAAAACGTGACCTAGTCTAACTTCAGTGAAGGATTCAGTCTCCCAACGTTTGCAATACCCATAACGTGACCTAGTCTAACCTGGGCGGCAGATGCATATTCTCCAACGTGTGCAATACGCAGAGTGTGACCTAATGTAGCCTCGGCCACGGATCCGGTCTCAAACGCATGCACTACGCAAAACGTTGCCTATAGCATAGCGTCGGCGACGGATGGAGTCTCCAACGTGTACATACGAAAAACGTGCCCTAGTCTAACATCAGTGAAGGATTCAGTCCCCAACGTTTGTAATACCCATAACGTGACCTAGTCTAACCTGGGCGACAGATGCATATTCTCCAACGTGTGCAATACGCAGAATGTGACCTAATGTAGCCTCGGCCGCAGATCCGGTCTCAAACGCATGCACTACGCAAAACGTTGCCTATTGGATAGCGTCGGCGACGGAGGGAGTCTCCAACGTGTGCATACGGAAAACGTGACCTAGTCTCACCTCAGTGAAGGATTCAGTCCCCCAACGTTTGCAATACCCATAACGCGACCTAGTCTAACCTGGGCGACAGATGCATATTCTACAACGTGTGCTATACGCAGAATGTGACCTAATGTAGCCTCGGCCACGGATCCGGTCTCAAACGCATGCACTACGCAAAACGTTACCTACAGTATAGTGTCGGCAACGGATGGAGTCTCCAACGTGTGCATAGGGAAAACGTGACGTAGCCTAACCTCAGTGAAGGATTCAGTCCCCAACGTTTGTAATACCCATAACGTGACCTAGTGTAACCTCGGCAACAGATGCATATTCTCCAACGTGTGAAATACGCAGAATGTGACCTAATGCAGCCTCGGCCGCGGATCCGGTCTCAAACGCATGCACTACGCAAAACGTTGCCTATAGCATAGCGTCGGCGACGGCTGAAGTATCCAACATGTGCATACGGAAAACGTGGCCTAGTCTAACCTCAGTGAAGGATTCAGTCCCCCAACGTTTGCAATACCCATAACGTGACCTAGTCTAACCTGGGCGACAGATGCATATTCTACAACGTGTGCAATACGCAGAATGTGACCTAATGTAGCCTCGGCCACGGATCCAGTCTCAAACGCATGCACTACGCAAAACGTTACCTACAGTATAGTGTCGGCGACGGATGGAGTCTCCAACGTGTGCATAGGGAAAACGCGACGTAGCCTAACCTCAGTGAAGGATTCAGTCCCCAACGTTTGTAATATTCATAACGTGACCTAGTGTAACCTGGGCAACAGATTCATATTCTCCAACGTGTGCAATACGCAGAATGTACCCTAATGTAGCCTCGGCGACGGATCCAGTCTGAAACGCATGCACTACGCAAAACGTTGCCTATAGGATAGCGTCGGCGACGGATGGAGTCTCCAACGTGTACATACGGAAAACGTGCCCTAGTCTAACATCAGTGAAGGATTCAGTCCCCAACGTTTGTAATACCCACAACGTGACCTAGTCTAACCTGGACGACAGATGCATATTCTCCAGTGTGTGCAATACGCATAATGTGACGGCCTCGGCCACGGATGCGGTCTCAAACGCATGCACTACGCAAAACGTTGCCTATAGCATAGCGTCGGCGACGGATGGAGTCTCCAACGTGTGCATACGGAAAACGTGACCCAGTCTAACCTCAGTGAAGGATTCAGTTCCCCAACGTTTGCAATACCCATAACGTGACCTAGTCTAACCTGGGCGATAGATGCATATTCTCCAACGTGTGCAATACGCAGAATGTGACCTAATGTAGCCTCGGCCACGGATGCGGTCTCAAACGCATGCACTACGCAAAACGTTACCTACAGTATAGTGTCGGCGACGGATGGAGTCTCCAACGTGTACATACGGAAAACGTGACCTAGTCTAACCTCAGTGAAGGATTCAGTCCCCCAACGTTTGCAATACCCATAACGTGACCTAGTCTAACCTGGGCGATTGATGCATATTCTCCATATTCTCCAACGTGTGCAATATACAGAATGTGACCTGATGTAGCCTCGGCCACGGATGAGTATCAAACCCGTTCACTACGCAAAACGTTACCTATAGTATAGCGTCGGCGACGGATGGAGTCTCCAACGTGTGCATACGGACAACGTGACCTAGTCTAACCTCAGTGAAGGATTCAGTCTCCCAACGTTTGCAATACCCATAACGTGACCTAGTCTAACCTGGGCGACACATGCATATTCTACAACGTGTGCAATACGCAGAATATCACCTAATGTAGCCTCGGCCACGGATGCGGTCTCAAACGCATGCACTACGCAAAACGTTGCCTATAGCATAGCGTCGGTGACGGATGTAGTCTCCAACGTGTGCATACGGAAAACGTGACCCAGTCTAACCTCAGTGAAGGATTCAGTTCCCCAACATTTGCAATACCCATAACGTGACCTAGTCTAACCTGGGCGATAGATGCATATTCTCCAACGTGTGCTATACGCAGAATGTGACCTAATGTAGCCTCGGCCACGGATGCGGTCTCAAACGCATGCACTACGCAAAACGTTACCTACAGTATAGTGTCGGCGACGGATGGAGTCTCCAACGTGTACATACGGAAAACGTGACCTAGTCTAACCTCAGTGAAGGATTCAGTCCCCCAACGTTTGCAATACCCATAACGTGACCTAGTCTAACCTGGGCGATTGATGCATATTCTCCATATTCTCCAACGTGTGCAATATACAGAATGTGACCTGATGTAGCCTCGGCCACGGATGAGTATCAAACCCGTTCACTACGCAAAACGTTACCTATAGTATAGCGTCGGCGACGGATGGAGTCTCCAACGTGTGCATACGGACAACGTGACCTAGTCTAACCTCAGTGAAGGATTCAGTCTCCCAACGTTTGCAATACCCATAACGTGACCTAGTCTAACCTGGGCGACACATGCATATTCTACAACGTGTGCAATACGCAGAATATCACCTAATGTAGCCTCGGCCACGGATGCGGTCTCAAACGCATGCACTACGCAAAACGTTGCCTATAGCATAGCGTCGGTGACGGATGTAGTCTCCAACGTGTGCATACGGAAAACGTGACCCAGTCTAACCTCAGTGAAGGATTCAGTTCCCCAACATTTGCAATACCCATAACGTGACCTAGTCTAACCTGGGCGATAGATGCATATTCTCCAACGTGTGCTATACGCAGAATGTGACCTAATGTAGCCTCGGCCACGGATGCGGTCTCAAACGCATGCACTACGCAAAACGTTACCTACAGTATAGTGTCGGCGACGGATGGAGTCTCCAACGTGTACATACGGAAAACGTGACCTAGTCTAACCTCAGTGAAGGATTCAGTCCCCCAACGTTTGCAATACCCATAACGTGACCTAGTCTAACCTGGGCGATTGATGCATATTCTCCATATTCTCCAACGTGTGCAATATACAGAATGTGACCTGATGTAGCCTCGGCCACGGATGAGTATCAAACCCGTTCACTACGCAAAACGTTACCTATAGTATAGCGTCGGCGACGGATGGAGTCTCCAACGTGTGCATACGGACAACGTGACCTAGTCTAACCTCAGTGAAGGATTCAGTCTCCCAACGTTTGCAATACCCATAACGTGACCTAGTCTAACCTGGGCGACACATGCATATTCTACAACGTGTGCAATACGCAGAATATCACCTAATGTAGCCTCGGCCACGGATGCGGTCTCAAACGCATGCACTACGCAAAACGTTGCCTATAGCATAGCGTCGGTGACGGATGTAGTCTCCAACGTGTGCATACGGAAAACGTGCCCTAGTCTAACCTCAGTGAAGGATTCAGTCCCCAACGTTCGCAATACCCATAACGTGACCTAGTCTAACCTGGGCGATCGATGCATATTCTCCATATTCTCCCACGTGTGCAATATACAGAATGTGACCTAATGTAGCCTCGGCCACGGATGAGTCTTGAACCCGTGCACTACGCAAAACGTTACCTATAGTATAGCGTCGACGACGGATGGAGTCCCCAACGTGTGCATACGGAAAACGTGCCCTAGTCTAACATCAGTGAAGGATTCAGTCCCCAACGTTTGTAATACCCATAACGTGACCTAGTCTAACCTGGGCGACAGATGCATATTCTCCAACGTGTGCAATACACAGAATGTGACCTAATGTAGCCTCGGCCGCGGATCCGGTCTCAAACGCATGCACTACGCAAAACGTTGCTTACAGCATAGCGTCGGCGACGGATGGAGTCTCCAACGTGTGCATACAGAAAACGTGACCTAGTCTAACCACAGTGAAGGATTCAGTCCCCCAACGTTTGCAATACCCATAACGTGACCTAGTCTAACCTGGGCGATCGATGCATATTCTCCATATTCTGCAACGTGTGCAATATACAGAATGTGACCTAATGTAGCCTCGGCCACGGATCCGGTCTCAAACGCATGCACTACGCAAAACGTTGCCTATAGCATAGCGTCGGCGACGGATGGAGTCTCCAACGTGTGCATACAGAAAACGTGACCTAGTCTATCCTCAGTGAAGGATTCAGTCCCCAACGTTTGTAATACCATAACGTGACCTAGTCTAACCTGGGCGAAAGATGCATATTCTCCAATGTGTGCAATACGCAGAATGTCAGGGCCTCGGCCACGGATGCGGTCTCAAACGCATGCACTACGCAAAACGTTGCCTATAGCATAGCGTCGGTGACGGATGTAGTCTCCAACGTGTGCACACGGAAAACGTGAACTAGTCTAACCTCAGTGAAGGATTCAGTCCCCCAACGTTCGCAATACCCATAACGTGACCTAGTCTAACCTGGGCGATCGATGCATATTCTCCATATTCTCCCACGTGTGCAATATACAGAATGTGACCTAATGTAGCCTCGGCCACGGATCCGGCCTCAAACGCATGCACTACGCAAAACGTTGCCTATAGCATAGCGTGGGCGACGGATGGAGTCTCCAACGTGTGCATACAGAAAACGTGACCTAGTCTATCCTCAGTGAAGGATTCAGTCCCCAACGTTTGTAATACCATAACGTGACCCAGTCTAACCTGGGCGAAAGATGCATATTCTCCAATGTGTGCAATACGCAGAATGTCAGGGCCTCGGCCACGGATGCGGTCTCAAACGCATGCACTACGCAAAACGTTGCCTATAGCATAGCGTCGGTGACGGATGTAGTCTCCAACGTGTGCACACGGAAAACGTGAACTAGTCTAACCTCAGTGAAGGATTCAGTCCCCCAACGTTCGCAATACCCATAACGTGACCTAGTCTAACCTGGGCGATCGATGCATATTCTCCATATTCTCCCACGTGTGCAATATACAGAATGTGACCTAATGTAGCCTCGGCCACGGATGAGTCTTGAACCCGTGCACTACGCAAAACGTTACCTATAGTATAGCGTCGACGACGGATGGAGCCCCCAACGTGTGCATACGGAAAACGTGCCCTAGTCTAACGTCAGTGAAGGATTCAGTCCCCAACGTTTGTAATACCCATAACGTGACCTAGTCTAACAAGGGCGACAGATGCATATTCTCCAACGTGTGCAATACACAGAATGTGACCTAATGTAGCCTCTGCCACGGATCCGGTCTCAAACGCATGCACTATGCAAAACGTTATCTATAGTTTAGCGTCGGCGACAGATGGAGTCTCCAATGTGTGCATACGGAAAACGTGACCTAGTCTAACTTCAGTGAACGATTCAGTCTCCCAACGTTTGCAATACCCATAACGTGACCTAGTCTAACCTGGGCGACAGATGCATATTCTCCAACGTGTGCAATACGCAGAGGGTGACCTAATGTAGCCTCGGCCACGGATCCGGTCTCAAACGCATGCACTACGCAAAACGTTGCCTATAGCATAGCGTCGGCGACGGATGGAGTCTCCAACGTGTACATACGAAAAACGTGCCCTAGTGTAACATCAGTGAAGGATTCAGTCCCCAACGTTTGTAATACCCATAACGTGACCTAGTCTAACCTGGGCGACAGATGCATATTCTCCAACGTGTGCAATACGCAGAATGTGACCTAATGTAGCCTCGGCCGGGGATCCGGTCTCAAACGCATGCACTACGCAAAACGTTGCCTATTGGATAGCGTCGGCGACGGAGGGAGTCTCCAACGTCTGCATACGGAAAACGTGAGCTAGTCTAACCTCAGTGAAGGATTCAGTCCCCCAACGTTTGCAATACCCATAACGCGACCTAGTCTAACCTGGGCGACAGATGCATATTCTACAACGTGTGCTATACGCAGAATGTGACCTAATGTAGCCTCGGCCACGGATCCGGTCTCAAACGCATGCACTACGCAAAACGTTACCTACAGTATAGTGTCGGCAACGGATGGAGTCTCCAACGTGTGCATAGGGAAAACGTGACGTAGCCTAACCTCAGTGAAGGATTCAGTCCCCAACGTTTGTAACACCCATAACGTGACCTAGTGTAACCTCGGCAACAGATGCATATTCTCCAACGTGTGAAATACGCAGAATGTGACCTAATGCAGCCTCGGCCGCGGATCCGGTCTCAAACGCATGCACTACGCAAAACGTTGCCTATAGCATAGCGTCGGCGACGGCTGAAGTATCCAACATGTGCATACGGAAAACGTGACCTAGTCTAACCTCAGTGAAGGATTCAGTCCCCCAACGTTTGCAACACCCATAACGCGACCTAGTCTAACCTGGGCAACAGATTCATATTCTCCAACGTGTGCAATACGCAGAATGTACCCTAATGTAGCCTCGGCGACGGATCCGGTCTGAAACGCATGCACTACGCAAAACGTTGCCTATAGCATAGCGTCGGCGACGGATGGAGTCTCCAACGTGTACATACGGAAAACGTGCCCTAGTCTAACATCAGTGAAGGATTCAGTCCCCAACGTTTGTAATACCCACAACGTGACCTAGTCTAACCTGGACGACAGATGCATATTCTCCAGTGTGTGCAATACGCATAATGTGACGGCCTCGGCCACGGATGCGGTCTCAAACGCATGCACTACGCAAAACGTTGCCTATAGCATAGCGTCGGCGACGGATGGAGTCTCCAACATGTGCATACGGAAAACGTGACCCAGTCTAACCTCAGTGAAGGATTCAGTTCCCCAACGTTTGCAATACCCATAACGTGACCTAGTCTAACCTGGGCGATAGATGCATATTCTCCAACGTGTGCAATACGCAGAATGTGACCTCCCAAGCAGCACACAATATTGGACCCATATTGGCTGGTCATTGGCGATACGGGTCCAATATGGGACCCGTTTCGCCAAGATTTTCCCCATATTGGCTGAAAATGGGCAATATGGGCCCCATATTGCCCAGTTTCAGCCAATATGGGGAAAATCCTGGCAATATGGGCCCCATATTGCCCACTTTGAGCCAATATTGGGAAAATCTTGGGAATATGGGCCCCATATTGCACGCGTACACCCCATATTGACTGAACAGGGTACGTAGCCGTGTTGTACAAATGCCCAAGCAGCACGGCAAGATTGAACGTTGAAGCGGTGAAATACCCTATTCACTACATCGTTACATTCAACAACTTCCCGCAGATGATACACATTGTTCGAAACATTCAACGTACTTGGCATTCCCAACGTAAAGTTCGCTAGAGTTCGACACCTCAACATTCCACGTCTTGAAAGTCGCCGCCATCTTCCTTCGCGATGCCAATGCCAATCGGTCGAGCCGACTGTGAGCAAGCGAGTTGTTTGAGCGTAATCACGCGTCCTACAACTAATGCGCATGCGCGACAGCCCGAACGGACGTTTCATAGGGCTAAAATGTCGCTGGGTGCTGTAATGGTAACGAAATTGCGGCAGGTCAAGTAAAAAACACAATGTTTGATAAGAAGGAATGGCTGTTCTGTAAAGTTAGGTGATTTCAAGTTGCTGCAAGCAGTGTAAATTGCTCTGGCGTGTGTCCGTCACCGCCACGAAAGTGTTTCGCTGCTTTGTATTCTCGGAGCGGGTGTGGAAATTGTTAGTCCACAGAATATTGCAATCCCAATGAAGGTTTCTGAGGGATCTTAGGTATTGGCAGTTCTGTGGGACTGCTTGTGATCTTCAGCGCGGGCGTAGCACCTGTTCTTCGTTTTTCTTTTGTGTTTGGGCAATGCCGTGTTTCTTTCCTTTTTCTCGTTTTTTTTTTTTTGCAGTGATGCGAACGTGGATTAATTAGATCCGCAGAAATAAAAAAGCAAAAATCATACCAAAGTAGTGAATATTATACAGCATAATGCTTTATTATTACACGGGCTCCCCGTAGGTGTTATCACAGAAATATTGGCAATATTGGCGCAAAATGGGCTTGCCAATATGGGCAGCCCATATTGGACCAATATGGAGCCTGGTTGCACTCCCCATATTGGTCCAATATTGGCAGCCCATATTGGGCCAATATTGGCAATCTTGGCAACCCATATGGGTCCAATATTGGACCAATATTGGCGTGCTGCTTGGGCTAATGTAGCCTCGGCCACGGATGCGGTCTCAAACGCATGCACTACGCAAAACGTTACCTACAGTATAGTGTCGGCGACGGATGGAGTCTCCAACGTGTGCATAGGGAAAACGTGACGTAGCCTAACCTCAGTGAAGAATTCAGTCCCCAACGCTTGAAATACCCATAACGTGACCTACCCTAACCTCGGCGAGAGATGCATATTCTCCATATTCTCCAACGTGTGCAATACGCAGAATGTGACCTAATCTAGCCTCGGCCACGGATGCGGTCTCAAACGCATGCACTACGCCAAACATTGCCTATAGCATAGCGTCGGCGCCGGATGGAGTCTCCAACGTGTGCATACGGAAAACGTGAGCTAGTCTAACCTCAGTGAAGGATTCAGTCCCCCAGCGTTTGCAATACCCATAACGTGACCTAGTCTAACCTGGGCGATAGATGCATATTCTCCAACGTGTGCAATATGCAGAATGTGACCTAATGTAGCCTCGGCCACGGATCCGGTCTCAAACGCATGCACTACGCAAAACGTTGCCTATAGCATAGCGTCGGCGACGGATGGGGTCTCCAACGTGTGCATACGGAAAACGTGACCTAGTCTAACCTCAGTGAAGGATTCCGTCCCCCAACGTTTGCAATACCCATAACGTGACCTAGTCTAACCTGGGCGATAGATGCATATTCTCCAACGTGTGCAATACGTAGAATGTGACCTAATGTAGCCTCGGCCACGCATGCGGTCTCAAACGCATGCACTGCGCAAAACGTTACCTACAGTATAGTGTCGGCGACGGATGGAGTCTCCAACGTGTGCATAGGGAAAACGTGACGTAGCCTAACCTCAGTGAAGGATTCAGTCCCCAACGTTTGTAATACCCATAACGTGACCTTGTGTAACCTGGGCGACAGATGCATATTCTCCAACGTGTGCAATACGCGGAATGTGACCTAATGTAGCCTCGGCCACCGATGTGGTCTCAAACGCATGCACTACGCAAAACGTTACCTATAGTATAGCGTGCACTTTTTTGTGTATTATCTCCGCGAAGCAACTGTGGCTATGAGCGGCGTACAGATGTGGACAGATGGAGAGAGGACAGCAGGAAGGAGTGGGGGACAGGGGGGTTAACTAACCTAACTAGGGGTGACGGATGCACATTCTGCAATGCGTGCACTACGCTAAACGTGACCTAATATAACATCGGCGTCGGATGCACATTCTCGAACGTGTGCAATACGAAAAACATGACCTAATCTAACCGCGGCGACGGATTCAGTCTCTATCGTGCGTTACACGTTAGACGCGACGTAATCCAACTTGGGCGATGGATACAGTGTACGACGTGAGCAATACGCAAGACGCGACTTAATCTGATCTAGGGGACGGTAACGTTTCTAATACGCGAAACGCGTCCTAATCTACCCGAGGCGACGGATACGGATCCGAACGTGTCCAATACGCAAATCGCGACCGTGCCAAACCTCGGCGAAGGATGCGGTCTCCAACGTGTGAACACGCAAAACGCGACTTAATCTCACCTCGGCGTCGGATGTAGTCCCCAGCGTGTGCAATACGTAAACCGTGCCATACGAGTATGCTTCCCGAAAATGCCCCAGCTGAATAATTCGGAAACGGCTGACGCCAGCGAATAACTTTGTTTTCGGTAAACATCCATGAGACATCGACCAAAAGCGGACCAGTGAGTGGCTCATTTACATACAGGCATTAATTAAAAGGCTTAACGCTTAAATTTTACCACGGACGCTTTCAGCACCTGTGCCGTAGCGATTGGGACTTTAAGCGAAAAACATTCGTCCCCCTCCCCCGAAAAAAAAAAAGAAAACGCGTCGACACCTCTTGTGCGTAGTAGCGCGCAGCGATGCGCTCTTCCTCTGAGGTAACAGTCGCGGGAGACGTCTTTTGCGTCACTCAGAATGGTATCGTTTTGTCTTCAGACTCGTTGAAAGCAGGAGGTGCACGGCTTTCTTTTTTTACATTCATTCCATCTGTTCCATTCCGGTTCCATCAAGGTGTCACGCGTGTCTAGGAGCGAATGACGTGGGGAGGGCATATTTTAACAGCATAGAAATAAACTACGGTATACACTATTAAAACAGAACAATGCGCGGTGGTAGTAGCGATGAAAGAGCAGCAGAGCTGCTGAAGAGCTGAAACAGTTCGTATTATGCATAGTGTGTCCAAAATAGGCGTACACCTCCTCTTTCCTACAAGTCAGGAGACACGAACGATATAATTCTGAATGACCTTTGGCTCTGCCCTTATGAAAATGGATTTTTCCTTCCACTTGTTTGCAGACTACTTGTTTCCTGTCTTGACAGTGTGTTGACTTTGACTTCTTGTTGATCAAGTCAACAGGAATTGCTATTGACATCATTTTTACAATCCCTTGAACTACCTCATGTGTACCTTCTGTGGACAAGGTATATAGATGTCGCTGTTGACAGTTTGTGGACTTTCTATGCGCCTATGTAGCAAGTACTTATTTCAACCTTTTTTTTTACATAGATGAATTACGTATTATTAATTACTGCATTATCGGACAGTAATGTCCACAGAGGTCGACCTCAAGGGGGCACCGAGCATCCCATAAGGGGGGGGGGGGTATATGTATATAGAGACATACTGCTCTATTCATTGGGAGACAAGCTGGGTAATATCAGCAATTTTTGGGTGTGTTGTAAAAAACCATGTGGGGTGTACACCACTCCTGGGAGGTGGAGAGGTCCGTGCTATCGGCTCTCTAAACAAAGCAGTATTTGGATCTGACCTTATAATTAAATGTAGCAGCTTGAACGCAACTTTGCCACCTTTTAACTACATTATTAAAACACTAAATAAATTTTCGATGGCTTTGAAAACGGTTCCTCGTATTATTTATACTTCAGTTCAGTACACAATATATTTCCAACTTATACGACCACATGAGGATCATGCGCATGCGACAGGTTTGCTGCACATTTTGATTCTGCGTCTCCGTCCCTCGCCCTCGCCTCATCATGAAGGAGTCATCGCCATTAGCATCATCGGAATGTCGTTGGGACGGTTGCAACATGTTTCAATTGTCTCAGGCTTTCAGCGTTCGCTCGTCAATTACAGAACAAAGGAGGATATGATTTTGCGTCGTAAGAGGTAAGCTGTGTGATAGAAGTGTCATGTGTCATCAAGCTTCACTTATATTCATACGATGACTGTTGTGCTGTAGGTTTTTGCTGTTCGTTTCGAGCAGCGGCTGCGGTCTTGCGTCCCGTCAGGTAAGTGTACAAGTATATCATTTCGTGGCCGGTGTTGGTTCTGCTAATTTCATTCTCCTTTTTGCAGGCCATGAAAGAACAAAGGAGGATATCATTTTGCGTCGTAAGGGTTAAGCTGTGTGATCAAGCTTCACTTGTATTCATACCATGACTGTTGTGCTGTAGGGTTTTGCATGTTTCGAGCGGCGGCAGCAGTTTTGCGTCCCGTCAGGTAAGTGTATAAGTATCAGTTCGTGGCTGGTGTTGATTGTGAACCAAATTTGTTGTTGCTATGACCATTCTACTCGGTTTTACTCACTTGTCTTTGAACATTACTAATTTGCGATTGAACGCCCTATTCAGACACATTTCTCTCCAGCGCTGAGAGACATCGCTTTCGCCGAAATTCAGTGAATTTTGAAGTCCACCGTTATCGTGGGTCACCAGAAGAATTCGGACTGCAACCCGTCATTGACTGTCTATTGTGCGACGCGACACTCTGTGGCATAAAGCATGCGTACGTGTGGAATACTTCGCTACTGTGTGCGCGGGATGTTTTGTATGATTGTGTCGACACTGGATACCACTTTCAAGGTATGCATTTTCGGAATAGAATAGATACATATATAGTTTTGCAGTACTTCATTTCGTGTATTTTATGTGTGTTGCGATTGAGTGAACAATAGAACGGAGAAATTTAACTTCGCTCAAGTCACAGAAAGTCCACAAAAAGTCTTCACATCATACGGGGATGGCGTTAATCGAGCTTCAGTAAATCATGTATCTTCCTCGATTAAGAAGAATATATACCGAGTGCCTCACGTAACGGTCGCCAAGCCTTTTAAAAAAGAACGAAGGTAGTTTCGTGGGTGACGCCGACTCATTGATAGCCGAGTCACAACAAAGTCAACAGAGAACTTGAGATCACATTTAACAAGACTTACACATCAAGGTCACACGAAATTTGTGTAACGTATATGGAGAGTCTACAGGAACACCTGTTACCTTGCTGTGAATAATTGTTAACAAGACTTAAAGTTCCATAAGTCAACATAAAATCAATATGTCAGGTAAACACAAGGCTAATAGAAAGTCTACTGAATGTCTGTGCTCTCTGTTGACTAAGTTCTGTAGAATGGAAACAAAAGGTCAACAGCCATTTTTGTAAGGGATGGACGTTGCTGTGTGGTCAAGCTTTGTTTTAACATTGTTGGTAACAACCGATGTTATCTGACCACGTTACTGGTTGAAGGGTCTCTATCAAAGGAATCGTTTTTAAACGAAATGAAGTGAATGAACAGCTCTTGCTCCCTGTATAAAGTAATGTAAGTGGACCATACCTGGTACTGGACGTCACTCCCCTGAGCAGCTGAGTGAACGGGGAACAGGGTGCTGTCCCTGGGTAGTTTCTAAAGCGTAAAGAGAGGAAAATTCTGATAACAACTGCGATGCGATTCCCATGTCAGGGGATTGCAATCTATACGATGCGGTACCAATCATTAGTACAGTGCTGGACAAAAGTTTACGGAACACGCTCCGGCGCATTCCTTCCTCAGAGTGACACGCTAGCAGCGAATGGGACCGTACGGACTTAGACGTGTGCCTGGGTAACCCAGCCACCTGTTTTCTAGTGCGTACGGTACATTGGCTGCTAGCGTGTCACTCTGAGGAAGGAATGCGCCAGAGCGTCTTCCGTAAACTTTGTCCAGCACTGTACTAATGATTGGTACCATAGCGTGTTACCAATCATTACGGTAACATAATGAAACAATACATTTGTGTCCGAAAGTCGGTGTTACCTACTTAGGCTTTTCTCATACATCCACATCTGTGCCCTCGTTAAGTATTTCAAACGATCTAACCCCGATTCCCCTAGCGTTGTATAAGAAGTCAGTTTGTCCCATTCTTCCTGTATGGCCTCTGCTGCTGTGATTAGTATGCACTTTGAGCTGCCTTGCCTTTCTGTATTTTGATGGTTTTGTTGTTAATTTTCTAAATCCTCTCTTTCTTGCTTGTTCGTGTGTGATACTGTGTTCGCTATATATTCCTTATATACAGGGTGTTTCACGAAAAATGAGTGTAGTAAAGGAGTAAAAGTTTTTAAAAAATCCCCACCGCACACCAAAAAGACGGACTTCATAGTGTTACCAGTGGTGTGAGGATACTGAAACTATTTTTGTTTTGTAATTAATTAAGTGAACTTAATTAGTCAGTTTTTTAATTATAAGAATTAGAGTCAAAATGTCAATGAGAAAGTTGTAGCAGGCGACACAACGACACGAAACTCGTTGATTGCAACTTTATATCTCTACCGGATCATTTTTCCGGGCTCCAAAGACGACCTTTCGGGTTTGCAAAAAACCGACGCGGAGCTGTCGCAGACGCGCGAGGAGCGCCGGATCACAAAGCTCTCGAGGGCCCAGTTATCGAACGAACACTAGTCACAGGCTATCGATACCTGTGGTACCATTCCAAAAGCTTCTTTTGGGGGCGGGAAGTGTACGGGAACGTATCTGCCGAGTGATAGGCACCGGTGGTATGAAGGACACCTTTTTCTATTTTGTTTTTGAGGCTGACACGGGGCAAAATAGGCGTAGCGGCTATTGAAGATGAAGTGTACCTTTGGCGCGAGCTCCGGTGCTTCGAGATCATGATCATTCATTCCGAGCTGGTGGGCCGAGTAAACACCCTCTGCTGTTCATTCAACTTGTGGGACTCCGTCTTTTTACCCACACATTGGTGACTCGAACCAGAAACATTGGCCTGCCGTCATCAGCCACGTCATGCCTGATCTGAGTTCCGGTTTTAGCACTTGCGACTCCGACGGCGGTAACTTCAGCGACTACAACTCCGACACCAGGGGCCCTATCCTCGTCGAAGCAATCGACGTCGATTACTTTAAATCTCTTCTGTCATTGGTGCACAATCGAAAAAGGCGTGAATAATAAAAGTGGTTGATACCTTTTATCAACCAAAGGCCCAACGTGTTATCTTGCAAAGCGACCCGCCTTATCGATGTTTCCTCCTGAGAATCCGAAAGCCACACCTGTGATCTGCCCGCCCTGCCTTGTTGCCTCGGTTCTTTGGTGTCGGAAACGGAAAACTCTACCGGCGTAAAACTAAATTTCGTGGAAAATGCGCGAAAAAGCACGCTCGTAATTTCCTTTTTTGCTGTTTGCCATTTTTCATGACGCACAGGTGTGCAAGACGGCACACTGCGGCTGCGAAGGAAAACTAGGTATAAATTTCCATTGAAACGGGCGGGGTCTAAGGGCGGAGTATTTCGTGGCAGCCCCACCCTACAGCTTGTGACGTAAAGTAATCGAGGTCGATTAGTTTTGACGAGGATAGTGCCCCTGCTACCACTGCGGAATCCACGGCGCCGGCTTTTTCCACTTGGTAAGCGACTATGGTTCTTCGATTGCCGCCATATTGGGCACACACCTCAACTCTGGTTTGCCCAGGCAGACTCACAGTTCGCCACGCGCTACGTCGATTCCCAAATAATCAAGTACGGTTATGTCATCGGAGCCTGGCTTGCGGATACAGCTACGTAGATACGCGACATCATCTTGCAGTCACCACTCGTCACTCCGTACGATACTTTGAAGAGTGAGTTGATCTCAAGAACTACCATGTCCGCGCAGCGACGGCTGTAACAGCTGCTCACATATGAAGTACTCGGGGATCAGAAACCCACCCAGCTGCTGCGACGAATGCGTGCCCTGGTTGGAGAGCCTACTCTGGACCCTTCCCTCATTTAAGAGCTTTTTCTGCAGCGCTTGCCAGTTGAGACCCGTCGCATATTAGCCGTGGCAGGCACTGCCACCCTGGACGACCTCGCAAGGCTGGCAGATAGTGTTATCGACTTGACTCCTCCACTATATCGGACGGCGGCTCCAGTCAAGCAGCCGTCGGACCATAACCTCCCTGATGAAGGTTTCTCCGGCATCGCAGCCACCATGGCGACCGTGACTGCAAGCCGAGCGTGAATGCAGCGATGGCCGATTTGACAGCGATCGTGGCCTGCATTTCAACTCTGAAACGATCACCCCAGTATTATAGACGTTCGCACGATCGGCGACGAAGCTCACCAAACCGGATGCGATCTCCCTCACCTGCTATTCATCCGCTCTCGGCCACTAGCTCTTTCTGCTGGTACCATTATAAGTTCGGTGCAAGGGCTCAGCAATGTCGACCCCCGTGCAATTGGCCGGCCCCACTAGCAACTCAAGGCGGCAGCAGCTGGTGTCAACGAAACCCGCATCTTCTTCATTCAGGACAAAATGACCAACACAAGATTCCTGATAGATACCGGGGCGGATGTCAGCATTGCATTCTCTTGGCAACGGCGTCCTGAACTGAATTAGACTCCATGCCGTAAACGGTATATCCATCCCGTCTTTCGGGTGCCGTTCTCTCACCTTAGACCTTGGCCTGCGTCAAATGGGTTTTCGTCATTGCTGCGATCCTCTACGCCATCATGGGAGCTGATTTTCTGCGCCATTTTGACTTGATGGTCGGTGCCAAACGCCAGCGACTCGTCGATAACGTCACCGGTCTCCGCGTTCAGGGAATTTCGAGCTCTCACCAAGCCATTAGCCCTACCACCTCGCCCCGCTACTTGGCCATCCTCGATGCTTTCCCTGACAGCACCAGCAACCCTTCTCCTGATGCACCAGTGCGTCACTACGTCACACATGACATCTCATCATTACGAAACGACCGCCAGTTCATGTGCGGCCGCGACGTCTTCCGCTAGAATGCCTGGCTATAGCTCGTAGTGAAGTCCATCACATGCTGGCCCTCGGCATTGTTCGCCCGTCTTGCAGCCCGTGGGCCTCAGTATTGCACATGGTGCATAAAAAGGGTCCCGGGGACTGGAGGCCGCGCGGAGACTTTCGTGCTCTTAACGCCATGATGGTGCCTGACCGCTACCCTATCCTGCACATCCAGGATTTTGTGGCACACCTGCACGGAGCAACTGTATTTTCAAAGGTGGATCTTATAAAAGCTTACCACCAGATTCCTGTGGAGCCAGACGAGACCCGAAGACCGCCATCACGACACCCTTCGGCTTTTTGGTGTATGTCCACATGCTATTCGACCTCCGAAATGCTGCGCAAAGCTTCCAACGCTTTATAGACCAGGCCGTCCGCGGCTTATTATTCAGCTTCGCGTATATTGATGATATCCTGGTCGCGAGCGCTTCACTAGAAGAGCATGAGACCCACTTGTGCCAACTTTTCGAGAGGCTACGGGAGTACGGCGTGGTCGTCAATGCTGCGAAGTGCGAGTTTGATGTTTCTAGCATCGACTTCCTCGGCCATCACATCGACTCGCAGGGTATTACGCCTCTTCGTGCGAAAGTCCAGGCCATCGACGACTTCCCCCAGCCCCAAACTCATCGGAGACTGCGCCAGTTTTCGGGGCTAGTCAACTTCTACCGGCTATTTCTTCCTGGCTGCACACGAGCGCTTGCGCCTTTGTTCGACCTCCTGTCTTGCTCTCCCGGGGCCTCGAAGACTCTGGGCTGGACGTCCGAAGCGGAGCAGGCATTCAATCGCATTAAGAACATTCTTTCCGACGCTACGCTGCTTGCTCATCCCATTCCCGATGCTCGCACGTTCTTGGTTGTTGACTCTTCGGCATCTGCTGTCGGGGCAGCTTTACACAAGCGAGACGTTTCCGGAAGATATGTGTCGTTGGGCTTCTTCTTGCGCAAGCTTAAGCCCGCCGAAACACGCTACAGCACTTTCGGGCGCGAGCTCTTGGCAGTCTACCTCGCCATCAAGCGCTTTCGTCATTTTCTCGAAGCAAGACAGTTCACCATCTTCACAGATCATAAGCCTTTCACCTTCGCCATCCTTTTCGGCAGCGCCTCGCACACGCCACGTGAGATACGCCACTTCGCCTTCATGAGTGAATTCACCACGGACATTCGTCATATCAAGGGTGACCTTACCCAGGTAGCCGACGCTTCGTCTAGGCCAGAAACAGCAACGGTGTGCCTGGTTCCTCCTTGTGCCATTGACTACGACGCTTTAGCCAGGACGCAGCTTGACGACAGTGATTTGGCGAACCTTTCTAGCCCAGGCACCCACTTGACTATGTCCCAGATCCCTCTACCCGTCTCGACGCAACTTCTGTCCTGTTACACGTCAGCCGGCATGCCGTAACCCTACGTTCCCCGATCTTTACATCGAGAAGTCTAGTCTTTGTCGCCTTTCACTCATTGGCTCATCCTGGCATCCGTGCTACGCAGTGTCTCATCTCTCCGGGTTTTGTCTGGTCGCGCATGCACAAAGACATTCGTCAGTGGGCTCGCACATGTTTGGCATGTCAGCGTGCGAAGGTGCAACGTCATACGATCACACCGCTGGCATCATTTCAAATTCCGGACGCCGGGTTTCGTCATGTACGTCTTGACATTGTCGGCCCCCTTCCGCTGGCCAGGCATATCTACTCACGTGTGTCGACCGTTTCGCGCGTTGGCACGAGGCATGCACTATTCCTAACATCACCACGGCCACCGTGTGTAACGCCTTCTTTGACACCTGGTTCTCGAGGTTTGATGCTTCACCCATCATTACTAGTGACCGCGGACAGCAGTTTACCTCTCGCCTATTCGCGGATGCATGCCGCTTTCTGGGCGCTCAGCATTGTTTGACAACGGCATACCATCCCTGCTCTAACGGTGTGGTCGAACGCCTCTACAGACAGCTCAAAGCTGCTTTACGAACTTCTGACGACGTCGTGCACTGGACTGAACGTTTACCGCTGGTCTTGCTCGCCATCCGGTCCGCTGTCAAGGATTCTGGGCCCTCTGCAGCTGAATTGGTGTACGGCTCGACACTACGTCTCCCAGGGGACTTTTTCGATGCCTCACGAGCGAGTCGTCACCTTCCTGACGTACGAGACTTCGCCACACGCCTCTCGCTCTTCCGTTCGACCTTCAGGCCTCCACCCACCCGCTAAGTGACCACCCGGAGGACCTTTCTCCACCCTCATCTGTCTTCGGCGACCCATGTTTTTATCAGACGCGACGGCCTCCGCAAGCCTCTACAGCCGCCCTACGATGGCACGTTCCCGGTTGAGAGCCATAGACCCAAGAGTCTCACGCTTCGCGTGAATGGGCGGTCGGAGATCGTCTCCGTCGATCGCCTGAAGCCCGAAGCCGCCTACATCAGCCCTCCCGCTCCCAATTCGACAACCTCCGCCTCGTCCCCGCTCTCCAATTCAATATCTGGCAACTCATCAGCCGGTGGCTCCTCAGCTACCCCGTTGCTTCGCCGCAGACGCAAGGTCCAGTGGACTACCTCCGACCCCATGGTGCATCACATTTGATGATTTCGACTTTTTCTCTCCCTACCTACCCATTACGTTTTTCTTCTTGTGCCCTTCTTATGATGTTCTGCTGACCGAGCTGTCACACTGTTCTTTTTTTTGGTGGGGGGGGGGGAGGGGGAGCCTTGTAGCGGCACCGGTAGAGGAAGTGTAACTTTGGCGCGAGCTCCGGTGCTACGAGATCATGATCATTCATTCCGAGCCAGTAGGCCGAGTAAAGACGTCCGCCGTTGAGATGTTGCCGTTCATTCAACTTGTGGGACTCCGTCCTTTCACCCACATAGGCAAGGGAGATAGGCGAAATTATATCTCTCGATGCAGCCTTCGCTTTCCAGCTGTAGCCCTGGCGTGCATAGTTTCACGAGCTCTTATTGACTTCTGTTTGGAAGCGACTATTGCGGCTTCACTTCGACAAAACTATGCCGTACTTTAATGAAGAAAGGGCTGATATATTAGCCTTGGGTGCAGCAGAGGGCGACAGGAGAAAAGCAGCGAGGATATTAGGATATTTCAGAGCTGGCATCCGGGACGAAGACTGCAACAATAGTACGACAGTACCAGTTATTAAAAAAGAATGAAAGCTTCAACTTTAAGTTAAGAGTTAATTAATTCAATTTCAGGTAATTAGTCGTCTTGTAGTTGCATTCTTTCTTCGAAAGGATGTCAGCATGGCCGTAGAATTCAATTGCAAAAAGGACACCTATGCTGCTCTCTCTCTATCATGCTCTATCATCTATGCTATGCTGCTCCCTTTCTTACAACAATGCTGTAGCGGATAAAAAAAAACCTGTATATTGTGACTTGTGGAGACTTGTGAGACACAATACATACACACACACACACACACACACACACACACATATATATATATATATATATATATATATATATATATATATATATATATATATATATATACTCATGGAACGATGCGACAGCACACATATATATACTCATGGAACGATGCGACAGCACCAGAGGACACGTGTTCCGCCGTGTTTGCGGCTCGTCAGCTCTGCGTAGCTGCGCATCGATCGGAATTGGCAAAGCAGGGGTCGCTCAGCGAGCAATATACACCTGGGAGGGTGACTGAGCACTCCTCAATGAAAGAAAGGGGTTCAGGCGACCGCGAAATCCAATAGGTACTAACGAAATCCGAGGCAGACAACGAAGATTAGGAAGTAGGAAAAGGGGAAGTTATTTATTTACTGGTGCAAAGTTAACGGGGAAGTCAGCGTTGCGGCGGAGGCTCCGGCTTCGTCAGAACTGAAGTGGAAAATTAAGGGGGAAGTCAACGTTGCGGCGGAGGCTCCGCCTTCGTCAGGACTGAAGGAAAGCTAGGGGGGAAGTCAACGTTGCGGCGGGGCCTCCGAAGCAACGTTGACTTCCCCCTTAACTTTCCACCAGTAAATAAATAACTCCCTCTTTTCCTACTTCCTACATCTTCGTTGTCTACCTCTGATTTTGTTAGTATGTACATAGTGTGTCATCAATTGTTTCACCTGGTGAAGTGCAGACAGATTGTGCACGAAAGCTTTTCATTCAAACTAGGTGCTACTGATCGTTTGAACTAATTCGAGACCAATATGAAACTGCAGTAACATTCACAAATGATCCACTGTAACTGCGAGACAGTCACTTTATTGCATCCAGAGTGTCGAACCGAACTAGAAACTAAACCGAAGACAAACGGCTGAAGCTCAATCGGCTGAAGAGTTTTGGGTTACCGGTTCAAATAACGGTTCAGAAACGTCGATAGGTGTAAGATCCTTCGACCATATATATTTTTCAATGTTGCTCAGAGCTGTGATGCACAGTAGCACATACAGGGTGGTCCACCAACCATGATTCATAGTAAAAAACGTATGCCCCGGAGAGACATGTGGTCAAGGGATTTTTTCTGCCAATAACCTTTGCCACATATTTGTAACATTTTTATTTCATTTCAATTGACGGAAAGTTAATTTCTTGAATTGAACTTCGAAAGTTTTCAAGGCAACCTAACGTTTTCTTTGCGGAAATGGGTTCCCCGTGGTCATTTTAGTCAGTATAGCCCATAATCCCACTCGTAATGCAATGGCAATTGCCGAAATAAATTCGCCGAAAATCCGTGGAAATGAGCCCTTGGCTTCGCCTCTTTTTTGACGGCTCGTAGTTTGAGCGCAAAACTGCGAAGAAAGGAGGTTACATTGACACGCCACACGAGAAGGGAAAGGGTTACAAGCCTTACCCACGGAACAAACACGGGCGGTGAGTGCGGGAATCAGAGCTATCTTATCAAAAATGAGGTCACCCGACGGCCCTTTCCCACCTCGTGTGGCGTGTCAATCTAACCTCCTTTCTTCGCAGCTTTGCGCTCAATCTACGGGCCGTCAAAAAAGAGGCGGAGCCAACGACTCGTTTCCACGGATTTTCGGCGAATTTATTTCGGCAATTGCCATTGCATTACGAGTGGGATTATGTGCTATACTGAGTAAAAGGACCACGGGGAACTCATTTCCGCAAAGAAAACGTTAGGCTGCCTGGGGAAATTTCGGAGTTCAATTCAAGAAATTAACTTTCCGTCAATTGAAATGAAATAAAAATGTTACCAATATGTGGCAAAAGTTATTGGCAGAAAAAAATCCTTTGACCGCATATCTCTCTGGGGCCTACGTTTTTTACTATGAATTTCTATCATGGTTGGTGGACCACCCTGTATAGTAGTCCCAAAAACGAAAGTGGGCGCGAAAGGAACGTTTTCAGGACCCGAATACGTACTGCCTCCGTAAAGAAACTCACTCGACACTATATATGATGCATTGCTGCTGTGCTGGTCTGTATGTAGTCATGCATGCGCGAGTAAAGATTTGCATTGATACATTTTGTTTCGTACGTTACTTAACAACCTGTAATTTTCAAAACGATGGAGACTCAGTTCGTGTCCACTTTCTTTCTGTTACATGTGTTCTAGTATGTTCACCCCCGAAAATACAGAAAACACTGAACAGAAAAATTAAGCTTATCGTTGTCGTCATTGCACATATATCTGCGCCACATGGTTTTTGGATTGTACGTGCAGCTTCATCGCACATATTGTGTACAACGAAACGGTACTGAACCGGTTAATCTTTTCACAAATCGGTTTAGACTGATAGACATGTTGCCCTGATGCTGAATCGGCGCTGAACCTATGTTCGGTCGCACTTCTGAGCCCGAACCTGAACCGAACCGATAAAATTTTCGGTTCGACACTCTGACGGCATCAATAGTACGTGAAGGAAATGTGGGACGTACCGAGCTGCTGCTCTTTTCCGAAAAGTCTCCAACGAACGTCGGATTGGTGGCTTCCGGCTAAATTAAACAGAGAAAGTACATGTGACTGTCACTAGACAGACAGTACACCAAGTACATGACGTGAATCATGTGTACGTTCAGGATTATACAAACGCCAGCGTACATCTAATTTGTGTATGACCTTATGTGCGTGTGGCACAGAACCGTACATACAGAAAGGAGCAGTTTGGCTAACGATCCAAAAATCACAAGAGAAAATAAAGTGAAAGTACGATCAAGATCATTTTGTACAACTATATTTTTTATTTCTCTCAGTATAGCTTAGTTCTGAATTCGTGCCATCAACTCCATGACTGATGGCACCAACTGATGGGTGCACCGCGTGAGGACCGTCGGGACCTCGCTTACCGCCCTGTAGTAAAAGACCGTGCAATGAAAACACAAAGAAACAAGGACCTGTGTGATGTAGCTGCTTCAAAGTACGCATGGTACCCTCTGGTCCTCCTGACAGTAAGAGCACTGCGCGGCGTAATGCCCGATTACACGTCGTTTACTTACGACACATACCGATTACTTACATCGTCTACCTTTATAAAGCTTAAAATTGTGACACTAGGTCATCATCAAAGGAATTGGGCTACACTCTTAAAAATGAGTTTCATCACATAGCACGCTTCTAGCCAACCATAATCTCGAATGATATTGTTATCTGCCCGGATTTGTTGAAAACGGGAGGCATACGCCTTTTTTGTGACACTTATGCTGTTCATAATTGTCACAAAAAAGGCGTACGCCTCCCGTTTTCAACAAATCAGGCCTGATAATGATATCATTCGAGATAATGGTTGGCTAGGAGCGTGCTATGCGGTGAAACTCATTTTTAAGAGTGTACGTCAGTTATTTGTGGCCTTGCGCGCAATTCTGCGAGATCACCCAGCATCAGGGAATATCTCACAGCTACAAGCGTTGCTAGCAGTGGAGGTAGTCCATCAAGATCACCCCCAGCCGAACGGACCTGGACAATAAAGATGAAGCATACAGCCTAAAGATGCAGCCTGTTTCCAGTGGAACTAAACAGTGTAAAGCAGGATGACAACCGAAAGGCACAGAGACAGACAAGGCACACACACACAGGTCCTCAAACACAGCGATGGTCATTGATTTGGCCACTCAACTTATATGCCCAAAAATCGTCAGGGGGGGGGGCAGAAGCGATGAGGGGCGGATTACGTTGGTTTACGCAAACTTATGAACAGCTAAGGTGAAGGGAATCTTCTCACTCACAGCTTTGTGGAGGACATTATTTTTATCTCTAATGTGATCTCCCCTTCCATGGAGAATGTATTGCAATCGTCTTTGCTGCGGCCCCTGAGCCGCATACTTCTCCTGGGCCTGATAGCATTACCTACAAAGCACTCCAGAATCTCCCTCAGTATGCCCGCAGCACACTGCTGATGATCTACAACCGTTGCTGGCGAGATGGAGTAGTCCCAGATGATTGGAAGCTTGCTATGGTGGTGCCTCTCTTGAAGCCGGGCAAATCCCCGCACGCTCTGGACGCCTTTCGTCCAGTCGCTCTTACCAGTTGTGTCGGGAAGGTTATGGAGCGCATGGTGTACGCCCGCCTGAACTGGTACTTTGAAACAACACGATTTTACCCTGAGGTAATGGCCGGATTCCGCCAAGGAAGATCAGCCATCGACAATGTGATAGCTCTCGTTTCCTCTGTGCAACAAGCGAAGTCGGAAGGACTCGTCAGTGCTGCCCTGTTTCTTGACGTCGCAAAAGCCTACGACAGTGTTCTTCACAGCGTAGTAATTGCATCACTTCAGGGAGCCGGGCTGGGTGGCTGCACACTCTCATGGCTACGCGATTTTCTTTCGGACAGATTCTTGTTTGTCCGCACGCGAGAGGGCGATTGTGCCACGTACCCTGTGCGCCGAGGCGTTCCGCAGGGCAGTGTTCTGAGCCACCTCTTGTTCAATGTCATAATGGCACACCTGCCCCTTCAACTGCCTAACCATACCCACATCACCATATATGCGGATGATATTTGCATATGGACTTCTGCTGTGCGGCGGGATACCATACAACGCCGCCTGCAATCTGCTCTAGACGCTACTGTGTCATATCTCGCTGATCGAGGGCTATCAGTATCGCCAACCAAAACCGTGGCTATGGCATTCACGCGGCGCTCATTCTGCAGCTACCCCCTCTTCTTGACAGGATCAAGACTGCCGTTTGTTGCCTGGTACAAGTACCTTGGTGTCATCATTGATCGGGGTCTGACATGGTCTCGACAGATTACTGCCCTCGGTGCCACCACAGGCTCTTATGTTAACGTGCTGCGCCGCCTCAGTGGGTCTTCTTGGGGTCCTTCTTGCACCGACCTCCTCCAAGTACACAACTCTCTTATAATGGGCACTTTACGCTACTGCTTGCCTGTGTTGCACGGTATTTCCCCGTTCAAGGAACGGCAACTACTGAATCTTCAAGCTCGTAGCCTGCGCACT
Organism: Ornithodoros turicata; assembly: GCF_037126465.1. Lineage (NCBI taxonomy): Eukaryota > Metazoa > Arthropoda > Arachnida > Ixodida > Argasidae > Ornithodoros > Ornithodoros turicata. The sequence continues at coordinate 39,633,064 of NC_088205.1, read as the reverse complement.
TGCTTGGGAGTTCCGAAGACTACGGAAACCTTCTCTGCTATCGCCGAGGCGCGGGTTCCTTCCGTGCTTATCATCCGGGACACGTCAACTCTCCAAACTTACACACGCTGTCTTGTACGGCACCCATGTCACCATCTTCGGGATGTTACGCAGCATTGCCCTGCTTCTGCGTACGGCCAAGCTGTTCTGCGACTACAGGGACAAATCCCACCATCGCATACCGTGGCCTCCTATACAGAGCCGCTGTGGACCTTTAGTCTGCCCCCAGTGCACACATCTGTTCCTGGTCTCCCGAAAAAGAGCCATGTCCCAGCTGTTGTGGCATGCCAACTAACGCTGCAACATCTCTACTCCCTGCACGCAAATCGAATGGAGATTTACACTGACGGCTCGGTGGCATCCGATGGGTCATCATCTGCATTTTACATTCCTGAGGAAGCATACGAACGCGGTTTCAAGCTGCTGCCCACACTTTCATCAACCGAAGCAGAAGCCGTTGCTATTTTATCTGCTCTGCGGTACATCTCTTCGTCGACACCAAGAGCGTGGACTATCCTTTCGGATAGTAAGTCAGCCTTGGAGGCCGTGGCATCGTATTCGCCCAAAGTTATCAATGACATCTACACGGAGATCGTTTGCCTGCACGCCAAACTATCGTCTCTAGGTCACAGTGTGTGGTTCCAGTGGATTCCGGGCCACGTTGGTGTCTTGGGGAATGCCATCGCCGATTCTGCGGCCAGGTCTGCTCGTGCTGCTGGGCCTGGCACTTCTGTCCAACTTACCCAGTCTGCCTGTCAGCTAGCCATTCGCCGATACTGCAGAAATAGCTCTCAGGCCTTCTTTCAAGACGCTGCCAGGACCAACCCTTTTCTGCACTCGATTGACCCTACGATGACCCACACACTGGTAGGCCGCTACCCCAGGGAGGAAGAGTCCCTGCTTCATAGGCTGCGATTGAATGTGGCGCGGACTCCACTGCTCCTCTTTAAGATGGGCCACCTTTCGTCGCCCAACTGCCCCACCTGTCATGTTGAAGGAGACATCCCGCACTTACTCCTCTACTGCACTTGTTACCACCAACATCGTCTTCTCCTACGGTCGCGCATCGCTCGCCTGACGGTTTCGGACTTATCTCTAGCTACGCTGCTCGGCCCCACACAATACAGTCAGGTGACAAAGGCACTTGCCCAGTTTCTGCGGTCCTGTGGCCTTCTGGGTGAACTGTGACCAGTTTCATGTTTGTTTTCCTCTTTGTTCTTTTGTTTTTCTTTTTGTTTGCCTTATTTTTCCCCTTTTTTCCTGGGAATAGCAAGCCGCCATACCGGTGGCTAACCTTTCCCTCTTATTTTTTTTTATATATAATAAACATATCCCCCCCCCCCCCCCCCTGAGCTAAAGTTTTCGAGTGAACAAACCACGCAAGGCAAACTTAAGTTGCTGGACAATTTTCTGGAACCCTGGACTTCGCTGGTCTTACGGTAAGGAGTATGCTAAACAAATACTGCCTGGTGCAACCAACAAATCATTGCGAACAGTGCCATGAAATTACTTTGTGCATCACGATGTTTATTCGTGCAGTGATGTAAGGCGTCATAACGTTGCCGTAATTTCATATTTGCATGCGGATTCACACAATATTCTTGCCGTTACGAAAAGTTTTGGCGCAAACAGCCTTCTCTAATACTTTCAACTTTAGTCGTCTTGCTGCCGTTGGTCCCAGCACCAAAACTGTGGTGTAAAGCACGGAGAGCTTTTGTTACCATGCAAACAGATGGTTGTCTATTCAATACTGCTTGAATGAGTCTTTACGTATGTTGGACAAACAGGTTGCTGTTTGAATAAGCGCATTCGGGATCATTCCGGCAATGTTCAAAAGATGTCTGTTTCTGCAGAGCTCGTTATTCACCTCAAGAAATGTCAAGGCCGGAAACCCAGATATTTTTAACAGTAAACATAACTGTATTTGCATTGGAACCTTGAAGACGTTGAAGAGCCATGCATTTTCAGTAGCATTATCATTAACTCGTACAGAACTCAAGTAAAACTCGTACATGTGGTAGAGCGCATAAAGTACCCTACGCGGTAAACATACGACATATCGTACAGTAATGAACGGAACACCTGGGGTAAAATAAGGGACACCCGCACAACGCCAAACGGGCCATTTATAGTAGGCGAACAGAGCGTCCGAACAACATGGATTAAACCATTCCTCCCAAAAATACAGAAGAGCGGAAAATACGATGACAAACGGACGAATGTATGGCAATACCATGCAGGAAAATATATCCGTTTTTCTGCGGCTTTTTAACTAGTGTAGGTATATTACGACACAATAAAAGACTCATTCAGATTTGTTATGACATGAACTAAAACAGATTCTTGCGCCTCGGCCTCGAGTACGATGTTCAGTGAGCTATTTACAACCTCTGCTGCATATAATGGATGCGTAGGAAACAGTTACTGTAAGAAATTGGACGACGATAACGTGTCCCCGATCACCTGTCAGGTGTTCCTGGCACCTGCGCGCGTGTTCGATTTGTTTCTTCCTTTTATGACGGCCACATCCCGGCCACATCCCGGCCACATCGAGCAAATAAACCGCTCTTTCTACCGTTGAAGTAGTTCTTTTCTACACGAATTTTGGTGCCGAAACCCGGGAGCCCCGTCTTTCCTGGAACCCACTCTGGAACCTACTTCTCTCTCGGGAACCCAAGTCTCTTCTGGAATATTAGCGAAAGAGCTCTTCAACGATGGACCGCCTTCGAAAACTACGTGCCCCGGTTCGGTCACGAATCACGAAGCTGGCTGATGAAATCAAAGAGATTCTCAGTACCGAATGCCCTTCACGTCCAGACCTCGAGTTGAAGCTTTCTCTCCTTACCGCGAAGGCCACCGTACTCGCAGGTATGGACAGCGAAATAGCGGCGCTGGTCGACGATCAAGAGATTGATGCTGAGGCGCAAGGATGCGATCAGTACCTGGAAACTATCGCTCAGGCAACACTCAGTGCCAATCGACACCTCTCGCAATGCGTCGTACAGTTGCCTTCAAGCGCCCATGACAGGCCATCCATCTCTAACGGAACAGTGGCCCCACGTCCTCCCGCAACCGGGCCACGCTTGCCCAAACTTCAGATTGACTCGTTTGCGGGAGAGTTATCAGCATGGCAATCGTTCTGGGATCAATTCAACTCCGGTGTGCACGAGAATTCGTCTCTGCCGGCGATAGCAAAATGTCAATATCTGCGTTCGCTTGTGAAGGGAAAGGCTGAACTGGCAATAAAGGGACTCGACTTGACTGCGGACAATTATCCGGCAGCCATCAGTATCTTAAACCAACAGTTCGGCAATCGGGATCGACTCATCACAGAGCATATGGGACAGCTTTTAGAACTCCCTCATGTAAGATCATCTGACGACGTGACGAAGCTCCGCTGCCTTCATGACACTGTAAGAGTACGGATGCGGAATTTGAAGAGCTTACAAGTTCCCGAAAGCGCTTACAGCATAGTACTTATGACGGCGCTGCTACGAAAACTCCCACCGGACGTGGAGCTAGAGTATTATCGGCATCACGCGCAACAGCTATCTGGAACCGTGGCCAGGCACGTAGCAACTGAATCACGAGAGGTTCCTCCGGTAGCCGACACCGGTACTCTTGACTCTCTAATTTCCTTCCTTCAGCGAGAAATAGAGCACCGAGAACGAATGGTGCCACGGAAAAGGGAAGCTCCATTCCATCAGGTGGACTCTCTTTCATTTTGCCCGACCCCTAAAATCGCTTCTGCCGCAGCGCTCAATACCATCGCTGACTCGACAATTCGAGAGCGAAAGCCCTTTCCGTGTCTCCTTTGTGGATCCAACGATCATTCCGTTGCAAATTGCGTTATCACCTTCACCCCAGAGCAAAAGCTTGTAAAATTGCGACAAGCGGGATGTTGTTTCAAGTGTGGCAAACCACGGCATCTGGCTAAAGACTGTCGCACTGCCAAGCGACTTTCCTGTTGAAACTGTACCGGCAAGCACTTGACATCCTTGTGTTGCAAGAACGTGCAAGCTACGCATGCATCATCGGTGGATTACGCGATTAGCTCAGATCAGCATGACTTACCGCCCCCACCTCTTGGGAATCCCTTGCATGACGGCGCCGCCACCTCCATCAACGTTTCTAGTGTTCACAATGGCTCAGTCATCCTACTTCAAACGGCAAGATCATGGGTCGCAGCCCCGCGTTCCCCTAAGAGAAAGCTTATCCGTATATTGCTTGATGGAGGAAGCCAGCGGACGTTCATCCGCAAGGATGTTTCAGCACAGCTACGATGCCCCACAGCAGGTCACGAACAGCTTGCTATCTTCGCACTAGGACGCCGTGCAAATGCCGAAACCTTGTCTCGCCGGGTGCGAATGTCACTGACGCCACTTTTGGCCCACGACCATCTGGAAATAGAGGCCATTGAGTTCCAAGATATGTGTATGGGAAACCTTCCAATTCCAGCAGCCGCCGTCAGTGACCAACTCGTTGAATCTGGTATTCCCGTTGCGGACGATATTGCCTCTCGACTCGACATACCTGGCATCCCATTGCTAATAGGCTGCGATTACTACTGGCACTTCGTCACCGGCCAAGTGAAGAAATTGTGTGACGGTTTCGTGGCCGTAGAAACAATCTTCGGCTGGGTACTTCAAGGTCCCCAACCAGGAGAGCTCAAACTTTCACGTCCAGCCCCATTGGATACACATCTTCTACACGTTCAAGCTCAGGACGTAACTATAACCAAAGAACTACAAAAATTCTGGGACATTGAGCATCTCGGGATCAAGGACGACATCTCCCCCATGAGAACGGACGACAATCCGATAGTGCAACGATTTTCCGAGTCTGCGCGACTCAGTGACCAGCGTTACACAGTCCGACTTCCTTGGAGAGGTGATGTGCAACTCCTAGGCGATAAAAAGGAAGTAGCCCTGAAGCGTCTGGCTATCCTCACCCGCACTCTCCGAAGAGATAAAACACTTCTCCAAACGTATGACACGACTATCCGACAGCATCTGGAACATCATCACGCAGAAAGGGTTACCAATACATCAACTGATGCATCTCAGGCTTATTACATGCCCCACCACGCGGTCATACGCGAAGATCGTGAAACTACCAAAGTCCGAATTGTTTTCGACATAAGCTCCGAAGCACAATCATTGAACCCGGTCCTAATCTCAACCCCGGCATGCTGAAGCTATTACTCACTTTTCGCCAGGGTGTCGAACCGAAACGTTTTTCGTTCCGGTTTTCGTTCCGGTTACATCATAAACGATCCGGTACCGGTTCTGCTCCGGAGCAAAAAAATAACGGTTCATACCGGTTTTTAACCGGTTCCGCTTCTGCTAGGAATATTCATCTCCACAAAACAAAACAAAAAATCAATGTTACAAAATGTAAACCCGTTTATTCCGCATACATGGTATTTAATATTAATAGACAGCTGTGAAATTGGTAGCTCCTGGTTCCTGTAGGTTACTGTCCGTTCAAATGGGCTTTCTCCTTTCTTGAAGCACATGCTACAAACGGACTTGTTTGTCGTGATGTCATACGTAAAGTACTTTTTTGCTGGATTGGAGCGATCGCGTCCCATCCGAATGTCTGTTGCTACTGTCTAGCCAGCAAGTACCACCGCACGAGTAGGACGCAAATCGAGGAACACCTTCACTCACAAACACGCTCGACGGCTCCGTTTTATTTTCTTCGTGTCCTGTCCACAAAAGAGTTGCCACTTCGCACGGGTTTGCCCTCGCGTATACGTAACTGTATTCAACTTAGCTGCTCTCCAACAAGGGACGCGTTGCGCGACATTACCGATAAAGAAGCAGTTATGCAGCCCCCTTGAGTCGCTGTTTAATTGAGGAGAGTTTGGGGGGATCAAATTAAAACGAACACTACGGCACATTGCTAGAGAGTCACATGTACCTCTAAGTCTGTGTGCGTGCGCGAACGATAAACCATTACAAAGGGAGCCTAAGGGTCATAGTGTACCGACATACATTCCACCGTAACCGTAACCCTCGTATGGTATCCGTGACATGACTTCAGAGCACAAGACGTCTGTTTCACTCGCCTATCCGTAGTCCAAACCGGCGAAGTTTTTCTTGGACCGAAAACCGTTAAATATATATTTCGGTTTCCCTCCTGAGCGAAAAAAACGTATACGGTTTCGATTCCGTTCCGGTTCGCACCAAAATAGCGGTTTTTTTCGGTTTTCGGTTCCGGTTTTCGGTTCGCTCCGACACCCTGCTTTTCGCTTACACAGAATCGCAATCGTAGCCGACGTTGAGAAGGCTTTCCTTCGAATTCTTCTGGACGTTCAGGACCGAGACTTCCTTCGTTTCTTCTGGTATGAAACCACTCCGTCCGTAGAAGGTCAGTTGCCCCGACTCGAAATATGGCGCATGACACGCGATCCCTTTGGAGCTACGAGTAGCACTTTCCTTTTAGCTGCCACTATACATCATCATCTGCAGCACCAGGAGGTTACTTATCCATGGACGACAAGTCGACTGAAAGCACGGTTCTATGTTGATGATCTCGTCACTGGCGCCGAGGATACCCAGGAAGCCATGAAACTTTTCCGGGAAACTCTTCAGATCTTTGAAACTGCAAGCATGCCAGTCCGGAAATGGCTCACAAACAGTCCCACCCTTCAGCAAGAGTTTGAACGCTCAGGCTACACGCGAGTGTCAACTGTATCTGCTAAGGTGTTGGGCATCACTTGGCATACCGGTCGGGATGACCTGACATGCTCTCTCTCTTCCATTTCGGAGTTCCTCAAGTCCAGTCAATGTACGAAGCGCCACGTCTTACGTAGTGTCTCCCGGCTTTTTGATCCCTTCGGGTTTTTGGCGCCGTTCACGATAACCCCCAAGATTCTCTTCCAAAGCCCCTGGGAAGTAAAAACACCATGGGACGCTACCCTCACGACTGCAAGTTCAATCGTATGGAACACCTGGTGCTCAGACCTCAACCAACTTACGTCCTTTGCGCTCCCACGTATTCTCGACCCGGATAGCCCCGACCTTGTCTCAACTTTCTCGCTGCATGCCTTTTGCGATGCCAGCCCGCATGCGTATGGGGCGGTTGTGTACTTTCGCAACCCAAAGACTTGCCGTGTCACCTTCGTCGTTGCCAAATCGCGAGTGGCCCCTTTGAAACGTGAGAGCCTTCCCAGGCTAGAGCTAATGGCAGCTGTCCTTGCAGCCCGATTACTCAAGACCGTCACAGATGCATTCTCAATCGTGCGCGACAACTGCAACGCCTGGACAGATTCTATGATTGCCCTTTCCTGGATTCGGACGGCACCTTCACGCCTAACACCTTTCTTAGATATTCAACGACACGTTCCCCCTCATCTGTGGAGACACTGTCCTGGATGCGAAAACCCTGCCGACCTCCTTACCCGCGGGGTATCTGCCACAACACTAACACAGAGCTCTCTATGGGTATCCGGCCCTCCCTGGCTCCAGCAGGCAACGACATTCTGGCCCCCGACACCAAACCCGGTTGAATCACCGCCAGATGCCATCGAACTCAATGCACAGCTTGACGTAGATGTCTCCCTACTACTTGTTCCCGGACCTCCGACTGAGGCTGTGCTCTCTATAAACAACTTTAGTAGCTTTACCCGTCTACTCGCAGTAACGGCATGGATTTTTCGCTTTATCCAACGTGCTAGAAGATCAACTAATGCTGCCCCACAGCATGGCAACGCTCATCTGTCAGCCGACGACTTGCACAGAGCCGAGCAATATTGGATCAAGACTGTACAGCAAGAGGTATTCGGACCAAATCCTGCATTTCACGAAAATCTGCGAGACCTCTCAGTCTTCATCGATACCGAAGGTATCCTCCGGCTCACGACTCGGCTAGTTTTCAGTGGGCTGAATTCCTCCACGATCAACCCTATAATTCTTCCCGGCAAGCATTATTTCACGTGGCTCATGATCACGTACACCCACGTAAACCAGATGCACACCGTGGTTCAAGGCACCCCCGCTCAAATGCGTGAGAGGTTTTGGATCATACGTGGACATCAAGCAGTCAAAAGAGTCATATATGCGTGTGTCGTCTGCCGCAGGTTCGGGAGTAAGGCCACACGCCAAGCCACCGCTTCGCTTCCTCCAGATCGTCTCTCCAGAAGCGAACCCTTTCAGGTCACGGGGCTTGACTTCGCCGGCCCGATCTACTATCGTACTGATCGCTCGAGCACCACTCCGAAGTCATATATCGTCCTATTTACGTGTGCTGTCACTCGCGCCGTGCATCTAGAATTGGCATCCTCAATGACCACAGACGATTTTCTACAAGCCTTCAGACGCTTCATCGCTCGTAGATCGATACCTGCCAAAGTGTACTCTGACAACTTCCGGACATTCAAGCGGGCCTCCACGGACCTTGCCGAACTTGGCCGGCTCATCCATGCCGAACCCGTCCAGCGCTACTGCGCAGTTTACAATATCCAATGGGTATTCATCGCCGAGCGCGCAGCCTGGTGGGGCGGGTTCTGCACTGTAAAAAATTTCACCGTAAAAAAAACGGGCAAATGCAAGGAAAGTTGGCTGCCAAACATCGGCCGTTATTTTTACGGTGGCCCCGTATAAGTTGTGCCCGTGAAAAAATACTGCATTGGCCAATAATTTTAACAGGGATACGCCGTGTAGCATTACTGTGCTGTGGTCGTTAAAAAAACTGCATTGGCCAGTAATTTTAACTGACATATGCCGTGTACCCTTATCGTGCTGTGCTCGTCCCTGGAGCCCCTCTTTTTTTTCTACATATAGTCGTAGCAATGAGAGCAGTTTAAGCAATGACCATGCGCAACACATTGTGATGTTTGTCACATTGAGATTTATTTTCTATGTACATAGTGATGAAAATGCGCCAGTCACCTCTGGCATGAAAACCCTGCAAAGAGAAAGAACTGTTACAGGGAGCCGGGCAATTGACATGCAATTATACTCACCGTCTATTTTGTTCAAAAGAAGAACATACGAAGGAACCATGTGCACCCATCAGTCAGGTCTGGTATCACAATACTGCAAAGAGAAAGGAAACTGTTACAGGGAGCAGGGCAGTTGACATGCAGTTATACTAATGGTTTATTTTTTCGAAGGAAGAACATACGAAGGAACCATGTGCACCCATCAGTCAGTTCTGGCATGAAAACACTTCAAAGAGAAAGGAAATTAGACTCAGTTTTATTTTTTCAAAGAAAGAACAAGAAGGTGCACACAAAGCGCGGAGACGGCACGGAACTTCTTCTGGAAGCGTTCATAAGGACATCTGATCATGACCCTTTCGTATGTGCTGCTTCATATGTGACATTATCTCTATATTCGTAGTGAACTGACGCGAGCACGAATGGACGTGACATACTTTCGTGGTTTCGGAGAGCAAATCGATTCGAGGCGACCGCCCTGGTGTGTTCTTGTAACGCCCCAAAATGTGACATCCGAGTTTTGCATAGGTCGCCGCCGTGTACACACATAATGCATGACAGCACGGTATTCTGCTCGCTTCATGTACACCTCTACGGTGGTCAACTAGCCCATCAGAGTGTTAAAAACACATGGGCACCTTCCGCAACGATACATTACAACAAGAGCGCCTTGATCACCCTACGAGCCAGGACGTACACACAGAACTAGGGAGACACTTCACAACAAACGCGAGCCACGATTTACTGGTGTCAAGTTGAACAAAACCAGGCATACGGTGCACCACGCTCAAATCGCAAAGAACAGGATGTGCGAACAGAAATGTGCTTACCTAACTACATGCATTCGCGAGATTTACAACAACCGCTTCGTCGTCCTTCGTCAACCATCGTCCGCGCACGATGTTCCGCTTCCGGCGTTTGCGAATGACGGCAATGCCCCGTACTTGGCTTGGCCTTGCCTCCGCATTGAAGTTTTTGGCCGGCACATGATGATGGCGCCACCGTTTTACGTAGTTTTCGCAGTATTTGTGATTACGGTAACACGCCGTCGTCACATACTACTAAACGCCCGTAGAAATCACAGTATTTTTTTACAGTGTGGGAACGGCTGGTGAGATCAGTTAAAGACGCCCTGCGCAAGACTTTAGGACGTAGCTCACTGACGTTCGAGCAGCTGACAACTATCCTCACTGAAATTGAGGCCACGATCAATTCGCGCCCATTGACATACCTCTCCGACGATCCCAGAGACCTTTCACCACTCTGTTCATCTCACTTTCTGGTTGGAAGGCGCCTGACTCTCCTACCTGAGCATCCTCAGACCAGCAGTACCACTGATGAAACCCCTTCCTCGCTTATCGAGAAGGCAGATCTCCGACGGGTGATGCTGGCGAGCTTTTGGCGCAGGTGGACCCGCGACCACATAGGCGAGCTGCCTTCCGCTCATCGCTTCCAGTGCAGCGATATCGTACCCTTCAAGGTGGGCGAGCTAGTGCTCCTGTCCTCCAAACCACAAGGAAGAGCAGTGTGGCCACTTGCACGTATCTCTGAGGTGCAGCCAGGACGCGACGGAGTCATCCGAGCGTGCAAGGTAGTACTTCCCAACGGATCAGAAATACGTCGTCCCGTCCAGCACCTCCACAAGCTGGAGCTTTGACTGGAGCTGGTACCTGCGGCCTCGATTGTCTAAGCTTCTCATCTGCGCCCGGGGAGTGTAAGAAATTGGACGACGATAACGTGTCCCCGATCACCTGCCAGGTGTTCCTGGCACCTGCGCGCGAGTTCGATTTGTTTCTTCCTTTTATGACGGCCCACCATTTTCCACATTCTCTTCGAGGATGGTCCCGGCCACATCGAGCAAATAAACCGCTCTTTCTACCGTTGAAGTAGTTCTTTTCTACAGTTACATTGCCATTTTGAGGCATATTAAGGTTAATATATCCTAAACCACAACATCAATGCGTTTTTTAAATATTGTATTGTAGTACTGTAGACTGTACTGTATTGTAGATCGAGAGCCTCTATGGCTACGAATGACAATTTAATATGCGCTAATTTATCCCACACTTTAGAATTCCATAAGGTAACTCTAAAAACAAGCTCTCACAAACTGTAGCATGGAACGCGTCGCTTACGGTGCGACGTATGTTATTCTCACTCTACACTCTGCTAATGCACTAAGATCGTTTTCGCAGAGAACGTAAAATACTCCGAAGTAGTGCTCAACAAAGGCACTATCGTCCGTCCACTATTCGAAGCATTCTCGGAGAATAGTCCAACCACTTGTGCAGCTTGGGACAAAAGTTTACGGAACACGGCACTGGCGTATTTCTCAATCAGAGCGGCCCCCTGCTAGCTATCAGGAAGAGATCGAGTAACAAACGGGTGACCGGCTATTTTATCCCTCTCTCAGTACGTGTGTCCGCTCAGATTGTTTGCTGCTTGGGTGTCGCTTCAATGGAGAAATGCGACACCGCTGTGTTCCGTAAACTTTTGTCCCATGCTGTACGAACTTCAATTTCTCTGCCTGAGAATTCCTGCCGAAGAGGAGATTCGTGACCCGGCTATAATCGACCACTTCAAAATCCTAATTAAAAAATTAGCGGTCTCCCTGCTGGAGCAACAGGGAGTTATGCGATAGCAATCGTTGATCTAAGAAGAGGGAAAAATTTTAAAATTGCGCGTAATGGTTTACAGATATGGGCCAAATGCAGGGAGCAAAACTGCAATGAGTTATGATGTAATGCTAGAGGAGGTAACGCCCTGTGGGGTTTGGTGTGAAAAACTGTTCTCTCGTTTTTTTTTTTTTTTTGTCGCAGCTGAAGGAGCAAAGAAAGCCATCTAAAAAAGTTTTCCTTCTGAACGCGTTTTGAACGCAAGTAACTTAGCTTGATGGTTAACACACAAATTTTCTCTGTATGCGATATTGTTCATAGAAAAAAAAGAAGTTAAAAGCACAGTCTAACATCGCCGCGCGCGTTCCCGCTCGACTGGCTCGCAGGGCCAAACCAAGAGAAGGAGGAGAAAATGTCATCGAGATGTCATTACACTCTAAAATCGGTACCTTATAACGTACCCTATATCGAGATGTACCTGGTAAATATCAGGTACATCAGTGCTTTTCCGGAGTTGCTTTAAGAGGTTCTGGGCGAGACAAAGGATCCCGCTCTGTATGTATGAGGTACAAGCATATTTATGGGGCACACGGTCAGTTTATGTGGTACTGTGTCTTGTACCGTATAAAGCAGTACCTCTTGCGCAAAATCTTATTGTGCTTTCCACTGCTTTCAGCACTTCTTGCGTTCAAGTAACGCCCCAAAGGGTTCGATGCAGTCAGATAATGCATGTACATCGCACGGACTTGGAGATAAAGATTGATTTACAACTATGATTGTTTCATTCACGGCAGATGATAAAACGTTCCTGTCTGTGTCGTCAGCTGGAGAGCCTCAACCGTGGTACTTTTGTTTAAATTGTCTGCGTCTGTTTCAAGTATATTAGGAACACAGAGTAGACAGTGAGGAAGGAAAATGCCATTCTGTATAGGCGTAGTTAATTGGTTATTGGGTATTTACACCGATAAAACAGAAAGAGATTGAACTCTCTCCATGTGTTCTTGAAGGAGGCGGGTTTTCTTTTGGCCAACATGAAAACTAAAAGAAAAAGAACATTCCGGAGCAGATAAGCTGTCGACGAACCGACAAGCCACACCTTCCAGTGGTTTCATGAGGTCAGGCGGGTCAGTTTCTTATTTTTTCTTTATCTTGCCTCATATCTAGCGAATCGAACTTTTGATACCAACGGAAGAAACATGCGTTATAAGTGCAGCCGCGTCCGCGTGTGAAGGTTATTTGTGATCAGGAAGCCGCCGTCTTCGCACGGTTAAGTTGACCGGTTAGGGGACATGCAGAGGCCGGGAAGGTGCACCTGATGGTAAATTGCTCTTTAACGTTGTTCATTTTCGCTACAACTACGTGCATGTGGGGTGAGCTTTGTGAACGCTAGCTTGCCAGAGGGCGTATGAGATTGCATTGGGGGTTCTAACAACTTAGAAGCGTTCCACGTTAGTGTATTATTTCAGGCTTGTCTAGCGCTGCAGGTTATCGTCCCAGTTGTAGCTCTGAAATATTTTCAGATGTAGATACAGTGGCGCGTACACTTGCCTTAACCAGCGGAGCGCGTGTCATCGGGCGCTGATGGACAGCTGGAAACGAGATCAGGATGATCTACAACGGAAATGCCGAAACACGACCTCATCCGCTGTGCGTATCGACCTCCCTTCAAGGGGATAGTGCATCATCCCAACCTCGCTTCCAGCTGCGTCTCAGCGTCCAATGACAGGCGCTCCACTGGTTAAGACAAGTCTGCGCGCCAATGTACCTCCCGTCAATATAACGAACACTACTACCCCGTGCCATGGCCACCTCCAATGGATCCTTTCGAATCCAGCTCCCCGAGTAAGGAATAAAATTATAATTCTATACTGGAGGGAAATCTGATCACCTTTATACATTGCTTTGCTGGAAGGTCAGACACCAGCAAGAGTAGCCAGTCAGCAAAACACCCATGGGTCAGAATGACGTCTTCACTTAACGGCGTAACGATGTAGTTTGTCAACACTAATTATTCATACGATCGAAATAAATCAAGCGAAGTGATCGGTTTTGCTATGCTGTTACTGCTCAAGCCGACAGTGTAGTTTTATTTCTAATATCTAAACTTCCCTTGTTTCTCAGCTGATACTGTAATTCGACGTCAGATTCCGCAAGAGCTTTGATCAAGCTATGGTGGTGAGACCAACACCCTGGCGGCTTTTTCAGCCATGAAGGAAAAGAATCGGCGACGTTCGTCGATGTGGACATATTCTTACGTCAAAAAAAAAAATTCGAAGTATGACCTGATATCAACGGTGTGTGGACTGCTTCCTTTGTTTGAGACAAATCTTTTGGAAGGCACAAACATGAACTAATTGCGGCGTTCCTCTCCAGACCGTCCCCGAAGAGGTGGTCGCTCCGGGACCGAAACTCTTTTTCGGGCAGGAGAGCCTTGTTTGGTGTAGTGACGGAGAGGCTGTGCAGCTGGAACCATCGGACATGCTTATATGAGTTTGTGCTGCTGTGCTACTTGAGAGTTTACTACGTAAAAAAACTTGACATATATACCCAACTGCTTTTGGCCAGTTGTTAGGCCTGCTGCAAATATATGTCGTGTGCGACAACGAATTTCCCGAAGCCGTACAGAAAGCCACGGCTTTCGCAGCTGGTGAAATCGCTGAAGGTCAAATAAGGAGCGAATCAGTATTCAGATCGCCTTTTGTCTTTGTTCCGCATGTGCTTCCAACACGTTGGTCGCCTTCGCGTATGTTAGATGCACACTTCTGCGAGTGTGTATTACCACTACCGATACCAAAGCATAAGCGCACAATACATGATGCGCGTCGTGCATTTTACTGTGCGTGCCATACGTCACGCGCGGATTATGTCACCACCAACATGTTCCTCTCTGTTGTGTGCGGACTGCATACTTCTTAGACAACTGTACCCCTTAGACGGGCGTACCTGTTAGACGGGCGTACCTCTTAGACGGATGTACCTCTTAGACGGATGTACCTCTTAAACGGGCGTACCTGTTAGACGGCAGTACCTCTTAGATGGTTGTACCCTTTAGACGACGGTACCTCTAAAATGGCTGTACCTGTTAGACGGCAGTACCTCTTACACGGCTGTACCTCTTATACGGGGGTACCTGTTAGACGGCAGTACCTTAAAAGTGCTGTACCTTTTAGGTGCTTTCGTACTGCATAAAATAAAGGGTGCATTTTTGCAAAAATGTACCCTATAAAAGGGGTTTTTAAGAGGTACAGATTGTAGAGTGTACGGTTCAAAGGGGTAACCGCGCGCTTCTATCGAGGTCAACGCTGTTCGGTTTTCTTCACTTGTTTTTCGTTCGTTTTGCCCTGTTAAGTGGTGAATAATGGATATCCGCGTGTTTCCGCTTTCAGAGTACGAAACTGGGACTCTTCAGAGAACGGTGATACGCGTTACATGTCGGCGGGTGCAAACCTAACCGGCGTTGTCGATCACTAGAGTCACTATACAAGCAAGTGACTCTATCGGTCACCATGCGGTAAGCAAACAAAAGGACAGCTCGGATGAAATCCAACAACTGGCGCGCTTGTGTCGTCCATGTTTGTAGCCTGCCTCTGCTAATTCTCGCGGTTTAGTTCGATGATTGGTAAGTTGACTAAAAATTGCAGTGGTTTATCACATTGGTTGGCTATGTTTGTCTTTGCAACAGTCGATGGATGGTCAACAGTTGGTCTTTGCAACGGTCAATGGATACACGGCGCGAGGACGTCTGCTGCCGCGACGCGCCGGCGACGGCATTGCAATAAAATTCACTGGATTGTGTTTGACAACGTATCGGCGATAACACACCTCCGGCTGAATGAGACATTAACTGAATGATTAACAAAGTTGCTAATCGAAGCGATAGACGAGTTAGTGATCATAGCGATGCGGCAATCATTTTGAAGCGTGAACTGAAGCAATGGTTACGCTCATGCTTACGCTGTGTTTGCACTCGTTGCCGCCACACGACAGAACAACAGTAACAATCATCATGATAAGGAATACAACAGAAAACACAGACACGGACAGAACGGTGTTCAACTAGCAAGTGAAGTTTACTTTCAGAATCCACCTGTCCACCAATCCAGAAGGTCGCGCGAGACAAAAGCGAGCTCGAGCGGGGACAGGTTGACCGACTTTTGGCTCACGTTGTTCTGGGACTTCTCAATCAAGGTGGCCTCCACTACAGTCACTAAATAGGGAGCAGAGTAGCGACACTGAGCTACGCCAGCGAGCGAGCCCGCCATCTTGAGTCAGGCGCGGCTGCGTCGCTTAGCAATGGGACGCCAATCTCCTCCTTCTCCGGGGGAGAACAACACGCACTCTAGCCAGCTCGAAACTCAGGAAAGCGGTTTTGGATGGACGTGATTCAACATGGACGGCGAGCTCTTGGAAGGAGAAACCACGTGACATGATCGGCCCAATCGCGGACACCGAACGGCGGCTCCGGCGCAGAAAAGGAATGCGATACTCTGTGCCCCTATTTAGTGACTCTAGGCTCCACAATCTCACGGCCTAACCTTGAACGGTGTCTGTGGACAAATGTTCGTTTACTGTATCTGATAAATCAACGAAAGAGAGGAAAGCAACACTTCTTCGAGCGCTATGGCTCATGGCGTCGTTCAGAGTTGAAAATAGCAGACGACGTTTCTCCAAACCAACCAGTCGGCTGTACGCCCTAGTGATGTCAAAATGACTGACGCAAGCGCTTGGTCAGCTCGTTCCGGGCATTGCCACCGTTGCGCAAGGTCGCGATTTTTAAAATCCAATTCTGAGATATTTATACATCTGTTGAATGAATCACTTCCCATGGTGCATTTTAAGAGGCAGGTTAACGGATTGACTCGAAAAAATGGTGGTGATTGAAGTGCTTTCTGAGCTTCTTTAAGTAGCACACATAACCATCTCGCAACGTAGTAGCCCGATGTGAAAGTGAAGGAACCGCTAGCCCGCAGTCCGCCCCTCAATGACTTTGAAGGTCGCACAACACGACAACCGTCCACCTTCCGCTAGCATATCCTTTTAGGAGGCCATAAACGAGCTTCCCGTTGTTGTTTTTTTTCTTTTCTTATTTTTTTTTTTTTTTGAACAGCGGCCAGGAGGACCTGTGCTCATACCAGAGTAATACTATTGCATACTATTTATGATATGCTTTACAGAATCGGTACGTTTCCTCGTGTCAAGTCCACAATCAACCTGAAAGTCGATTGTCGCGCCCTTGCCGGTGGCAAAGACCTCGAGTGAATAATGCACACCAATTTCTTTTTTTCCCGTGTATTTCGAGAGCCATTGATTTTAATGATCTGAAGCATTCACATGAAACCTGTGGGGTTGACGACAGGCCTAAATGGATTTAGTGCAACGCGTATTAGGACACCAACAGGGGAGATCCGAGAACGACCGTTTGATATTGTCGGCAGGCCCACGCCACAACGAAGCATGACGTCGCTATCCTCCCTTTGCAGTCTCGCTTGAAAGATAATAACGTAGTGATATAACGTAGCATTCCAATGCCCGCAGCTGCCGTGGAGCGTTATAACCTCACCTGGCGGACACATCCCCTGCTTTACTACGCACTCCTAGCCGGCAGCGAGCTGTATACACTCTAAAAACAGATGGTGGTGGTGGTAGTGCGGAAGAGCTCGCCGTTGTCGGCCTCACAGAGGTGGGCAACGTCACGACTAACGCTCTGGGGAGAATGTGCGTCCTGGACCGACTCTAAAAACAGAACTTCACCACATAGCGCGCTCTTAGCCAATCACCATCCCAAATGACATCGTTCTGCCCTCTGAATGGTTAAAAACGGGAGGCGTACGCCCTTTTGGAACAGTTATGCAGTTCCAAATGAGGTGTACGCCCGGCGCTTTCCACAAATCGGGAGTAATCATTCTGTGCAGTGGTTGGCCTTCACCGTGCTGTGTGGTCAAGTTCTGTTTTTAGTGTAGCGGAAATGGGAAGAGTCATAGACGTGTCCGCGCCCACGGTTCCCGTGGTGCCGTCTATATAGTCTGAGCTGAGTTTTCGGCGCACAGACCAGGAATTTCTGAGGAGTGAGCCCACTAATGCTATCGCATTAATAATCTCCTCGCCTTACCCGAACGGATAGCCGGAATCGCGGACACCATTCCCACTACATCAATATGTATGCATTTGTGGCGGTGTGGTGTTCGGAATGAAGTGTGTTAAGATCAAAATTATTTGGTGCAGCTTGAGCCGAAAGTTCACAGAATGAAGGGGTGTCACATTTGTTTCGTTGGAGTGACACCCAAGCAGCAAACAGGAGCGGACACACATACTGAGAGATGTATAGCATAGCCCGTTTTTTATTCGACGTCTTCGTGATGTCTGGCAGGGGGCCGCTCCAATGAATAAATACGGCAGTGTCATGTTCCGTAAACTTTTGTCCCAAGCTGTACGTAGAGTATCATGGACATCACGGACATTAACAGTAGAAGCTTGTGTAATTCAAAACAGTGTTTATCATTTGAAAAATATTCTTGAAATTGAAAGCGCGAACCGTGAAGGTGATATGCAAAATTGCTAGACGTCAGGCAGTAACTAGAAATTGAAACATCGTCGGCCATGTTGGTTATGTCAAGCTTTGCGTGGGTCCATGTATTTAGCCGGCGTCAAAGATGACGGAAGGGCGGCGTTTCCTAGTAAATTACCACGATATATGTTGAAGAATTATTTGAGCGTGTTGCCGCAGCTGCCGGATGACACGTTTGAAAGCTTCTCGTCGTCTCGTCAGCACAGCAAGTCGCACAGCTTCGCTGTCGAAGCGTAGGCTTTGCTACCATCGGTGCTTACGAGCACCTGCGATTCCAGGTACGTGAATAGTATTACAGTTGTATTTGAGAGAATCGTGTTCACAACAAAAGGTACTAGGCATTCAGCATGCAGACTGACTTGATCCGTCCTAGCCTGCGTTGAACTGTGTGTGCCTGTGGCACGCACAGTGCACGGGCGGTTGAAATACCCGCGTTCTTGGTCTGCTTGTAGAACACACGTGCCGCAAACACATTCCCATGCAAACACATTCGAAACAGGAAGCAGCCAATACCATACCTTTTTTATTTAGCTTTATTTTTAGTTTTATACCTTTAGCGTATAGCAAAAAACTACTTTCGAACAAAGCGTCAGTGAAAGTTCCTTTCACATCGGCTGAAATATTTCTCACAATGATGCAAGGTATACTTTGAGTGCACCATTTACTTTGTTAAAAAAAGTCGATATGCTTCTTTTCAGCCATAGTAGGAACGGGTACTTGGCAAGACTTCGTTAACACCGCGAGGGATTAAGGAAATTGAATATGTTTGTGTGACACAGTAGAATATTCAAAAGAATATCCTACGCTGGCTGGAAATTTTTGCACATACAAATGTACAAAAATATATATACAGAATTTGATTCTTAAAATTTTTTCAATACTGCCCAGGCAGCACAAACCCTCGGAAAAAGAATGGGAACACAATGGGGGCTTCGGCTCCTGAACGGGCGATAGTGCCCGACTGGTTCCCAGCGGTATGGGAACTGAGGAGGTAGAGCGCAAGCGAACATAAGGTAGTCCCCCGCAGACTTGTACGTATTTAGAATATTGTATTTAAAATACTGTATTTTAAATACAATTTGCGTTATTTGGTACTCTACTCAATACTTTTTGTTTTGTGTATCTGTACTCTATTTAAAATACATTCTCTGGTATTTTCTACTCAATACTCTAATTACATATTTTGGATCTTCCTCTCAAACCCGTCTCGTCTCGTCTTCCCATTATCTTGCTTGTTCTGTGGAAATTTCCTGAGTCCCTTGGACTTGACCCGGACATTGGCTCTTCTTGGAAGTCTCCATTTAGAGATCTTGCCCCGTGTGTACTAATCCTTGGCGATCCTGATTCGGTGAGCGAGGAAGGCGTACGCCTTTTTGTCCCAATTTGGATTGATGATAATTTCTTTTACCACCCTTTTACACCCTTTATCAGACGCTATGTTGACCGAGGAGGTAACTAAGGAAGTTACTATCTTATCACACCCTTTTTTTCTTAGATTGTGGTTCTCAAGTTGTATGTATGTTGCCCTCGTATTAGCAAAGGTGCGCAGATAGTTTCTGCTGGTGGGTATAGAACGATCATGACACATGCAGTACGGGTTCTCAAGTTTCACGTGTTCCATGTTGTTGAGGGTAACTCGTTACCACTAACTCGATACTGTAACCAGGTTACTCGGCTTAGCGAATTTCAGTAACTTTTTGAGCAGTTCGTTCTTCCCCTTTTTCTTTTGTTTCGGGGGTTAAGTTTGTCAAAGTAACTTGAAGAAAGTTTCAAGTTCCTTTTGTTCGATTCTGGTCTACAAACATCGCAGGCTAAGTCCTCCCCTCCATGACTAGAGATGAAAGAGGACACGTGCACGGCGCGTCTAACTCCCGTTATTACCTACATGGTGAATGTTACAAATTATATTTTAGCCGAGCATTAGGAAGCAGAGGTATCGCGCATCTTAACGATAAGCAGTGTATTGATAATGATAGAGGGCACTGAGTAGCAGGGTTAAAACTTGGCACGGTTCTACGATATGTGCGCTTTGTGCTCCTTTCACGTACCTTATTACGAGATCAAAATCATCAAATCCCTCCTTAAAGAAGCCAATAAATGTAGGCTTCTTTTGTCGTAGCAGATATTGATATCGTTTTTGTATATCAAGACTATTTTGAAACGTCTTGAATCGCCCATTGGGACAGCAAGGTCTGAATTAACCATATAGACAGGTCAAGAACTAAAAAGTATATATATTGAGTAGGAAATACCTTGAAGGTAACTTGTTACATTTCTAAAGTAGCTTAAGAACTTCACGTAAATTTTCATTACGTTTTATTACGTGTAACTGGGTTTGAGATTTATTCGGGCCGGTTTCACGTCAGTTCAGGCAGGGAGGTCCGAGCGACCTCCTGGGTTTTCAGTATTTTTTTATATTGATAAGCTCATCGTGTATTATGATCAACAGCGGAAAAATGAGCCATTTTTGCCGAGTAGCATTCGTGCAAAAAAAAAAAAGAAAAAATAATCGGGAAAATCCGGTTTTGAATGCGGCCATGTTTGTACGCGTATATCTCCCGGGTGTTACAAGATATTGTTGTGAATTTTTTTTATGCTTTATTATGCTTACAGGCCAGCTGTCAGAAAGCAAACTTTAGCGCGCAGGTGCAACGCTGTCTGCTATAAAAATGGCGAACATGCCGTCTCGCGCAGTTTGGTCCCAATTTCGACGCGTGATATCTCGGCTATAGATATCCCTGATTGCCATACTTGGCATCAGCTCACCCACCTTTTAATGCTTTTTCATCTGATATTTTTTATTATTTTTATCCTGCATATACTTCATAGCGGCATGTGCTGAAATAGGCAAATGTTTATGCGTATTTCGAAAAAACATGGATTTTGCGCGTGTATTTCTCAAAAGTGTCCCACTTGATTTCGTATATATTTTGCCAGGATATGGCCCGATGTTAGGCCTTTCGACAAACGCACAAAAAAATTCTCCAGAGGCGTATACTGGTGATTAGCGCTTTAAAACGCGGCCCTACTGCGTACGAACCTGTCGGAGATATCTACAGCCACAGCAAGAAGCGTCGAAGCTGGAACAAAACTGCGCGACAGGGCATGTTTGCCGCTTTTTATACAGCACAGTGTTGCACCTGTGCGCCAAATTTGCGCTCTGACTGCTGGTAGGTAGGCATACTAAAGCATAAAAAGATTTCACTACGATATCTTTTAAAACTCAGGACGTATACTCGTGCAAACAATGCAAAATTGCAACAATCGAATTCAGGGCCTGATTTCTCGATTTTTTGCACGGAAAGTTTTCGGTAGGAATGATTAATTTTATCAGTGTTGATCATCATGTACGATGAGCTTCTAAATATATATAAAAAAATAACGAAAATCCTGTCTCAGCTAAGGTGGAACCGGCCACAATTATGTTCTGGCTAACCTTTTCAGTGACTCCTGTCTTTCAACAGTCTAACTTGTGGGAGCGATAGCCAGAAACGTGTCCGCGTTATCTTTGATTCACCTGCTGCTGCCGTTGATAATAAGCATTGCTCTCCGGGGTGAGGAGGATCAACTGGGGGTGTTGCTCTCGGGCTTAAAAGAAGCAGCAGCGCTCGCGATGGGAAGACACGTCTGGGGGACGGTCGACGGGACTCGGCTGGAAGACGCGGCTGATAGACACGGCGCTTCTGGGCTGGTGGCGGTAGCGTGGCTGTGCGCGGTATTGTATTGTTGGCTCTGGATCTAACTGGTATGTAATAAAGTATCTGGATTTCCTATGTCTGTTTGGAGTGTCGTTCCTCGGAGGCAGAACGAGGGGTCTTCTCCTGGGTGGGTTTCGCCTGCCTGGTGATGGTAGTAGGATTCCCACAAACTTAACTGGCAAGGAGTTCCAACTTCTATCTATGTTCCATAAACTTCTGTTAAGTGAATATTTGTGAAGTAAATAGTACATATGCGGGACTGGTGATTCTATACTTTCAATGTAACTCATTTTTTTCATTGCTGGTGAAGTGATGCCATAAAGAACCCATGTATCTTGTGACTATGATGCAATAAAGAATTTTCTACAGTGACATATTGATTTTGTTTTTAAAAATCGCGCAAATTAACTCTTGTTTGGGGGGTAGGAGGTACCCGTAAGTGTGCGTTGGCTGCACCTTGGGAAATCGTTGGGGTACGATACAGGCTGCCGATAACTGACCATTAACATCCCCTTGTTGCAAACCGTATGCCGGACCATGGTCGGGAGCCGACCCGGTCGGATCAGTCTCCGCCGGCGCACCGACGTTGGGTCGTCGCGCTGTGCTGCCTGGGTGTTTTCACAGATATCGCATTGTCTACGCACGCGACTGACACCCTGGGGGAATGTGCGTCCTGGGCCGACATCTAACGGAATTGTGCCGACATACGTCTGAAAGCGTCTGAGGAAAAGCCAACGGATTCGAACCCGGGTACCTCCCAGTCTCGACATGACATGGCCAGCACGCTAACCACTCAGCCATAACCGCTGAGCAATACACAAATATTGTAAATCATATTCACGCATTCTCCGACAAATAGGACTGTCGCATACTAGTCGTTCTCTAATGCAACATCTTCTTCATCCTCCTCTCAAAAGAAGACCCGTCTCATCCCGTCTCATTATATGGCTCGCTAGTCGTGTACAAATAATGAACAAAAAAGTATGTCACTGTATGTATAATCGTCGAGCAATACACAAAAATTTAAAATCATATTCCTGCCACGACGATCGTGTCGGTTGAGAATGGTATTAAAGGGGCCGTAAACATTTCTGAAATAATGACACCCCATGAAAGAACACAGCTCATAATACCCAAATATACATTTCGTTCGGCTCGTGCCAGCTCATTGACCCGTATAACTGCTTTCAAAGATGAGTAACCAGCGAGCCTCTCTCCACAACGCATACGTCACATGGCTACGCAGCGTTTTGCCGTCCAATCGGGGGGCCGAGCTGCGCACATGACGTTTCAAATTACCAGCCAATAAACATACTTCGTTATCAGCTGCGAGTCGGAGCGCTCAGTTTGTTTGTGTGAAACGACGTTTTGCGTTCCGTGGTTCCGAAATTCAACGTCATGACATCTTCAACATCTCCGGCTGGCGCAAACGTCAACAGCTGGGCTGCTATCACATGACGCGATTCGAACCCGGGTTCCTCCCAGTCACGACGTGACATGGCCAGCACGCTATCCACTGTACCACGCGAGCTGGTGAGCGATGCCGCGTGGCTCAAGCCAAAGCACTGCAGCCCAGTTGTCGGAACCATTCGAAGATGACGAAGATGTTCCATAGCGCACCTACCTAAGATTCCGGAACTGTAGTCCCGGATATTCATCCGCGCTCGTGGTGTGCTGCGTGCTACTGCCCAGAAAACGTAGTGCGCGTATGATACCTAAATTAAACGCATTTCTTTCTCAGTTTGAGGCTCTAACTGTTTAGACTTTAAATAGAAGAGGATTCACGTTCATCTAGTCCAATTCCGCATTTGAAATAAAATCGTACGTGGAACACTCAATCGTAATTGGTGGGGAAAGCGCTACGTCAAAATGACGTAAAGTTAGAGCGTGGGGCGGAGCTAAAATGCGAAAGAGTGCAGTGAACATTTCATCCGTATGCAAGCGCCTTTTGTTTTTGAGCGTTAGTAATTGCAAGGAGTTTTCACGGCCTAAGTTCCAATAATATAACACAAAGAAATGTGCACCTTTTGTACCTGTTTACGGCCCCTTTAAGTAGGGATGTGCCAACCGAATCCTCGAATCCTAGGCAGGGATTCGAGATTCGCGAATCCGAATCTCATTGCCCAAAACCGCGAATCGAATCTTTCGAACCCACCAACCAACTATGCTTGTTTCTGTTTAAAATCGGCACCTCCAAGCCTGCTTGGCCGGCGGTTCCCGCGGCGCTACAAAACCACAACATAAAACTCCGATATTAGAAGTTTAAAAGTAACACGGTTTTGCTTTGATTGTTTCTTAGTTTTATGTAGGGAATTCAGACTCCTCAGTTTATGTATCTCCTGTAGTCCATGAACAACATGTTAAATAAGTTACACTTAGGAAGATCTATATGCCCAGGCAGCACAAGATGCTGAAAATTTGTTGCATCACTGTTACCTCAACGTTGAAGTGTTGCAGCGATGTTTCATGCCTACATTCGTCGTCGTAGCAATATACTTACTTCATGCTATGTCTCAAAGATCGCGTAAAGCTAACATTGCGATATTACTGAAGCGATGATGAATATGTTACACTTGGGTAATGTGGCGTTTACATTGTTCACGCATGTCAATGCAATGTTGCAAATGCGTTTCTTCCAAAAACGCTTAATCAGCAACGTAACTTCGACGCATAATGTAAAACCCCCAGACTAGGGAACACGAAAGAACAGACACAACACGAAGTCTCAATATGCATTGATACATTGATGCATACATTATGCATCATCTTCACCAGCTCGCTTGCTTCCTAGCCATTTTTTCATTGTTCAACTTCGACGTTTGTGCAGTGTCTTTATTTCAGTGTTTTCGCTGTTCTTCAAAAGATGCGTAGAGGTAACAGTGTGATCGTGTCTCCGAAGCAATTTGCGTGTGCTACACTGAAGAAATGTCGCAGTTACATTGCTGATGTGGGGTTTGGCAATCAATTCTAATGCAATGTTGCAATAGCATTACTCACAAAACAGTGCATCAGCTACCTAGTCTTAGCGTTGCAGCACTATCATTATATCAATGTGTCTGCTGTATTTCGAATGATGCGTAGAGCTAACAGTCTGCTTGATGAGTAGAGCTCTTGCGAGAGCAATGTTGCACATGGTACATTGAGGAAACGTCGCAGCTTATAAATGTTACCTCTAGGCAACGTCTGAAGCATTGTAGCAACATCGAAACAAACATATTGCTGCAATGCTGCACGTTTTGCATGCAGCATTTCCGAGGCACTTGCTCCGAGTGCTCCAGTAACACAATGTTTGCACGATCTTGGTCTATTGTTATTCCCACCAATAAACAATGAATGAAATCTTCGGAATTTCCCGTGATGTTCACCCGTCATTTGTCCGTTTGTTTTTGACGACGTGCTCAAACTTTGCAGCATCGTTTCATGCACAAATGGAATGTTACCACAATGCCTCTAGTTCAATGTTGGTGCAGCATTTTGAGACGATGCATTTAGAAACATTACGATTGTGTTGCTCAGGCAATGTTTCACGTGCCGCAGCGAGGTAACATTACAATTAGTGTGACCATTATGGGGAGAATTAATTCAGACTGTGAGAGGCATATTCTGGAACAACACTGCGGACGTACCATGAGCGATGACTATGGACAAAAGGATCGAGACTAGGACAACATAATCTTAAAGAAAAATTAATACGACCGAGAACTTGAAATTAATTACAATCCATTCTTACGCACGTGTGAATGCGCGCTGACCCCCGATATGGCGTTCTTCCATAGCATCAGTGCGACCACAGCCCTTGAGCCCTCGCGTGGCATAGTGGTTAGAATGATCGCGTTCCGTGCAAAGACAGGGAGGTAGCACGGGTTCGAATCCTGTCTGTGCTGTATGCGGTTTTCCCAGAGCTTCTCGGTAGACGTTCATGACGAATGTCGGCACCATTCCCCTGAAGTCTGCCCAGGAGCAGGACGATTACTGAATATGTAAGTGTTCACCTGCACATATATCACCAAGACTGTAGTACTCCTCGGACGTTGCTTTTGTAACGGTGCTACACTGCAAAGTAACTGGTCATTGGCAGTATTGCATCAGTAGTATAGTTTAATACGGCTTAATAACGGTGCCTGTATAAGAACCATGCGGCATAAGAACCGTGCGCTATAACGACATCCTTTTTCTAATCCAAGATGGCCGATTCTAAGCCAACACAATCCAGTTCTAAGCCAACACAATCCACTTGTAATCCACGCACAAGCCAAATCCAAAGCCATCTGATTGGTCGCCATTAGCTCCGCCCACTTCACGTTGATTGGCCACCGCGCCCCCCCCCCACTGATTGGTTGACCGTAGTTCCGCTCCTTCACGCTAATTAGTTGGCTTGGCTCCGCCCACTTCATGCCGATTGGCCCATGCTCAGCCTACTGAGCGTTGATTGGCTGACCGTAGCTCCACCCCTTTATGCTAATTACTTGGCTCAGCCCCCACTTCACGTTGATTGGCCACCTCGCTAAACCTACTGATCGCGTTGATTGGTTCACCATAGCTCCGCCCCGTTTATGTTAATTACTTGACTCCACCCCCCTGCTTCACGCTGATTGGTGCACGCCCCCGCCGTTATGCTAATTAACCGGCTCCGCTGATTGGTCCTATACTGTCCAGGCGCGGCCCCGGCGGCAGCGGCCACGCTGCGGCTTTATCTCAGATGTTCGAACTTACCCATGCCGATTGGCCCGGGCTAGCGGGTGGCCTACTGAACATAGCCTTCACCGGCGCCCGCCAGATGGCAGCGGCCCCGCTGCGGCTTTATCTCAGATGTTCAAACTTACCTTGTGGTGTGCAACTTTCCGCCCACTTCATGCTGATTGGTCTGAGTCAGACGTCTAAGCCAAAGCCTACTGGTCACCCTTCCAATGTAAGCCTGCCGATTGGCACTTCACGCTGATTGGCCCATTCTATGCCTACCGATGGCTGGCCCTGATTGGTCCATGCTAAGCCTACTGAACGGTGATTGGCTTACCTGAACTTGTCACTCCTAAGCAGCTTCAGATAAGACACACGACAATTGTTGATTTCAACCTTTATTTGGTACAACAGCCTCCTGGTCCAGCTGTGGGTAGGTTCAGCTGCATCAGAGAGATCATTGGTCCATAATTCTATGTGGACATCTCTCACGCTCACTCAGCTCCCTCGGTAGATTCCAACTGTTATCGGTTCATCTGACTGCGCGTGGCCGCTCACCCAGCTCCTTATTGGTTCTAGTTGGTCACAGCTCCCTCATAGGCTCCAACTCCGATGGGTCCATCTAACAGCAAGTGGTCACTGCTATTGATCCATTGAACTGCAAGCCACTCAGTGGTCACTCACACTCATCTCTAGACGAGATAAATTTAACTGTGGGAGATTGTAACTTTTACCATACGATAACTTTAGCGGGGGCTGGTAGGCTCCAATGGCTATTGGCCCGTGCTAACCGCATGCCTCCACCCTGATGCTCATCATGGTTCACAACGCCCATGCTCTGACGGCGCCGAAGAAGGTTCCCTACACATTTAATAGAAATTATGCTATTGGTCCAGCTGTGTCATAGGGCACGGCTTGGTTCTGCTGTGGCTGGCCCTGATGGTACTTACTTCGTGGCGCAACTCCTTAATGGCTCCACCCACTTCGCATTGATTGGTCCATTTTAAGCCTACTGACTTCTAAGCCAGTCCACGCTAAGCCTACTGATCACTCTACCAGCGCTCTGATCGGCCGCTACCAATTGGCCCTCGTTCTAAGTCCACTGACACCAGATGGCGCAACTCTTCACCAGCTCTGCCTACTTCATGCTGATTGGTCCGTTCTAAGCCTACTGACTTCTAAGCCGAACCACGCTAAGCCTACTGATTGTCCCTTCACACCAAAGCCTACCGATGTCTGGCCCTGATTGGTCCACTGAACAGTGATTGGCTAGCCTGTCGCTCCTAAACCACAATGCAGCAGCTTCAGACAAGACACACGACAATTGTTGATTTCAACCTTTATTTAGTACAACAGCCTGTGGGTTGGCTCAGGTGCATCAGAGAGATCCCGGTCATCTCTTGCGCTCATTGGTCACTCAGCTCCCTCGATAGACACCATATGGCTCATCTAACTGCAAGTGCTCATTGGTCCATCTGACTACAAGCCACTCATTGGTCACTTATGTCTAGAGCTCCCTAACAGGCTCCAACTGCTATCGGCCCATGCCTCCATCTGTGGCTGCTCACTGGTTCACAATGAAACTTTTTCACATGCTCTGCCCTACACAGACAAGAGATGGCGCCGCGTGTCTCTGCAAAGATGGACAGCTGCCATTGCATTGGTGACTCATTTCTATCCAACTGGGTCATAGTTCTAGAGAGCCAGCGTTCTGAACAGCTTACATGCCGCCGCCTCCCGCTGTTCACATAGACGTAGTTGAAAAAAAAAACATTTTCAGGGTACACATCTCAAAACACGCTCGACACAAGTAAAGTTGGCTTCCCCCGGTTCCATGCCTGCGTTAGGTGAAGCCCGTCCCATCCGCGGCTGCTCACTGGTTCACAATGAAACTTTTTCACATGCTCTGCCCTACACATACAAGAGATGGCGTCGCTTGTCTTTGCAAAGATGGACAGCTGCCATTGCATTGGTGACTCAATTCTATCCAACTGGTTCATACTTCTAGAGAGCTAGCGTTCTGAACAGCTTACATGCCGCCGCCTCCCGCTGTTCACATAGCCACAGTTGGAAATGGGAAAAAAAATTTTTTTCAGGGTACACATCTCAAAACACACTCTACACGAGTAAAGTTGGCTTCCCCCGGTTGCATGCGTGCGTTAGGTCAAGCCCACTCCATGAGAACAAGCTTAGGATCGTTTAGGATGTGTGTGTGTGTGTGCTTTGCAGTTCAACCTAAAAATTGTTTCAATCAAGCAGAATGGCAAATGATGCAATGGAGTGCGTTCATTCTTGAGAACGAATTTTGTGACAGAACATAAACAAAACAAAACAAAACATTTCAATGTGCAAAAAACTCATCGTGATGCTAATCAGGAAAGCCAGCACGCGTTCAAAATAAGCAAGAAGCAGCACATGATCGAGAAAACAATGATAGTTGATGCTGTGCAGAGAAGCTGGTTTGAGGGAAAAACAGCTTGTATGATCAATAAACCTTATAGAGCTTGGGCCTGTTTTTATTTTAGACAGCGCGCACTCAACACGCGAAATTAAACAAATCGAGCAGAATGACAATAGCATGGTGGCGCTATGTGGTGAAGCTCAAGACGCACTGACACTCCAACGCTTATTAAACAATGCTATGCACGCACGTACTGAAGCTAAAAAAAAAAGCCCAACCAACCCAAGCTGAGTATGAAGAAACACAATTTCACATTGCTGCCCTCAGAATACTCTGTTCAAACATAGCAAGCGTACGCGACACAGCTCGCACTCCTGGAAGCACTCTTAGAAATATTAGGATGGTCGCACAATGAACGAGTTCATGTCGGCAAAAATGCGCTCACCTTCGCAGACTGGCACATAGATTCACGAGCACCATGCCGCAATATCTGAAACATGCGGCGCGTGGACAGCTCACGCGACTTTAGCCAGCCCGTGTTTACGCATATTGCAGTTTTAGACTTCGACATAAGAAATTAACTAAATCAAGCACAAAGCACAGTGATGCTATGTCGTGACTGACGCTCCAACGCTTATTAAACAATGCTATGCAGTGAAGCTTCGCACGTACTCAATGTTAAAAACGGACACTCAACCCAAAACTGAGTATGAAGAAACACAACTTCAGATTGCTCTCTCCCCGAACATCCCGTGCACCTCCGCGTTCCTTCTCTATACTGGAAGCAGCAATATTAAGATCGTCGCACTATGAACAAGTTGATCTCATCAAAAAAATTGGCTCACCTCATCACACCGGTATGACGCACGTAGATTCTTGTCGCGCGACGCGCTACAGCAGGGTAGGGAAACACGGGCGCGTGGACAGCTCACACGATTTTAGCCTGCCCGCGCACACCTCACAACATGCGCCGACACACCAAACCGCGCACCTTCCTGGTTCACCACTTACCGTGCCAGCCGCACGGAAAACTAGATAGCCGAATCACAGGCGCGTAACACACCCCTCCGGTTGGAACCATCTCTTTTATATCAGTGCTCGCTCGTTTCCGCAAGGTTGCAAGCCCGAGAAATTGGGTCACCTTGAAGATGTGTTGGAGCCATCTGTTTTATATCAAAAACGCACTTCCAGCCGTCATGGCCAAACTCTGCGGCGGACCCTAGCGGAAAAAAAATGTTGCGTCAAGGTGATGTAAATAGGCCTTCTCCGAGAAACTGGGTCACCTCGTAAATCATGTTTTCCGAGGCCGCACGTATTAAAACCAGTGATCACACCACGCTATGCGCAGGAAAAAAAATATCCCTATGAGCCCACCTGCTCATTGCCGAAACAAGCTTTCTCTAACCGAGAACAAGGGGTTCGCTTATGCAGTTTCCAAGAAGTTCCAAATGTCCTTCGCAGCTAACGGGCGCGCATCACGGGCGCGATTGTGTAAACAAAACCGCGCCACCCTCCAAGGGCGCATTTGAGTTCCGTCCGTCGGTCGACTCTGGGTCAAGCGCGCAACGAGGAAGATGAGGAAAGTTCTCATTTTCAGTTCATTCGGCAGTATTTCCTGTTTTTAGGGGGGAAAATTCTGTGTTGTGTGATGGAGAAGCTATACAGATAGGTGATAAGGAGAAGGATTATATAGCACGTACTCATCCACTAAGCGAGTATATTATAGTTTGTGGAGAGCGCCACGCTATTTTAAAGCCATTTTATATCATATCCCAAACGTTCTGCGCGATCAAACGGAAAGAAGAAAACCGTTTCACGCATCACGGTGCGTGCGCGTTTCAGCGTGCTCAAACAAGTTCTGGCTATTAGTAAAAGAAGTAGTTTTGGGTTCCCAGGCGGGTTCTGCATGGTGTTTCCAGCGCATCAGGCGATGTTCTACAACAACGTAAACTGTTCTGCGCGATCAAACAAGTCCCGCTCCCACGCGCGTGCCATATCATAACTTGTTTCAGCGTGCTCAAACAAGTTCTGGCTTTTGTGGTGAGACTCGTATGATGGTGCAGATTTGTAAGAAACAATGAAGAGATTCAAGAGGATGATCCTCCGACATGAGAAAAGTGATGAGCATCGACTTGACAACCGCAAAAGTGCGAAGGCCCAGTGTGTCGTGTGAGATGGATCAGTTCGTATGCAAACACGTGCTGGAAGATTTACAATGCCTACACAACTTTTTAAATGGACACGGAGAAGAGAGTGATTTTAGCGACATTTTGAGAGCTATTCCCGTGCAGAGTACTCATAAAATAAGACACTTTGTGAGATACAAGTTGGAACTGTTGGAGCACGTATATAGAAACGGAGAACCCATCAACGAGGCAATCATAAATGCCGGGTTTTCCATCCCCGTGGTGCGTGACTACTGGAAAAAGAACCACACGAGCTTGGACATTACCGTAGTCGAGGGAAAGGAACGTGTTGTCTCCACGTTAGAAGACGTCCTCGCTAAAGTGTTGTGAATACCGTGTTTACTGTAAACAATTTCTTCATAATCTTTATTGTTTGTGACATAAAGTTCGCACGAAATAAATGCGGGAATGAAGCAACCACTATAGTTTTATGATGTTAAACAAATCCAGCTCGCGAACGCGAACTACGCAGGGGTATTGCCACCCATTGAGTAGATATCTAGTGACAGCGCGAAATATTCATTGTTTACGCACATTGAGATCATCCATAGATTTTTTATGAAAAGAAACGTTTATTTGCCTGTACTGTTTCACTCAATCCTTGGAAATACCTTTCCTTTCTTTTTCTTAATAAACATATCCCCCCCCCCTTGGAAATATAAGCCGACCGCTCACTTGGTAAATCGAACAACAACAACATCGATTCCACCGATAGACCAGCATGCGTAGCAGAAGGAGAGCTTGAAGAATATCTACAGATACAAGCCTTCGTAGCTCGATCTCCTTAGGACTTCATCGAGATTACGTGATATTTTGAATAGAAATGAGACTCCTTGCTTTCGCTTGATTACGTAGTACATGCGTAAGATCTTGTCCACGGCGCTGTCTACCCTGTCATCTGCGCTGAATCTTTTGTTGATGAAAGCTTCATATATTCCTTCCGGCACTTCCTGTTCAGGTATCCATTGGAAGAAGGTTGTTACAACATCGAGGACCACGCGTCCTACAGAAAACGTGATTTTCGTCAGTTCTGTGAAGAGAGGGCAAGAAATCGATTTACCCCTTCTTCTATCAAACACCATGCTGTGTCGATGTGCTATCCCTAGGCAGACTACCGCAGACATCGTGCGCGGAAAGTCGAAGGTGGCAGCAAAACGGGAAGTTATCGAAAGTCAGCACCCCTGTAGATCGCCAAAACGGTCACTATAATACGCTCACATGGACACAAAGTTTCAGAACTTGAAGCGTTCCCGGTTACAGATGCCGCCAACACGTCCAACAGCTCGGATGGATCGGATTCTGGTTGGATTCGTGAGTGGATCTGAGCCGCTCTTCGTATCGGTGACGCTTGTTTTTTTGTCGTATTTGCATAATGTTTATTGTTTCTTGTTATGGAAGAAATACACATACAAAAAAAGAGAAATAAACAATGCCACATGTAACGAACTGTAAACATTTCGTGCCTGAAATGTAAAACTTGACATCGTACAGACATCGTACCATTTCCGCTTCCGGCGGCTGCGAGAATCTGCGGGCGATTGGCGATTGCGAGCATGGTTGCGAGTGTCTTGTGTCCGTCTGTCAGACGCTTTCCTATTTCAACTGTATTTTTGTCTTGTGCCAATCTTGTCGGAACGATATCCTCTAGCTGTTGAAGGAGATCCTGCCGTGCAGCACCGTGAGTGTCTTTCTCCAAACAGCTATACGCAAGCAGATCAGCAGCAAGGGATTCAGATGAACTCGCTGTTAAAGTTACAACCACGCGAGCCTTGTGGCGTCAACTTAGTGCCCGTTTTACCATGTCGTGTTGGTCACCACTATTGATACCACCGACCACCTGTTGGGATGTGAACCGTGTGTGAAAATTTTGTCCATCCCCTGTGCATCGCATGCACCATGCCATATCTCACTGTCATTTCATCTTATGCTGCCATCGATCACCGCTTGTGCATACCAAACATCATTACTCAGTTACGGGGAAGGAAAAAAGACAATGTCGTGTTGGTCTAGTGCATAGGACACCATTTCCAGCTGCGGTAGTTACGAAGTTCAAATCCTGGCAGTGGGTTTTCTTTTTCTTCTTTTTTACAATGAGCCTGGTAGGTCGTGATTAGATAGGTGCATTGGCTGTGTGTGACTTTGGATTCCTTTGGGTGTGATGGGAAAATCGTCCGAAGAAATCGGCCCGGTGTTTCCATGGAGCCAGGTTACGTTAGGTTAGGTCGATTATGATAAGTTGGTTTGTCCAGGTTAGGTTAGGGAGCATGGTGTTGACATATTCACACTCTTGACACACTTCACTCACGTGAGAGTTAGTTAGGTTAGTGTGTCGAGATATTTCATCTACGTGAGGGAAGTTAAATTCTCTCACTTTGTTTCGGCATCTTTTTACTGTATAATTAGGTTATGAACGACCACAAACAATGGAAATGTCGATGTTGTTGTAACGTTGTTGGTTGATAACACAGCGCGGACTGTCGCTGTTGTAACTGCAACTGGCTGTTCCCATTACCGTTGCTGTAATGCTAGCCATGACGTAAGAATAAACAAAGGAGAACCTTAATTTTCTGTGACTGTGTCATAAGATTAAATTATGTAACAACAGAACCTTAACGTGTCTACATTTTTGCTTTCATGTTTGTCATTATAAGGGAAGGGCAATTTACAAATGTGAGAAAGACGGAAAGTGATTACAGTCGAAAGTTCTTCCGATCCCGGAGGACACAGTGGGGGACGGGGGGGGGGGCGGGACACACATAAGCCACTACCATCTTACCACTCCGTTAAAGTGATTGAGGCATGCATTGTGCATAATTAAACCAGAATACATACAAAAAGTAACCCTTGCTGAGTGGAAGTGTCATTGACTCATACTGTTACAAACTGCTCTCAGATGCCAAACCTTCGGTACATCTCCTGCCCACGCTGCCAGTGGAAGGGATTCACCCTCAGAGCCCTCTTCCGCCACATGCACTCAGCTCATGGCCATGAGAAAAACTGGATCTGCGGCTTGGAAGGATGTATGATGACGTACAGATCCTACTTCACATACCGCAGGCATGTGACAAGCAAGCACAGTGGCCTCCTTGGAAGTCACGACTCACGAGCCACCTCTCAAGCCACCGAGAATGAAGGCAGTGAGGAAATTGAGGAACCCACGGGGGCCGAAAGTGCGGTGTCTCAGGACGATGATGGCAGTAATGAAGCTGATGACATCAGTAATGAAGAACAAGGTGCATCCGGTTCCGTATGTACAGCAGATTCTACGAAGCGCCTTGCACTCTTGCTTCTGAAGTGGAAGGAGCAAATGAGGCTACCGGAGTCCAGCTTGAATGAAGTTGCAAATGATGTCATACATTACATCCAGGACTTAGTTCAGCAATCTGCTGATACACCTGATGCACAGCCACTTACTGACATCATTAAGGAGCTGCCTATTCTACAAACAAAAGGTGGTCGGGAAGACTACTGGAAGAGCACACTGCCTTTTGTACAACCAGCAACGATGTACCTGGGAAACAACTCAAAGGGAAAGCCAGATACGTTCCAGTATGTCAGCATACTGAAAGTTCTCAAGATGTATCTGCAGTCTCCACAGGTTCCACACGTAAGTGTACAACAGGGCAGCGAAGGCAACCTCAAAAGCGTGTTTGATGGCTCCGCCTTCAAAGGGCACAAATATTTTCAAGGCGATACCAACAAGCTCTGTATCCAGCTCTACTGCGATGAGTTTGAAGTCTGCGATCCCTTGGGTGCCAAAAGAGGAAAACACAAGTTGGTAGTCATATACTATTCACTTCTAAATGTGCCTGCCGAGTACAGGTCCCTTCTGCAACATATCCATCTAGCTGTGGTTGCTCGGGACAAGCTTGCGGAACGCTATGGACTGCACCGTATTCTGGAGCCCCTTGTGAAGGATGTCACAGAGCTAGAAACAGAAGGCATAGTCGTGAATTCTATACGGTACACTGGGTCAGTGCTGTGTCTCTCAGGCGACAACTTATCCAGCCACCGTGTGGGGGGATTTGCAACAAGCTTCAGCCACGGTCGCGTGTGCCGCTTCTGCATGGCTTTGCACTATGAACTGTCTGCCAAGCACAAGGAGCAGGATTTTCACATGCGGTACCCTGAAAGCCATGCATACCACCTTGACATGTTGGAAAGAGGGTTGCCTGCACTTTCATTATATGGAGTGAAAAGGCCCTGTGCATTACCACTTCACGGGTTTGACCCCACAGAGCACCTGCCGCCCGACGTGATGCATGATGTTCACGAAGGCATCTTGCCATTCCTCCTGAAGCACGTACTTTCCAAGCTTGTTTCTGACAAATATTTCTCCTTGGAAACCTTGAATGCTTCCATTGAAAAATTTGGATATGACCCATGTGATCTGAAAAATAAGCCCGAGGGTATACATCCGACTGTTCTGACAGGCAAGGGCTCCCTGAAAGGGAGTGCCTCTCAGAAGTTCTGCTTATTCAGGAACATTGCTCTTTATGTTGGAGAGTTCATTCCGCAAGAGAACAGGTTCTGGAGGCTCTACACTATGTTCCGAGAAGTCGTTGACCTGATCATGTGCAGAGACTTGCCACTTGACCACGTTCCTTATCTCCATCGCCGCATCGAGTTTTTCCGGCAAGAATTCCAGACACTGTTTCCAGATGTGAGAGTCCCATGCAAAATGCATTACATACTTAACTACCCCACCTACATCTATAAGTATGGACCACTCATCCAACTGTGGTCCATGAGGTTTGAGGGAAAACATCAATACTTTAAGGACATGGCGAGAAAGCTAAAGAATTTTAAGAACATAGCTTTCTCAATGGCACAAAGGCATCAGCTCTACCAAATGTACATGTGGACGCAACCAGACTCCAAGGATAGTGTATCCAGCAAGGGCTGCAGGGCAACCCCTACGGAGCAAGCACCTGAGGCTATCCAACTGTATCTAGCAAGCCATGGCATCGAGCAACGTCAGGTTGTTTCCATGAAGAGCGTGGAGTTCAGTGGCAAGGCTTATGTCACGGGCTGTGTGCTCACGTCACAAGGGGCTGATGGTGAATTACCAGAGTTTTTGGAGGTTTGCGGAATATATTCTGTCGACCGACGCATCCTCCTGCTTGTTAGGAAACTTGCAACAATGGAGTTCAACGACCATTTGCATGTTTATGTTGTGGAACGTAGGGAGGAGACTTTCATAACAGACATTTATTTTGAGCATGTATGAGACTTGCTCAAAGTGCACAGGAAGGGAGACATGTTTGTCATAAATCCACGGCAGGCACTTATATGATGGTTGTGTCATCGTCCTCCTCCTCTTTAGATCCTACTTTTGCATTTCGTTTGTGTATCTGTGCGTTCTTTGTGTACATATCTGAAGTATGGTTTTGTAAATAAGCATTGCATGATCTCTGACCACTAAATAGATACTTATTGAAGTCACATGTCATGTCGATCAGATAACTAGGACAATGCAAGGGGCGACTATCATTATAGGGCCACCCGTGTCTGACTGCAGCAATCCTTAATTTCTGAATTCAGTTGTTGTTGTTTTTTTCAATTCCTCAGTTCAGCAAAAGCAAGGACAGGTACTTGTTTAAACATTCTTTATGGTTTGACAGTAATGCTTGCATGCTTTCCATGCTTGTCCATATCAGCTGGTCTGCACAGAGAAAACATATGCACGAAGGATATATGTTCCCCTTCACTTCGTGAAGAATGAGCGTAAATTAGCTCTTGTCAGAGAACTGGTCCACGTAATGCACGGATCGAGACGTTTAAGTCCATGCTGCATGACTGCATTCACCGAAATTAAAAACAAAAAAAGTAAAGCCTGGAAAATATGACTTGACCGGCTGCAAACGGTTCTGTGAAGTGGGCTTCCCGCATTGCTTACGTGTGCAGGGTGAAGCCCGCTTTAGAAACGGGTGGGTCACGTACGTAATTGAAGGCTTTGTTTAAAAAATCTGATCACCTTAGAAATATCCAGTCTAATTTTCAACTATTGGAAAGTATCATAGTTACTCGCGCATGAGTGGAAACGGCCCATTGCGATGTAGGTTGGTCCATTTCTTGTCAACCTTCCCTAAAGTTGCGCAATTCCGCGGAATGCTGTGACACGCTTGTAGTTTCACGGCACATAGCGAAGTCCGCGCATTTTTGCAGAATTGTGGAAACGGGTGGCGTTAACTGTCAGGTGCAGTGTATTTGGCGTATGCTGAAAACGCCATTTCTACACCATATGGTTCTAAACATAATGTGAAGGGGAGTTTTCTTCGCCATTACACCCACTTTACACCCCAGATGAAAAAAAAAGTGCCCACAGATGGTGTAATAGAGGAGTATAACAACAGTTACACCCTTATTACACCCATATTACACCAGAAAGGGTGTTCAGAAATTAACAGTGTAGTTTTGGGTTCCCAGGCGGGTTCTGCATGGTGTTTCCAGCGCATCAGGCGATGTTCTACAACAACGTAAACTGTCCTGCGCGATCAAACAAGTCCCGCTCCCACGCGCGTGCCATATCATAACTTGTTTTAGCGTGCTCAAACAAGTTCTGGCTTTTGTGGTGAGACTCGTATGATGGTGCAGATTTGTAAGAAACACTGAAGAGATTCAAGGGAACACACTATAGAAATCGATAGCCGAATTAGAAAAGGTATTGCGATTTTATCCTCGCTGTCCAATTAAAAGCACTATTTTCAGCAGGGCGAACGGTCCTCGATGTTTTGATGGCGTTTTTCGGTTGGATTCCAGAAGATGCAGTACCGCGGGGTCTCTATGAAGCTTTCATCGGGAAACGATTCACCACCACCATCGACAGGGTAGACGATGCTGTGCACGAGATCCTACGAGTATACCACGAAATTGAGCTAGAAAAAGGAGATGCGAACCTATTCATGATATCACGCGATCTCGGCGAAGTCCTAAAGAGATACGGCTACAGAGACATCGCGGGCATAGATATTCTTCAAGCTCTCCATCTGCTGCACGTCTTAGTTTACCTCTGGAATGAATGCTGTCGTATCATGTACGAACCGGATGGCTGGCCCCTAAAGATCGAGTGAAACTGCTGTGTAATCCTCACGTAAAATAAAGCTCCTTCTTCCGCACTTTCGAACGTCCAGCCTACCTCATTCGACGCATTTTTTGAAATTGCCATGCGGGCGTTTGACATCGCGTATCCTTATAAACACACATGGAGTAACCCTAAAACAAAGTATGGGGAATAAGGTACTTTCGAAGCCTGATGTGCGAAAATACTCTCCCCCTATATCTGTAAATAGGCAACACGCTGTGCAATTCGAGCTCCCACCGCACACCATTCGGGATAGCACATCGACACAGCATGGTGTTTGATAGAAGAAGGGGTAAATCGATTTCTTGCCCTCTCTTCACAGAACTGACGAAAATCACGTTTTCTGTAGGACGCGTGGTCCTCGATGTTGTAACAACCTTCTTCCAATGGATACCTGAACAGGAAGTGCCGGAAGGAATATATGAAGCTTTCATCAACAAAAGATTCAGCGCAGATGACAGGGTAGACAGCGCCGTGGACAAGATCTTACGCATGTACTACGTAATCAAGCGAAAGCAAGGAGTCTCATTTCTATTCAAAATATCACGTAATCTCGATGAAGTCCTAAGGAGATCGAGCTACGAAGGCTTGTATCTGTAGATATTCTTCAAGCTCTCCTTCTGCTACGCATGCTGGTCTATCGGTGGAATCGATGTTGTTGTTGTTCGATTTACCAAGTGAGCGGTCGGCTTATATTTCCAAGGGGGGGGGGGATATGTTTATTAAGAAAAAGAAAGGAAAGGTATTTCCAAGGATTGAGTGAAACAGTACAGGCAAATAAACGTTTCTTTTCATAAAAAATCTATGGATGATCTCAATGTGCGTAAACAATGAATATTTCGCGCTGTCACTAGATATCTACTCAATGGGTGGCAATACCCCTGCGTAGTTCGCGTTCGCGAGCTGGATTTGTTTAACATCATAAAACTATAGTGGTTGCTTCATTCCCGCATTTATTTCGTGCGAACTTTATGTCACAAACAATAAAGATTATGAAGAAATTGTTTACAGTAAACACGGTATTCACAACACTTTAGCGAGGACGTCTTCTAACGTGGAGACAACACGTTCCTTTCCCTCGACTACGGTAATGTCCAAGCTCGTGTGGTTCCTTTTCCAGTAGTCACGCACCACGGGGATGGAAAACCCGGCATTTATGATTGTCTCGTTGATGGGTTCTCCGTTTCTATATACGTGCTCCAACAGTTCCAACTTGTATCTCACAAAGTGTCTTATTTTATGAGTACTCTGCACGGGAATAGCTCTCAAAATGTCGCTAAAATCACTCTCTTCTCCGTGTCCATTTAAAAAGTTGTGTAGGCATTGTAAATCTTCCAGCACGTGTTTGCATACGAACTGATCCATCTCACACGACACACTGGGCCTTCGCACTTTTGCGGTTGTCAAGTCGATGCTCATCACTTTTCTCATGTCGGAGGATCATCCTCTTGAATCTCTTCAGTGTTTCTTACAAATCTGCACCATCATACGAGTCTCACCACAAAAGGCAGAACTTGTTTGAGCACGCTGAAACAAGTTATGATATGGCACGCGCGTGGGAGCGGGACTTGTTTGATCGCGCAGAACAGTTTACGTTGTTGTAGAACATCGCCTGATGCGCTGGAAACACCATGCAGAACCCGCCTGGGAACCCAAAACTACTTCTTTTACTAATAGCCAGAACTTGTTTGAGCACGCTGAAACGCGCACGCACCGTGATGCGTGAAACGGTTTTCTTCTTTCCGTTTGATCGCGCAGAACGTTTGGGATATGATATAAAATGGCTTTAAAATAGCGTGGCGCTCTCCACAAACTATAATATACTCGCTTAGTCGATGAGTACGTGCTATATAATCCTTCTCCTTATCACCTATCTGTATAGCTTCTCCATCACACAACACAGAATTTTCCCCCCTAAAAACAGGAAATACTGCCGAATGAACTGAAAATGAGAACTTTCCTCATCTTCCTCGTTGTGCGCTTGACCCAGAGTCGACCGACGGACGGAACTCAAATGCGCCCTTGGAGGGTGGCGCGATTTTGTTTACACAATCGCGCCCGTGATGCGCGCCCGTTAGCTGCGAAGGACATTTGGAACTTCTTGGAAACTGCATAAGCGAACCCCTTGTTCTCGGTTAGAGAAAGCTTGTTTCGGCAATGAGCAGGTGGGCTCATAGGGATATTTTTTTTCCTTCGCATAGCGTGGTGTGATCACTGGTTTTAATACGTGCGGCCTCGGAAAACATGATTTACGAGGTGACCCAGTTTCTCGGAGAAGGCCTATTTACATCACCTTGACGAAAACATTTTTTTTCCGCTAGGGTCCGCCGCAGAGTTTGGCCATGACGGCTGGAAGTGCGTTTTTGATATAAAACAGATGGCTCCAACACATCTTCAAGGTGACCCAATTTCTCGGGCTTGCAACCTTGCGGAAACGAGCGAGCACTCATATAAAAGAGATGGTCCCAACCGGAGGGGTGTGTTACGCGCCTGTGATTCGGCTATCTAGTTTTCCGTGCGGCTGGCACGGTAAGTGGTGAACCAGGAAGGTGCGCGGTATTTTGGTGTGTCGGCGCATGTTGTGAGGTGTGCGCTGGCAGGCTAAAATCGTGTGAGCTGTCCACGCGCCCGTGTTTCCCTACCCTGCTGTAGCGCGTCGCGCGACAAGAATCTACGTGCGTCATACCGGTGTGATGAGGTGAGCCAATTTTTTTGATGAGATCAACTTGTTCATAGTGCGACGATCTTAATATTGCTGCTTCCAGTATAGAGAAGGAACGCGGAGGTGCACGGGATGTTCGGGGAGAGAGCAATCTGAAGTTGTGTTTCTTCATACTCAGTTTTGGGTTGAGTGTCCGTTTTTAACATTGAGTACGTGCGAAGCTTCACTGCATAGCATTGTTTAATAAGCGTTGGAGCGTCAGTCACGACATAGCATCACTGTGCTTTGTGCTTGATTTAGTTAATTTCTTATGTCGAAGTCTAAAACTGCAATATGCGTAAACACGGGCTGGCTAAAGTCGCGTGAGCTGTCCACGCGCCGCATGTTTCAGATATTGCGGCATGGTGCTCGTGAATCTATGTGCCAGTCTGCGAAGGTGAGCGCATTTTTGCCGACATGAACTCGTTCATTGTGCGACCATCCTAATATTTCTAAGAGTGCTTCCAGGAGTGCGAGCTGTGTCGCGTACGCTTGCTATGTTTGAACAGAGTATTCTGAGGGCAGCAATGTGAAATTGTGTTTCTTCATACTCAGCTTGGGTTGGTTGGGTTTTTTTTTTTAGCTTCAGTACGTGCGTGCATAGCATTGTTTAATAAGCGTTGGAGTGTCAGTGCGTCTTGAGCTTCACCACATAGCGCCACCATGCTATTGTCATTCTGCTCGATTTGTTTAATTTCGCGTGTTGAGTGCGCGCTGTCTAAAATAAAAACAGGCCCAAGCTCTATAAGGTTTATTGATCATACAAGCTGTTTTTCCCTCAAACCAGCTTCTCTGCACAGCATCAACTATCATTGTTTTCTCGATCATGTGCTTCTTCTTGCTTATTTTGAACGCGTGCTGGCTTTCCTGATTAGCATCACGATGAGTTTTTTGCACATTGAAATGTTTTGTTTTGTTTATGTTCTGTCACAAAATTCGTTCTCAAGAATGAACGCGCTCCGTTGCATCATTTGCCATTCTGCTTGATTGAAACAATTTTTAGGTTGAACTGCAAAGCACACACACACACACATCCTAAACGATCCTAAGCTTGTTCTATGGGGTGGGCTTGACCTAACGCACGCATGCAACCGGGGGAAGCCAACTTTACTCGTGTAGAGTGTGTTTTGAGATGTGTACCCTGAAAAAAATTTTTTTTTCCCATTTCCAACTGTGGCTATGTGAATAGCGGGAGGCGGCGGCATGTAAGCTGTTCAGAACGCTAGCTCTCTAGAAGTATGAACCAGTTGGATAGAAATGAGTCACCAATGCAATGGCAGCTGTCCATCTTTGCAAAGACAAGCGACGCCATCTCTTGTATGTGTAGGGCAGAGCATGTGAAAAAGTTTCATTGTGAACCAGTGAGCAGCCGCGGATGGGACGGGCTTCACCTAACGCAGGCATGGAACCGGGGGAAGCCAACTTTACTTGTGTCGAGCGTGTTTTGAGATGTGTACCCTGAAAATGTTTTTTTTTTCAACTACGTCTATGTGAACAGCGGGAGGCGGCGGCATGTAAGCTGTTCAGAACGCTGGCTCTCTAGAAATATGACCCAGTTGGATAGAAATGAGTCACCAATGCAATGGCAGCTGTCCATCTTTGCAGAGACACGCGGCGCCATCTCTTGTCTGTGTAGGGCAGAGCATGTGAAAAAGTTTCATTGTGAACCAGTGAGCAGCCACAGATGGAGGCATGGGCCGATAGCAGTTGGAGCCTGTTAGGGAGCTCTAGACATAAGTGACCAATGAGTGGCTTGTAGTCAGATGGACCAATGAGCACTTGCAGTTAGATGAGCCATATGGTGTCTATCGAGGGAGCTGAGTGACCAATGAGCGCAAGAGATGACCGGGATCTCTCTGATGCAGCTGAACCAACCCACAGGCTGTTGTACTAAATAAAGGTTGAAATCAACAATTGTCGTGTGTCTTGTCTGAAGCTGCTGCATTGTGGTTTAGGAGCGACAGGCTAGCCAATCACTGTTCAGTGGACCAATCAGGGCCAGACATCGGTAGGCTTTGGTGTGAAGGGACAATCAGTAGGCCTAGCGTGGTTCGGCTTAGAAGTCAGTAGGCTTAGAACGGACCAATCAGCATGAAGTAGGCAGAGCTGGTGAAGAGTTGCGCCATCTGGTGTCAGTGGACTTAGAACGAGGGTCAATTGGTAGCGGCCGATCAGAGCGCTGGTAGAGTGATCAGTAGGCTTAGCGTGGACTGGCTTAGAAGTCAGTAGGCTTAAAATGGACCAATCAATGCGAAGTGGGTGGAGCCATTAAGGAGTTGCGCCACGAACTAAGTACCATCAGGGCCAGCCACAGCAGAACCAAGCCGTGCCCTATGACGCAGCTGGACCAATAGCATAATTTCTATTAAATGTGTAGGGAACCTTCTTCGGCGCCGTCAGAGCATGCGCGTTGTGAACCATGATGAGCATCAGGATGGAGGCATGCGGTTAGCACGGGCCAATAGCCATTGGAGCCTACCAGCCCCCACTAAAGTTATCGTATGGTAAAAGTTACAATCTCCCACAGTTAAATTTATCTCGTCTAGAGATGAGTGTGAGTGACCACTGAGTGGCTTGCAGTTCAATGGATCAATAGCAGTGACCACTTGCTGTTAGATGGACCCATCGGAGTTGAAGCCTATGAGGGAGCTGTGACCAACTAGAACCAATAAGGAGCTGGGTGAGCGGCCACGCGCAGTCAGATGAACCGATAACAGTTGGAATCTACCAAGGGAGCTGAGTGAGCGTGAGAGATGTCCACATAGAATTATGGACCAATGATCTCTCTGATGCAGCTGAACCTACCCACAGCTGGACCAGGAGGCTGTTGTACCAAATAAAGGTTGAAATCAACAATTGTCGTGTGTCTTATCTGAAGCTGCTTAGGAGTGACAAGTTCAGGTAAGCCAATCACCGTTCAGTAGGCTTAGCGTGGACCAATCAGGGCCAGCCATCGGTAGGCATAGAATGGGCCAATCAGCGTGAAGTGCCAATCGGCAGGCTTACATTGGAAGGGTGATCAGTAGGCTTTGGCTTAGACGTCTGACTCAGACCAATCAGCATGAAGTGGGCGGAAAGTTGCACACCACAAGGTAAGTTTGAACATCTGAGATAAAGCCGCAGCGGGGCCGCTGCCATCTGGCGGGCGCCGGTGAAGGCTATGTTCAGTAGGCCACCCGCTAGCCCGGGCCAATCGGCATGGGTAAGTTCGAACATCTGAGATAAAGCCGCAGCGTGGCCGCTGCCGCCGGGGCCGCGCCTGGACAGTATAGGACCAATCAGCGGAGCCGGTTAATTAGCATAACGGCGGGGGCGTGCACCAATCAGCGTGAAGCAGGGGGGTGGAGTCAAGTAATTAACATAAACGGGGGCGGAGCTATGGTGAACCAATCAACGCGATCAGTAGGTTTAGCGAGGTGGCCAATCAACGTGAAGTGGGGGCTGAGCCAAGTAATTAGCATAAAGGGGTGGAGCTACGGTCAGCCAATCAACGCTCAGTAG
This sequence comes from Ornithodoros turicata, assembly GCF_037126465.1. Lineage (NCBI taxonomy): Eukaryota > Metazoa > Arthropoda > Arachnida > Ixodida > Argasidae > Ornithodoros > Ornithodoros turicata. Next base: position 39,588,650 of record NC_088205.1, on the reverse strand, counting down.
GCTGAGCATGGGCCAATCGGCATGAAGTGGGCGGAGCCAAGCCAACTAATTAGCGTGAAGGAGCGGAACTACGGTCAACCAATCAGTGGGGGGGGGGCGCGGTGGCCAATCAACGTGAAGTGGGCGGAGCTAATGGCGACCAATCAGATGGCTTTGGATTTGGCTTGTGCGTGGATTACAAGTGGATTGTGTTGGCTTAGAACTGGATTGTGTTGGCTTAGAATCGGCCATCTTGGATTAGAAAAAGGATGTCGTTATAGCGCACGGTTCTTATGCCGCATGGTTCTTATATAGGCACCGTTATTAAGCCGTATTAAACTATACTACTTGCATCAACGTTACAATATTACATTTTTTTGCAATATTGTTGCTGTAATATTGCTGCAAAATAACGAAGCCGGTCTCTAACAATGTCACACCAGCATTGCAGTGTCACACTTTTGCAATGTTGTTTCGATAACATTGTTGCAGCATAACGAAAGCTGTCATTAGCAACATAACATCAATATTGCATGGCGATATTGGTGCAATGACACTGCAACCATTGCGCTGACTGGGTGGGTATGTCATGTCCCGAAATTTGTTTTTTTTTAATCAAAGATATCAAATTCTGCTTCAAAACACTTTTCAGTAGAAGACTTTTTTCCCTGACTTTTTCAGCTCTTTTTAAAGAAAGGATTCGAAAGAATCGAGATTTGTAAGATTCGTGGATTCGCAGAATCTTCGTTGGATTCGAATTCGAGAAATTCTGGATTCGTCCCATCTCTAGTATTAAGTATGACAGGAGAGGTAGTGTGTGCTGAGTTCTAGGGCACATGGGAGTCCGAGGCAAGAAAGGGAAGAAGTAGTGGTGTCAGTAGTACCAGAAGAAGAAAGAGGAGGAGACCGCCCTTTCTCCTCAGCGTAAACACTTATTTGATTATCTCTATGTAAACTTTTCCTTCAAGCATGGAAGTATAACGTGCAGCCTTATTGTCAGGCTTCATGAACAGCAGACTTAAAATAAATTTGCAGTGCCATAATACGGTTTTCTAGTGAGCTTGAACAGAACGTTATGGAACTTTTTTTAATTCCGTGTTAGCGGCGCGAAGCAAGAGAATGTACTAGAATGTACAAGATAATGTGTGCAAGAAAATCTACCTCAGGAAATATACAGAATGCTTTGCTATTCACATTCATTACAACATCAACACTATGTTCGCTATGTACTGTAAAAGAGAAGACTTCGAAAAGTGCTATAGGCATCCAATTCGCCTTAGTTGTTCATCACAACACCCGTAGCTATCAAGACGGTGTGAGGTACGGTCGCAAGTCGTCACAAGCGGTGCGGACAGCGTTTTTTGGCAGACGGATCAACTTTACAAAATCTCGTCCAGTTGAAAGGCATCCTAACACCATCGAGCCGGGGCACGGTTAGCCGCTTGTGTGATCGTCCAAGCGAAGAATCCTTCCGCCATCTTTCTTTGGTAGCTTCAACGTCAGGGAGTCCTTAGGAAAAACGAAACGAGGGACCTTATCGACGCTTGGCTGTGGTCACAATATCTGCTGCTCGTTTAGCTTCCTGGTTGAGGCTATCGTGCTCGTTACGGGCCCTCACGTGTTGTGATGTCACTGCCCTGAACGAACTACAGCTACCAAAGAGGCTGCAATGTTTTCGACCAATCGGGTTGTTTAATTTTGTTTGGGTAGCTCGCATGGCTTGTCGATGGCTTGTCGTTGTCACTTACTTATCTTCTTTATCGTCTCGATCTGCAGCTTCTCGAGAATATCTCACAGCCCTTATGTAACCCCTGGTGTAAATACGATGAAAAGGAAAGGGTGTTCTTTGACTGCTACACGGTCGTGGAACAACAGATGTTCGTTTCTGCTGAAATCCCGTTTCTGCAAATCTCCAAACGAAGAAGTTGTACGCCATACGAGTGGGTAGACCCACTCGTAAGGCAAACGATCTCGTTCGATCGTTGCTGGAGCGAGAGATTAGGCCCCTGTCACGATAACGCAAAGAGCACGTCATCACCACGTGCCCGAGTTCACGACTCCCACGCGTTTCGTTAGATCATGCACTCTAAAAACAGAGCTTCACCGCATAACATGCTGTGCGCCAACCATTGCCACGAATGATTGAGTTATCGCCTCTGATTCGAGGAGAGAGGGGGGCGTACGCCTTTTTGTGGCAATTTGGATATATCGTAACTGCCACAAAAAGGCGTACGCCTCCCTCTCTCCTCGAATCAAAAGCGATAACCCTATCATTCGCGGCAATGGTTGGCGCACAGCATGCTATGTGGTGAAGTTCTGTTTTTAGAGTGTGAGCCATGTAGGCACTGAAGACTGAGCGCGCGTGAACACACTCCTTGGGCAGACGACGACGTTGGTCGTTATGCGAGCTAGAGATTACGCCTTTGTCCCGTTAACGAAGTAAGGGCGTCATGTGAAAAGTGTACGTGTTAACGAGGGCCCCGCCCCCCGGGTGCCCAGCTTATACAGGTGGTGCGTGCTGCCGTATCCTTGCTACACTGCGACTACTAATCATATTAAAGAAGAAGGCGGCCATGCCTGAGCTCTCTTGCACCAAATTGCCCCGCAGTGGAGGCGTCCTCGACGGCAAAACAATAGACCGACAAGCGTACGGAACGTGGACTGAAGGAGACCATGTGAAAATGTTCTGCCCATGCTCGTTCAGCTACTTTATGCTCGTGCTACAAACCTGGAGACTCCAGACGCGCTCGAATCTTTTAACAAGCTGCGTCAAAAGGCCCCTAAGGAAACAGAATTTGAACTCGTACCCCGTTCTTCTCCGAGCCAATTCTCAGACGAGACCATTAATACTATGCCCAGAACGTTGTGCACATGGCTCTAACGGGGTGTCGGTAGGCAGATTCCGTTGTCTGGTCCGAAAAGTGAATCGCGATTGAATGCCTACACTTTGAAGATGCATGCAAGATGATGAGTACATCTGAAATCGAAGCTCGACAGTTTATTTTCTCCCATTACCTGGTTAACAGGGCGAAAAACTGAGCTACCACATCAGTTTCCTACCCTATTTCCTACATCTTGACCAGTGGTACTACCATTTCAGGGCTCCTTGTCAGAAGTTGAGTGTACGTTTTCCTCTTTGTGAAAGTGCAATAACAACAGTGCATTATTTTGGAATACAAGAAAATATTGATTGCAAGTTTCGTTATCTTACATCACAGTAGATACTGTCACAGTACAGAAGCATTGCATAAAAGAACAAAAGAACAATGCTACACAAGCAATTTTCAACACTGAAACAGTAAAAATACATGACCAAATACAAAAACAGCACTGTTCATCTTTACGAGTTGATGCTGCTGCTATAGCAACAGCCTACACAAGCATGCTGCTTACTGTTCAGCTAGGGAGCCTTGGAGATTTGTCTAAATCTGGTTGTTCACTGGAACTAAAGCAAGTGGGATTGGTCTAAACTAACTATGGTATCCCTTGATCCTCTGTGCCCTCCGTTACACATGTATTCACAGCGAGGCAATCTCTCTTGTCTGCACCACCTCATCCTTTGAAAAGGGATTGCTGAAAAGGCTGTCCAGTACTGGCATGGCGACGTTTGACTTAAAACATATACTATACGTGCAGCCAAAGAGCTCCTGCTAATTTTGTTCCCCCTTATACACTTGACTGGCTTTGCGCTGGGCTTTCAGAGGTGTCTTAGGACACCCTGACGGGAGGCATCACGTGCCACGTGACCTTCTGACGCCATCCGCACAAACGTTGCCTGCCTGCGTACTGCTGATGAGGCCCAAGAAGGCCGAAACAGCTGTCCAGTACTGGCATGGCGACGTTTGACTTAAAAACATGCGGTTTCTCTAAGGAAGTTATGGCCACTTGCTACACCTGGGATGAATTCACATGCGCGAAGATATTTTGAACATTGAATTTTATGAATTGTGTCACTTTATCACTGCCCTCATCTTGCGTAATGGCAACAGTCCATTTCTTGCACAATGGGACAACTTTAGTATCGATCCCGCGGCATCTAGGAAAAAAATAAGCAAAAAAAAAGCGCAAAAAACGCCATGAGTGGAGGTTCATTGCAAGATTTATCCTAATTTAGAAGGCAAAATTACTGCAAAAGAGTCAAATTTTAAAATTTATTCTACTAAATGTTGCAGACCAAACAGCGATAAGGCAGGCGTCTGGATCTCACCCCTTCCTCACTGCTTTAGCGTCCTATCGGAGTAAAAGGAAAACACAAATTCTCAAGATTATCATCTACAAGGTTCGTATTTTTAGACCTATTTTGTCTCGTAAGCACTAGATGAACATCTATTACTCATAATAACAGAAAGTTCTTGGACAAAATCAAATTTTTATAACATCTCTAACCATAGCGAGAGTAAAGCAGACGATATATCTCGCAACGCTCCGCAAATGCCCGTTATGAACCTGTTCACTCTCGGGCTGATACTTACGGATACAGAAAAGACAATATCATGGATACAGCAGAGAGGCTTGGTCCCTACCACAATGACGTGCCCCCGTTGTGGCCATGAATTGTTACCAAAGTCATGCTAGCGCACCTTCGGTCGCTTTCGGTGCCGCCGCAACCACGCGGAATTCTGCCAGTCCACCTGGTTTGAGAACGTACGACTGGCGCCAGAACAAGTACAGATACTCACCAACTGCTCCTCAAAGAAAATTCAAGCAGTAGACGAAGCGTCCCTAGACAGTACCATATCCGAGGCGACAGCTAGCGGTTGGTATTCGTACTGCAGGGAGGTATGCACTGACTCCCTTGCAGACGTCCACAGAGGAAAAGTCGACGGTACAAATCATATCGTAGAAATCGATGAGTGCAAGATAGGCAGACGAAAATATCACTGTGGTCGTGTCGTTGAGGGGACCTGGATCCTGGGCCTGATCGGTGTACACATAAAGGAACTTCGACTTGCCATTTGCCCTGACAACAAAAGGGACAAGAACATGCTCCTTGCGCTCATCGATGCAAATGTGGAAAAGGCAACCGCAATCTACACCGGTTGCTGGAAGGGCTCCTGTGGACTCTCCGCAGAAGGCTTCCACCACATGGCTGTCAACCACGAATACCACTTTGTAGACCCAGACCACCGGCGTGACCACAACCCACATTGAGCCGCACTCCGACACAGGCTTGCCAGAGGAGGAGTGTTCAGCGACAAGATGGCACACCACCTCACCGAGTACCGCTGGAGGAAGGACTGTGTAAACGAGCGCGAAGACCCTTTCGTCAGCCTCTTAACTGACATCAAGCGCCTGTATACTCCTGGACATGACACCGAAACCTAAAACCGACACTGTATATATTGTAAATACTTGTAAATATTTGTACATATTTGACGAACCCCTTCCGGGTGACCGTATGCGGTTGGGTACTCTACCCTGCACCGTACTGATGAGCCCCAATTAGGACGAAACGGTTGCCCTCCGTAAAGCCTCTCCAACTGACTGACTGTCCAACGTGCGTGTAGGGGAAAGACGATCAGATGTCTGAGAGAAAAGTGCAAGGCTTAATGCCGACACATCGACCGGCTAAGCACCCGACTTAAAGGGATCATGAAATGATTTTCGCAAATTCCGAGTACTCTGCCGGAGACGGTTCTCATGATCCCTCACTATCATACACATATCGACTTTTAACCGTATTAAGTGCACCGGGGGCGCAGTTACCACGCAAAAATAGCGGGGAGTGACCGCCGCATACATTCCTTCTAAGCGGACTTACGTCATCAACGTCCGGTCCTCTCAGCCAATTGTCGAAGACCGGGAGCACGCACCCCGCGAGACCACGTGTGTGCATGGTTTCGGATTAGACAACAACGAGACGTATATCTGCTGTCGAAATCAGAAGAAATATGGCGAAGCGCAAATTGCCAGCGATGGAGGAAGAGATTAAGCGACGCACAGAGCGTCTAGGAATCGTTCCGTACGCAGCAGCTCCCAGAAGGTCACCGACAGAGACATTTTCTGACGAAGAAGCAGCTCAGAGAGGAAAACGTGCTCCGGTAACCATGCTGACAATCAACGACTACATTACTAGGATTCTCTGGTAGGATTCTCTGAGGGTGTGTCAACGATTACATGCGAAGGCTTAGCTCCAGGTCAAATTAAAACATATTTCATGGCGAAGTTTGTAAGCTTGCTTGCAAATTTTTCAATTTGCTCGCAAAAGACCGTCCGCGAATTGGCAACCCCTATTGAAAAACTCTCCAGAAAATCTCACAAAATATCTCTTGCTTTATTCTCGGAGATTTTATGTGTGATAATTGGACATTCTCACAGAATTTCTTACAGAGTTTCTCACAAAGCAATCTCTCAGAATTGACTCCCCCCCCCCCCCAGTCTCTTAAAGAAATCTTACAGGATTTCCTTTAGACTTCTTACCAGGAGAAACGAGGAGAATAAGAGCCACAGAATCCAGCACGTGTGCTTTCCATTCTTTATTGAGATCACTTGGGAAGCTTTCAATACGAAACACGGATTAATCAAGCCATCGCTGATATCACACAAATAATAAACCAAGGAACTTGATTCAATGTATGTACTTTTGAAATAGCATCCGCGCGCCATCCACGCACACTACCGTAAAAGCGTTCATTGTACACATACTTTAAATCTCAAATGCGACGACCAAAAAATTTCTTCATGTGACTATGCCAAGTTCATGTTTTGCACATTGGGAACGCGTTGGCTTTCTTGCGTAAAAGCACCATCCAACTTCCTCGAGGCGAGAATGGGTTACGACCACAAACTCGCATCCAATGCGCTAATTCGCGCTGCTTCCCGCTTCTTACGAGTTTAACCTAGACGAAAAAGCATTTCAAAAAGCACGGTTACAACAACATGTGTGAGATAGGCATAGAAATATGTAACATACCGTTTCCCCAAAGCAGAGTTGCTATAACGATCTCACGGCATTCTACTTTCCGACCCACAGAATACCTGCAAACAGGGGTAAAGACTCATAAAGAACGGGAATACACATCACCGACGATTATATACGACACGCACACATGCTACATACCTCAAATCCCACGAAAATCCTGAATGCCAGGCGGTATTTGCTTGAGATGCATAGCTGCGTCCATGCGCTTCCTCGTTTCAAAGCTGACTAACTAGCTTGCTGGCGGTTGGAACAAACGCCTCCAGTAATGTACGATGGAACATCATAATGGGTTATAAAATTGAGAGTTTCACTATAGGAACGACAAAACGGAGCAACCATGGCACTTCTACGTAACAGAGAATATTCATAAACATACGAAATCGCACGAACTACTTTCCAACACGGACGACATATCACTCTCTGCGGTCCGTCATTTCTTGCTTCATGTTCATCCGACATGAAAATATCCTTCAAAATTTCTCTTAAGACTGAAGCGAGGTTCGTGAGAAAGTCAGTCCCGTATGAATTGTTTTCTCATAGAAATCACAAGGCCAGACCCTGAATTATCCCACAGGATATTTTCTCGTTGATGTGCCTGTGAGAATATGTATACGAATCTGTATCGTCTGTAAGAAATTCTGAGAGAATGCTGTGGGGGGTTTCTATGAGATTTTCTGTAGTGTTTTTCAACCGGCAACCGGGACATCCCCTGTGTTTGATGTCACAGCCAGTTCGCCTCGCAGGCGGGTCGTAGTAGCCGCCTTTCACGACCGCGGTTAATATAGAATATTTTGGCTATTTGAACGATTTTCAACTTCATATTTCACAGGGTGAGCGCTTTAGTCTAGAGGAACAAATTGAAAATGATCCTAAGCTTGTTACATATCATTTCATGGTCCCTTTAACTTCGAATGAGCGATATTCAAAACACGCGCAACAACCTTGCGGATTGTGTCTTGCGCTCTTGTTCGTCGTCTACATAAGATTTCTTACAGCGCTCCGTGCGGCAGATGGACCAAGTCGTGTCGACAGCCTAGAGTTCGAGCTTGTTCAGCAGCTGTGCTGACCTACGGATGACACTTCTATCAGGCAGCTGTACCTTGCAAGCACGGATCAACCCATCACCGTCGCGATAGGTTTCAACAATCCGACCTAGAGGCCAAAGAACCCTTGGTTAAAATCTTGAAGGTGCAAGCACTAGCCCCTCTGTTCGAATCGGAACAACTGTTCTGTGCTGGAAACGATTGCCGGAAGGTAACTTGGACATCTATCCCCGGCTCCATCGAGTCCAAACTGTGCAAACATATCTTCTCGCTGGCGGTTCCTCTCGAGTAGAGTAGAGCGAGTCTCTTCCGGATCATCTCGGTCGTGATGAATTTGAGGTAAAGCAGTTAGCCGCTTCCCCACAAGGAAGTGAGACGGAAAGAGAGCATAAAAGTCTGTAGGATCGTCTGACATATGAGTCAACGGTCTCGAGTTGACGATAGCCTCTACCTCGGTCAACATGGTTACCAGTTCTTCGAATGTGAGGCTGCTGCTTCCGAGAGCTTCTCGGACTTCGAGAGGGAGACTTTAACTGTCCTGAATACCCAAAATCCTCCCCACCAGGCGGCGCGCTCAGCAATAAAATGCCACCGGATGTTGTGGTTGACGCAGTATCGTTGGAAGGGTGGTATTCATGATTCTAAAAACCTCCCGTAGGTCTGTGGAGGCCCGTTTGAAGGTGGTGAAGTTATCCGAATATATCTTAGAGGGTACAGGCCTGCGAGAGACGAATCTCCTGAAGTCGTGCATGAAACTCTGAATACTCATTGGCGTGGTGAGTTCAAGATGCACAGCTCCGGTGACTGCACAGGTGAACAATAGGATGTAGCACTTGTGGGTCGTGTCGGAGTCGTACAGAAGGGAGTACAGAGGGCCGGCGAAGTCGAGTCCAGTGACGTCGAACGATTGCGTTTTAGAAAGACGGCCTGCAGGAAGAAGAGCAGTTCTTTGACACGTGGGCTTGCTTCCGAATCTCCGACAGACAACGCAAGAGTAGAGGAGTTTATTAACCGTTTGACGTCCACGAATGGCCCAATACTCCTCTCGAAGCTGTGCCAGAATTCCTTGTACGCCAGCGTGCAATTTGCTGAACATGGACATGCCAGATCAAAACCCATGTAAAACGATGTTTACTCGGGAATATGATCGGTTTGGTCGTTATCTGGTTAACGTCACTGATGTCCAAAAGTGTTTGCAACGGAGGGCTTCTTCTCTATCGACAAAGGTTGATAAAGCATGTAGTTGTGAGTGGCTATCAGGGTTACAACCAAGGGTGTCTTCTTGGGCTGTTTTAACCCAGTATGCTTCAGCATGATGCAGTTCTCGAGCTGTGATTGGTCCGACGTCTCTGTCGGTTTGAAAACGCCTACAATTGCGACCAAAGCGTAGTACCAAGACTGTTACTGTCAAGACATGAGGCAATTTGATGGCAACATGAGACATGTTGTAAAAAACTATGGTGGTGCTAATGACAATTGTATACTCTTATATATGGATGATGTTTTTAATAACATAGCCAGTTGTATCGATGACTTGAGTGTAAATGAAGTGTGGCGACGATTCAAGTCATGCGTATTTTTCTGCTTGGAGAACTATGTTCCCGATAGGATTAAAATCGTTAACAACAGAAATCACAGGGTAACGCTGGAAATAGTACAGTTAAAACGGCGATTGAAGAGATACCGTCGTAATGGCAACGAAAGTATTTTCGTCAACACTAAAGATGTTCTCAGACGTAAACTAGCTAAAGCTCTAAACTATAGCTAAAGCTCCACTATTACTCTCACACACACAACTACTTCATGAAAACAGAACCCGCGGAAGTTCTGGAGTCACTTTCATGAATCTACGAAACCTGTGAGCAACTTGTTCACGATGGTAGGTCCTCAACTAACACCAGAGAAATTGCTCAGGCTTTCAACAATTTCTTTCACAGTGTTTTTTCTACAAATACTGGATCAGTAGCCAGCATCCCACGTAGTACTACTCACTGCCCAATAACACTATCGCACGAAGGGATATTTAACTTGCTTACAAAGTTAGATACCAAGAAATCACGTGGGCCAGGCTTAATACCTAACGAATTCCTTGAAAGATATGTATCCATGGTATCACGGTTACTTTAGCTTAACTTCCAAAAGTCCCTACTAGAGGGCGATGTGCCACATGACTGGAGGTCAGCTAAAGTTGTTCCTGGGTTTAGTCCGGTCGGAAGGAGAATGTAAATAATTACCGCCCTATAATGTTAACCAGCCAAACTTGCAAAATCTTACAACGTATCATTAGTTGTTATCTCAGGGATTCCCTTGAAAACAACAAGTTCTTTTTCGTGAACAAGCACGGGTTTCGTGGAGGTGTTTCTACGTCAACCCAATTAGTCGAAGCAATCCATGATTTCGGTTTGGCATTAGCTGAAGGGACTCAGGTTGATGTTATATGTCTGGATTTTCAGAAAGCGTTTGACACTACACTGCACAACAAACTAATTGACAAGCTCGTCCGAACGGGCATAAATACAAACATTGTTCAGTGGATCTCATCATACCTAACAAAGCGAACACAGTACGTACAGCTTAAGAATATAAAGTCAGATACTGTTCATGTCACCTCCGGCGTTCCCCAGGGATCTATCCTGGGCCCTCTGTTATTTTTAATATTTATTAATGACATTGCTTCGTCTATTGTTCCACCTGTCACCGTTAGGCTATTCGCAGAGGACTGTTTAGTATACTGTACTGTAAAGAATAATCATGACCAACTGCTCATCTCCAAATGTTTAGATGATATCACAAAATGGTGCTCAGACTGGGGTATGACAATTAATTGGAGAAAATCTGTATTCCTGCGCATGACCAATAAGAAGACTCCATTGGTTCATGAATATATTGTATTCAAGTACAAACGCTGAAGCGGGTTACCAGCTTTAAATACTTGGGCATCATGATTAATTATCATCTCAAATGGGATACACACGTTGATGAAGTCTGTAACAAAACAAAAAGAAGACTTTGGATGATAAGGAGAAAATGAAAGTTAGGCACAAAGGAGACCGAGCAGCATACTCTACTCTGATACGACCAATACTAGAGTATGACAGCATCCTTTGGGATCTGTATGCCACAAAACTAAGGCATAAAATAGAACAAATTCGAAGATTAGCTGCAAAGTTTATAATGTCAGACTACAGAAGGAATGCTTCTGTATCGATCATGTTGGACCAGCTGCAGCTGGAATCGCTTGAAAAGCGACGGAATATTGCGAAATTAAAGTTTCTCTTCCTCATTTATCATGGACAACTGAAATTGATGCTGCAAAATATATCACACAACGAGAATTTTTTAGTCATCGGACTAACCACCATAAGCACATTACACCACATACTCCAAACTTGGACGCGTTTAAATACTCCTTTTTCACAGATACCATTGATCTATGGAACGCCCTACTCCAGTCGATAATCATGACAGAGGATGTAAATGTTTACCCTAATGCACTACTTGACATATCTATGTAGTGTTGTTATTGTGGTTGTATGTTTAATCTAATTAGACGCGTTGAAGCGTTGTTATTATCACCTGTATATTGCCTTCTTTTCCCCCTGTAACGGTCTATTAGGACTAACAGTATAAATAAATAAATAAATAAATAAATAAATAAATAAATAAATAAATAAACTTGCTGTAATCATCTAACGATATTAATAGCACAGTAGAGGTCTGTGCTAGAGCCACGGATACTTCGAGTGTAGGCAAAGGCATACACTCGAATCTGACTGGCGGCTCTTCCACCGTAGCTTGAGGGTTGCTCGTTGCTGTAGGCCAAACGGTGTCCTTGTCACAAAGCCAAGCGGGCCCAGTCCACTAGAGAGGCTCATTTAAAGGGACTATCGCATCCGTCCCGGTCGATTCCGGAACTGTAGTGCCGTTTTACTCCGCGTTCTTCACTGATAATAACGCCGAAAACCCGACGCGAATTGGTGGCGTTGTTCCTGTGCAGTTTGATATAAAACTTGGCAAGAGCAGATGACGCATTCCGGGATTCCTTTTCTGGAAACATCGCCCGGACGAGGCCAATCACTGCGCGTCTTTTGACGCGTAGGAGACCAATCATGGAGCGGTCGGAGGGATCTTGGTAGCCTTGCCGGCTGACCGACCGACCGACAGGCGGGCGAGCCGGAATGCTAGGAGACGGCGCCTTCTCTGTGATCGGCTCGCGGAATGTCGTTTCTGGTTAGTGTCGAACGCCTATTCGCGCATACTCGAACGCATATTCTGTAGAAATAAAGTGTTGAAAGTTGGCGCTCGGTGTTGTTTCATCCTTTTAGCGCTTGATGTCATGCAGTTCTGTCACCAACAAGCCCAAACGGAGGTTTGAGTGACCAGTGTAATTGCTCGCCGTAGTAAGGAGGACGCTTGTCAATACGCCTAGGTAAAGGCAGCTCTATTAAGAAAGTATAGGTTGTCTGCATAGGCATTTCGGCAAAAGTTTAGAACGGGAAGGATTAAAGCTGAATAGAGCTATCCTGAGTATGCGCACAATATAAAGGCCACTGTGGTATAGAGTGGTTGAAAAGTGCGGATACGTATGATGATCGAGAAAAGGTAATAGAATGTTTCTGCCTAGAACAGTTCTATCGAGGAATTCCGGACAATGTGAGGCTCTGGGTTCAAGATAGGGACGTTAAGACAGTAGAAAAAGCAGCGGAGCTTGCGCAGGGCTTCGTGATGCGCGGAGAAGCGCAAGTCCATGATCGTGAAAAAGGGCACAGGGTTAGTAACAAATCGTTCGGGAAGAAGGTAGTCCTGGGCAGGTCTGAGTCTGACGAGGAAGCAAGGTCTGAGATTGACGAGGACGCACCTCAGTCCTCTAAGGACAAGAGTGCAGACACTGCTCTGAAGGAACCACAGGGTCCAAGTAGGGGCACAGATGCGAAAGTTAAGCCAGCTTTCAAAACCAGAAGGAATATTGTATGCTATAGCTGTAATGAGGCAGGGCATATAGCAGCAAACTGTCCTAAGCCAAAGATGGTGTTTTCGTTTGTCAGAGAGAATGACACCAGCTCCCGTGGCATAGTGGTTATAGGATGATCGCTTTCCACGCCGAGACTGGGAGGTGACACGGGTTCGCTACCGGCTGTGCTGTCTGAGGTTTTGCCTGGCTTTTCCGAAGACTTCCCTGACGAATGTCAGCACAGCTCCCCCTGAAGTCGGCCCAGGACGCATACTAACCCCCTGTCCCCCACTCCTTCCTGCTGTCCTCTGCTTCATTCCTCTCATTCAAAATGCTCTGAAGAGTGGAGCGCTAGACTGAGGGAACCGGAGCTGACTTAAAGGGGGAGGAGTTGAGGACGACGAGGAGGACGATGAGCCGAGCGGGGAACTCGCGTGCAGAGCGGAGCCACGTCAGTCTGGAGCTCGGAGCTGGTGCGAGCGGATGTTCTATCATTATAAAACGTTATTGTTATTGCAGACTGGGTCCTTGAATCTTGACTTCGTCTGTCCTTGATCTGTGTCGGAGTGGCCTTGCCACTCATTTTGTTGATGTCTGGAGTGCGGGTCTGATTTGTTGCTTGCTTAGCAGGCTTGTAGCAGGCGATATCGTGTTTTATGCCACGGATAGCTCGAAATTCATATTAAGACGTCTGGCAACAATGAAATTGCGGAACGGGCCGAACCAGCACTACGTCTACACCTATCTGTCTCCCGCAGGATCGTTACTAAAGTACAGCCCAACGTTCGATCTTTTGGGAAACCATGAAAAAGCACCTGCAAAAGTCGCAAGAAGAGTGGTCAAGACACGATCTCAAGTGATATCTCAGCAAGGCTTGTGCAGAATAATGAAGAGCACAGAATTTTAGAACATCTGGCTCACATGGAAATCTCACTATATGCCTACCCTGAGAAAGGAAAAGCTCAGGTAATGGGGGGGGGGGGGGAGAATACGGCGACTGATCATTGAGGAAACACAGAGTATTCACGTAGCCATAAAATTGGCCAAATGTTATAGATATTTCTATAATATTTCGCTATTAGTCTGAAAATGCAACATGCAGAACACAGCTAAAAAGGTACCAACACCGTTTTGAGTCACACTCACACGTCTCGTGTTATGAAACTATTGAGCCGAAGAAGTACCTTGAAAATATCTGCACGTCTTTGCGAAATATATCTTAACTTTCTCGCGAATCTGCTGGCAGAATATGCACTTCATTGAGAAGCATAGCTGGGCGGCCTCACTCATGAGGACCCTCATGAGGACGCCTCACCCTCACCTCACGACGATGAGGTGAGGGTGAGTGACGCCAGACCACGCTGAAAGTTCCTCATGAGGACAGTCGTGAGGCATTGTCCCTCATGAGGCCCACCGTGAGGGTCCTCATGAGGCCAGTCGTCGTGAGGCCATCAATACGTGAGGGTACAACGTATTCCGTGAGGAGCCTCACAGATGATTCCGTGAGGCCCTTTGTGAGGAGCCTCACCGATGAGGCCGCGAGGCCTTTTGTGAGGAACCTAACCGGTGAGGCCGTGAGGCCCTTTGTGAGGAACCTCACGGATGAGGCCGTGAGGCCTTTCGTGAGGAACCTCACGGATGAGGTCATGGGTCCATTCGTGAAGGGCCTCACGGATGAAGGGGAAGCCACTGTATTCCCTCGCTTGGAGAAGGTGTGCGTCAGATGACATCACTCTGCGCGAAGGGCCAATGGAAATTCGAAGATCTTCGAGGATCGCCATGTTCCGTTCTTAGGTTTCATTCCTCCATATACAGGGTGGTCCACCAACCATGATAGAAATTCATAGTAAAAGACGTTAGTCCCGGAGGGATATGCGGTCAAGGGATTTTTTTTCTGCCTATAACTTTTGCCACATATTGGTAACATTTTTATTTCATTTTAATTGACGGAAAGTTAATTTCTTGAATTGAACTCCGAAATTTTCCTAGGCAACCTGACGTTTTCTTTGCGGAAATGGGTTCCCCGTGGTCATTTTTCTCAGTGTAGCATATAATCCCACTCGGAATGCAATGGCAATTGCCGAAATAAATTCGTCGAAAATTCGTGGAGATGAGCCCTTGGCTCCTCCTCTTTTTTGACGGCTCTAAGTTTGAGCGGAAAGCTGCGAAGAAAGGAGCTTACATTGACACGCCACACGAGGGGGGAAAGGGTTACAAGCCTTACGCACGGAACAAACACCCGCGGTGAGTGCGGGAATCAGAGCTATCTTATCAAAAATGAGGTCACTCGACGTGTTGACAGGTGGGGAACGAAATACATTTTTGGACCGTTTTGCACTCCGGTCTCAGTGAATGCAGTGGACAAGCAAACGGCAGCGATGGCAAGCACCGTGTATTCCAACCAAGGATGATCATTCCTCTGGGGGCTGCAGGTATGGACTATGACAGAGCAGTCCTCAAATACAGTGAAATGCTTCCAGGAACTAGGGTGGTGAGCTCTTGTACCATAAGGCGTGCATTTGTGAGACTGTCCACAACAGGAAGTTTCCATTCCGGTACCCAGAGCAGAAATCCGTAGCATGTTGAAACAAACGAATTGAAAAAAGAAGAGAGCTGACAGGCGTTCGCGCATACAACTCTCTCTCTCTCACACACATACACAGGTTCATGACAACAAGGTGGTGCAGAAAAACTACGAGACCGCTATCAGCGGTCATAGTGAACTTACTTAAAACTTCAGACTGGGCCTGTTGGTAAGGCATGGTAGAATAAAAGCGCTAAAAACACGAGGGCAACGGACACACAGTTAGCGATTACGTTCGGTCATCGTGAAAACAGCCGCGTACGCACCCAAAAGCAAACAAACACAGTGAGCAAAACACGAATAAAGGAAAAAGAGCGCGACCCTGAAACTGACGTGGGCAAAGCTGATACCTGGCAGCGGAACTCTTCTGTGGGTTGGGTTTGTAACCCTTTCCCCCTCGTGTGGCGTGTCAATATAACCACCTTTCTTCGCAGCTTTGCGCTCAAACTTAGAGCCATCAAAAAAGAGGCGGTGCCAAGGGCTCTCATTTCCACGATTTTCGGCGAATTTATTTCGGCAATTGCCATTGCATTACGAGTGGGATTATGCGCTATACTGAGTAAAATGACGACGGGGAACCCATTTCCGCAAAGAATGCGTTAGATTGCCTTGGGAAATTTCGGAATTCAATTCAAGAAATGAACTTTCCGCCAATTGAAATGAAATAAAAATATTACAAATATGTGACAAAAGTTACTGGCAGAAAAAAATTTCTTCACCGCATGTCTCTCCAGGGCCTACGTTTTTTACTATGAATTTCTATCAGGGTTGGTGTACCACCCTGTATGAAGGCCAGCATGAAGAATCCGACTTCAAAGGGGCATGCGACTTTTTCATTAGTGACCTTACAGATAAGTCATGACTCTCTTAGGCGGTCACGTTATGTTGTTGCATAAGATAAAACCCCGAGAATAGGGAACACGATTTCGAAGTCGTGTTTTGAGCGCCACACTACCTCTTGCGGATTCGTTTTTCTGCCTGTTTACTGGAATAGCAGCCTCGTTTGGAGAGGCCCTGTACCGCGTTTTCGAAAGCGCGTGCAGCTGCCTTCCCCCGCTAATTTCGAATGATTGCAACTGGACACACGCGTGCTGTGTCGTGCCAAAGGTGCCATGTGCGGTGTTTTTGTATTTTCTTTTTAAACAAATGTTACCGCTGCTGGGGATGTAACGAGGCTTTCTTTTTATTTTGACAGCTCTTGTTCTTAACAGCATAAAGCTGAATATAAAGCAGCCTTTACCGGGCTCCCCAAAGTCTGTGCGACAGCAATAATGAAGGAAGTACTAAGGGAGGAACTAACAAAGCAGAACAAACAAATAACAATCAAAAAGATCTATGATGAAAAACCCGAGACTGGGGAAGAGACGAAAAACAGACGTTGAAATTGAGAGTTTGTGTGCGTCGTCTGTTTTTCGTCTTTTCCCGAGTCTCGGGTTTTTCATCATGGAGTTGTAAGAATTTTCAAAATCTTTCTTTGTCTCCTCAAAACGAAGCCAGGAAAACTGGAATCCCCATGACTGTAGCGCGCCTTTGAACTGTAAAAAAAGGAGAAGAGAAAACAACAATAAAAAGGCACGACCTGATTGCAGGTGCGATTAAATACCATCGTTGTGCCCAAACACTTCAGCTGTGAGCGTATCCTCCGATTCTGGCAGCAGCGTCATACGGTTCTGAGAATCGAGTACAGGATCTCTTCAAGCACTATTCCCCGCCACCACCCGATCATTTCCGTAACGGTACATCTGCACTGTAGTATTTCGGGCTCCACTTTACTGATGCTAAACACTAACGTTAAACCTCACTGTTACAGTAACAACTGTCAGCACATTTATCCAAGCACAGCACGAAACCCTGTAAACAGCTTAATGCCGCGCAGTATCATTAGTACCAACTTCCGACACAGTAGATAAACGCCGACGTCTCATGTGAACATGACGGAAAGTTCTTTTGAGGCTCACGTAGGTGTCTCCTAGTGACTTGAAGACACATGAGGCCATGTGGGTCCTCATGAGGTGAAGGTGCGTGAGGCCATGAGGGCCCTCATGAGGTGAGGGCACGTGAGGATGAGGACACGTGAGGCCATGTGGGTCCTCATTAGGCGAATGTACGTGAGGCGCCGTGAGAACATGAGAGCCCTCATGAGGTGAGGACAAGTGAGGATGAGGACCCTCATGAGGTGAAGATACGTGAGGCCATGAGGGTCGTGAATAGCCTCATGAGGTGAAGGCATGTGAGGATGAGGATGCTGAGGCCTTTCGGGATCCCGATGCCCTGAAGTGAGGTTCGTGAGGAAAAAATTTGAAATGGAATGTGAGGATGAGGGCAACTGAGGTTAAGTTACTGGTGAGGAAAATTTGGTGAGGGTGAGTGAGGCTGATAAAGTCCGTGCTTCGTGAGGTGAGGATGAGTGAGGCCGCAGGAAAATGCCCACCTATGTTGAGAAGCAGCTCCTAACTGTTTTTCATCAAGCCGCTAAGCAGGACTGCTCACGGGGCCACAGTTATTCACGCTATTTATAACCAAAAACATTGCGGAACGTACCTTGTTCCCGTCGTTCCCTCTCACTCCACGCTGATTGCAGAACGGGATGCAGTAATGCGAGGGCATTTTATATCAGAAGCAGCGAGATCGCGCGTTCATAAATCTTGTTGACACGGCATAAGCTGTTTCACTTGACATAACCAAGATGGTGGCGTAGTTTCCAAGAGGCTCGTTAGTGTTGCGGCCTCCCTTTTTCCATATGTCACGCAGAAAGAGCGGTACTTTCGCGTTCCGAGCTGCAAACTGGAGCATGAGTGTTCATCAAGAGGGCCTCGCTCCCGGAAAAGCGCGACACTGTTTAGTACAAAGGAGCGTGCTTCGTTAGCTCTGGAGCTCCTACTTAACGCGCCCTAAGGTTTCGCGGTTTACTCCACGAAAAAGAGCGAAGGCGGCTCAGTCTCCTGAGTGTCCAGCATAATCCTGCGAGTAACAGCGTATGTACCCACAAGAAAGCCTATTGGTCGCCATTCTTCGCGCCCTTTTGAGCATATTACGTCCTGAGAGCCACCTGTTATAAAGTATGTACATACCGTTACAAGTGCACAGTTGTTGATCCGGAATCGCAAATGCGGAGGGTGTTGCGGATCCACAGGTAAAAATATTAGAGGGTGTTGCCAAACATTTGGGAGTGCTAGGGGAGTGTAGGGGGTCTGGATGCAAATGCACTGCAAATGCAATCACTGCAAATGCAGATGCGAGGAAATAGGTGGTAAAAGCTTACCCTAACAGCGGAGTGGTCGAAGCGCGGTTTCCCGTTGGAGGACCACTTGAAGATGCACTTTCCCAAACGAAACCAACATCGCGCAAAATACCAGATGGACTTGGGGCTGATGATGAGGTTGAAAGGAGGAGGTAGCGTAGAGCCTTCGTCGAAGTAACCCATCCATAGCTTAGAACGAGCGAACTTCCACTCACGGTCTTTGTGGTCCTGTAACAACAATTCAGGTATAACACGTACCATGATAGGATGCATTCCGTCGCAAATATCATAGCCATCCTCTATGAACAGACCACACTTGGCTCTCGACCATGTGGCCCTAGAGCCGAGCTCTACTTGGTGCGGGTGAGAGGGCGGCGTTCCGCGATGTAGAGGAACTGCTAGGCTGGACCTTACTAGGGACGGTCCTTGCTCGTTAAAGGGGTTGCGACACTTTCATAGATGTGGTTCATTACATCACGGACGCGTTGTACTGCACGCCAGAATACCGAACGAAAAAGACTTCTACGTGTCTTCGAGATACAAGCCCTCGAACACCCCCCCGAGCTAATTGCCGACGTCAGAGAGCTCAGAATTGCGTCCATTCCTATTAGCAGCCGTAAGCACGTCACTTCTCGTGCGCTGCTTCACTGGCAGCGACGTGTGCTGTGATGTCAGAGCCGCATGAGTTTCGGTATTCGCGGTGCCCCTTTTCTCCCCTTCTATTACTCTTTCCGCTGTGAAACTTTCAATCTTGGTTCACATTGGTGCAAAAAAAAAAAAAAAAAAACGGCTTTTACGTTTATCTGGGATAACGTGGGATGATCTGTCTCAACCCCTTTCAGATTAGCGAAGTACGAAGAGGAAATACTGAGGTAAATAAGGATAGCTAATACTGCAGTTCACGTTAGCCGGAGACAAATCGTTAGAGCAAACAAATGAAAAATTCATGTACTTTTTGGCCCACTGCCAAACGCGTACTAAGTGCTATAGAATTGCAGCAGACGAAGGGCGGTCCTTGTCCTTGTTCCGAAACACGAGTTTCGCCTGCTACTTCTTGTTAAAGTCACCGTACTGTTTGGTGCGCATGTCTTTTTGATTTGATTCGGGTTTTATTGGCGCATCAGCTACAAAGGCCATAATGCGCCAAATACCACTGAAGACTAGTTAGTTAAAAGGTACATGTGTAGGACTAAAATGAGTAACTGTGCATTAGTATTTAAAATCACAGATGCGTTAAAAACCCAGTATCTTTAAAAAACCTATACACGTTCTCAAAAGGAACAAAGCTGTCATCACCCAGCAGAAGCATTGGGTGGAGGGGCAAGAAGGTTCTATAAAAGGGAGCAAAATGATGTTGACGAAGATGTTGGTACGCTGGACACGTGATCAGGATGTGAATGATCGAAAGCTGTTCCCCACAGTGGTTGCATTCCGGTGGGTCTTCTCCTCGTAGAAGATACCCATGCGTCAAGTATGTGTGTCCCAAACGAAGGCGAGAGGATAGCACTTCATATAGTCGACTGGACATACCAGGTGAACTAGAGCCTACATAGGGCTTGATACTGTGTAATTTATTATTGGTTTGCCGGTCCCAAGATGTCTGCCAGTCGTTATTGATGCATCTTTTTAGACATAGTTTGAGGTATTGATATGGAATTTCGAAAGGGGTTATGTCACTTGTTAGCGCAGCCGTAGCAGCATGATCAGCTCGCTTATTGCCAGGTATCCCAACATGACTGGGTACCCAGCAGAAGAGTAGCTGATAGGCCCTATTAGCTATAGTGCTTGCCAGGCTCCTTGCACGAGCAACTACCAGGTTTTTAGTGGGGTGTATGTTACAAATAGCCTGCAGAGAACTGAGAGAATCTGTGTATATTACTGATGATCTTATGTGATTTTGTAGGATGTAGTTGAGGGCTAAAATTATTCCATACACTTCAGCAGTAAAAATAGACATGGTGCTCTTTAGACGGTGTGAACGTGTAACTATTCCAGTAACCATAGCACATGAAACCCTGGTATTTGTTTTTGATCCATCAGTGTAGAATTCAATATGGCTGCCAAAGGTTTCCTTTAGGTGCTCAAATTCCTGTTTCAATACAATGCTTGGCGTATCACGTTTGTCGAATCTGGTCAGTGATTTATCACATTTTGGATAAGGTTGCCATGGTGAGATTTTTTTGCTGCACTCAAGGATCATTGAGTTATATTCTGAAAAGCCATAGTGCTCAATTTCCTGCGACATGCGCATACTAAATGGCAATACCGCTGAAGGTCTGTTCAAAAAGAGCTGTTTATATTGTGTGTCTTTTATAGCAGGGATCGCCGGGTTTTGTGGGTAGCCTCTAATCCTTAATGCATACGACGTACTCAGGTAGAACCGCCGTCTTTCGAGAGACCACTCATTGGCTTCTACATAAAGGCTCTCGACTGGCGAGGTCCGGAACGCCCCAAGGACCAGGCGCAGTCCCAGGTGATGTACAGGGTCCAACATTTTCAGAGTAGAAGGTCGTGCTGACCCATACACCACACAACCGTAATCAAGTTTTGAAAGGACAGTGGAGACATAGATCCGGTGTAATGTATCGCGATCTGCGCCCCATGATCGGTGTGAGAGTACCTTTAAAATGTTCAAAGACTTAATGCATTTTTTCTTGAGAGTTTTCAGGTGGGCTGAGAAAGACAGTTTTTCGTCGAAAATGAGACCGAGGAATTTGTGTTCAGGTTTCACGCTTATACTTTGGTTGCACATAGAAAGGGTAGGCTCTGGGAACATTCCCCGAACCTTCGAGAAACGAACACAAACTGTCTTGTCGGGAGAGAATTTGAAGCCATTTTCCTGAGACCATCTAACCAGCTTATTTATTGTTAGCTGTAGCTGACGTTCGCACACCGATAAGTTAGAGGAGCAATAAGAAATCTGAATATCGTCGACGTACAATGAATACTTGATTGATGTAGAGATAACACTTGCTATAGAGTTCATTTTTACGATGAAAAGGGTCACGCTAAGTACGGACCCCTGCGGGACACCATTTTCCTGGATGAATGGACGAGATAGTGTTGTCCCAACTTGTACCCTGAAAGATCTCCCCTGTAGGAAATTGGTAATACATTGGAACATTCTGCCACGTATACCAAGTGCATGCAAGTCTCGAAGGATACCATATCGCCATGCTGTATCGTATGCCTTCTCTAGATCGAAGAAAACAGACATACAGTGCTGTTTCCTGACGAAGGCTTCTCTAATGGTAGTCTCCAAACGCAAAAGTTGGTCGACTGTTGAGCACGCTGCTCTAAAGCCACACTGATATTGATCTAAACAATTATTTTCTTCCAGAAAATACATAAGACGGTTGTTGACCATGCGCTCAAAGGTCTTCCCCAGACAACTTGTCAGCGCTATGGGTCGGTAACTGCACGGATGCGAGGGATCTTTTCCTGGCTTCAGCAGTGGAACTATGATTGCCTCCTTCCAGCCAGAAGGGAGAACACCTTCTAGCCAGACAAAATTAAAGAAATCCAGGAGAGAATTTAATGAAGTTAACGACAGATGTTTAAGCATGGAGTACACTATGCGATCAGGCCCAGGTGCTGAGTTTTTAGGGGATGACAGAGCCCTTTGTAGCTCCGCCATTGAAAAAGGTGAGTTGTAACCACACCTCTCATCTAACCCACTATCAAGTGTTTGCCTTTCAGCAGATGATTTAATCTTTAAGAAATCTCTGCTGTAATGGGATGAACTTGACACTCGTTGGAAATGTTCCCCGAGGGCATTGGCCTGCTCCTCCATACTTTGACACACGGTACCATTTATTTGTAACAGTGGTACACAGAAACTTGTATAGTCGCCCTTTATTTTCTTTAGTCTGTCCCATATTATTTTTGATGGAGTTGTAGCATTTAAAGATGATACGAAATTTCTCCAAGATTCTTTCTTTGCTTGCTTTCGCGTCCAACGTGCTTTCGCTCTAGCTCTCCTGAAAGCAATTAGGTTTGTTATAGTGGGGTGTCTTCGAAAGACACCCCACGCTCGGTTTTGTTCTTTGCGTGTGCTTTCACAATTGCTCGTCCACCAAGGCTTGGAGCGCTTGGGGAGTCGGCCGGATGTTTGCGGAATGGACTGTTGAGCGGCATTTATAATGGTATGAGTGATCAACTTATTTGCCTCCTCAACATTCAAACCCTCAAAAGCAGAAGATGGGAAATTGGCTTGTCTTTCAAATATGTCACAATTTGCCTCTTGTAATTTCCACCGTGGTGGACGTGTTCTTATGTTGTTAGTGTGACCGTGAAATTTAATAATGAGCGGAAAATGGTCGCTACCTCGGGGATTCTGTTCGACTGTCCAGTCAAGAAGCTGAAAAATGGATGGGCTGCATAGTGAGATGTCTATGCAAGAAAAATTTTGTGTCGAAGAATTCACATAGGTAGGTAGCCCAGTATTCAGAAGACAGAGTGCCCCCGAAAGGAGGACCCTCTCCAACATTTTCCCCCGTGCATCTAGTTTTGCACTTCCCCACAAAGGATTGTGGGCATTCAGGTCGCCTAAAATCACAAACGGCTGGGGGAGTTGATTGCATAGATTTTCGAAATCTCTTTGCTCTATTACCACTGATGGGGGCAGGTAGAGTGAACATACTGTCAAGGTTCTGTCGAGGCACACTTCGACTGCTACTGCCTCCAAGTTTGTAACGAGTGGAAAGTGTTTTACGGGTATGCACTGCGGAAGGACTACAGCCACACCACCAGATGCACGTGCGCTGTCTGTGCGGTCCTTCCTGAAAACATTATGGCGACGGAAAGGGTTTAAGTTTTCTTTGTGTAGGTATGTTTCTTGCAGGCAGAAGCAGACAGCTCGGTACTTTTCAAACAGATCGTGTACATCATCAATGTTACTGTAGAGGCCTCGACAATTCCACTGAAGGAATACCTGTCCCATAATTAGAATGGAAATAAGGAAGAGCAAAGGGAGTCTGCACATTGGGCGTTAAGGGGGTGTGACCCTTGGCGGGGGAAGCCTCTGTTTCTCCCTTGACTTGCCTCTACCTCGACCTCCACGTTTTTCTCTTTGCTCCTTCCCTTGCGAAGGAGCTCTCTGGTCCAGTGTACATGGAAGACTTGACGATGATTTCTGCGACATGCAGTCATCATCGTCAAGTTCCATTGAGTGTGTGGCAGTCCGCGATGAGCTCCCAGTGAGCCCATCCCAAACTGAAAGCCCGCCATCAACCTCCGTGGAGATTGTGGAGGGAACCTGCGGAGGCGAACTCTCCGCAGACTTTTCTTGTGTTTGGGGAGTGTGGAGTGGAGGCCCACAGGTTTGGGTCCCCACGGATACTCTGAGCGATGCCACTCCCCGGCGCACCGCTTCAGAGAAAGATCCTCTTTTCTGAAACTCCATTTGTGTCTTCGCTGCTTTGTATGTCAGCTTCTGTACAGTTTTAATTCTCAAGATTTCTTTCTCGTCGCTAAAGCGTGGGCAACTTCTTGAATAGGATGGATGATTGCCTTCACAGTTGACACAACGTAAAGTGTTTTTACACGACTCTGGAGTATGGTCATTGCCATCCCCCGCGCACTTGGGGCAGATCAGGTGCCCACGGCATACTTGGGAATGGTGGCCAAATCTCTGGCATTTGAAACATCGACGCGGGTTAGGTATATAGGGTCGGACATGGCAGTTTACATACCCAGCCTTTATTTCTGTAGGAAGCGTGTGCAACTGAAAGGATAAGATGATGTGCCTGGTTGGTATTTCTTTGTTGTCCCTGCGGATAGATATCCGTTTGGCACTGATCACCCCTTGGTCTTTTAAGCCGTCCTCGATCTCTGTTTCGGAGCACTGCAGTAACTCCTCGCTAGAGATAACACCTCTGACTGTGTTGAGGGTGCGGTGTGCAGTTACTGAAACTGGAATACTACCAATCTGTTTTACTGACAATAGTGCTGAGCTCTGCTGCCTGCTCTGGACCTCAATGTGGATGTCACCAGTTCTCAATTTCTTTGCACTGTACACTTTACCAACTACTTGTTCTAGAGTTTTAGCGACGAGAAAGGGAGAGATAGTAGCTAGTGGTTTTGTCTCATCTTCAGCATGATCAGTATCTT
Source organism: Ornithodoros turicata (assembly GCF_037126465.1). Taxonomy (NCBI): domain Eukaryota; kingdom Metazoa; phylum Arthropoda; class Arachnida; order Ixodida; family Argasidae; genus Ornithodoros; species Ornithodoros turicata. The sequence continues at coordinate 39,563,819 of NC_088205.1, read as the reverse complement.
CGGGAAATACGGTTCTGGAGAGGAATTAAAAAACTGCAATGTTTGCACATCGGTGCGGTGCCTTTTGTGGCGCCGATCATGTTTTTTAGGGTTTGAGTTATCCATAAAGGAGGGAAGTTATTCGGTGCAGAAGTGTGTCACCCACCATGGAGCCCAACGAGGGAACGTGTCCCACACGTTAACACTGCCTCTGCACTATACCCGAGTGCAGTTTTCTAAAGGAAGAAGTACTGCCCAAGGTTGACCCTTGCCGCCAAAGAAGGTGAAAGGGGAAAAGGAGAGAAAGAAGGAGACCAAGGAAGAGAAAGTAATGAAAAGGGAGATGACGACTAGCTGAATAATCCTGGCCGGGTCTTCCAGGACCACCCGACTATGGGAAGCAGGGGCCAAAGCGGTGTGTTGCTTTCCCGGAGGGGCCCCGAAGGGTCCTAACCAACCTCCGGGTCCGCTCAACCACGAGGATCCCCCTTTCCCCAGACACGGGAAAGCCACGCACAGCTATACGTGGGGGTCTCCCTCCTGCGGCGACCCAACCGTGAGTGCAGGAGGGGGCTACTGCGGCTGCTGCCGGGCGATGGGGGCGCCAAGTTCCCGACGCCGGGGGTGCGCATGTCTGAACATCTGGCCGAGTGTAATGGCGACACGCTTTGTCGCCCGCTGCTTTCGTTCCTCATTTTCGGTCAGCGCGCCTGCATCTCCCGCAGCAATGGCGGCACATCTGCTAACTCTATACTTGTGCGAATGCTCCACAACACAGCACAGTTCGTGTTGCCAGACGACGTGGACGACATCACGTGAGAAGCGCTGTGCAGACACTCAGAGACGAGTGATATGGCCGAGTGGGTAAAAGCGTCCGCTCATTGGTAGTAGCCAAGGTCGGTGGAAGATTAGGAAGTGGTGGGTTCGACTCCTACCACCGGTCTAAGGTTTTCCTGGGTTTTGCGGCAGACTTTCCTGACAAACGTCGGCAGTCCCCCTGAAGTCGGCCCAGGACGCACACCACCCCCTGTTCCCCACTCATTCCTGCTGTCCTCTTTCCATCTGTCTACGTCTGTATGCCGCTCATACCCACAGTTGCTTCGTGGCACTAACAAAGAAAATAAAAAAAATCAGGAAGATCGATTGGTGAATCCTTTGGAAATGCGCTAGCATAAGCCTTTGGTTCCTTCTTTTGCTTCCTCCTTTCTCTTTTACTTATTTTCTTTGATTCCTTCTTTAGCTTCCTCTTTTCTCTTTTGCTTCTTTTCTTTGATTCCTTCTTTAGCTTCCTCTGTACTATTTTCCTTCTTTTCTTTGATTACTTGTTTTGCTTCCTCCTTTCTCTTTTGCTTCTTTTCTTTTGTTTCTTCTTTCGTTTCCTCCTTTCTCTTCTGCTCCATTTCTTTGATTCCTTCCTTTGCTTCTTTTATTTGATTCCTTCCTTTGCTTCTTTTCTTTGGTTCCTACTTTTGGTGCCTCTTTTCTCTTTTGCTTCTTTTCTTTGGTTCCTTCTTTTGCTTCCTCCTCTCTCTTTTGCTTCTTTTCTTTGATTCCTTCTTTTGTTTCCTCCATTCTCTTCTGCTCCTTTTCTTTGGTGACTTCTTTTGCTTCCTCTTTTCTCTTTTGCTTTTTGTTTGGTTCCTGCTTTTGCTTACGTTGCTCTTCAGTCTCGGCAGTCCGTCGCCGCCGATCGCATTCTGTTTTCTTTTGTCGCCTACTTGACCCGGCACTCGTACTTCGTTCGCACTCCACTATATATTTCAAACTTCGATCCACCCACCCGCACGCTCAGACTTGCCCGCGTATCTGGCCACAACACCACCTAAACAGTGCGCCCGCGTCATAATCACGTGACTGACGTCATCGCCCGCCGGCCTGCGTCAGGAAGGAAGCATGGCGGCCGGCGTCTTGTGCTGCTGGTGTTGCTACATGTGACGCCGTAGTTTGCTCGGTGCGCTGTGTTAGAGGTTTGTGACGAAGCAGGGAATCATCGAATGTACTTTCGGGAACCTTTCTCGCTAGGTAAGCAGTGTATATGCACACATTTTTGTCCGTGTTTTGGTTTGTACAGGTGTAGTTCGTGCGTCCCGACTGCTTTTCTTGACGGGCTGCTCAACTGTATCAAGAATTATTCTCAGGTAGACCAATGTTGGCTTTGGGAAGGGTGGTATGACTGCTTCGAAATGACTAACAAATGCTGCGTCACCGCATGTAACGGGAACTGTGCAAAGGATCCCAAAGTTACGGTCTACTCGTTCCCGAAAGACCCGGAAATAGACAAGTGAATGAGGACGATACCCGTCAAGGCTTGGAACCAACTCCAAACCAGAAGGTAACGCACCATGTGTTAATGTTGATTCTACCGATATTCCGTGTTACAAGTTGCTTGTGTTGAGATGAGTCTTTTGGTGTGAAATGACGCATTCCAACCTGCGATTTATATTTGGTCATACATACAACGTAACGCAAGTGCATTGCAAGTGAGTCTTAAAGTGAAATGTGCAGACTGTCGTAGTTTCCTCCTCCTTGACCGTGAGATGCCAGTCTCTACAGTCCGTCCAGGGGCGAGTTCCTCGCTACTACTTAGCTGTGCACACTCGCGTTTGCTCCGCCCTCGTCAGCGATCGTCGATGACCATGGTGCAAGTAAAAACAAAGAAAAGATCGTTGCTTTGTAGTGGCTCACTCGACCCCGGCACCAATCGTTGGACTACACAGAGCGCGTGAAGAATGAGCCATTCTGTTCTACATTACCCTCCATTGCTTACTTGTCTCTTATTCGAAATCTCTAAAGTTTCATAAAAATATTGCATGGAATATCTAATACAGCTTCAGACTGATGTTCAAATCGAGGCATTTGGTAGGATATGGAATGATATAACTTGCATTGTTTAGTTTAGTTTAGAAAAGCAATAATAACAAATAATATTAATTCACAATATTTTCGTCCCCGTGCTCTTTTTATTCATTTTCCCCCATCTGGCAGCGATGAATCCCATATATGCGGTGTTTGCGCAGTGGGTCGTCATCATCTTGCGATGCCTTTCTTATTTCAGAGGACATCAAAATGTATTTCCAACACGAACGTCAAACTCATTTTCGCCGTTCAGTCTCCTCTCACAACGGCGACGATCATAGGCGGAGGGGGTAGCAGGGAACGACTCTTTAGCGCTCAAAGCGCAAAGCGTACTACGTGGCCCGACTGCTGCTATGATAATGAGGGAAGTCAACGCAAATTTGCGGTTCTGTGACGTGGTTGTGAATACGCCCCTGACCATTTAACGGCCTCCCACTCTGTGCAGGCGAAGGCGGGCAAAACTGAACTTGCAAAGTTATGAAATGGCAGGGAACCTGCCCCAGGTTCTCACTACCAACTCCCAGATCGCCGCCGACGTCATAATGCTTTCCGCGATGCTCTCACCATATGCCGCTCCCTCGGGAGTCCCCTACCAGCCGAACTGGACGCGTCCAGTGGCTGGCAATGTAGTACCAAGCGACCTCCTGTTTTTGCTCGCGCCTGCCGTCGGAGTCCTGAGAAACTCAAACGAGCAGATTTGGAGCATATGCTCGCCATCGGCGAAGCAAGACCATTTTCTAACCACTGGTCCTCAGCCTTGCCCAAGAATGGTGTCCAAGTGAGAATGGCGTCCTTGTCGAGATAACCGCCCGCTTAACCAACTTGGGACAAAAGTTTACGGGACACGACACTGTCATATTTCTTCATCGGAGCGGCCCCCTGCTAGATGTACATCAGGAAGAGGTCGAATAAGGAATGGGTGACCGTCTATTCTATCAATTTCTCAGTGTGTGTCTCTGCTTCTGTTTGCTGCTAGGGTGTCGCTCCTATGGAGAAATGTGATACCCTGGTGTCCCGTAAACTTTTGTCCCAAGCTGTACCAGTCACCGTGCCTGGCAGGAACTGTGCCGACATTCGTCTGGAAAGTCTTCGAAAAACCCAGGGAATACCTCAGATAGCACAGAGGGCGGTAGAATTCGAACCCACCACCTCCCAGTCTTCAGCACGACCTTTGCTACAACCAACGAGCGGACGCCTTAGCCCACTCGGCCATGCCGCTGGTTTTAGCGCTATTACTGAGTCGTTTGGTATCCACCAACAAGGCCAGTTCCTCACATTCATGCAAGCGCCTATCCTTGTCAGTCACGCTATATCTTGACGTTTTAGCGCTATTACCGTTGTTTTATATTCAACAACTAGTCATGTCTCTCGCATTATAATGCAAGGTACTGTCCTGTTCAGCCTCCCTAGAACTTGCTGTCTTTCGCTATTACTTTGATTGTCACAGCCTATACTCCTTCCACCACCAAGAGACCACCGACATCTCAAGTGGTGCGGCGAGGGACATCGTAACAGCAACGGTAGAGGAACTGGCATCTCATTTCATCAGTCTCCCGACGAGACAGAGAAACTGACCCAGAATTTTTCATGCCGCGTGCCCACATTCTTCACTCGACACGGAGGACGCATGCGAACATGCGTCAAAGCTTGGCTAAAACTTGAGCTAAATGCGTCAAAACTTGAGCTAAGGCACAACCAACGCCGTAGGTATCAAAGTATATCATAATCATTTTTTAATTAAACCACACAATAGTCTTCATATCTAATAATAACACTCACCACGCATGCTACACTATGTTCACATCATTTGGAAACAAGAGGATTTATAACGCAGAGGAACATACTCATAGAGAGCAGACTATTATACCTGAGTTCAGGCACACACAGCATTGCATATATCACAATCGTTCCTTGAAGCTACCATAGTCTTCATATCAAATCATAACACTCGCTAGAAACCGACACTGAGTTCTTATCATTCCTAAGAGGCCGAACTGTTTTTCATTGATCATGTCACACTGAAACGTGAACAACCTGTGTTGAAGCGAAACCTACATTACAGCTATGATACTCTTTCTTCAACCAGGTTCTCGCCACACATAATTGAAGAAAATATGGTCCGTGTCTGGCTTAGGGGCACCGCTCGATTTTAACCTTGAAATTTAGATACCTGAATGTAATTATGCAAGGTATACTGTAACCCGTTGCTAATATGCGGCGATCAGTTCCACAAATTCCTCCAGAACTTTCTCACGGAAAGTTTCGGCAGCGGCGGACATGTGATCTCCATGCAAGCCATTTTGTGAGGAGTCAAATAACCATCCTCTCGACGTATCACTTACAGGTGTTTTGACCGGGCAGACGCGAGTGGCTGTTCTCCTTCCGTACTGTTAGATGCATTATAAATACGGTGGTTGCTTCTGTGCAGTTTGTCTCCATTCTCTTCGTTCGCGCCCCAGAAAGGTTCCACATTATTTGCACTTCGAAAATTAGCCCTTTTAATTACGGAGGTCGCCACGCAAGCTACGGTTCCACTTGAGAATGCATAGAACGGGCGGCGTGGTATCACGTCGGATACGTCCAAGACCGCCACTGGCGGCGCTGTCGCGACGGAGCAGCGCGCCCCCTGTAGGTGTCGCACGGTCCTTATACGTGCTCAACCGTCGTAAGAAATCGCCACGACATTGAAATTTGTCGAAGCATATTGCAGCTATCACCGTTCCGCGCATACGTTACGCTGTTATTTCTGTACGTCACACTCCATGTTACCGAATTCCACACGGTGCTTTCTTTTGAACGGCCGGTGAACCAAACATACGTTGAAAAGCCGCCGACCCTGCAAAAAGTATGTGCACTGTACCATTTGACTTTGATCCCCGCCCAGGGGATGGCATCTTATACGATGGAAATTGATGTTCTGAGGCCGGAACACAGAAGAAAGACAAATACACAAAGGCTCAAGTGCCTAAGAACAATGAATGAAGAAGGAAGGAAGTCACTGAAAAGGTTACGCAGCTGTAGGATTCGAACCCACATCTTCTGGATTACCGGTCCAGGGCTCTACCAATTGAGCTAAGCTAACACGCCTCCGAAGTGACTTCCAAGGTTGCGTCATGTGAAGGGACAAATCACATCCACTCACTCACTCATTCCACTTTCACGTGTTTTCTCACTCACACACACATTCAAACGATGGGGTCGACGCAAGCGGCACCTGTTGAACACGATGGAAATTGATGTTCTGAGGCCGGAACACAGAAGGAAGACAAACACACAGAGCCTCAAGTGCCTAAGAACAATGAATGAAGAAGGAAGGAAGTCACTGAAAAGGTTAGCCAGATGTAGGATTCGAACCCACATCTTCTGGATTACCAGTCCAGGGGTCTACCAATTGAGCTAAGCTAACACTTTTTTTTTTCACCTTTTATTAACAAATACACACAAGTACAGGTACGTCACACGCTTGCAACGCCGAGGGCCATTACAAAACGTCTAAAGAGGTCTCGAACCCACATCTTCTGTATCCAGAAGATGTGTGTTCGAGTCCTATACAGCTGGCGAACCTTTTCAGTGACTTCATTCTTCTTCATGCATCGCATGCGCGATTTTCATTGATTTCAATGCCAACTGAAGAACGACGCGTGACTGCGATATTGCACTTTATAGTTTTTGAAGCTTCAGTGAGCGTATATGTCTTGGAGCTTTCATCAGGGTTTTCAAACACGCAGCAGGATATGCGTAGAAAGCAAAAGGGTTTGCGACTTCAGGATGTGGAACAACGCGACGAGACGATGTTCATCCTTCTTTCTGAGAGGAAATATATACACCATATGTCTCTTGGCGGTGCAGTTGATAACACAGCGTCGCGCAGCACGGCATATCGCAGTTTTTACGGCTTTCTGTGCGCAAAACACAACTCGGGAAGAGAAGAGTCACGCCCGCGCAACGAAAGCCCCAAGATGACGGCGCCGACAGCTCTCCGCAAGGCACGCCGCGCACCACGTGACTCCTCAAAGCCAATGACTACCGTCGGCGGCGAGGTGAATGGGGGGAAAGCGTCTCGATACTGTAAGCGAAGCTTATATAGTGCTTCCGCCACGACGTTCGCGAGAGCTCGCTAGACCGATGTTCTCTTTTCCAACGAGGTGACAGTTCCAAACGACGCCTCCTCGTTTTTCGTCTGCTGGTTTTCGCAGTTGTCGCGGCAGTTTTTTCGCATTACCTGGATTCCCTGACGCTTGAGCAATTGAGGATAATTAAAAGTTAAACGTAATGAGCTGCAGAAGCATTGAAATGCGCGCTCACTACACGAAGGAACCACAGAATACACTAAAAGGAGAGCGAATCGAGTACTCGTCGATCGCGAGACATAGCAGCAAGCTCAGAACACGAAGAACGTGCTCTCTCCCGACGTCATCATTCGCGCCGCGTCACCCAGTGGGAACTGGGCATCAGCCTCTAAGCAACGTCACGCGACGCGGCTACACCGAGACCCCAAAAGTATGTTTAAAAAATGCTTTAACTTAATAGCACACACCCTCACACATCAAGCGTAAACAAGAAATTACAGTTTATTATCATTATCAAAGACATCAGACACCACAGATAAACCTGCGTCAAAGAACCCAGGTGGCCGAAATTATCCGCAGTCCTAACCTGCGAGCATGTAGCCACAAAAGTGTGGGCGGACTCACCTTACGCGTAAATCTACCAGATTAAAAATGTAGCCCCACATTTACCAACGTACCCCTTTCGCTGCTTACCGTACGAACTTCCGGTGGCGCACGACGACGTATTTATATGATGAAAACCAACAAAAAATTCGTGCTAACCAAACTCTGCGTAACAAAAATATTGATGCTTTTCGTATCCATGTGCGAGGAAGTAACAAACTACGCCACTAGAATCATGCGGTCAATGGCATTTGTTCAGACCAGGTTTTTGCCACCTCCTGCTGTGAATGTCATGTAACGTAAGTTTTATTGTGTAAATTTTTGCTAACTGAACTCGGAAATTTGCAAAGTAAAGGTCACTTTTTTACTCCACCAATGTGAAGACCGTACCGGATTTACTCAAGTTCATGATAATTGACAGGGATATTGAGGAGCCATCTGAAAAAGAAAAAAAAAAAGCCGAACATCATTCTTTTCGGCAACGTCACGCTTTTCGGAGCACCCAGAGCATACCGCTCGACGACTTTTTGAGCGCAATCGTTGTCAGTCCGACGAAAGGAGGTTGCAAACCCAGCCCACAGAGTGATAGTAGAAAATGTGACAGTCCTTGAAATTGGGAGAGTGAAGGCATGATCCCAGCGGAATACGGATGCCATGAGCCATGCCTATGACATCTCTTTCTACTGTGGCAGTACTGTGGCAACTGGCAAGCCGGCTATTTTAGGTCTGCCAGCGCCAGCGCATGACCCTCTGGAAGGTGGCCGGCACATTTATATCTGCCGTGCGCCTCTACCGATATGTCACGCGAAGAGACATCGACGAGGGAAGCCAAACACAGTTTTATGGCATCTTTCTTTCCGTGGCTAGAATTTTTTGCCCTTTAGGGTGGTTCCATAAGTTTCCGGTGCGAGGTAGAAAATGCGCGCGAATTGGGAAATGCGATTGAGGACGCGTGGCGCCATCCAGTGGGGGGCCGGAGCACCACCCTCAACCCTCTCCATGCTTTTGTCGGTTGGAGAGCGGCCAGAGAGACCAGCGGCCATTTCAAACAGCCAGGGTGCACTCTTCAGTTAAAATGGGAAAAAATCGAGTACCGCGCTGTGATAAAATTCTTGACAAAAGAGGGACTTTCGCCTAAGGAAATTAAAGCGCCACTGGACGTGTACAGGGAAGCCTCTCCGTCGTACACAACGGTAAAAGACTGGGCTAAGCCGTTTCGACTGGGGCGAGAGTCCATTGAAGATGATCCACGCGATGGTCGTCCAGTGGAAGTGGTGACAAAAGAAAATTTGTCTCTTGTCGAGGAGGAAGTGCTGAGCGACAGGCGACTGAAGGTGAAGGAAATCTCAGAAAGGCTGGGGCTTTCCAAAACAACCGTTTCTCGCATCATCGGCGAAGGCCATCACATGAAAAAGGTCAGTGCGAGATGGGTGCCACGACTTCTCTGGTCAGTTCAAAAGCAACAGCGCGTCGTCTGTGCCAAAGAGTTTTTGGAGGTCTGTCAAGAGAACGAAGAAGAAATATTGAAGTCAATTGTCACAGGAGATGAGACTATGGTGCTCTACTATGATTCCCTTTCGAAAAAGGAGTCGATGGAATGGCTCACACCAGGAGAAGCACCCCCAAGAAAAGCCAAGGTCACACAATCCACAAAGATCATGGCAACAATATTTTGGGATTGTCACGGGATCCTCCTCATCGACTTCAAAGAGAGGAACACCACAGTGAACGCGACTTGTTATGCTTCACTCCTGCACCGACTGTGAGACGCCATCAAGGAAAAGAGGCGCGGCAGGTTGAGTCGAGGTGTCCGGTTGCTCCAGGACAATGCCCCTGTCCACACGGCTTCTGTTGCCAAGGCTGCACTGAAGGAGTGCGGCTTCGAAGAAATCCACCACCCACCCTACTGTCCAGACATGGCACCGAGTGACTACTTCCTGTTCTCAAACTTTAAGGGGGATCTCAGAGGACGGAGATTTCAAAACGATAGTGAGGTGCAAGAGGCATTTTTCCCGCATTTTATGGACAAAGCTTCAGACTATTTTTTCAAGGGGATAAGAATGCTGGTTGAAAGGTGTCAAAGGTGTCAGTGGAACCTTTCCACTGGAAGTTTCCACTGAACCTGGTGCAAGATGCTCTCAACAGGGCTCGCAAAGTAGATCGCATTAGCTTGTTCGAAAAAAAGAAAAATAACTCGAAAACCAATTCGGTAAACTTAACTGTAACATTCACCGGAAATATCCCAAACATTAACAGCATACTTAATCGCCACCATAGTATCCTCCTCCAGTCCGAACGCACTAAGGAAATTTTTCCCGAACCACCACGTGTCGCTTACAGACGTACACGTAATCTACAGGATAACTTGGTCCGCTCTAAAGTAAACAGTACGATAAACCCTTCGATTGGTTGTCACCCATGTAATGGCCGACGTTGTCAGATTTGCAGACTAATGCAGACCACGCAGGAAGTCAAAAGTACAAACTCTAATTTTACCGCCAAGATCATTGCGGACCTAGATTGCAATTCCTCGAACGTCATCTATGCAATCCAATGTAACGCATGTCAAGCACAATATGTGGGTCAGACAAAAACTTCTTTCAGAGTCAGATTCAACAACCACCGATCGGATGTCACCAAAAAACCTAATCTTCCGGTTTCCCGCCATTTCAAGCAGCCAGGACATTCTATTAACGATGTATCAATCTTTATTCTCCAGTCAAACTTCAGCTCTGACCGCTCCCGAGAGCAGCGCGAATCCTACCTAATCTACAAATTCCAATCGACCATTAACGAAGACCCCGGCATGCTATCAACAATTAGAAGTCTAACCTCGTAGATAAGGCACTTTTTTCCAATTCCTTTTCAGCTGGATGGGTGGCCCAACCTGGACAAAGCCACTCCCCCAAGGACGATGACATCACACTTGAACCTCACAAGTCAACATTCTCGAACGTGACCCATTGACGACCGCCAGCAAAGTTTGAAGCAGCACTCACCCTGCCCGGAATTTTCCCGAAAGCGGACAGTGACCTACGGCGAATGACATCACCACCCGGACTTGACCTTCTGGAATATTCCCGAATCTGACTCACTGACAAACGCCTGTGGCGTGCCCGTACCGATTATGACGTCATGTAGCAAACCTATTTAAGAAATGTGTAATCAGCTACGCATCTTTAGTCCTGACGAAGACAGTGCCACTGTTGAAACGTCGACAACCCTTTTAGCATTCCAAGTATCTTAAATGTAAATAAATTATCCCCTTTTTTCTTACTTCCCGTACCTTCGTAGTCTGTGTTTCAATTTTCATTTCAGCTACATATATTCGCGGTCGTCCGAACCCCATTCACCAAGTATATATATATATATATATATATATATATAATGTAAAAAAATAGCCGAAGCTCTGTAGCTGCACGTTGAGCATATGTTTACAATTTGATCGTGCACTCCCAGCCAAGGACAGCTGTTTCGCTCTACTTGGAGCTCGTCAGCCTGGCGTAGGGAAGTGACACGATCTTGGGTCGGCACAACAGTGCGTCTCGGCGAGACGTCAATGTTCCACGGTGACGACGCCACCTGTGGAGGCCGCAGTGCAAGCCAGCAAGTACATATAAAAAGTAAAAAAATAGCCGAAGCTCTGTAGCTGCACGTTGAGCATATGTTTACAATTTGATCGTGCACTCCCAGCCAAGGACAGCCGTTTCGCTCTACTTGGAGCTCGTCAGCCTGGCGTAGGGAAGTGACACGATCTTGGGTCGGCACAACAGTGCGTCTCGGCGACACGTCAATGCTCCACGGTGACGACGCCACCTGTGGAGGCCGCAGTGCAAGCCAGCAAGTACATATAAAAAGTAAAAAAATAGCCGAAGCTCTGTAGCTGCACGTTGAGCATATGTTTACAATTTGATCGTGCACTCCCAGCCAAGGACAGCTGTTTCGCTCTACTTGGAGCTCGTCAGCCTGGCGTAGGGAAGTGACACGATCTTGGGTCGGCACAACAGTGCGTCTCGGCGAGACGTCAATGTTCCACGGTGACGACGCCACCTGTGGAGGCCGCAGTGCAAGCCAGCAAGTACATATAAAAAGTAAAAAAATAGCCGAAGCTCTGTAGCTGCACGTTGAGCATATGTTTACAATTTGATCGTGCACTCCCAGCCAAGGACAGCCGTTTCGCTCTACTTGGAGCTCGTCAGCCTGGCGTAGGGAAGTGACACGATCTTGGGTCGGCACAACAGTGCGTCTCGGCGACACGTCAATGCTCCACGGTGACGACGCCACCTGTGGAGGCCGCAGTGCAAGCCAGCAAGTACATATAAAAAGTAAAAAAATAGCCGAAGCTCTGTAGCTGAACGTTGAGCATATGTTTACAATTTCATCGTGCACTCCCAGTCAAGGACAGCCGTTTCGCTCTACTTGGAGCTCGTCAGCCTGGCGTAGGGAAGTGACACGATCTTGGGTCGTCACAACAGTGCGTCTCGGCGAGACGTCAATGTTCCACGGTGACGACGCCACCTGTGGAGGCCGCAGTGCAAGCCAGCAAGTACATATAAAAAGTAAAAAAATAGCCGAAGCTCTGTAGCTGCACGTTGAGCATATGTTTACAATTTGATCGTGCACTCCCAGCCAAGGACAGCCGTTTCGCTCTACTTGGAGCTCGTCAGCCTGGCGTAGGGAAGTGACACGATCTTGGGTCGGCACAACAGTGCGTCTCGGCGACACGTCAATGCTCCACGGTGACGACGCCACCTGTGGAGGCCGCAGTGCAAGCCAGCAAGTACATATAAAAAGTAAAAAAATAGCCGAAGCTCTGTAGCTGCACGTTGAGCATATGTTTACAATTTGATCGTGCACTCCCAGCCAAGGACAGCCGTTTCGCTCTACTTGGAGCTCGTCAGCCTGGGGTAGGGAAGTGACACGATCTTGGGTCGGCACAACAGTGCGTCTCGGCGAGACGTCAATGTTCCACGGTGACGACGCCACCTGTGGAGGCCGCAGTGCAAGCCAGCAAGTACATATAAAAAGTAAAAAAATAGCCGAAGCTCTGTAGCTGCACGTTGAGCATATGTTTACAATTTGATCGTGCACTCCCAGCCAATGACAGCCGTTTCGCTCTACTTGGAGCTCGTCAGCCTGGCGTAGGGAAGTGACACGATCTTGGGTCGGCACAACAGTGCGTCTCGGCGAGACGTCAATGTTCCACGGTGACGACGCCACCTGTGGAGGCCGCAGTGCAAGCCAGCAAGTACATATAAAAAGTAAAAAAATAGCCGAAGCTCTGTAGCTGCACGTTGAGCATATGTTTACAATTTGATCGTGCACTCCCAGCCAATGACAGCCGTTTCGCTCTACTTGGAGCTCGTCAGCCTGGCGTAGGGAAGTGGCACGATCTTGGGTCGGCACAACAGTGCGTCTCGGCGAGACGTCAATGTTCCACGGTGACGACGCCACCTGTGGAGGCCGCAGTGCAAGCCAGCAAGTACATATAAAAAGTAAAAAAATAGCCGAAGCTCTGTAGCTGCACGTTGAGCATATGTTTACAATTTGATCGTGCACTCCCAGCAAAGGACAGCCGTTTCGCTCTACTTGGAGCTCGTCAGCCTGGCGTAGGGAAGTGACACAATCTTGGGTCGGCACAACAGTACGTCTCGGCGAGACGTCAATGTTCCACGGTGACGACGCCACCTGTGGAGGCCGCAGTGCAAGCCAGCAAGTACATATAAAAAGTAAAAAAAATAGCCGAAGCTCTGTAGCTGCACGTTGAGCATATGTTTACAATTTGATCGTGCACTCCCAGCCAAGGACAGCTGTTTCGCTCTACTTGGAGCTCGTCAGCCTGGCGTAGGGAAGTGACACGATCTTGGGTCGGCACAACAGTGCGTCTCGGCGAGACGTCAATGTTCCACGGTGACGACGCCACCTGTGGAGGCCGCAGTGCAAGCCAGCAAGTACATATAAAAGGTAAAAAAAAAGCCGAAGCTCTGTAGCTGCACGTTGAGCATATGTTTACAATTTGATCGTGCACTCCCAGCCAAGGACAGCTGTTTCGCTCTACTTGGAGCTCGTCAGCCTGGCGTAGGGAAGTGACACGATCTTGGGTCGGCACAACAGTGCGTCTCGGCGAGACGTCAATGTTCCACGGTGACGACGCCACCTGTGGAGGCCGCAGTGCAAGCCAGCAAGTACATATAAAAGGTAAAAAAAAAGCCGAAGCTCTGTAGCTGCACGTTGAGCATATGTTTACAATTTGATCGTGCACTCCCAGCCAAGGACAGCTGTTTCGCTCTACTTGGAGCTCGTCAGCCTGGCGTAGGGAAGTGACACGATCTTGGGTCGGCACAACAGTGCGTCTCGGCGAGACGTCAATGTTCCACGGTGACGACGCCACCTGTGGAGGCCGCAGTGCAAGCCAGCAAGTACATATAAAAAGTAAAAAAAATAGCCGAAGCTCTGTAGCTGCACGTTGAGCATATGTTTACAATTTGATCGTGCACTCCCAGCCAAGGACAGCTGTTTCGCTCTACTTGGAGCTCGTCAGCCTGGCGTAGGGAAGTGACACGATCTTGGGTCGGCACAACAGTGCGTCTCGGCGAGACGTCAATGTTCCACGGTGACGACGCCACCTGTGGAGGCCGCAGGCAAGCCAGCAAATACATATAAAAAGTAACAAAATAGCCGAAGCTCTGTAGCTGCACGTTGAGCATATATTTACAATTTGATCGTGCACTCCCAGCCAAGGACAGCCGTTTCGCTCTACTTGGAGCTCGTCAGCCTGGGGTAGGGAAATGACACGATCTTGGGTCGGCACAACAGTGCGTCTCGGCGAGACGTCAATGTTCCACGGTGACGACGCCACCTGTGGAGGCCGCAGTGCAAGCCAGCAAGTACATATAAAAAGTAAAAAAAAATAGCCGAAGCTCTGTAGCTGCACGTTGAGCATATGTTTACAATTTGATACAACAGATACTCATTGAACGATGCGACAGCACCAGAGGACACGTGTTTCGCCGTGTTTGCGGCTCGTCGGCCCTGGGTAGCTGCGCATCGTTCGGGATTGGCAAACCAGGGGTCACTCAGCGAGCGATATACACCTGGGAGGGTGACTGAGCACTCCTCAATGCCACAGTGCAAGCCAGTGAATTATAAAGAGGGGGGAAAAGCCATTAAAAAAATAAGTAAATGATGCTAGACGTGTTTGAAATTCAAACTTACAGATTAAAATGGCTTCTATGGCTGCACGTAGAGAAACAGATACTCATTGAACGATGCGACAGCACCAGAGGACACGTGTTTCGCCGTGTTTGCGGCTCGTCGGCCCTGGGTAGCTGCGCATTGTTCGGGATTGGCAAACCAGGGGTCACTCAGCGAGCGATATACACCTGGGAGGGTGACTGAGCACTCTTCAATGCCACAGTGCAAGCCAGTGAATTATAAAGAGGGGGGAAAAGCCATTAAAAAAATAAGTAAATGATGCTAGACGTGTTTGAAATTCAAACTTACAGATTAAAATGGCTTCTATGGCTGCACGTAGAGAAACAGATACTCATTGAACGATGGGACAGCACCAGAGGACACGTGTTTCGCCGTGTTTGCGGCTCGTCGGCCCTGGGTAGCTGCGCATCGTTCGGGATTGGCAAACCAGGGGTCACTCAGCGAGCGATATACACCTGGGAGGGTGACTGAGCACTCCTCAATGCCACAGTGCAAGCCAGTGAATTATAAAGAGGGGGGAAAAGCCATTAAAAAAATAAGTAAATGATGCTAGACGTGTTTGAAATTCAAACTTACAGATTAAAATGGCTTCTATGGCTGCACGTAGAGAAACAGATACTCATTGAACGATGCGACAGCACCACAGGACACGTGTTTCGCCGTGTTTGCGTCTCGTCGGCCCTGGGTAGCTGCGCATCGTCCGGGATTGGCAAACCAGGGGTCACTCAGCGAGCGATATACACCTGGGAGGGTGACTGAGCACCCCTCAATGCCACAGTGCAAGCCAGTGAATTATAAAGAGGGGGGAAAGCCATTAAAAAAATAAGTAAATGATGCTAGACGTGTTTGAAATTCAAACTTACAGATTAAAATGGCTTATATGGAGTTTTAGCAAATCGTTTTCGCTCGAGCGAAACGACCGATTCGCGACCGAGTGTTGGCCAGTTTCCCGTCGAGAAATGAGCGTACGCTGTTGGGCCTACGAATCGGTGAGCGAGTCGGGGGGAGCGCGGTTTCGTCCGACTCGCTCTGATTCGTTTCGTTTTATCCGCGTCCACGACCGATTGACATCGCGAAGCAAAATGGCGGCTGTTTGGACTAGCGGTTCCGCAGTGGAACTGCCCATATATGTACTGTTGCAGACGGTGTATATCCTCTGTGACAAGTTGTTGGATGTAACTACGTATTCAGGAGAGAATTTCACGCGTTTCACGCATGTGCCTCAGGTGAAAATTTGTTCGGATACGCAAGTCGTATGAAAGCTATGCAAACTGTCTATCATCCCTGTTGTTCCCTGTTTGGTCCTCATAGTCTAAGTTTAACGATGGAGAGAGCCTCGCACACTGCTGATTGATCATTTTCAATGCGAAACTGTCTCTTACAGCCTCCTGATTCATCAAGGTGAGATCGAGTTTCCCAACTGTCGGCGTCTACCTGACCGCACGTTGGACGACATCATGACCGACGTAGTACGTCTCAGCTTTTGCGCTCAGCAAAGAAAGTCGTCAAGGACACAGTAATACGCGATGTTTACCACGAAGAAAAACAAGTGTGGATTATCCACCTCAATCCAGTAGTGCTGCTCAAATACATCTGGAATACATTTGGGGAGGAACAATTAGTCAGATTTGCTAAAAGCCACTTTACTTGGCTTCCGACAAGTTGTTCGAATCGTCAGGATGGGTCGTTTGGTTCGGGCAGAAACTACTCGCTGAAACTCCCTAATATAGCTTCCGCTGCTTACTGCTCACTAACAGATATCTTTTATGCGTGTTTTTTTTTTTCGTGACGTCGCCTTTTTCATATTCTACTCCCATTATTGCCAACGCCATGTCATCTTATCGAGGGAATCTACGTAACTCTTCAACTGAACCGTCCCTGATGTCCCAGCCATCGGAATCTCATACCATCAATTTCTTCTTTTAATAACTATTAAAATGTCACATTTATCAATGCCAGTCATCGAGAACTACAATATGAGAATCTTAGATGACATTCGGGCTTCTTACTGACACATGGTAAATCGTGGATTATGTCGCTAGACAACTATACGGTCACGGGCGACGCCAAAGTGATCGGTCTGTGGATCCCACCTGTGCGAGCGTGTGCCCGAATGTTGGCACAGAGCACATCGTATTTGATGTCTATTACGGAAGACGGCGTGGGTAAGGAAAGCGGCAAAAATTTACTGTCGGCTGGGACCGAACCTCGCGATTAGTAGGCGGACACGCTTCCAACAGATTCACCGCCTACACTGGTTTTTGTGACGGATGACACTGGTGACCTCTCATGGAGGGGTGCTACTGATCCAATCATGACCAGAATTCAGGGACACTTCAGGTTCTGCCTGATAGCAGAAGAACATGTAGGAAAGCCAACTTGAAAGAAAAGTATGAGGTGAGGAAGAAGAAAGATGGAAAGAGGCGTGGGCAGACGAGAAAGGGAACATAAGATATCGCGCGCCGAGCCTGGGGGGGGGGGATATGTTTATTAAAGATAAAGAAAGGGGAAAGGTCAGACAGGCGAAGGCCGACTTGCTATTCCCAAAAGAGAAAAAAAGAAGAAAAGAAAGAAAGAAAGAGAAAAAAAGAACCAGAAAAGGAACAGAAAGTGGCAGGGGACGATGGGGGTGGCTCACAGGCTCTCAAGGGGTCAAGGGGGGGGGGGTGACTGATGGGGTGGCTCAAGGCTCAAAGGCTGCTGAGCAGTCCAGTGTCCTTCAGGTAACACAGGAGGGCTCGGGTGACTGCCCACTGTCTGGAGTGCCGGACAGGTCCCAGCAGCGTCGCCAGGGGAAAGTTCCCTGTGGCCTAGGGAAGTGAGATTTGTGGCGAGGACGGCTCGGGGGCTTGCAGTGCAACAATAGATGGCGTATGTCGGCGACTGCAGCACAGCAGGGACACATCGGGGACGTCCGTCTATCCATCTTAGAGAGGAGCAGGAGGAGCAGCGGGGTCAGGGCAACATCGAGGCGTAGGCGATGGAGGATCGACTCCTCCTGTCGCGACAGCCGCTGGGAGAGGGTGAGTTCCATCCTCCGGTCGATGGAGTGGAGGAACGTGTTTGCCGCTACAGCGTTTGAGCTAAACGCGAGGGTGCTGCGAGACCACAGGGGTGACACAAACCCGCCATTGTTGTAACTACCCTCAAGCGGGTGCTTTTGGCAAAACTGCCATCTTGTCCTGGTCGCACGTCATAGAAAAACGTCATCTTGAGGTCATGTGACTTTGTTTACATGTCGTTTTGCCGCTTATTGACATATTTTCGTCGTCAAAACACCAACAGATGAACGTATTTTGCCAGCGTAAACTATGCGGTGCTTCTTCCGGAACATGGTAGCCCATTTCGCCTTAGTTTAAGTACATCGCATCGGCTCAGTGAGTCTTAACGCGCGGTCGTTGTCACATCTTTGGAAGTTGTCAACAATACAAGGCTTTATGCAGGGATGGGCAGTAATAGTAATACTTTGTATTATAATGCTATTACTGTAATACTTTTGAGTATTTGTATTATGTATTATAATACTCATTTTTGAAATGTATTTGTATCTGTATTATAATACACAAAACGAAGTATTACATGTATTATAATACTTTTGAAGGTGTAATACTTTCCCAGAGGTCGTAAGTTCGACCTGCAAAGTGTCACCCATGCACTTTATCAGTAATTTTTCGGGTCCCACAAACATTTGAACACGAACAAGGCTCCTATTACAGTGTTCCCCTGCCCCAAATTATCCCAAAGCAAGTGACTTTGGGGCCAGAGGTTACTGGAGGCTTCCTCGCATTCCTTCTACTTCAGAATCCGTAAGGATGAGTCATACCTGTACAAGCCCTTTGTCTTATGAAAGAGTGCGTCCAGTGCAGCCAGTCACCCCTGTATGTGGTTGCACTATGGGCAGTCACAGGTTTTTGAACGGCCCACATTTTATCGTCCAGAGTGGATGAAATCAGGGCTCTGCCACAGTGAGGGCAACTTGTTCACTGCGATCGAATTGATCAGCGCTATCTGATCTTATTCGGAAAGATCAGGCCATGTGCAAAAATGTAAGCGTGAATAAAACGTCATTGGAGAATGATTGTCTCGATAAGTAATGGGCATATATCTAAGTAATTCTTCTGTTCTTTTCCTTTTTTGTCTTCCCAAGTTAAGTATATTACAAGCGTATTACAAGTATTACTCGTGTAATACACAGAAGTATTAGTATTATGTATTATAATACTCATTTTTGAAATGTATTTGTATCTGTATTATAATACCGATTTCTAGGAAGTATTATGTATTAGTATTATAATACAAAATATGAGTATTACTGCCCATCCCTGGCTTTATGTGTGAAACTGGGCGCTTTAGTGCGAGATTATCGGATAAAAATAATTACCGTGATCGAAAGACATCCAAAACGTCGTGCAGAAACAACAACCGCATTGTTTACAAAAGGTTTGGCCGCCGATCACGGGCGCCGCCATCATTAAGGTCACGTGTGCCTCGACGTTTGCTGTGACGTGCGACCAGGACCTGTCCAGGATGCATTGCGTTCGCCCAGCACGCTTTTGTCTACGGAGCAATACATTGGATGCCACCCCTGTGTGCGAGACGTCTGGCGGCGGATCTGTATCAGACAGCCGATGGAGTGAGTGGAATGGTGGTGGTCATAGTGGTGGCAGCTGCCCCGTGCGCGCCTCTCGCCGCAGCGTCAGCGCGGGTATTTCCCGGCAGGCCGATGTGGCTGGGGACCCATTGAAGCCACACGCTGTGGCCGGATGCGGTGAGACGGCTGTATGTCGTGAGGGCTAGGGAGCAGATGTCTGTGACGATCTTGGAGCAAGGAGAAGATAATATTTGCAGCGCCGCCTTGCTGTCCGTAAGCACAGTCCAGTTGTTTGGAGGCCTCGTTGATATAAGTTCCAAGGCTTCATTGATGGCTGCGAGCTCTGCTTCGGTGGAGAATGTCTCGTGAGGAAGCTTGAGCGCTAGGTCGCAATTTTCTGACGGAGCCTGGCTATCAGCAGCAAATGCCTAACGCAGAATGAAAACGTGATAATCAGCTCTGATAACTTTCGCCAAGCCTTTCTTTGCTGTACTGCTGCTCATAATTCTGGGCTTCTATACTCGTAGCGTGTGGAACGGGATGACCGGCACTCGTAAGGCTGGTCAATATCCATTTTTGTTCTCTCTGTGGGAAATGGGGATGCCGTCGACGATTAGAAATGTGCGTCCTGGGGCGACTTCTAAGGGGACTGTGCCGGCGTATGTGTGACAGCGTCGGAGGAATACCTCAGAA
Organism: Ornithodoros turicata; assembly: GCF_037126465.1. Taxonomy (NCBI): domain Eukaryota; kingdom Metazoa; phylum Arthropoda; class Arachnida; order Ixodida; family Argasidae; genus Ornithodoros; species Ornithodoros turicata. Next base: position 39,543,812 of record NC_088205.1, on the reverse strand, counting down.
ATTACCCTACATTATGATGAAAAAAATATATATACTCTATAGGCTACGAAGACGAATTCAGTAACTGCACTTCACTTTGTTACTTGTACCTTGTTACTCCGTTATCACTGTGTCATGCACTTCAGTTTGTTCTTGGCCTTATCATGAGGACATTTCAATGCTTAATTCCAAATTTTGCGTGTTATAGTCTGTTCCCGCCACCATCAAGAAGGTTTGTCGGTTACCAACACCCTCCCCTAAAAAAAGTGAAAATAGACAAAGAAACAAGCGGAAGAGTGCTTATTTTCAGAACATCTATAGGTGGCAGCAGAGTCACGTTCGACACAAAAAGTGATTTGTAAACCAACATCTCCTAGATAGCGTCGGGCCTGCGCGCTTACGTCACCTATGGAGGCCTTTCCTACTTCGCGATCTGCTTCGAGCTTTCTTCTCGTTTGCTCTTTCATTTACTTATAGCAGCATCCACAATAGTAACAGCGGGCCTTCCTGTGTGACGTAGGGCGCGGGCCTTCTCCTTATCTTGGAGGTGTTGGGTAAACTCTGCTCAAATAAGTCCGAGAAACCGAGAAAAAGGAAGAAAGGTGCAATCGCAAATTGTAGTGATAAGATGGTAGGGAGCAACGAACGTCATATCAAAGTTTCCTTTCACCGCACCAAGAGTAGAGTCGCGCAAACGTCCGTGATGTTTCCCGCAGATAATCGTCATCTCCTGGAATTTTTGCGGGCGTCTAATTCGTTTTATTGTGGAATGGGGTGAACATGGTAGAAAATTTTAGCAAACCGTTCATAACGTGGCTTGCCAGTGGATAAGATTCTGAGTCTTACATAACTGCAAATTGGCACCGACAAGCATGATAACCTTACAAACGGTCTGCTAAAACTGCTTTTATGCGCTTGCTATTGATAACCTGAAATAAGAGACTTCAACTAGCAAGCAACGACGGTTATCGCAGTCACATATGAAGGCACTTTATAATATGCGAGAAGCGGTAAAGAAAAACGCGGATGCAAGTACAAGTTTTCTCACCCGTCGGAAGCACTGTAATGCTTAATCCGCAGTCTCCGTGGGACGTTCATGACTTGACATGACAGTTTGATTAAAATGCATGGGAAGCCTTGTGAGTGCGAACGAGAGCACATTGTTAAGGATGAACACAACATTTAAAAAGAGAAACAAGAATTTTGACCCCACGCGCCTTGAGTAACGATGGCGGTTAAAGATGCTCTGTCTGCTGTTGTTCTGCAATGTTAACACCTTGGCATTCTGCAAAGCGGGAGGGGGGGGGTATAAGTTTACTTCGGAAAGGTCAGCCTGACCGAAGGTCGGCTTGCTATTCCTAAAACAAAAATATAGCACAAATATGAAGCAAAACCGAATATAAGATAACGAGGGTGGGGTGAAGTATAGATGATATAATAGGTCAACTCATAATTTTTTCATGAGGGGACTTCCTATAACGATGTAGTGGGTTCGGGTGCAATGAAAAGTGGTCTACCTTTCACATACTAGTCATTTGATGTCATAGTGCCTCATAATAGGCCATCCATGATGAAAATTGTGATGCTCTTGCCCTTGCCGTAATCTTAAAACTCTCTTCATAAAAAAAGAAGAAAGGCATGACCCTCAGATCGAACCAGGGAACATGAAAGCTAGAATCGACATCTGCATCACTGATCCACCAGCCCAGAATGTTGTCATCGTGAGAGACCAAGGCGCAATCGCTGTCGAACGCACACTCAGCAGCCGTTACTTCTTTCGTCGTGTAAAAAAAAAAAAAAAAAAAAAAAAAACTACTTTTATAATGAATCTTCACAACTCCTGAAAACAAGTTGAACGCGCAATTCCAGATTTGTAGAGCGCAACCCTGAGAAGTCTAGTCAGCAAGAATCGAAACAGTAGTACCTTTCTGTGCCTTTAAAGAATATGCGAAAATGCCTTATCGTCTAGCGTTGGACGAGTTCGGCGGCCGCTTTTTCCTGTCGTTCTCTCACTGTCAACCTTTGACACCACTGACATCACGCTGTTCCTCAAAACATAGGGCACCCCCGCTTCCTAGCGTCCTGGTCGATATCGTCGTTTTTCTTTTCTAGTAGAACGTACACACTTATCGAGCAGCAGAATCGGTGATTTTATTTTTGTTATCTCCGAGGTAATACATTGGTAGTTTTATTGCGTGACAGTTGTCACATCAAATCGCGAACTGTCTTGGAAGGTGTTGAGCAGATCAAACGAGATAATGACGGAAAGAAGATCAAAGACGGCATGTTTTATGATAAGTTATCATAAAACATGCCGTCTTTGATCTTCTTTCCGTACCGAACGTAGACTGCGAAACGGCATCACTAATTCCCCTCACGCTTACTTCTGGGGACAAAGCGGTCTGTTCCATGATTTCAGGAACAACCTGATGTCAGTTGAAAAGGGGTGACACCGAGACAGGGAGAGGAGAAATTGGCCGAGTGCTCAATTATTTTGTATTTTCGCACATTTTTTAATAGAGCACAAAAAGGCGCTGTCATGTCGGTTCTTGTGGGGTAGACCCTCCAGGGTTGTACTCTACATCTTTGCAATTACGCAGTCAACGTATTTTCATTAATTACAAAGATTAACTACGAAAGTTAATTAACGGCTGCGCTATTTACTGATACACCACCACCATTGAGTAGATCCCGTCGGGAATAGATATATTCAACGACTTTGTCGAAAAAAAAAAAAAAACAGTCAATCGCGGATTTAATAAAATTTAGTCGGTCTTACGTCACGTATCCTGTATATATGACAATAAGCACGCGTCTATTTTTAACATATTCATTATTTTGGTACCTAGAACGAGTTAACCCATCAGGACATTACGGCCTTGCACAATGCTGAGAACGAAAGTTTTGGCGAGTTGGCGAATAAAGCAAGTTTAAGCCACATGTCCGAAATTTACGCTAAATGATTGACATGTATTAACACTGCAAGAGACACGCGTTGTAGTTTGTTCATCTTAATTCCATTTACCATTAGGGCGCGTCAAAGTTGACCCGCATAATTGGTTCCGTCGTCACATCGATCTCGAATGAAACTTTGATGAGTTGCGCGTTGACAGAGAACGAAGGACGTTTAAGCCACAAGTTCGAAATTCATGTCAGAGGATTGACAATCATCTACATTATAACAAACACGGGCGGCACTGTGCAAAACGGAGATTCCTGTAACGGTGAAGGAAGTCTGAGTGCAATGGAAAGTCATCTGCTATTCACATATTAAGTGCACAGGCGATAGCAGAGCAGTACCGCAACTAAATCAAACCGAACAGCATGCAGTGTGACATAGAGCCAGTACGGCATTATTAAGCCAAAACTCTGACGCTCTCGCCCTGCCGTTACTCTCATAACTCCCTCTACAAAAAAAAATATATATACATGAATATAATAATAATAATAGAAACACTAAGCAAGCCGCGGATCGAACCACGGCCCTCGAAACCAAAATCGTCTCCAGTGGGCCAACACCGCCCGTTGCTGCCACCTTCAGGAAAGAAGATACAGACGCTTCGCAGGCCACACTGAGCTTGTCAACACTTCTTTTGTCGTGGGAACAACATTGGAGCGGCCCACAGAGTTGCAAAGCGTAAGAGACAACTTCACATTTCATGTCTGACATGGGCATTTTCTGCAGAACGCATTGTTTCGGCCAAGTACGAGAAAATAGCACACCAATGCATTCTGCCACTAAGCCAACACGGCGAAAATAAGTCCTCCGGGAACAAAACTGTGACGTTCTTGTGCTTCCATTCCACTTGTACGCCATCGAAGGGCCTCTCACAACAACACCCATGTGTGGGCATTTCTTTCTAAAGCTCAGGCTCAACAGACATTCTAACAAAACCAGATGGGAGGCATTGCTTCAATGGAAGGCAGCGAGTACGCCGGTCAAGCCAACTTTAAGAAGCCGTGTCGCGCACTTCTGTGAATGCTTTTGGAAGTTATTATCAGTGTGTGCAATATAATTACGTGAACATGCACTGTTCTGTTGTCAGATGTTCTTAAAGCCGAACGGCAATTGGCGATAAACAAAAAGTATACTGCTAAAATTTTCTCAAATACTTTAACACAAACGAATTCATCGAACAGCGATATCTTAATAATTTATATGACAAGAGATAACGCTTCAAAATTCGTGTTCCACCCGCTGGCGCATAATGTACCAACCATGCTCTCAAAATTATATCTAACTCAAGAAATGAGGTCAAAAGCAGTTATTAAATCTATATAAGCAGAGAAAAGTTCAACTGAGGCGTAAAGGTAACTTCCCTGCTACACACCGCTGCAACGCGGAGAAGCCACTTTGACTGTTTCCGAATTTTGGCATCTGGGTCAAGTTTGCCGTACAAGGGAACCGCAGACGATTGAGTGACTCTGGCACTTCTTTTAAATGTTGAATCTAGAGGTACCCTACAACGCATATCCACGGGAATATTACAGTGCATCATACATTACCAGAGATATTAAGCGATGAAATCGTTTCCTGCGTGAAAATCCCCATACCTCCCATGTATTCACGATCCGAAAGCGGGATGTCTGGGGAACCAAAGGTATTTCATGTATAACGATATTTTTCGTTTGTATAAGCATAGAATAGATGTCTGAACGTGCATCCTCGGGAATATTACGATACCTTGGATAGAACAGCTACTACAGCACTTTTCTATTGTCTTGGCGGCAAGTTTCACTCAATGGTCGCGAGAGGGCGCAAGGCGTCGCTGTCCACGAAAGCTGGAAATGTGTTGTTTCGTGTTCCTGACCAAATCACAATCACTATAGAAACAATCTTTGTGCATCATGCCCTGCACTACAACAACATCACACACATTGGAACACCCTAGAAATGAACCAATTGTCACCAAGGACGTTGGAGTAACGAGAAAGACTAAACCGCTTTTTCCCTTCGGCACCACGTAGAAAACAGTGAGCGTGATGTATTTTTTGTGCTACTATGACCCCAAAACATTTTGCTGTGGACAAGTTGAGCACCGCATACGTTCCTTCCAAACTCTTTCCCTCTCCACTTCTTCCCGGATATTGTACCACACTACGATCTTCACGTCCTTCATTTTGGTATTCAAGGAGTTTCAATTATTTGTCCGTTGCACGTCGCCAAGTGATCAAGTGTACTTACTTACCTCAATGTCTTGAAATGAGCGACTCATCATAGCAATCAGCATGTTGATCATAACAGTCATCGCCATAATCATGTAGGCCCCAAGAAGAGCGTGTCCCACCCACTTCGTGAAGGCCTGGTCTCTGCGGGCACTGATATCCTTGATAGGAATGACGCCGAAGAGAGACCATAGCAGCGATGTGTAACTGGCGTCAATTCTGAAACAGGGTCAACGCTTTAACGATATAGTTTTGCAATGAGTGGCTAAAGCGGCAACTAGCTGCTGCTCATAACGAAACACCCGAAATCAGGACCAGGAAGCGCATGCGAGTTGGAAAATCCAAAGCTATCACACAATATACTTCAGAAGATGACAGTAGATTGGTAAAGAATAAATGAGTAAAAGAAACATTATTTGTTCACCAGATGCTAACTGTCTCATGCCGACTGCCTGATATCCCCATAAAGAGTTGGGCCCTATTTTTTAAGACCCTTACATTTTCCTAGTTTCGGTTTTTTCGTCATGAGAATTAATGGCTTGTCCATGGTGTCAGGTAAGGTCGACAGGATTGTGTACTCACGTTAAAAACGCGTCTGGATTATGATGACAGTTGAACGTAATGTTTACACCACCAATCTCCTTGGTTTCGCAAAATTCCATATTAGGGTCGTAGTACCAGTACAGTTGATTAAGTCCACACACGAATGATGTAAGCACCAAAAAAAATATGAAAAGGAACTTTGCGATGTCGATGATCATGCAGCCTAGAGAAATTTGCAGAGGCCCTAAATGAGGGTTTGTTTGGAACAGGTAGATGATCCGAGCGAAGCTGAAAACATTTGCCATGGCGAACACCCCCTCGGCGATTAGGGTCGGGTCGTTCGACGGCCATCGGGTGCGCTCAAGAACGCGGGCTCCGTACTGGCCGCTCTGCACCTGAAACGAAGACAACGAGCAACTTTCAATGAATATATTACAAGTTTACTCAAAGTGTGCATGCACATGTGCTGGCTCTTCCAAGTGTGTCATTCACCGAGGAGAAGGATTGGTCACATGATTTGCATAATCTAATGGTTCCCTCCGAAGCTCATTCTTGATAGGGTTTCAACACTGGAGTTTACAGTTCAAGTCAGCTTTTCATATTGTATCTATGAACCTTTCTGATGATTATGCTCGTAAAATGATGTTGAGCGGCAGCAATAAACGGAAGCGACTACACGTCGGAGTGAGCAGGACTTTACTAACAAGAACAAGTGTGCGTGCGCAGTATTTTAAGCCCAGCTGTCGTTGTCGTCAGTCCAACAAAGGATAATGTAAAGAATGTCCGAACTCCTCACCTGAAGATAGGCCACAGCCCTTAGGGACCCTGTCGTCAAATAGAGAGACAACATGATGAAGTCGAGCCAGTTCCACCACTGGCGAATGTATGCCTTCAATCCTTCTTCCCACAGTTGCTTACACTCGGACCACACCATGCCGGTCACCCAGAATAAGATGAACCACTCAACAGGTGATGGGGCAGGGCCTCGGATATTCTGCCTCGAACGATCGGTCTGCGTCGATGCCAAAATGAGCAGGATCAGAAAGCAGCCGAAGGAGGCGCTGTGGTAGATGAACTTCATAAAGGGGGAGCGAACCACTCGGCTTAGGCGAGAACGAGGGAACGCCAGGTAATAGATGGCGATCAGAGGGAGTAGGAAGATAAGACCCAAGCAGATAAAAATCTTGCTCAGAGCGTTACGGCGACGCCACACCGGAAGACCTTCGTACCTGAAAAGAAGGAATATATCGGCACAAGCATGTAGTCATCGGAGTACAATCTAGAAACAGAACTGCATCACACAGCGATTCAAATGATGTCATTCTGTCCCCTGATTTGTTGTAACTGAGACTCTACTCCATTTTGTGACGCTCTGCGTTTCTGTTAATGGCCACAGAAAGGACCAGCTCTTTCCTCAAACCGGGAGTGATAGCGTTATCATTCTACGGAGTGGTTGGTCGTGGTTGAGCGTATTATGAGGTCTCTTTTAGAGTGCAGGTGGTTTTCAATAGCATAGAATACACACAGCTATACACGTATAACAGCAGAATAAGTAACCATAAGTCGTTAATTTTGCGACACACAAAGTACGCAAGAATAAGGAGAAGAGTCACGTAAGCAAGAACAGCACACAAGTTTTCAACTTGACGTAGTTGAAGCTCCACGTTCTCGTAATATCGAATTTTTTTATCTGTACTGTGAGCGGAGAGGTTGTTGCACTACTAACAGCAGATGAGCTAAAAACTAGCATACGTCCAACGATTGAAGCACACGGCGCGGCAAGTGTGCTTTGAGAGATGCATGAGCAGAACGGGCGCTTGTTCCACGGCTCTCCAAGTAATACCGATAGAAGCAAACATTACAGTACTGCCCTTGTGGGATCTAACAACATCGATACCAATGGGGGGGGGGGGGCATATACATTTTGAAAGAATGGTCGTCGCACATCCAAGGTGATGACCCAAAAACAGAAGCGGAGGTCTTAGTAGTAGCGGCTCTCTCAGTACCCTAGTCAACAAAACATTGTAAATTCCATGTAAATTCCATTCACTTTGCAAATCAACCCAATGAACGCGTAATAAATGATGATAGCGAAGGTTGATTCAACCTAGCAAATGTCGCTGCGACCAATCAGCGCATATCCAACGTAATCGAAACGCAGTTCATACGTTAATACAACTATACGAATGTGAAGACGTGGAAAAACAACACGCTGTTTCAATGGCAATCAGCATATTCTCGTCCTTTTTTTTTCTCTCAACCTCTTCCACCACACGTCATTTTCTTCTACTTCAGTTTTTTTGTGTGTGTGCGTATGTGCGTCCCGGACTTTCCACGACGGAATACAAGTTTTCAAAAAAGAGAGAGAGAGAGGAATAAGCAGAAGCTCCCAAAGTTGCCGAAGCTCTCAAGTCCAATACTCTTCGCATGTCGTTCCTGATGAAAAACGTATACTATGCACTGCTCGTTTGGAAACTTCCGCGAATCCGAGAGGCTTGTTCCTCTGTGAATCAAGTCGAAGGGTGGGGTGTCTATGTTTTATTTGATTACGCAGACAAACAACATGGAAGCGAGGAATTGCTTAGAGTATGAACTCAGCATCAACATGACGTCTCTGTTTCTTACTGGTTACAATGAGTTGGTTCACAGAAAGTTAAACATACGCAGTGCTACATAATCGAGCGTGTCTGTATCTTTCGCAATAAATACTATGTTCCATGTATTGTATTCTGCCAGCCTTTGAGTAAAAACTTCCTCATATAAACAACGTGTAAAAAAAATCAAGCTGAAAACGTCTTAGATCGTGAAAACAGTGCTAAATAGCGTTTTTAGAGTGATTGGAGACGTGGAGAATACGAATATTCAAACATGGGCTGGAAATAGAAAAATCAGCTGATGCTCTTGTTTTACCTGTAGTAAACCAATGTGACTTCCACGTGTACACATTGTATATGTGAAATCATTAAGTAAAACTCGTGCACTAACAATGTTATTATTTATTTATTTAAGTATGAACGATGCCATAACATGCGCCATTCCACTGCTGGTATATGAGGCTGAGCCCTGCGTTGTATCCTTGTATTACAGCTCGCACGTTGAATTTTCCATGTACAATCTGCGTGAAATGGATGTTCGTACTTCAAGTTTCACATAGTACAACGATATTCAACGTGGATTTTACATTCTACCAACGATCTCTGTTGACCTGGCACGGTCACCTATAAGAAAAGCAGCTCTTACGGTATCCTTGTTGTATTTCGACCTATACTCAGCCAGGCAAATTGTTTTCAAGCGCCGCCGCGCATAAGACCACCAGAGAACGCACCACTGATGTCCCTCCTAGATGACGTAGATGACGACCATCCTATACACTCTTAAAAATGAACTTCACCGCATGCACGCTCCTAGCCAACCATCAGCTCGAATGATATGGTTATCTACCCTGATTTGTTGAAAACGGGAGGCGTACGCCTTTTTTTGTGACAATTATGGACAGCATAAGTGTCACAAAAAAAGGCGATATCATTAGAGATGACGGTTGGCTAGAAGCGTGCTATGCGGTGAAGTTTATTTTTAAGAGTGTACGTCTTACAGGGAACAGCTTGAACTGCAGCATGTGGGGGAACATCCTACCTCAAGATATAGCTTACTAGACTAGCGACGTGAGTATATGGCATCGACAATTCATGTTGAAGCAGCAAAAAGGACATGCACAACGATGAATAGGGGCAGTCCTATAGGTTCGAAAGTATCGCCAGAAATATGCCGCATTGTGCTTGCAGTTTTTAGATCTGAAAGTCAACACATCTCAGCACCACATATGCTGGGAGTATAATCCAAAGTCAAGGAAACTAGTATTAGGGAGTTTTAGTTGGCCACGAATGCTCCTCCGATAACTTTCCGACTCAGCTTTCCGCAAAGCGCGCATGCGTAAACTGAGTCGGAGATCTCTATCGTCTACGAAAAATATTGGAATCCCACTCATTCCGAATTTATCGGACTTCTTTCGTGCGAGCTTTCGTGCTCCCACTCAGCTGGAGCATGCGCAGAGCGTTCACTTACATACAAGATGGCTGACAACAACAGAAACAATATCGTTCGCTCGCGGCGTGCACTGCGAACGATTTTGGTCTGCAACTTCCCGAAACCATTGCTGGGCTACAACCACGGGTACAGTAGCGGTTCTTCTGAAGAAAGGACAGCGGACTGTTGACGAGGCGTAGTGTGCGTAGTTCACACCTTGTGTGACTTCCTCCGTCTGGACGCCTAAGCCTACGTGAAGATGTGCATTGTTTCGCAGACAATTTTTTGACCAAAAACTGTTGTCGCGGCACAAATGCGCAGCGAAACATTTAGGAACATTACGTCTTCCACAACCATTGATACAAATGCTTGGAACACGCGTTTCATGCGCATAATGTAACTGGAACCTAACTTATGATACGAGTAAACGAAGTTAAGATTTGTGCGGACAGATGGCGTCCCGCTTGATTTTCCGTATCGATGGGGTAGTTCTCGGTGACTCTTCATCTGCAAACTAAAACTGCGGACACGCGCTATACGAATCATTCCCACCGACTCGTGAGTCGTATGTGTATTTCGGATATCGTATCTATCGGTGTGTTATCGTAGTGGGAACTAAAACTCCCTATTACCTTTCCATTCCGCCCATACAAAGCTAGTAAAAAGAAGCATAACTATGTCAGCCATGGCATCGGTACTGAAAAAATCGTGCTCTCACACGGTGAACGGCAGCCTAGTTGTGCAGATAAGTAAATTAAGCGAAGGAGGATACTCGGAAACATTTTTAGAAAGTATTGTCGAATCTTTACTTCGCAAGACCGAGTCAGAAGAAAAGGGGAGAAAGAAAAGATCTGCAAGACACTTGAAAAACACCGCTATGCATCCCGTACATAGGATAATCATCACAATCTAAAGTGTGGCAGAAAAATACGGGATACCGGTATTAATTAGTGCACCGAACAATTGTGTGAACACGCCTGTCACAGAGCACAGATATTCGGTTCGCACCAGCTCCCGGCAGAGCATCAAACCGGAACCGAAAACCGGAAATAAGCTTTATTTTTAGGCGGAAACGAACCGGAACCGAACCGAAAAGGCCACCGCCATCTTGGAGCTGAACCGGAACCGAACCGGTTTATAAAATTCCGGTTTCTGATTCACAACCGGTTTTCAGGTGCAGCCTTACCATACCACATAGACTGTTTTTAATGTTAACCGCGTTGAGTGCCCCAATCCCTCCTTTATGTGCCCAACCTCTCCGTAACTAGTAACCCCCCCCCCCCAATCTATGATAAAAGTCACCGGTTCATTCCACATTTTTTTAACGCAAGTCTCTGGTACCAGCGGAAATACATAGCTGCCCCTCCTCATAGATGGCAACAACGTTGCGCAACCGCGCGCTATAGTTCGTTGTCCTGCGGACAGGTGTTCCAGGCACACGTTTGCAGCGAGCACGTTGGAAGGAAAGCAACTCATGCTTCAACCGATCCCGCGGTAAGTGGAATCACTTGCACTAGTCTTGTGACCCAGTGACACTTGTGACCCAGTAGTCCTGGCCGCTTTTCGAGGGCTTCTTTTGCCCCAGTGGTGGCTTTGCACATAGTGACAACTGCTGCTCATAGAACAACGGCGTTCGTGAAACAGGTCTCCACTGCGTGCATTGATTCCTTATATTGCCGAACGGGATACCAGTCTAAGTGTATTTTTAATTTCCTTGTTCTTTATCGGTATTTCCAGAGATGGTCAGACATCAAGAAATCCCGGTTCGCAAGTATTTCAAGTTCAACATTGCAAAGAATCACTCAACATGTCAAGTAGGAGACTGCGGAATAACCATCGCGGGCAATCACGCTGCCAATTTGAAGTGCCATATACTGCGTTACCACAAAAAAAGAATACGCTGAACTTAAGGATGAAAAGCCTTCAACCAGCAAGCGCCACGCAGATGAACAAGATGGTCCTCCGCCGGCAAAAAGGATTGACCAGGTGCTGTGCCCGACTGTTAGTGTCCAAATAAACGAACAATCAGTGCTGCAAGGGTGTATAGAAATGATGACGAAGAACGGCCTACCCTTTACAGCGGTCGAGGATTCTGGGTTCAGAAAAATCTTGGATCCTATCCTTACAGCGCTCGGAGGCAAGTTGAGAATCAATCAGCAGATGATCAGAAGCGACGTTACTCAGGAAGCAAGCCGAAGCCGAAAGCTAATCGCTGGTAAGCTAAGAAATCGCCTCGTATGCTTAAACATCGACAGCGCGAGCAGGCTTGACCGTGCTATGTTAGGAGTGAACGTGCAGTTCGTTGAAGGGGGGAAGCTCGTGCTGCAGACAATGGCCATGTAGGAGCTGTTTGAACGACACACCGGCGAGTACTTGAAATCAGAAGTGCTGAATGTGCTGTCAGTGTACAGTGTCCGAGCCGAACAGGTCTACAGTATAACAACAGATAACGGCTCTGACATGATTAAGGCTGTGGACCTTCTGAAGGAGGAAGCGCTTGAAGAAACCGGGTCCCAGGCGAACGAGGAAGACGACGAAGTCTGCTTTACGAGTGAAGACCCAACAAGAAGCGACGGGTACTTGTCTTGGATGGAGCAAGCTGAATCTCTCAATGAGCCACTATTGCAAGGAGTGAGATGCGCTGCGCATGCTTTGCAGCTGGCCGTCCACGATGCGCTTAAGAACGAAGCGGCTACGGAGACGGTGGAGAAGTGCCCAGTTCTTACAAAGCTTCTTCGCACCCAAAAAATGATGTTCCTAATCAGGAAGCTGCAGCGGAAGAAGCCGACACGATGGATGTCCCAATCACGGATGATCGGGCGGCTGTTGGATCTAAAAGAGTTTTTCGACGAAGTGGTTTCCGACACAATAAAGTTGACATCTGAGGACTGGAAAAGTGCTGAAAAGATTGTTCAAGCGTTGGCTCCAGCTGAGGAAGCAACCACATGACTGCAGAATGAACAACTTGTAATGGGCGACTTTCTCGGCGTTTGGTTGAAATGCCGCATGCAGACTGCCAAAATAGACTCAGCACTGGCGAGTGCTCTCGTCTCAGCGATGGACACGCGTCAGCACACACTTCTCGAGAACGACGTCATCTCCACTGCAGTATACCTACACCATCGGTACCGCGTACTGCTTACGGAATCCGAGAAAGACAGGGCCATACAACGTCTCTGCAGCGTTTGGAGGCTGTCAAATGATTACTTGGGAATCTGTACAGGGAGTCGTCAAATGCGTGCGACCCGCATGATGATTCCGAACCACATGGACACCAAGACGACATTAACATCCTATTGAGCTCAAAAGAGGGAACAGCCGAAGCGGGTATGGCATACTGGACAAATGAAAAGGAGAAGATTGTCCACCTTCTCAAGTTGTTTGGGTGCGAGCCGAGAATGAAAAAAGGAAATTTTGGATGACGTTTTGTTTTTGCGATCGTTTGCGAAATAGAAATTCGACCACTTAGGGGCACTTCAGGGTATAACAGAGTTTATACTAATGTAGAATCGCTGTCTGCTTGTATCGTTATTGTACGACATGCGAAGAGGAATAAAGAATTCACATCTTTTCTTACCTCTTATCTTAGGACGTATGCATTGTGCACTGAACCGGTTCAGAATCGATATATGTGCCATCTTGGAGCTGAACCGGAACCGGACCTTTATGCATGAACCCGAACCGTAAAAAATTTCAGTTTGATGCTCTGGTTTTCGGTGTTGCGTGCGTGCGAGTGCCACGTCATAGCACCTATAGATAACAAGGTCTCAGCACTCTTTCGATAACGTCATGCAACTGGAGCCCGATCTTCAACTTGTCGTTATCCCAAAACGCGCGTTAAAAACGAATATGGGTCACTTTGACCCATGATTCGCCCGAGCTCTTGCGCGAGTTCAAGATCGTCGCCCCGATCTACATCGATCGTAATCATAAGTTTGCACGCTCCAAAGCCGTTTTGGTAGGATCGCACAAGAGCTCGTAGATAATCACGGGCGAAGTGAGGCACGCGTTATGGGGATAATGACAGATCTGCTGCCAAACATTTTTAAAGAGGAGCTTTTCTCTTCACTTTTTCGGTGACGTCATATCTATCTATCCCCAGCAGATACAGTAGGGCCGTGACGTCAGTTGAAATAGGGCTCAGGCCTTCTGTGATCTAACTGCCATTGGTCGGTCCGAAACCACAACCTATCGCAAACGTTACAAACACGCCGAAACTCGTTATTCAGAAACCTCTCCGCAAGCTCTGCGTTGGCCTAGGCAAACTCCGACGGACGTGCATTCGTTTCTAATACACAATACGTTAAGTCGGGCCTGTTGGTACAATTCCATTCTTTAAAGTGCCAGGGGAACGAAGACGAAGGGTAGAACAACAGAGGCGTGACTTTCAACAACAGTTTAATGAACGAAGCTGTAGCGTTGAACCTCCCTCAAAAAAGGGGGCGGGCTCAGTCGTGTCCGCGTCGTAGTGTTTCACATGAAAACGTCACGATCTCCGATTCCTTTGCTCCAAACTCGTTCGCCTCGTCCACACGGCGAAGGTGACGCGCGCCTGGGGTTCTCTGGCGGACTCTGGCTCCTCCACGGTGCTGAGCCCTCCTCTGGATGCACTTCATCCTCTTTGTAGGTCACTTTCACACTCGCACAACTCGAAGTTGCCCCGCTGGCAGAGGGTAAGGGCTCGCTGTGCGCGCCGGCAGTCGAATTTGCCTCCGCCGCTCATCTTCCTCGGCGCTCCCGTATAGCTCTCTCGTTCGCTCGGTGCTGGGGTTTGGGGGCTTTTTGGGTTCCTCTGGAGACGTCCTTTCTTCTGATTGCCGTTTCCTTCCTAATAATATTTTAGTTTCATATCTGCCGACATCCTGGCAAAATTTTGATATTTCAAATTGGCAAATTTATAAAATTTTGGTTATTGTCGTTAAAGCCGATATCGCTTAAAGTCGTCGTAGAACCTCTCAAGCGCTTTCCAACGGCATCTCGATCGGCGTCCTAGCTTCAGGCGTTCGCGACATAGACTGCCCGCAAGATACGCGTACCCCTATATTTCCGTCTCTCTCTCGCGCGCACTTCCACACCAAGAGATTGTGTCAGCCGTTGCAATGACCTTGTTAGCTAGTATCTTATACCCAAAACGCACTGATGCAGGATCCCTATCGCGCGCAATCGTGATTAGGCAGCGATTGCGATCGTACTCAGGTACGGACAAAACGAGTCTCGGCGACAGAGACCAACAACGCAGTCACTTGTCCCGCGTTCGCGAACATGATTACACACTTGAAGGTGGGTTGGCACAGGCGCAGTGGCTTCCTTTCACTTCTTCGTCTTCTCTCTACTCGCACTGCCGCTTCCGGGCTAGCAAGATGGCGGTGATGGCAGCGGCCCGAACGAAGAAAACAACATGAACAAACCCTGAAACAGCTGAAATAGCGTTTGCATTAATGTGAATAATTTCAAGTAGACATCCTGGACCAATGTTTTCTTTTAGTTTGAAACTTCAGTGGGTATTGTGCAAAGCTCTCACCAGACGGCGTCAAATGAAAACCTGGATCACGAACGTGAAGTGCGGAAGGCGCAGCGTCTCCAGCGTGATTGTGCCGACCAGGATTGCGGGTCGATCCAGGTCGTGTGCGACAGTGCGTTTGGGTATTACACGTGTAAGCTACCTGGATTTAGCCGGTTTGTTGCTATCGGTTTATTACTCACCGAGTTATCGCGTCATGAAATTCGGCATAGTTCGTTGCATCGTACCCAGGTGGAAAATATCTGCAAGTGGAACCACTTGCAAGTTGTTTATGAAATAAATACCACTTTGACAAACCACTTGGAAATTGTCCACTTTAAAATCCACTTGGAAGCTGTTCCACTTTGGAAATCACTTGAAAGTGGTTCCACTTCGGAAAACACTTACATATGCTTTTCCACTTTCGGACCTATTTGCAAGTGGTTCCACCTGCAGAACCACTTGCTAGTGAGTCCACTTCAGTTTCCAGCTTACACTCTACGCCTAGTAACGGTTACGTACCACACGAGCATCAGGTACATTTTAAAAAATCATGATTCAAGAGGTACGGCGAACGTGATAACATATGAGATACCGCGCACGTACCGTTTCGGCAATGAGGTACACATGCGATACGACGCGCCTTCGCCACGTACGAACGAGATCAGACACACGTCAAACATTGTCAGTTCTCATTTCAAGCTTCCAACCTGACGTGGACAAGGGAATCTTGCCGCCAGCGAAGTCGGAATTGAAAGAGTCTGACACATTCGCGATGCGCATAAAACACACACATACAATGAGGTAATGAGCAACACACTATTTTATTACGAAAATACATACCTTAGTGGCGTCCAGATGGGTAGAAATCCAGCGAACCGGTAGAGATGTAGGAAGGGAGTTGCCTCAGGACAGATATTTCGCCGATATTTCGAACAGAGACTGTTCTTCTTCTGGACACCGTCCTCATCATTGGCATGGTATTTAAAGGGATAGGTGTGACGTGTTTAAAGGTTCATGCGAATTGTGTGTCAACAGCCCGGAGGGAAGAAAGGGTCCGTACGGGTTTTTACGGCCGGAGTGAATGGCCGCTTTGTTAGAGTATGCAGGGGATTATGTGAACGAAGTCATCTAGGCTCCTGACCGGGTACAGAAAAATGGGGGTTCACGAACACGTGGACGAAATGGGACAATAGGCAAGAATTGGCAAGCATAGCGAAAGATAAGGAGGTTAGTGGTTACGTGGGAAAAATTCCAGAACGAGAAAACAAAAAACCTTTGCTCGTTCTGGAATTTTCCCCACGTAACCACTAACCTCCTTATCTTTCGCTATGCTTGCCAATTCTTGCCTATTGTCCCATTTCGTCCACGTGTTCGTGAACCCCCATTTTTCTGTAACCGGTCAGGAGCCTAGATGACTTCGTTCACATAATCCCCTGCACACTCTAAAAGCTGCCATTCACTCCGGCCGTAAAAACCCATACGGACCCTTTCTTCCCTCCGGGCTGTTGACACACAATTCGCATGAACCTTTAAACACGTCACACCCAACCCTTTAAATACCATGCCAATGATGAGGACGGTGCCCAGAAGAAGAACAGTCTCTGTTCGAAATATCGGCGGGCTTCTGTCCTGAGGCAACTCCCTTCCTAGTGGCATCCAGGTTGACACAATAATGGAAAACATCTCGCGCACACTGTCGGGAAGTGTTTCACACGTACGCATGTTTCAATGTCACAAGGTATCGCACAATGGACAGACAATATGACTAGCTGCAGACCGTGTTTCTTAAGGTGACCAGGTAAGATATGAATCTCGGGACATTTCGAGATCCAATATTGAAGTGCAGCATGAAGAAAGCCAAGTCTGAAATGTTCAAGGAAAAGTTCAGTCACATATTAGTCGTGTTCGAATTGTAAGTTGGTCCACTGGCTCACCCTTCCAAGAAGCGAAGCCAACAAAATCGAGACTGAAATTAGCAGAAGCAGCTTAACGACGCAGAATCACATCCTCCTTTGTATTCCATCCGAGTCATCCGAGCGAGCACCGTGGAACGCCTGTTCTGTTGCAACTTGCAATTGGGTGATGTCAGCGGCGATGGCGGTTTCGTGGCGAGGCGAGGCATTGAGCAGCTCTCACCAACTCCCCATAGATCCCACAGTACAGGTAAATTCACACAACACCGGGCACACGACCAATGAGAATGCAGCGATTGCTCCCTCAATCCTCCAATCAGAAGTCTCTCCGTCCGGCTCGCAGCCCGACCGGTTCTGGCTGTTGCTGACTTCTGCTTTCCATACTGGCCTGTACCGGCTACCCCTAACCTCTAAGTCTACTAGCTTTCATGCACGCCGTAAAGTTATTCCGTGATTCCCAAACAGCAGTGAAAAGTGTCGTAATGAACAGGAATTTATTTGAATCATGATACTGACACAATCGGCAAGTTGACGCATGTACATGCACTGAGCGCACTGAGTCCATTGCGTAGCGCTTCCTAGCACACTGGAACAAAATTCAAACTTGCAAAATACGCATATCGACACAGCTTATTCCTAGCAACGAGCAACTGTCACCTTGCGCACAATCTCTTGATCATCATGTTCTTGCCTGCTACACGTCAAACATAAAATACTGCTGCTTCATGAATCCTATTTTCTTGTCACCGCTATGCAGATCTGACTGCGCTCGAACATGTTCATCGAGCCAGAATTCACGACAACAGTTCAGTTTGAAATCCGATTGGCTGTTCGTAGACCGATGCTTGTGTCGAGAAACAGGACTACACGATCAAATACACCATAATACACGGATAAGACGGCGAACGCACCTGCCTCCTAACGAAAGACACCGCCAATGCCGCCAACCTGGCGTCCATCGTTCAAATTTCAAACCGCCGAGGGAGTACGCAGCACACAGGCGAGGAAGCGCGAAGTGCCGTTTTTAAATTCCGGCAACCAATTCGGACACGTTTGTGGCGTTCGACCAATAGAGAGGCTCGGATTGCTCCGTGCGCAGTAACACGCATTTTGATACAGAGTTTGCAAGAGCTGTGGGGGAACTGGGGGAGAGCTGTGCGCCTGAAGCACGCGGAACTTGGAATACAATACTGGACAGGTTCAGTAGCTCCATTGTATTGCTCTATGCAACCGACGCAAACTTGAAATCGTTCAAATGTTACCAGGGGGTCCAGGAAGAAACGTCCCCGGAAAAAATGTCCCCGGAAAAAATGCCCCGGAAAAATTGTTCCCGGAAAAAATGTTCCCTGGAAGAAATGTCCCCGGAAAAAATGTCCCCTGAGGAAAATTCACTTTTGGTAGGCGTGGACTGGTTGACTTCGGACGTTGAATATTTACTAGGACGGTGTGAACGTTTGTATTTTTGAGCACCAAAGCGAGTAATCGTATATACTATTCGATTTCCGAATCAGATATGGAATTCAACGTTCGAGTTCCAAATCGAATTGATGCTTCTACTAAACCGAATATATTTGAATAGTCCCGAAGCTGCACATGCAAGGCCGGCATCTCCTTTTTATGTGAATAAACATATACCCCCCCCCCGGCACATGTAGGGAAAAAAGAGTAAGCGCTATACTTAGGCATACATATACCGTACATGTTTGTATTCCAATGTATGTTGTATATGTATCCAATTACGGTTATTAAACGAGTCGCTTAATTTATTCGTATTCAATTCCATTTTAAAATGACTCACACATAGCATTTCTTTGCCTATGTAGTCGCTGTGGGTCAGTTTTGGTGAATTTACTTCGTTGTGTCTTGCAACAAAGCGGCCTGTACAGTCATGGGGCTCCCGAGATGTGACACCGCCAGACATATTGACATACATTTTTGCCTGTAAATTTTGTTGCTTTGCCCCACGTATTTTATTTTCCTTTTTACACATTACCCTGCACGTCGATCTGCGCACTTCTTAAACAGAACTTGACATGCTCCTGGCCATTCCGAATGACATGCATCTTCTCTCCCGATTTGTTGAAACTGGACGGCGTACTACTTTGTGTGACACTTCACATTTGTGCTAATTAGCAGAAAAAATGTTTTTCCGTGTTAGCGCCGCGAAGCAACTGTTGCTGTACGCGGTTTACAGGCGTGGACAGAGGACAGCAGGAAGGAGGGTGACAGGGGGTTAGTATGCGTCCTGGGCCGACTTTAGGGATAAGTGTGCCGATATTCGTCAGGAAAGTCCGACGGAAAACCCAGGGAAAACCTCAGAGAGCACACCTGGTGACAGGATTCGAACCCGTGTCACCTCCCAGTCTCGACGTGAAAGGCGATCATCCAAACCGCTACTCCACGCGAGCTGGTACAGAAAAAAGTACGTCCCGCTTGTACGTTGATGTTGATGTTGATGAAGAAAAATACTAGGGAGACGTTGATTCCCTCAAACCTGAAAGGATAGCTGTGTCATCAGGCCTAAAATCTAGTCTCAAAATCCGGGCGTTCTGATTGCACATCAGTCAGTACGACGTCACGCAGGATATGCGTCTTAGTATAAGAAGAAAGAAACAAAATAAGAATATCCCAGCCAAGTGTGCACGTTGTATCAACGAACGTGACAATTGATTGTAGTGTATTCGCTACGAGAAATCGTAAGTGAAAGTAGGTCGAGCTTTCCAAGTAAAAACGCTTAGTAAGTGGTTAGGAATTTTAGTATTT
The DNA here is from genome assembly GCF_037126465.1 of Ornithodoros turicata. Taxonomy (NCBI): domain Eukaryota; kingdom Metazoa; phylum Arthropoda; class Arachnida; order Ixodida; family Argasidae; genus Ornithodoros; species Ornithodoros turicata. The sequence continues at coordinate 39,523,922 of NC_088205.1, read as the reverse complement.
ATTTTTAGCCCGAGGACTTCAAGACCTGCAATATCGCAACCGGGGATTTCGCAAAAATTCCACGCGTACCAAAAGTCGATGTTTCTCGAGGGGACATTTTTTCCGGGGGACATTTTTCCAGGGGACATTTCTTCCAGGAACATTTTTTCCGGGGACATTTCTTCCGGGGACATTTTTTCCGGGAACATTTTTTCCGGTTCCCGTTACCAGGGGCGCGAAGCTGTAGGAGAAATCTATTGTAGCGGAGAACTCACGCGACCGCTGGAGCGTGACCAATGACTGAGGACTAGCCACCTTTTTTCTTTTTTTTTTTTGATTATGTCACCAATGACGTAAATGACGTGTCGCCCTTTTCTCTCTTATATTTTCCTCCTCTCTGCTCTGCTTCCAGCATTATTTTGTTGTTCCATTTTTCTTCCTTTCACTATTTTTTGGTTCACGTTCCACGTGTCCGAATGGAGTGGGAGTTACAGGAAAACGACGGAGATGTTTTTGCCACATTAAGTAGTTTATTGTGCGACATACGGTTATGCAATCAAGAGGTACACACCATGTCTGCGGTAACGAAAACAACATGACATTAATATTGCTCTGGAATTTGCTTGAAGAAGCCTGACGATGTCGGACTGCCTCTGGGGATTGGAGCTCTGTGGCTGCAAGATGAAAATTAGTATCAGATATACAGCTCTGCGTGTGAAAGTTGCAATGTAAACAGAAAGAATAAAGGTGCTATTGAATGCGGGAAATAAGAACGATTATGGTAGGGTTGTGAGAAGCTCGCAGCCATGGGGTGTGATGAGCGGCCTTAGTACAAAAAATATATTTTATTGCGCTACTTCACAATGATATATTCAGGCCGAATAGCCTGACAAATTTGGCCTTGGAGCTACGTACACAACAGCTGCTAAGTCAACGTCGGAAGAAACTTGTCGAGCGAAATCACCGAGAATCAGACTTACAGTAGCGTTATACCTTTAAACAGTACGACGTGAGCGGGTACTTAATCATAACATGAAGATGATATTGTTTCACGAAAATAATTATAGTAGACCATCGTAACTGCAAAGCTACGCTGTCTGTCTCGGTCACAGCGCATTCCGGTCCCGATTTGCAGTGACTGTTGAGCTACTTATTCACAATACATGAAGTGAATGCGGTTTTGTAAGGCAATAAGCAATAACAAAATAACTTACCTGTCGACAGTCGTTGACCTGGTATTGGGTACGAGGCGTTCGGACTCTCGAATCGTTTCTACACCAAGAAGCAGAGCAGAAATATTGCGCAGGCATCTTCCCTGGCAGCTGTGACTGTTCGAGGACACTCACATGATACAGCTTGCGTTTTTAAACAGGGAAAATCAGAACTTATAGAGCAACCCAACCGCTACACAACAGGAGCCGTCCGAGACGGACGCCGGCGACTCCGTGTACGCCGGTCCCAGCCGGCACAGCCGCCGCGCCTGTTTGAGCGCTCGCGAACAAATTTGAAAACGGCCAATCGTCGCTCAGAAAACGAATTCATCCTCATGGGAACGAATCAGTAAGCACTAGCCACCGAATGTCTCCATAACGTTCAATTTATGACGTTTTCTGACGTCCGATGACGTGAAACGCATGAAGCGCCTCACTTTATCCCGCAAAGGAACTCGCGAGTTTCGGGCCCTTGATGATACGAAGACATGGATTGGATTGGATTGCCTCTCTTTCCGTGTTTACTGTTCCTCATGTGGTACCCCAAGCTGATCCTGTCTAACCCACTTTGACTTTCAAAGTGGTTCCAGTTTAACCCACAAGGCTCTGGCCAAACCCATTTTGACTTCGGAGTGAACACAATTTAGCCAGAAAATGGTTCTATTTCGAACCACTTTGCTGACCAAGTGGTTCCCACTTGGGATTCCACTTTATTTTTTCACCTGGGTAAATTTTGACCTGGCTACCAAACCGAACTTACAGACGTTTTCACGTCAAAAAGTTGACTCACTGTCACTCAATGGGTAGTTTTGAAGTTGAGAAGTGGCGCTACGCATGCTGGGTCTTCGAAGTTCCGGTCCGAAATTTCGCTCAACTGGAGCAAAGCAAAACTTTATAAACTCGACCTGGCTTAAAGGACAACCAAGATGAGTTCGCCTAGGAACGCCTGCCCCCCAAAGAAGTGAGGCACTTTGACTAGTACTTCGCACGTGCTTTTCTTATGAGAAAGTGTAGTGCATAGCGCAGCCTGATCGTGCATGTTTCGGTTTCGTTTGGCGTGCGCTTTACACCATTTGGCTGTCTGAATTGTTCACTGAAGACACGCTCTGACGACAGACAGACATCAGTTCAGCGTGGTTTATACTATATACTTAATGCTTTCTAATGCACATTATATTTACTATAGAAAGTATGTGAGCAAAAATGTGATACACAATGTTGGTTTCAAAACATAATAAAAAACGGAATGACACGCCATGAAAGAGGGCTCCGTGATGTTATTAGCGTGCAGTAAAAGCTCGTTAATTCGAATTTCATGGGGACTCTAAAGAAGTCCGAAACAATCGAAGCTTGAATTAACAAAAATTCAAGGAGACGTAGCCATATCCATCGCGGGTAAAACGAGATTCGCCTAACGTTTATTTCGAAAAGAAGTCTGTTAAAGTCTGGCTGTTGAAGTGGACATTTGCTGTGTCTGGATATGCTTATACCAGCTATGCTGCGAATGTTTGTTTGTTTCATGTAGCTATATATATCCTAAACAATTTTCACTGTTGGGATTCTGGTCCTTTTCCTGCATATGGCAGTAAGTCTCAGAGTTTCTTGCCAATAAATATTTATCTGGAACTGTAACACATTAGTTGCGTTTACATGGACACATAGATCGACTAAACGTGTTAGTCGACTTTTCTCGCGCAGTCGACTTGTACACGTTTACATGTGGGAAGCTAGGGCGACTGGAAAAATCCCACACGCCAAGCGTCTTAAGAGCGACTTATCCGATAGTAGCGCCCTCTTCAAGTCCGACTGCAAAACATTCGACGGTGAAATGTTAAAAAGTTATAGAACAGTGAAATATGTGCTTTCATCATATGCTAATTGTGTGCAAATTATTTTCGACTTTCGAATATCTCACTGATAACATGTGTTGTATTATTACGCACAACCGAAGCGGTTTGTTTTGATAACTCTGGAGAGTCTGGCAACAACTAACTAGAGAAGCGAAAGCTGAAACGACTGAAACCACGACACCGGCGTTCACGTGTTCACCATGGAGTGGTACGTTTTTGTCATGCTCCTGATGAATCAAGAGAGGTTTTTCTTCGCGCTTATGCTTCTACTGCACACGAGATATGCTGCCACGGTGATGGTCGCGCTTCAGCATCACACTGAAGCTCAGCTTCGTATAATCATGTGCGAAGAGGAGCAGCTATTGGCAACACCTGGGTGGACAGTTGCGGAGTGGGCGCTAATGCACGGTACGAATGTAAACCTTTCTCACTTGAATGCATCTGTCAACTTTTGTGCGCGTTTGTAATCTATTTTTAGAGGCATATTCCAGTGTAGGGAACTTAAAAATGTAGTGTACAAAGATAGCTCTTTTGCATACATGTGTTGTGTACCGTTCGTAATGTAGTGGAAGATCCAATTGTATGGTACATGCAGCAAGGAGGGATACATGAACGCACGCCTTAATAAGCACGCTAGCTCAGTGGATCCGAATATGTGAATATAGAAAAATTACTAACTTACACTACATTAACTATATGCTTAGAGTCGCTCTTACACGTTTACTAACTAGCTGCCTCTTTCACAGGCTTGCAGGCTACAGGTCACACAGAGCGTCGGATATGGATGCGTCAAAGGTCCGACTCCTGGTGGGAGAACATGGTATTGAATGGCGACCCTTCGGACTGGACAGAGAACTTCAGGATGTCACGCAGGACATTTGTAAAGCTAGTGTCACTTGTGCGGCCACACATGTCCCCAGCAGATAACTGTGTCCGAACACCAGTACCTGTAGACAAACGAGTAGCAATTGCTGTATACAAGATCGCAAGTTGTGGGGAATCACGGTGCCCTGCTTCTCTCTTTGGAGTGCACAAATCAACAGTCCACAACTGCCTCTATCGGTTCTGTAATACGATGACAAAACATTTCCTAAGCCAGTTGATCACTATGCCAAAATGTGATGAAGCAAAACTCATAGCGCAACGTTTCTTGGAAAAGTGTGGAATACCTCAGGTTATAGGCAGCATTGACGGCACACATATTCCTATTCTCCCACCATCTGCCGGATACAGGGATTATGTGAATCGAAAGGGATGGACATCGATAGTACTACAAGCTGTTGTAGATGACGCAATGCGGTGTGTATTGTCTTAATTTTATGGTATTCCGTACTCTTTTTATATTCCTTGCTAGAAAATGTGAAGCTGATGTGGAACCTCATTCATAGCCATCAAATAGTATGGTTGTTACGGGATGTTATGTTAACAAAAAATGTAATTATCCTGTCACCAGATTTCGCAACATCAGCTGCATCCTGCCTGGTTCCTCTCATGACGCTTCAGCACTTAAGGCTTCAAAGTTGTACAACAATGCCCATGAACTGATACCTCAGGTACTTAGCCAGTTATGCATAAATGTGTATTCACTGAAACCGCACCCCTTCGTTTCACAGGGCAATATTGTGATTAATGGGACGCCGGTACCTTTTCTAATACTTGGAGACCCTGCGTATCCTCTGCTGCCATGGCTTATAAAACCATTCATACATAACAGTAGAATTACACAAGAGCAGGTAAGAGTATGTACACCGATTGAAATTTGCCCATGTTGGAGTATTTCCTCTGTTTCTTGGGCACTCATTTTTTGTCCTTATTTGGACAGGTTTACTTCAATGAATGCCTCAGCTCCGGGAGGGTTGTCGTCGAACATGCATTTGGTCGGCTCAAGAGCCGCTGGCGCATCCTCCTCAAACGCACTGATGTGTGCTACAAGTTTGTCCCAACTCTTGTTGCTACAGCGTGCATGTTGCACAACTTCTGTGAGGAAAACAACGAAAGAATTAACCCAAGGTGAGCAAGGCTGCCCGATTATTGACAACATCCCCCATAGGAGTTACATGCACATGCACGTGTCCACAACAGGTGGGCAACAGATAACACTTCTCAACAAATGTTCCCACAACCAACGAGGCAAGCTCAAGTGGGTTCCAGGGATGAATGTATCCGGAACGTATTATGTTCATACGTTGCTGCAAGGCGTGCACACTGATTGTAATCCCTGTAAGTATGTTTGTGATTGCAAGAGAAAATGTTATATCCTTAATTGTGTAAAACAACCACCTCTGCCTACACGTCCAACACTGAGTGAACCACATTCCCCGTTCCCCTCGAGACACCGTCCTTCTTCATGGGTTAAACAGGTGGAGTACGCAGTAATTGGTTAGTTGATCGAATGCAGGACTAGGAATGGTCACAATGCACTGCGATTATGAAAAAATGAACACACAACCCGTGCATCATTTTGGGCATTCAGTATATTTAGCAAATACATTTTTCATAAACATATCCACCAGTGCGCCTAAAAGCAAACAAATATCATATTTTAGAAGATTTTAACAACCGAGGCGCTCCAGTGGTGCTCTACACCACTATGAAAGTGCGAAAGCATTGGAAGGTACAGGGGAACAAAAGATTGAATAACATAAATAAAAATAATGATAAATATTTGCAGTGACTAATGTTGGCTAAATGAAGTGCAAGTGAGTATATGTAGGTGCTTAATATCACAGACACTGTGATGCATTATGACTGCACACAGGGCGTTTCAAAACATTGGGCTGGGTAAACAAAATGACCATGTCGCTCCACCAGCACAATTACTTTAGCAGCGCAATCCTAAAACCAGAAGCCCAGTCATGGGAATCCTCTTGGCTGCCGCTCTGTTTGGGGAGCATATGATGATGGTGGTGCAAACTGTGCATTTGATGGGAACTGTGGGAATAGAGGTGATCGTGGTAATGTTGCAGCAACACTTGCACCTTGCTGTGTGTCTTGCGTCGAGTTCATATACATTTGTAGTAACGATAACTGTTGATGATGAAATGCTGTTATCATCTGCTGGCAGTTTTGAATAAACTCTCCATTGAGGTCTGCCATGACCTGCCTAAAGTGATCACGTTCCTCTTGGAGGAGTACGACTTGTCGTTCGTGTGCCATTTCAGCCCTTTGTGCAGCTGCTTTCTCTCCCCTTTCTGCTGATTGCTGTAGTAGTTTCTCCAGGTCCTCAAGGCGAGCATCTCGTCTCTTTCGCTTCCTTTGGTGGTGCATTTGCTCATGTTCTGTGCAAAATTAGAACGACAGTTCCCCTTCACTATTCTCCCATTATTTCTTGCTAAACAGGCACCTTACCCTCAGGATCAGGCGAAGGGATGTCATCTTCACGGCTATTGCTTTGGCTATCAAGTTCAACCTCACTGGCAGCAGGAGCTACAAGGAAATTTTGAATCATCAGCTTCAGCAAAAGCCTGTGGAAGCTACAAACAAGGAACTCACTCCCTTACTAAGCACATGTTTCATGTTGGACAAAACTGAGTGTTTGAAAATGTTTAAAATATAACAACCTATGCACCATTTTGTACTTTCTTTTATACTCATACTATTTGTGCTATAACGCCATTATTATTGTTCTTGATAGCTGGAATGCCAATGCGAGCGAAATCTATGTTCACCTAGTATATTCGCCTCAGTTTTTCTTTTCAAGCTGTGTAGATAGGCAGGCATAATTTTTTCTTTGATGTATTTTGTTTCACTAAACCTGCGGAGCTGTAACGTGTTTGGATAAAAAGCATCTTGAAAACTCTATGTACTGTGTCAAATACTGCAGTCAATGGGAAACAGCTTGTGAAGCATTTGATATAGGTGGAGATCAAGTACCACCGAACTGAATGCACACACCTCCATTTTCGTCATCACTTGCAGAAATCATGGCACTGTCAACACCGCACTCGAATGCCGTGGACCTTGGTCTCGCATGCAGAATTGCATCCATCTTCGAAAACCACTTCCATGTTGAAGGAGCCTGCCCACTTCTGCTCTGTTGCAGTTTTTCCTCAGGAGGAATACAAGAACTGTTACAACATATACAGTGCGCTGTTGACCACAGAATAACCACAAATGTCAGTAAGAAGGACACACGATGATATAAAAGACATGCATGAGTGCGTGCATACCAAGAACATCTACACACAAAAATAGCTTGCGTTTTTTTTTTTTTTTCGTGCATGGATGAATTCTTCTGGAGCGTTTAACATGATCAAAGCGTTAGCATGATACGCTTCGTACTGATCGACACCACGAACTAAACTTACCCACCATGTTTCACAGCTGCAGGCCGGGATTATCAATCCGCAGGCCGGGTTATTTTTGGAAGAGATTTGCAGCAAGCTCCAGTGAGTTTTTAGAAACACAGGAATGGACTGCATCTGAACAGAACCCATTCTGAATTTTGAAATCACATTACATGTTACTTTTTTTTATAACAAGCAAACATAGACGCACCTAAAACCTACGATTAACATATCGATGCCAGGAATCTGGACATGGTAAGCAATACGAATACACTAAAGGAACCCGACACATTAATTACGCGATACCGTCCAAGTTTTTTGTCCTGTCACATGCTAAACCATCGCGATAATATTGTCACAATATGACAACGCTTACCTCGTTATATTTCTGCTTAAGGTTCTTCCAGTGAGCTCTGATCTGCGTCCAGGTGAACGAATCGTGCCCTATTTCTTTCATTCGTTGTTCGACGTTTTGGAATATTTCTTTGTTTCTCTGGCGTTTGGAGTCAATCTGTGATGCAATATTCATTTCCAGGATGATACACAGCATGAAGGATGTGCTCTCTTCATTCCAAATGCACCTTTGCTGGTTGCGAGGAGCTCCCGTTTCCGCCATGTTGCTTCTTGCGAAAGGGACGTGACTCGCGGAGAGGAAGTGACGTAGCGGATACGACTTGCAAAGTCGTCTTTGCCGGTTTACATGGCAGATGGCAGTCGACAGCTGTCGCCTAAACTACGCTATGTTGTCGATTGAGCGACGTTCAATCGACGGCTTATTTAAGTCGTCTTGCAACCGTTTACATGCAAGCCGTATGTCGCCTTCTGTGGCTAAGTCGCCTTCTACAACCTTCATGTAAACGCATCTATTGTTCGACAAGTTTCAAGTTTGCACGGTCTTCACGTGGAAATTTTTGCTTTATTGCAGCAAACGGACACGCCATGCAAGCATGCTGCACGTGCCATTCTGGCCAGGGGCACCATGTGGATTGGTGTATTCCTGTTAAAACACTGATACAAATGGGTGCAAAAAGAAGGCGTCTTTAGCACTATACACCATTTGAAATGGTGTTTATTGCAGAATACACCATTTAGAAAAGGTGTTTCTCGTAGAAAACACAATTTGAAAAAAGTGTACACAAACACTCTCATTTGAGAGGTGTAAAAAAAGAGTGCGCCCTGGAACATGTCATTTACGCTTAGGAGGGTGTTTTCGGATTTTCTGTGTGGGCAAAGAAGAAGCTCGGGGGAAAAACGTGCAGAGTGTGGGACTTAAGGGGCGCGGACAGAAGTGCATGGGCGATTTGGTTCTGCGAGGAAAGATTTCGGGCTGACCGTCTGCATCGGCTTCGGGCGATTGGGCTCTGCGAGGAAAAAGACTTCGGGCTGACCGTCTGCATCCGCTTCGAGTTCTACCGCCCGGCTCATGGTTCTGACTCATATCTGTTCCCGGGTGCTTGGTTCCGGCTGCCGGTCTGCCTACGAGATTCCTGCGTCTGCCTCGGATTATTGCTTGGATGCTGGCGTTGCCTTGTCCGCGCCGAGAGTTACTTCTGCTGGGTCTGCGTGCGAGGTTGTCCCAGTACAAGCGACAGGCCCAGGTTCTCGACCTATGCTCACAGTAAAGTTTCTGCTTACAACCTTGTTTGACCTTGTCTCATGTTAACTTCCGAACTACCCTCAGGGCTCTGGCGTCCGCGTCCAGTGTAGGCACTGTGAACTGACCCGCGGTCAGGTAGGTTGACTCACAGCCTGCCGTGTCACACTGTCAACAGCTTATCACCAGCTAGAGCTCGACGAAAGCACACCAGAATTATCCACTGTAAACACGCATCTTGGGCTTTTTAGGTTCAGACGCCTGCCCTGTGGCGTAACGACTGCACCCGCAGTGTTTCAGGCGGTGATGGATCAGGTTTTGGAAGGCGTAAAAGGATGTGCGTGTTACATCGATGATGTAGTGATTTGTGTTGAAACTACTGCAGTGTTACGTAAGGGCCAACTAGGTCCAGGAAAAGGGCCCAGTAACCTTTTAAATCATTCAGTGCTTTCACACATCAAGCGTCATGGAACAGCTGGTCGCACCAATGCGACTTACGTTTCCATTTTTTTTTTTTAATTTCTACTTCTATTATATTCTAGGGTCAACCAAGTCCTAGAAAGGCGCGAAAATCATGGCAGAAAAGTAAATGCTGACAAATGCCACTTTTTCCAAACGGAAATTGGACATTTAGGTTCATGATGACGACTAGCAGCAAGAAGACAAGGATAGGGTAGAAGTAGACAGGACAACTGCAGACTGTACTCTGTACTCCTCTCTGTACATTTTTAGGTGATACTCAGTGACCTATATGTTAGCGTTTAAGATGCTGTGTTCTTTGATTAAACTTCAGTTGAGAGTCTGCAGTTGTCCGGTCTAATTCTACCCTGTGCTTGTCTTCTTGCTGCTATTCGTCATCATTAACCTATACCAAGTACCCCGGATTGTTCCTTTTGTTGAATATTTAGGCCACATTATAGACGGATCGGTGCTACGGCCGGCAACAAAGAAGGTGGAAGCTATAATGAACGCGCCCGAACCCGCTTGTGTCACTGAAGTTGGGGCATTTGTGGACCTTGTCTGCTTCTATGGAAGGTTTTTACCAAACTTAGCATCCGTTTTGGAACCGTTGTACAACCTTCTGCGTAAGGAAAAAATGGAGCGAGCAATACCGGAAGGCATTTCAGAAATGTGAAATGATGTTGTGTAGTAATCGAGTGCTAGCGCTTTTTGATCCCAGACATGAGATAAGGCTGACATGTGATGTTTCTTCCCACGGCATGGGAGCTGTTTTGTCACAGGTAAAGAATAGTGATGACAGACCTATTGCCGTCACGCACATTGACCACGTGTAAAATAAATTGCGCACATTTGGAAAATGAGGCCATAGCCATCATTTTCGGGATCAAAAAGTTTGAAAAATATTTTTCAGGTCATGAGTCACAGATCATCAGCCTTTGTTTTGACCCTCGAAGGCACTCCAGTTGCGTCGCGGTTAGTATCAAACTTCCCCTACCGTATTGTGTACCAAAGGGGATCCACGTTGGCAAACGCAGACGGCTTATCACGTCTCCCCTTACCAAGTACAAACGAAGGAGTAGAAGAGATTTTCTATATTTCACCGATTAGTGACCTTCCTATGAGTGCTACAGAGGTGGAAAAATCGACAGACAAAGATTGCAGTTTGAGAACTGTGCGGAGTTTGACATTATCGGGATGGCCAAAATAGGTGTTACCGGAACTAAAACCTTTTTCGATAGGAAATTTGAATTGTCAGTTGACATGGGCTGTGTAATCTGGAAAAACCGAGTTGTAATACCAAGAGTGTTACGCAATCATGTTCTTAAGTTGTTGCATGAAGAACATCCAGGGATGATCAAGATGAAAGCGCTTGCGCGGTCCACAGTGTGGTGGCCGGACATTGATAAACATGTCGAAACGACAGTGCGGAATTGTACCATCTGTCAGAGTGTGAGGCCTATCAGTACCAGCAGAACCACTTCAGCCATGGTCATGGTGTACAGCACCGTAGGAACGGGTTTTCGTGGATTTTGAGCAGAAAGAGGGGAGATACTTTTTAGTACTGGTTGATTCCCACTCGAAATGGCTCGGGGTGCGGATTATGGACAGTACCAGTGCCTACAAAACGGTGGAGGAGATCCGTTCTATTTTTGCAGCCTACGGTCTACCTCGTGGGATCGTAACAGACAACAGGCCCCATTTTAGATGTCACGGATTCGAACAGGTTTTGCGCACTAATGGTGTAAAACACACCCTCTCGCCGCCATATCATCGCGCTTCCAATGGTTCTGCGGAACGCGCAGTTCAAACTCTGAAAAAGGCTCTACTCAAAGCCACGTTATCGGACAGCGAAAATAATTGTAAACGTTCACTAGCATCAGGTAGACATTTTTTTATTTTGATATCGTAACCGTCATCCGCACACATTTACGAACAAGAGTCAGAGTGAGTTATTTTTGGTGCACAAAATGCGGACCAGATTAGATTACTTGAAACCGGACTGCTGCGATGAAAGAAAAATCAAAGGCCATCAAAGCAAGTGCCGACAAAAAAAAAAAAAAAAGAAAAAGGAAAGAAAAGGCAACATACCAGTGAACATTTCCAAACAGGAGATAGTATACGTCAGAACAGTGCGTGATGAGGTTGTTAACTGCAGTTAACAACCTCACCTCGGCACACCTGAGCTGCAGCCCTTGTTTACAGGCCATGCTCCATAGGCCACGTACTGGATATGCGTTCACCAACTCTCAACCATTCAAGATCTGCTCTAAGGGTGACGCCTGCTGTGGTCAATGTCAACAACCTGAAACAGTCGAGCACGTCTTGCGAGACTGCCGAACATACATTCTGCGCGCGAAGCCCATCCCCTCACTCCAGCTCTGACACGCTAGCGGACATCCTCTAGACCTCTACCCCGGTGGTTCTTATGCCGAACGTTCCGCTAAAGAAGGAAAAATTGTTCTCTTTCTGCAGGAGGCGGGTCTTGCTCAACGACCCCTCTAACTCTTTGCTCTCCCCGACGAACTCATGCACCCTCTACGCATCTCCACCCTTCATCCTCCATCCGTTGTCTTTCTTTTTTTTTTTTTTTTTTTTGCTAAAGTCTTGACGACGCCCACTTATTTGTGACCAACAATGGCTAGCCGATCCTGCCATTACCCCCCCTCAGCTTTTAGAGTGTGGCAGCCCGGGAAGATTGTAGGGGTGAAATCCCCTGTCTTTTTTCTTGTAAATCTTAATGGTCAAACGCGTTTTGTACATTTTGGTAACCTCAGGGCAAACGTAAGTAACACGGTAACACCTAAGTCTCTGTCAGATCATTGTCCAATCTTTACTCCAAACAGTGATGATGTAGTTGTACCGGCGAATATACCTCACGCAATCACAGAACACGCATCACCACAGCTGAGGCGTGGTACACGAATCCGGAAAACGCAGGAACGTTATGGTTGTTCTGAAGCCACCTGACTTGAGTGGTTTATTATTGTTTTTGGGGTTGGTGATTGTGTAGCATTATATCATCTTTGAAAGGGGGGACGTGTTGTGGTGTAGCAATCTCATCTAGTTTCGGGCATGTGGGATCAACCTTGACTGATATCTGCGCCCTTGTTTAGCGACTGCGGCATTTTCCCCATTGGATGATTTTAGTGTACGTACGGGGGAAACCAGGCGCTGCCTGCGTAGGTGTGTCTTTTTATGTATTCCGCACACTTGGTTTTAGCTTGCCGTCTGTGTCGGAAGGAATAAAGTCTATTCCGTGGCAAACTGGAGTTGCTTCTTCGGATAGATACAACAGTGTTGAAGCAAAAGTTTCCGAATATGTGCAGAAATAATGGTACCGTGATGTTACACGTAAGGTTTGTCTGCGCAGTGTGGCGACATGTTGCACGTGCCGCATGGTAGGACTGCGGATAATTTGGACCACCTGGGTGGTCGAAATTATCCGCACACCTATTGCTATCTTCTTCTTCCTCCATAATGTATTGAGCAATGACGCTGAATGTCCCGTTCTCATTATTCTAGGAGACGAATTTCTGATTGTTCTCTTTTGCTCATGCAGAACGTGTCGAATTACTCATGCACAGAGAACATCATTAACAACAAACGTATGTGTTTAGGCTACAAAAGGGCTGGAAATCTTAAACGCCAGCTTCACATTCTGTTGCTCAATCTTTGCTGGGTGGAGGGCCTTGAATGTCAGTACAGTACACTAAATAATGCTCCCTTAACATTGATTTAATTGCAAATGTCATTGAAGGTTGGTTAGAAGAAACACCTTGGTTGAGCCAATTGTTGCAGATACGTACATTTTAGGAGGTGAACAGGGTCAACAATGTAAAAAAGGAGTTGGATTTCCATTTTTTGCCAATAGATTTGAGAAAGTTGTGATATCGTTGACTTTCTCACCGTCATGCAACTGGCATGTCTTGCTAGTCTTCACATAACTGCCTATCAATATGTCATTCTGACTGATAACTGGGTCCGCGGGAAATCACCTACAACATGTATGAATATTATACTTTTTTTTATAATTGTGACGGCTGTCCAGAATGTGGAGAACTTAGGTGAGTGAACAACATTCAGCAGCTGGTGAAATAATGCACCCGTCTTTTCCTTTCCTTATTCATGGGTCTTCATTGACTCCATCACATGATGTTGCAAAGCATTTGCCTCACTGCTCGCTTTTTTTTTCTTCTCAGGTGCCTCTTGTAATGTGCTTGCAGTAGACAAATAACTGGGGCAGGCGGTGAACATATACATGGCACACCATCAAGAGTCGGCCTTGGGATCTTAAGGCGGACTACGACTTCCTTCCCTGTCTTGGGGTCAACATAGCATAATGTTTTTATGATTGGTTCTGTCTTAAAATGAAGCTCGCAAACCTATGTAGAAATGTTGAATTTTTACAACTAAGGCCTTGTATACTGTGCTGTACTTCATTGAAGTAAATATGTATAAATACATGTGTGCATCTCCTTATTCTTTAATTTATTGGCAAGGTCCGGTGGTAGTTGAACACAAAAGACAATCTCATAGACACAGTTGACAGCTTTTATGATTACTTTTGTCCTTGAGGCTTCTTAATGAATAAAATTCCCCCATTTCGGACCCGTGTCATAATTGCTATGGCACCCAGGCTTGTGGGTCAAGCATGCTACAACCCTTACAAAAATGAAAATTTACTTTTAACTGACAATCGACTTCCCTTTTTTTTTTTGACAGTATTGACTTCCTACGTTCTTTTACTTTTTATTGACTTCAGTCAATCAAAAGCCAATTGACAAATACGAATTGACTGCATTTTAATTGCCATGAGTCAACTGGCAGCAAATTGGATTCTGCATTACTTTTCAAAATTTCCCAAGTTTCTGCACATCTGGTACCAAGAAACAAAACTTGTCCACTTTTTTGGTCTTCCAGCACAATTGTTTGTATCTGTATGCTTGCATAGAGAAAGCGTAGCCGTAACGGTTATCAAATAGCGAGCACAGCGATCCCCATCGCCAAATTTCAGCAGGTACAAAGCTGTCATGTCGGTATGAAACGCATTTGTACCCACTGAATAACATGTGTGCCTCCTGAACCGTGTACTCTTTTGCTTGTTTAATAATGCGTGTGCCGGCTGAATATGTGTGCCTTCGTTGGAGCGTACTACAGTCACTAAATAAGCTACGCTACAGAGTATCGACACTGAGGCAAAAAGAGCCGCCATGTTGTTTCGGATGACCTCCAGTCCCACCTCTATTTTGGCAGTAGAAATAGATGAAGGTGAAGTTCAGCAGTGGAAGAAGACAACACTTCAAAGAGCGCTAAATGGATGGCGCTGGAGGTCATCCGAAACAACATGGCGGCTCAGTGTCGATACGCTGAAGCGCAGCTTATTTAGTGACTCTAGAGCGTACTACGTTGCTCCGCGCTCCGCCGGTGAGGAGTGACATGGCATGGCGTATTCTTCCGCAATGCATTTCGTACCGCTTTCGCGCGTTGTCTGCGCTGCAACCTCGCCTTTGAGAAGGATGACAACCTTGCTTTTTAAGTACAGGTTTAATGTTTGCTTAAGGTAAGTCAACCTAGCTGTGATGCATCGTACGACGCCTGCGTTTTACTCATGTTTCACCATCGAAGTACATTCTGTTGCAGACGGTGGACGCATTGCAAATGGCGGCAGGATAGGATCGGCTACATCACTGAAGCGACGATGTACGTTACAAGCGAAATTAATTGTATTCTTTCGTTATAGGTGACCATGGGACTGTCGATTGCAAGGACGTGAGTTACAAAATGGTGTACTATTCCAGCATTCAGGTTGGAACAATACCAGCGTGATATTCATTCGGTTTCTTTACAGGTTGTTTCCTGTCTCAACGGTCACACATACGTGTGCGAAATTGCAACTGCTTCTCACATCATAGCGTGATCTGGTGCCACTTGCTTGGACGATTGTTCGTCGGCCATCTCCTTTCAGGAACTGTAACATTGTCGTCGCTAAGAATGATCTTGATAGAGCTTTGCAGTGCCAGCCTGTTCGAAGTTCCGGGGATTCGTTTGGAGGACTGCCTGGTACATCGGATGGGTTGTGTGTCCCTGCAACGTGTGTTCCGTGTGTGTCTGTTGGGATTAGTGAACCGTGTATGCTTTCCATTCGGAAAACGATGATGTACTGGATGCAACTTAAAGGTATGTGCAAGCCAATAAAAGTTTGTTTCATGTTCGATGTTCTTGGAGCATTTCCTTCTTTTCTTTTTCTTTTTTTGCGAAGCCTAGAGGTAATTTTTCTGTTATTGAACTCGAGAGGCACAATGTGTCTCGCGTATTAGAGGGTACAAGTAACCCTACAAGACGTCCTGTACACTGTGGCTCCTGGCGTTAGCAGGGATGACGTACCAGTTGTTTCAGGGGGCACAGGGCACCTGCAGCTTTCGCAGGCACCGCGTAACACAGTCAGAGTCAATAAGCACAGTACCCATTCTCAATTGAAAATAGCCAATCACCAGTCCATAAAAAGACACATAAGAGTCAGTGAATACAGTGCCTAATCTCAGTCGAAAATAGTCAGTCACCAGTCAATATAAAGACACCGGCCAATTATGAATAAGAAAGAGATAAGAACCAATCACCCATAGATGAAATGTAAATTGACATTTCACTGGCATACGTTGACTTTAGTCACTTGACGGTCAATTGAAAGGAGACGTTTATTTTCGTAAGGGAACGCTAAAAAACTCATTCAGTCAGAAAATAATCACGCCCGCAGTGGGCCGCGGCAGCAATGTAAAATCTCGCGGCGCCGGCAGCAGCAGACGAAGCAGCCAGACGAAATTGTGTGATGTCACGGCGCGGGAGAGGGAAGCATGGAGAGGATCTACAGGGTTCGTCTAGCAAACGTTACACATTTCGATCCCATAGTAAAAATAGAAGACAGGGAATAGAAGACAGGGTGTCCCAAACTTTGAAGACTGATAGCCATTTAACTCAAGTTTTATTGAAATTTTTTGTAGGGACCTAGTCATGTAGAAAAAAAATTAAAAATCAGACAAAAACTCGCCTCATGCATTTTCAATGGCCTATCTCACGCAAACACCGCCATTTTTCCTTGTCTCTGCTTCACATTCATATCACCTCACACAAGCGGCGCTGCCTACAACCATGTGACATGCTTATTCTGACCATGATTCTGGCGTTATGCACTAATTCTCCTGTTCTGTATGGTGGTGCCATCTGTGTGCGGAGAAATGAAAATGAGGCGCACACGGGAGAAAATGGCGGCTTTTGAGTGAGATAGGCCATAGAAAACGCACAGAGTGAGATTTTGCTTGATTTTTAATTTTTCTTCTAGAGGACCATAGCGCTCACAAAAAATTCCAACAAAACTTGAGACAAATGGCTACCAGTCTGCGAAGTTTGGGGTTGGCTAAACCCCATCTTCTATTTTTACGATGCGATCGAAATGTGTAACGTTTGCTAGACTAACCCTGTAGGTGGCGTTGGGCTGACGCATCAGGAAACGAACACAAGTGCCAGTTTTCATCGTATTAGACTATCGCAGATAAATAAAACAAACAATGATTTTATTCGCTGATCGAAAACCGTCGAGTGTGAAGGGGTCTAACACGATAGACATAATCCACGAGAAAAGAAATGCGCCTATAGGCAGGAACGCCTCAGCCAGGGGCGCGCAGTACCGGCGAAGGAACGCGGGACAAACGTTCAGCATTCCAACGCTAGGGGAGAACGACAGGCGCTGGTATCGTTCCTCCAACCGACAGGCGCGCTACCCTATACACTGTTTTCTCGTGGACACCGCCATAGTGAAAGTGCAGCGTCGTCTAGCCGAGGGAGCACGTTGAAAGCTGTTTACCGCCCAAGCCAGAGAGAATGAAAGCACACGTGCCGTGTGCTTCCTCCCTGACATCCTGGTATCGCTTTCCTCCTCTCTGGCTTGTGTTGGCTGCAAAAGCTCTGGGTGTAAGGCTGTCTGGAAAACGGTGAAAACGGAGAAGAGACAGCCAGAAGACGACAGCCAAAACCACCCCTGTCTCGTGGTGATTTGACGTAGACGTTGGCTCCGAGCATACGGCTATAAACAACCTTTGTTCCCCGATACAGAGACCTTCATAAGAACTTTGTTCTCACGACTCACAAACTTGTATGTGCTCGATCAGGTCTCCACTTGATGCAATGCAGTAATGACGCCTCCTTAGTAACCGTAAATCCTACGTCCTTAACTTTCTAATAATAAGTACCGACCCATTTTTATTAATTAACTAAATTAATTACGAAAACTCATTAAGGCTGGCGTCTGCTCTTAAAAGAATATTACGTCGAAGTAGGCCATACCGCGGATAGTCAGAATGCAGTGCAGTCTTCGAAGAAAGAATGAACACATTGAAGAACGTAGACAATGTAGAATGTAGACAATGAAAAAATGTAGAAAGAAGCGTCTAATACCCGTTATTATAAAATTACATTACGTATATACAGGGTGTCCACGCTAAGTGTCAACAGATTTTTTAAAAATATATATAACACTTTCCAATATGAAATCAATTGCAATATAGCATATGCTAAAGGGCACTCCCTAGCAGAGCAGTAGCAAAGTCCAAAGGCAATGTCTTCATTAATTAACTTTTTAATTATAAAAATTACAAAGTTGTCCCAATGAGAACATCTGTTCCTTTCGATCACCTGATATTGTAGCCGTTTTCAGAACAAAAATCCGTTCGATATATCGCCCACAAAAAATTCGTGAAGGAACGACATTTTTTTCTTTATTTTGTTCATTGCGCTTCTTAGAAGACGCGTCTTTCTTTCACCCCCAATGTGAGAGGGTGAAAGAGCACACTATCGCCTCTCGCGTCCTGGAAAAAGATTAAAAGGAAACAGAAAATGCAACCCAAGATAAGGCCAGTTCCGATAGAGTCACCCGATACATTTGTTTTTGTTTTGTTTCCGCAAGTTAAAGCTCATCTTCGACGCATGAGGCGGCACTGTGCTCCTTCCCCCTCTCCCGTTGGCGATGAAGGAAATACGCGTCTTCTAAGAAGCGCAAGGAACAAAATAAAGAAAAAAATTGCGTTCCTTCACGATTTTTTTGCGGGCGATCTATCGAACGGATTTTTGTTCTGAAAACGGCTACGATATCAGGTGACCGAAAAGAACAGATGTTCTCATTGGGACAGCTTTGTAGCTTTTATAATTAAAAAGTTAATTAATGAAAGTTAATTAAGACATTGCCTTTGGACTTTGCTAATGCCCTGCTAGGGAGTGCCCTTCAGCATATGCTATATTGCAATTGATTTCATCTTGGAAAAAGTGTTAATATATTTTTAAAAAATCTGTTCACACTTAGCGTGGACACCCTGTATAAAATTACATTAGCGTGTAATGTCGGTCGGGTCCCGAATGCCATTGCTTACGATATAGTCGTGCTACACGTCAGATTGGAATGACATTAAACACGCTGATGTCAATGCAGGCTTCCCACTTGCCGCGTAACAGACGCGATACTTGAAGAGCGTAAACGTATTCAAAGAGATTGAAAATACCCACAAAAGTGAGAAAATTTGCTTTATTTCATAATCGATGGTCTGTACTATGTCGGAAAATTATTGTCATCTTGCCTGTGTCAGGTGGCAGTCTGCGCCTAAAGCAAATATGCAAAAAGTTATCGTTAACAACGCCAGACATTTTTCCAAGAAGATGCTTGTTTTCGTGTAATTTATAAAATAATGGCGCGGTGCGCAGTACAGAGTGGTTTTATGGAAGCTTTAACTTGCTCTTATGCTCAGACAATGGGGTACACGATTTCATGGCCAATGCGTTGTGGCGATCTCATTACGCGAAAAATGTCATTCAGACGAATGCATTTGATACCTGTGTCAGACGGGCACATATACGACCTTTAAGGTTACGGCATTAAGAAATGGCCGTAAGTTAGATACGGCCTTAAGCTCTGGGAAGCTGCCAGACGGTATCCGTCAAGGCATTTTGCCGATGATGTCCACATCGATAAACACATCTGCGAAAGTTGAATGTAATGTAGTGAAGTCACGTTTTTTTCTTACTGAGAGTACACAAAAACAACGTTCCGTTGGTATTTTGAAAATTTTGAAAATACAACAGCAGACTACATTTGCTTTGAAGTGCTTTGGATAGGCATCCGACATTTTGGATGCAGACGACACGGTGCGATGCCACGTGCAGTGGTTCGAGGGCGTCACTAAGAACTGAACACCTGAAAAGACGAGATAAAAAGCGAGGCAAAGTGCAAAAATGCATCAGAAAAACGAAAAAAAAAAAAAGATGACAGAACATTACGTCGCGTATAAAACATTTTATTTCGAATTGAATTAAATGTGCGAAATCCTGCTGATGGCGCCTGATGACGAGGCTTGGGCAGTTTCGATGGAATGCCGTAAACTGTCATGCGGGAAAGCCGTTGCCCTTCTGTCTCAGTTTTGTCGCAAAGGCCGTATTTCTGACCGTCTTGCAAGAAGTTAATGGCAGTATGCACTTACGGCCGTAACCGTTAAGACCATAAGTGCACCCGTCTGACAGGGGTATAAATATCTCCGTATTGCACGGCACAACTCATTACGCACTTAATGTCATTTTTCGTGCCCGTGTGGCAGGGGTGAAACCTGCACTGATCTCGGTTTTCCTGATAAGCAACCAGTACACGTTAACGAGCACTTGTGCCCTGAGCTCAGGAAACTTGCTCGACAATTGCTCGTAAAAAGGAAGCGAATTGGAAGTTTGCCTGAGTAAACCATGGCAAAATTTTTGCTTAGGAGAATGAGTCCTCAGCTGAATTAATGATCCTGATGATCTATCGAATATGTGATAAGCTGCTTCCTTAATTTTATATGTCACCTTTGCCGTTGCTTCTGTCTGCACGGTGTCCGGCCTCATTAAGTGTCAGTGTTACTATCCTAATGATTTGCTTCCGTTTGAACCTGGTATATCCACTATGCTGCATTCAAACGTTCGTAGCCTTTGCCAACACTTTGACGATCTGACGTCTATCTGGCATGCTGAACTTAACGTGCTGAACGTCTGGCATGCTGAACGTCTGGCATGCTGAACGTCTTTTTAGAAAGGTCAAGTTGAGCCCGCACAATCTCGAGTTAAGATTACGTTATCGCAAGTTTGCTAACTACCTCACTTCACTGCTCCGACTGGCCAAGCTGAATTTATTCTTCAAAAAACTTAAGAAAACAAAAGCAACACGAAACAAAACTGGACACTTAGGCTATTAACAGTCTCATTTGAAAAAAATACGGACAATTCTCTACCCAAAGAATCGTTCCTTGCCAACCATGCCTGTGCAGCCCCGTCGAAATTGCACTTAGCTTCAGTTCTCACTTTTCTAGAAACTCTTCCTCATCCTCTGTGGTTAATTCACTAGTACACCTGCAACGTTGTAATCACTCATTTTTCTTACGCCCTACTTCCAACGACAAAATTCTGAGGGTCATATCTGACTCTAATGATACAGCTCCTGGTCATGACAGCATTCGCTCCAAACCCATTAAACTTGTAAAGCATATAGTTGCCCCAGTCCTCACCTACCTTTACAATCTTATATTTAAAATGGGCTGCTTTCCTGATGCTTTAAAATATACTCAAATAATTCCTGTTTACAAAAAGGGTAACCGTCAAAATATTGAAAATTATCAGGGGGGGGGGATATACTTTTGTTAAAGGGACAGTCGCATCGACCACAGATCGATTCTGAAACCACAGTGAAATGAGATTCCCCGTCCTTCACTGACCATGACTCCGAAAGTCCCGTTCCGATCGACGGAATACGTTTTGCATAATTCGTGTGTAAGCGGCGCTACAGCAGACGACGGAAGCGGGCGTCAAGCGGAACTCCCTGCTGAGAATCTTTAGCAACGTCACATGGAATCTGACCAATAAGAACGCGGCGAGCCAGAGGAGTCCCCGCGGCTTGCAGCTTGCATGAGCAAGGTCAGGGAGACGAAGGCGAAGGCACATACGGAGATGGCGGACTCGGAATGCGGAAGTGGCGAATCGTGCTGTTCAAATGCCTTTAGTGATAGCTCCCGTGACGAATATACATGTTTGATGACGGCCCATATTCGACGGATCCGCTTATTCTGCAAGTCGCTGGTGATGTACGTGCCGCAGCTGCGTTAGCGCAACAGAACGAGCCTCAGGACCACTGATTTAGGTACGTTCATGATCGGAGTGTTCAATACTTAATCCCGTGACATTCACACTACGACGCAGGAAACAATCCAAGTGTTTGTGCGGCGTCTGTGGTCCTCAGGAACTGGATGAGTACCTATATGCTGCAGTGCTGGTGAAGTGGTAGAGTTGTGCAATAACGGCACGCACCACACGCACGTATCACACTTTGTTCCCAGCTCCCTGTCATCGGCCAGAACTTCTAGTGGTGTATCTACCGCAGTATTGCAGCGACGATCACAGTCTTCGCCTACTGTGCCCACGATAGATAGGCACGTCGAGCAATCCTTATTTTCGTAGTTGTCGTCGTTGTTTGCACACACGACGAATGCCCCATGAAAGTTACGAAGGCTTTAACTAACTGTGCAACTCAAGGGCCGGGTTAGAATTAGAATGATTGTCAGGAAATTACTATGCTACGTGTTTAGGAAAGTGTCCTTTCTTTTTACAGCTACGTCAAGTTCACTGCTTATTGTGTGTTTACAAGCTGAGTTTGGAGATTCCTTGGACCGAAAAACAGACGACAGATACCTGGGTGTGTCGTCCGCATGATTCGCCAACGTTTTTCCATCCTGGTCCTATCAGGACTATCATCTTTAGTGTGCCTCATTTCCTGTTCACACCTACACCATAATAGACTTGCATAGTTTCCAATTGAGAAGTGTGAAACAGAATCTGTGTTACCACAGTAATCCCGAGAAGTGCAAAGGAATAGGCAGGAGCAATAAACTACCTGGCCATAAGTGACAGTTATACTTTTAATGATAGTGTAATGCTTCTTATCGTTGGCAGTATTATAGCATGTGAGGGATATAACACGTCAAATAATTTCAGGTAACGTTTCATAACTCACTAATGGTACAGTTACACCTCATTATCATAGTAAGTGATACATCTGTCTGGGAATGTCCAAAATTTGTCATTCCCACGGAAGATTGTTCTGCCTTGATACAGCAAAACAAATTTTGATACCTGCCATTGATCCAATTTTTTAGCACCACTGTCTTGAAAACAGCTTTCAAGACTGTAACTTCAGAGATCCTTGGCAGAGCATTACCTCTTGTCTATGTATTATAATAATTATTATAATGACAGGCAATAAGTTATGCAAATGTGAATAAATCTTTGTGTTGACTGAGTGTTGTCCATTCAAGAGCCATTGCACAAGTCCACATCCAACTCTTCACGCACAGATATTTATTATTTGCTATGCACAGACAGTTATCAGCGTGCACCACACTGGCAATGTCCCTTGGGATCTGAAGCGGGGACTCGCAAAAATAAAAAATAAAATAAACAGTTTTGTAAGTACTTCAATTGCAATGAAAACGGGACGATTGGACAGTAAATTGGACGGTTTCATTATAACAGTGGTACACAGGAAAAAAAAACTGGGTGTTGGGGGGGATCTGGATCGATCTCTGGGCATAACCAAGTGTAAAATTTTAGAAGGGTTAGTACATCCTGAAATGGCCCTCATGCCTCAGACCCCACTACTCGATTAATGCACCTCCCTTTTACAGTAAGAGGCCTCTTACTATCTACGGCATATCCTATCAAAGCTCACAGGACAGCAAATTTGGCCAATGCTTATGTGACAGTGCCTCGTAGAACATGCAGGTTTTCTGTTGAATTGACACTACATCTCTGGTAGCCCCTTTAATGTCTGGAGGTAGGTGCATCATTTTACATTTAACCAGCAGTAATGTATAGCATTGCAAAAAAGGAAACATGGGCTTAATCTCAACGCTGCATCAGCATCATTCATCATCTCACAATAGCGTTGTTGTTGTCAGCCTCTGCACAAAGATTTGGGTGGACCTGAAACGGACCTTTTTTTTTCTTTTCATTTCCTGGCTGTCAAGTTATTTTGTCTTGGCATGTAGCTGTGAGATCTCAGTAGAAGCCATGAAGTCATTCTCTTTAGTTCTTGAACTTGGATGAAGAAAGCACTGTTCTGGAAGATCCTAATTTGTCAGAGGCGTTGTAAAGGCATTAGTGTAAAAACCAGGTCTCTCAGCAAAATTGCCGTGCACACACGTACATTGTTTGATGCCGTTTCATGGATGGATGGGACTTGATCAGCAGCACCTGGTCCTTCTATAACACAGAACGTCAAAAGTGCACCTCAAGTTGGCTACGACAACAGCAAAAACCGCCGCCCTACAGCACACAAACAGTTCACAAACAGAGAGATAAAAGGTAACTGGGAAGTGGGTTACGGCGCTTATGTTACGGACAGAGGTACTGTTTGTATAGTGCCTGTTTCTAACACCAGCACACAAACAGCGTCAGTTCTTCCTTTTAGTGATCGGGGTTCATAGTTTGCGAATTGTTCTGTGTCCAAAAATTGTAAACACATTATATGTATTTAAGTAATATACGTACCACTTGCGCTTGACCCTGTCGAACTGCCTGCAGCTGTAACACACATGAAAACCAATCATGTCTACCACATTCCACAAAAGTCACAGGTTCAGTAACAGTGAAAGTTTCATGATAACGCGTCCGACAACGAGAAAAGTCAATCACGTTCATATGAATGACATCACTTGAACTTGTTTATTGTATTTTATTTATCTAGTTATTAATGATAGGTTAGGGGATACCTTACGTTGTACCGATTTCGTCTTTTGCTGCTAAGTTACTCACGCGCAAGAGTGACAGACCCGATTGGGAAACTACATAGACATTGTGACTTACTGTCGAAGTTGCTGGCTCGCTTTGTTCGTGGAACACTGTCGGAACGGCGTCAAGTTTCAATTCGTTCCTTTTTTGTGTCAATCCAAGTTGCACTTCCATGATGTTCTCATCCAGGTACACATTATCGGTGAAATGCGAGGAGCATACACGGACAGCATGAACACTCCTTGCTTCATCTGGATACCCGCTAGTGATGTAGCTGCTTCCAACTTTCGCTTCGTCTGGGGTCTGGCTGTAGCTGTATCCTTGGCGTGCGAAATCAAACATCGAGGTTTTCGAAGGAAGTTTTCCTGGAGTCGGGAACGCTGCGTCGGTTTCCAAACGACATCCCACGCGAAGGATGCAAGCGTAGCGATAGTATCCGAGTCACTAGAAAGTGTCACATGTGAATACGGGCGACGTGCCGGAAAAAAACAAAGCAGCCCCAGACTTGGCGGCAGACGACAGCGTCCTTCACAGCGGATTAGCCAGATTCGACCTTGCGTCACGCGATGTTGTTCGCGCTGGCGCTTTCGAGGATCAAAACGAAACCGGATCTTTTAAATTCGATTCCTCATCACCCGGTCCGTTTTGGAAGGAGAAAATTTGGCAAAAAGCTCGTGGTAGTGTACCGAACACATTGGTATTGGATTCGTAACCACGGTTCCGGATGCGACAGTCCCTTTAAAAGGAAAGGTCTGCTTTGCTGCTGCGCTTTGTTATCGCCCGATAGCAATCCTTCCTTTTTTTAGCAAAATTTTTGAGAAGCTTCTCGTAAGTTGCCTTGACAGTTATATTGTTAAATTTGATATACTGTCTGTAACCCAGTTTGGATTCAGAAACAATTCGTCTACAGAATATGCCGTATTACACTTCACTGATAGGATTAAATTTGCAATAGCTAACAATCTATTCATCGCCGCGGTACTTATAGACCTCAGTCAGGGTTTTGACACTCTCAATCACTAAATGTTAATGTCTAAATTGAACAGTTACGGAATCTGTGGTCCTACTAATGTCCTAATACATAACTACCTTTCTAATCGACATCAGGTTGTGATTCTCTCCACCAGCAATTATGAATCAACGTGTCCTTCAGCGTTCCATTCTGGGCCCCTTCCTCTTTTTTATATATAAATGATATTCCATCCTCTCTATATCATTCTAAATGCATTTTATACGCCGACGATACCATAATATCTCTCTCTGGAAAAGATACTGAATCTCTACATTCTAAGCTTTCTTCTGATCGAAGTGGTGCGATAATAATAGATTGAAAATACTGATAGAATAGAATTATTAATAGTAAGAAAACAGAGGCTGTTGTCACAATTGCAGTCTTAACCGCCGTTACCCGACCAAACCGCGGATATTGCGAACTACACTTTGTTAAAATGGCTAGGAAGCAAGCGAGGTGGTGAAGATGATGCATAATGTAAAAACCCCGAGTCTAGGTAACACGAATGGACAGACACAAACACGAAGTCCCAAACACAGCTAAAAATTTTACTTCACATACAAGAAATATGTACCGACAGAGGGAAGAGAAACAACCAGTTGATGACAAAATCGGCCTTGAACAGACTGCTCATTCCCCCGAAATGACCTCCTATTTTGTCCTAAACTGGTTGTTTCTCTTCCCTCTGTCCGTATATATTTCTTGTATGTGAAGTAAAATTTTCAGCTGTGTTTGAGACTTCGTGTTTGTGTCTGTCCCTTCGTGTTCCCTAGTCTCGGGGTTTTTACATTATGCAACACTTTGTTGTTGTCGTAGTTTGTGACATGTTAGCAGTGACCACGTGATTGTGACACAAGCGCCAGGTATATTGTGATTACGCTGTATAGCATGAAAGAAAGGGGCATAATGCTAATTAAAAACCTTAACAATCATTAAATAGACGTACCGTCTATTTAATAATTGTCAAGGTTTTTAATTATTTGCGGAAAATGTCACACGGCAGCCAATTTCAGGTTAAGACGTCTGATGAAAGTGTGTGTGTCATTTTACGGAATAGCGCGAAAGGTTTTGATGTGTGCAATTTGTTTCCCAGAAAAAAACTCACATAAACATGGCTCCGCGCGTTCACTCTTAAAGGGGCACTAAACTGATGGTCGTACTTTGTCTAAAAAACTACACAGAGTGAAAGCAGGGGTTTCATTCTACCTGAATATGTGAGTAGCTCAAGTGCTTAAGCTATTTAAAAAGCAGATCAAAAAGCGAAATAAGTGCAACTCTCCCCTTCGTCCAAACGTCACTCGGCTACAGCAAACGGGGCAGACTCATCTCCGAATGACGTTTTGTGTCGTTAACCAATCTTGGACTCCCACAAGGTCAGCTGCGGGGGAGAACCTGCCGAACCTGTTTGCTGTCGCATTGTTGCGGCTCCGTGGCTGCGGAAGGGTTTCACTTCAAAGAATAAGTGCGGCTTATAAAGAAATCTCATTTCTATTAGTGAAGGCGGCCGGAAAAGATGTACAAATAATACGTTGTGGAAGGACATTCCTCGTGAATGTAGTGTATTAGCTCTGAAAAAAAAAAAAAAAAGGAAGAATACTTATTCAAAAATGCAGCAACATAAGTGGTGGCCCGCACGAAACGTCAAAACGACGTCGCTCCTATTGTTGTGAGAACTTGAAGGGCGGAGCAAGTTCAAGAAATAGTGCGCAACGCGTTCTGTAATTACTGCGCTACTTGCGGTATCGTAGCCCTTTATTCCAGAGCCTGTACAAAATGATCCTTCTTCGTCGTTGCCCGAACTAGAATGTTCTTGCAACCTCGCGCTCGAGCCGAGCCAGCAAATCCTCTTCCTTCACTTCACTCATACAACACAACACAACACTGCTATGTCGTTGTCGACCTTCATAATTTAAGAAAATATGTTTCAGAGTTAAATGGACATATTCCTACTGATACATCATTGCTCTTATGTCGGTTTAGTGCCCCTTTAACTCGCCACTCCGGGTATAACGAGGATACCACGTCACCGATGACGGTACAAGGAGAACTCGTTCTGGTTCGCCGGTCAGTGGGATTCAGCGCCTTGTCCCTTTGCCGCGGTAAACCAGTTTTGTCAGTTCTCCCGGAGAATTGAGGATAGAAGGAGCGGCCGAATCATGACCGAGCCAATAGCAATGCTTTTTCAGAACCCCGAACAGCCGAGTACTAGACGACAGCGGAGTAGCAGACAACATTTCTCTGGACCAATCAGCGAGCGTGATCCTTTTAGCGTCAGCGCGAGGTCCCAGGCAGATCACAGGCTGGTACTCTCCACCGCCGTTGCGCACGGTCGCTTTTCGCGGGGTACTTTAAATTCAATTTCTGCAATAATTATAACTTTGTGGTGTGAATTACTTCGAATATTGCATCTTACTGGCCTACTTAACAGATTTTTAGGAAGAAAACAGGGTGTTAAAAATGACTTCTGTGCTACTTTAAGGCAACCGTCCATTTCCTCGATTACCTCGCGAAACCGAAGTAGCCAAGCTCGGGTCCCCATAACCGCGTTTAGCGGCGTAACCTCCGTTTGGTCGGCCGTGTGACTCCGCCAAACCGCGATTACGTGTTACCGCGGTTAGCGCTGCCCGTGTGACAAGGGTATTAATCGTTTTCCACTGCCCCCAAAAGAAACTACCGCCATTGTCAAACCTTATATTAAATGACCATGCTCTAACACCCTCCCACACTGTCACCTTCCTGGGAGTGAAAATTGATTGTCCTTGAGGTTCGATACACATGTCTCTCACATTTCCCGTCGTATTGCCCTTGGTACACACTGTATCATTAAGGTTTGTCATTTTTTACCACTTCATATAGTCGTCTCACTGTATCATGCTATCACTCATTCGCACCTTTCTTACTGCATCATTTCTTGGGGTTCTACCTATTGGTCGCATCTTTCTTGCCTTTGGCGGATTCAAGCTCGTGCTTTACGTGTATTTACTTCTACATCCCTTTCCAGTAGTACTCAACATCTCTTTGATTTGCTTTTACCGCTACGTCAAATGCATAACTTTCGAATTTTGTCACTCCTGTTTAAGCGTCAAAATTCGTCTATTAACCTCAGTCATGTTATCTTGTGTACATCATCAATTGCGCTACCGAAAGGTTTTCTTCCAGCGGCAATTTTCGTTTCCCGCGTCTAGACGACCTGCGCCCCTACGTCATCGATTACGTTTCACCGCCGCGCAAAGCATGCTGGTGGGCACCAATCAACCTTATCAGGCGACGCGTTTTTCCCGCTTCTTGCCCACCACAGCAAAATATAACCTCGAACCGGTCTTCTCGTTACGTCACATGTTTGTGAACAGAGGGTCGTCTATTACAACTAACTATAAACAAACTTTCTCTTTCATTGTCATTTCTCTGTGGAACAATACCACCTGGTGATGGTGATGTGATAAAGAAAAAAAAAATGGGGATGTGAGTCACGACCAAGTCGAACTGGCTACCCCAAGACACAATTTACCACATGAAATAAAACTATCACGGTAATTTCCCAATTTCGTTCTTTGATTAAAAATCACATCCTTTTACAGTCTTCCCCACCTTAGCTTCTTTTGGAAAACAAAAAGAGATACAGGAAATCTGTTGCTGGTCACTTGTCTTTTCGTCACTCGTTATTTGTCACTTCACTTTATGCTTCTATATATTATTCTGCTATTGTGTATTTTTAGTTGTTATTTTGTAACATATTACTATCCGGTATATTTATCTTATTTTCTTGTTTATTTCATAACTTCTTGTAGTGTGCTTCCCCTCATTTTTATGCTATTCAATATTATTTTGCGTCTTGTGTTGTTTCACCAGGGGTGGCCCAATCTTTTAGCTCTGCTACTGGGCCCTCTATGCCAACTTGTTTTTGTATTTCAATGGGAAATAAAGGAAAGAAAAGGGAAAACGTAACGTGGATTTATCAAAATTCTGACCTGCTTCTCATGACGCACCCTGTACACACATACAGGGTGTTTCACCTGCTCATAGTACTCTGGGATCCTCTTTAATAAATCTACTTGGCCGAAAATAATGGGGCAGAGTATAAAGTTTCCATCGATGTGCATCTCTGAATGTGGGGTCACTGAAGACTTCCGCCTCTCCAATTATGTGACGCTTGTTTCGAGACCGTCTGGTGCGAAAAGCGTCCGCTCGTCGCTTCGTGCGCTCCTCTATTGCTGCAACTCGCAGAGACAGAGGGGCCTGGAATTGGCGAGTACATCTGTTGTACCGTTCGCTTGGGCCGCATGGACACCTCTATCATTTCGTTCTACCTCCCACCCGCAATTTCCTGCAACGTGGACAACCTTGTAGCACTTCTAAACAGCCTCCCCGCTCCGTACATATTATGCGGCGACTTCAATGCGCTCGTCTAGCTGCGCTAGCAGAGCGAATGGACCTCTGTTGTCTAAACGACAGCTCTCCAACGTTCATCCAGTCTACCCGTATGTCATCGTGTTTGGACCCTACAGTTGTATCATCGTCGCTAGCGCACCGCATATCATGGCTGACTGGAGCGGACTCCCTTGGGAGCGACCATCTTCCCATCCTGGTCCACCTTCGTGGTGCCATGGGTCCCCATCTCACGCACAGCGTCAAGAAGACAAATTGGACTTATTTTCATGCGACTCTCGAAGATATAATCGTTCGAGGAGAAGTTGACTGCGGGCCCAATTTCTGTCAGAACGTCGCTAACGTCACGCGTTCTGCCACAAGGGACAAGGGGGGGGGGGGGTATGTTGAATGCAAAGTTACAAAAAAGAAAAGGGAAGGGACAAGGGAGTACTGTGTACCTATAAAGTTCACTGCGGCCGACGACAAGTATGGGCGACTGCGGGCAATTTGTCGTCGTGCCGAACGAAGAGCTCGTCGTTCATGTCTTCCCTGCCATGTCGCTGAGGCTCGCTGTATACAGAAGGCTATTCAAAAGCATTTTACAGGCTTGCAAGAGACAGCTGGAGAAGTTTTACGTCCTCTCTCTCTCCGCGGACGCCTCAGTCTCGAATATGGAGTGCGGTCAAGGGCCTATCTGCACCTGTCCTTCAGCGGAACCCTTTCATGTCGTTGTCTGTGGCCACCGCGCGCTCGGAAGTCGAGATTGCGGATGAGTACTGTGTAAGCCTTACTGCAACGTCTGGGGCGGTGCTACCCTTGGCACCCGACATCCCTGTAGCACTCTAGTCGTCGGAAGATCCAGCTCTTGATGTTCCTTTTTCGCTAACAGAGATGATGGTTGCCATCTGAAACTCCCCTGCTCACACTTCTCCTGGACACGACCAAATTACGTACAAGGCGCTTCAGAACCTTCCTCCGATCGCTCATGAGATTCTTTTGTCCACTTACAACGAAAGTTGGCAGAGTGGCACTGTCCCAAACGACTCGAAGCTGGCATTGGTTATTCCGTTGTTAAAGCCTGACAAGTCCCCACACAATCTGGACGGGATCCGACCAATAGCACTTACTAGTTGTGTTGGGAAAGCTATGGAACGGATGGTGCACTCACGGTTGAATTGGTATCTTTGGATCTATACACCCAAAAGGATGGTGTTTTCATACGTTCGTCTGTTGCACCGTTCTTAT
This sequence comes from Ornithodoros turicata, assembly GCF_037126465.1. Classification (NCBI taxonomy): domain Eukaryota; kingdom Metazoa; phylum Arthropoda; class Arachnida; order Ixodida; family Argasidae; genus Ornithodoros; species Ornithodoros turicata. The sequence goes on along the minus strand of NC_088205.1, from coordinate 39,493,074 downwards.
CTGAAATCTATTTAGGTTGCGTCGACTCTCATTTAAGTGCTTTTGTAAATTCGTGTTTGCCTGACACTGTTTTGGTGGCTAGATACGTTGATGATCTGATATTTATGTCTCGTTCCCGCTCCTGCTTGGTAGAACTGCAACGTGTGGCTCGTGAATCGGCCCCCGAACTAACATTTACGGAAGATCATCCTACCGACGGGAAGTTGGCGTTTTTAGATTTGACCTTACACTTCAAAGGTGGGTTATGCTGGGAATATGGTGCATCAAGTAAAAAACCCCTCCTGCCAAGAAGGAGTTGCCATTCTAAGTTGGTGAAAAATAGTTTGATAAATTCTTTGATAACCAGTGCATTGACCAAATCTTGCTCGCATTTTGTGTTCAGTGCTCTCAAGCTACAGACTGCCAAATTACAAAGAGCAGGATATGAGTTTAAGCCAATACAGCACAATCTACTTGCTCAGTTTCAAGCTCGCCCGAAACGCTTAATGGAAGAAAATGAGAAAAACAAGAAAATTGCAGTAGTTCCGTACTACCACAGGATTTCACATAATTTGAAGGCTATGTCGAATGAGATGGGGGTCCGTCTCCTCTTTAGGAACGACTTCAGGTTAGATCGTTTAACGCCTTTTTCAAAACCAGAGTCTGCCTGTAATGTTGAACACAGAACCATCAAGTTTGTTCCTCGTGCAAAAAATGTTGTATGTAGAATCCCGTTAGTTTGTGGCTTTGTATAGACCGTTTACAGCAGCCAGTTGCTGCGGGCGCTAATAGATGGCGCCACAGTAGCCACGCCATTGCTTGCCTTCTGCGAGTGCCTGTGTGCCTTTGCCTATGTGAGTGTTTCCGACCTTTTTTGCCGCCGTGCTACAGTTCTGTGCAGAATGTGGAAAAGCAGAGAGAAGACTTGTTCCGTGATTTAGTGTACAAACTGTGACAGAGGTATGATCGTGTGGGACGAAGCTGTTTGTTAAATTCATGAGCCGTCGCTATACAAAGACTGCCCGCGTTCGAGGCCTTTTGCAATGAATGGGTTTCCACAAAGAGAGACAAACAAGCTGATTCGACAACAGTAGTAATCGAATCTTTAGAGGAAGGATTTCAAACCAGGAGAGTCAGCGAGGGTAAGTAATGCAGCCCTCAAAGTGGCGCAGCACTGCATTTCTGTTTGAGCCCCAAACTCCGCTGTAGGCGTTGGCTGCTGCTTGTGAGAATAAACTTCCCCCATAGTAGCAGGGGTCACGTTCCTTGCAGTTGAACGGTTCTGTGTACATGCCTTGTCAGTGCACGAAGCACTCGTGAGCCCCTTGTTTGTCGCCTCTACAACATTGATGAGCGGTGTACAAATATGACTGCACCTGCTGCTCAAACCCGCTTTACATGTGCATGTTGCCGCCAAAGTGGGCCCGAAGCGAGTATCTGTACTACACGTTCTTCTCACTGTTTGTGTCGACTTGGTGTCGGCCCTTAAAATTCATACACCATCTTTGCACTGGCACAGTACTACATCGACATGGCAGCTGCCAAACAGCTTCGTTCCTTTTGCAAATTCTCTGTAGTTCAGCGCAGGCTTTCCGTCTCCCTCTAGGTCGTTGATCATGTGGTTGTATACATCTGAAATCAACAATAAAAGTATGCTACTTCATAACGACAACATAACAGCCCTTACATGCATATCTTTCTCAGGTAGTTGTACCGAAACTCTTGCGATAAAAAGCAAGAAATCACGATCTTACGATATTACATTATGAACGTACCCACAACGTAACGTATGCGCAACAAAAGAAGAGGGAAAAAAAAACCCCGCCGAAATATGTAGTAACTCGAGCATAGTGGGGCCGATTATCTGGGTCGCACGAGGACAGAAATATCACTCTAAATCAAGCAAATGCACTTACCTGACCGTTGAAGCTTCGGCCAAAGCCTCGTGTCATCCTTCCATCCGGAATTCATTGCAAAAAATTTAAAATCGGAGAAAGCGTCTCTGGGTTGCACCGCCGTACTACGTGCGTCGTGCCAACAGGCAGCCGAAAGAGAAGGCAAGCAGTGGCGCGCAAGGTCACGTGCGCTAAGATGGCGGCGCCCAGATAACTCTGCTGTAAACGGTCTATACATAGGTCAAACATCTCAATGCGTTAACCAAAGGTTGGGCCAGCATAAAAACAGCCCAGATTCAAATTTGTCGGATCATCAAGAATCTGTAATAATTGTTAACCCCTGTGGTCCCAGACGGCGGTGCTGGCGTAGGAACCAAACAGGCGAAAACGTCTTTTGAGAGAAGCGTTGGCCATACAGGGTGTGGGCAATGGACCTTTTCCAGTTGGACGTGCGACGCATGCGCGAGCAGCGCCCCGCGGCCGCCATCATCTTTGGTGGCTCTCGGTGGTCAGAATAGCACGGCCGGGGCGCTTTTGGTTCGCGTATTCTGTGCGAAAAATGCAACCAAACGATGCGCTGCCGTTGGTTGCACAAGTGCATGTAGCTCTTGCTGCCTTATTTTAGCCTTCTTATCTTCAGCTTCATGGGTTGTTTTTGTTCGTCCACCACATAAAAGCCATTCTTGTACCGCTGAAAGGGCACACACCCTACCCATTCTGTGTACAGAAACCCTAGGGATGTTTAATTTGTCTGGTACGACTGCTGCCTTGTAAAAGTATACTAGGCCCTCATGGACCTTGTTCCACATTTCTTTGCCGTTATCTGAAGGAACATCCGCCATAAACTTGCCCATAAACACATTCCTCATGCTAACCCACTTTTTCACGTCCAAAAAGCGGTCCAAGAGCCTGGGTTGTTCACCCTAGCCCGTTCGACCACTTGATAGGTTTTTCTGCTCTGACACATAGTGACTAAACATGCCATATATGATTTTCCCCATAATCCCCAACACTTTGTCAAATAATAATTGATGTCAGATAATAAATATTTTTATAGATAAATAAAATAATTATATGACATTTTTCGATGATTTATTCGCGTCGAATGTGGACAAATTTTAGCAACGTATTATTAATGCTTGTATTTAACTGACCATTGTATAGGAGAAAGAATGGTTTTGGTCTATTTACTTTGTACATATGTTCAAGTGAATCTAAATTTCCTCTTCCAACATACATGTTAGTGAAGAAGTCCTTCGTAACCTAGACAATATAAGCCGGGGAGCAGATCCTTGTACTGTCTTTTCTTTTCTTCTTTTTTGATAGCCTGCATGTGTAGGGACCCACAGTGCAGATGCATACTCTAAACAAGGTTGAACGAAGGTTTTATATGCCTGACAATTCAATATCTTTCGTTGAACCATGGCGAAATTTCCCTCTGAGCATCCACAGACTTTAAGTGGCTTTCGCGCATATATGGCTATCCCATTCCAGATCGTTCCCTTTAAATATGCCGCCAGCAATGAGAAGGGTGTCCAGAGGAAGCACGGATTATTGGCTGTGCTCAACATGAGGCCATTTTCTTCAATATGTGTCCTACTGGTACGCCGGATTGTTCCACACTGTTCTATTCAACTGTTCTGCTCGTGAAAGACAAAGATATGCAAATAACCCGTAGTCTCCCCTCTTCAACGGAAAAAGCAACGAAAAAAGAAAGAAAGCAGATGACATTGGTTGCCTGCTCATTACGCTCAGAGAGTACCGTCAAAAGTTACAGAAAAATAGGTGTGAACAACACACTGAACTCCCTTCGAAAAAAAGTATTTAGAACAAACGGTGTCGAACAACCGGCTTTCGACCAAACGGAGTTCGATCAGATGTCTCCAATCACACGGCGTTTGACCAGAGGAGGAGGAGGAGGAGTGTCGTTGGGAGGAACCCGAGAGGTCTGCCTGCATGATTAGGCGGCATGTTTCTCGGGAAGGGAAAGGTGGTGGAGAGGAGGAGAGGAAAGGGTGAAGTGGAAGACCGAGCGGAATCCGCTCGGGGGGAGGATAGCTGCGTCCATGGGCCGACTTCAGGGGAACTGTGCCGGCATACGCCTATTACACATCTGAGGGAAACCCAGGAAAAACCCCAGACGGCACAGCCGGCCCGCGGATTCGAACCGCGGACCTCCCAGTCTCCAAGCGCACGCGTTACCGCTGCGCCACCGGAGCTGGTGGCGTTTGACCAAATGTGCAGACACCGCGCGTCGCGCGAGCCACCAACCGTGTTTCCGACTCGTCCCGCTAGAGGCGCTTTTCCGCTCTGGAAAAGGTCCATTGTATTAGTGTGCCGTCTGTATGTATCCACCCGGCCTTCAAGCGCCTCCTTTGACCTCCTTCAACTCATTTTGTCCTCAATTCCCTATTCCCCTCTCTCTGTCTTCCCCCGCACCGTCTACATGTTCATGAAGTTCGTTGTTATCAATTAAACGTCTTGCTGGTTTTGAGCCTTTGTGTTTGTGTTTGTTTACGTGTCTTGCCCATCGCTCAGGTTTGCCTATCATGGTATCTCAAGTCTATTCGATTTTTCCCGGAAGTTATGGCTGGTTTTCGTCAAAGTCGGTCTGTGACGGACAACATCATCGACCTAGTGGCGGCGGTGCAACAAGCGAAGTCCGAAGGCAAACTTACCGCCGCTGTCTTCCTTGACGTGAAGAAAACTTACGACAGTATTTTCCACAGCGCTTCCAGTCACTTCAAGAGGCCGGCGTGGGAGGTCGCACGCTCCTCTGGGTTCAGGATTTCCTCACTGACAAACAATTTTTTGTGCGCTCTACTGAGGGTGATAGCGCCGTCTACCCTGTGCAGCGTGGCGTCCCACAAGGGAGCGTTCCGAGTCCACTTTTATTTAACGTCATCATGACTTTACTCCCAGCACAGCTCCGTAGCCATACTCGTATCACCCTCTACGCCGACGATATGTGCATGGGCTTCTGCTATCCGCCGCGATACTCTTCAGCGTTGTTTGCAGCAAGCTCTGGACACCACGGTCTCCTATATCGCGGAACGCGGTCTTTCCCTTTCGTCAAGTAAGACAACAGCGATGGCGTTTACGCGACGCTCTCTTCACAAATACCCAATACTTGGGGAGGGCTCTGCTCTGCAGTTTGTCTCCCACGTCCGCTATCTTGGAGTGATAATTGACCGCGGGCTCACGTGTGCACGGCAAATTTGGGCGATAGGTGCAACCACAAACAAGTTTGTCAATGTCATCCGGCATCTATGTGGATCATCCTGGGACCCATCCACTGCTGACCTCCTCCAGGTCCACTCTTCGTTGGTCCTCGACACCTTAAGAAGGGATACGACCTCCGGCAGCCCCATGTATTCTCTATGGGCGAAACAATGCGATCTTTTGCAGCTAATACTGAACCGATTTGGACCAAAATGGCCTTGTTCGATAGATTTTCGAATTTCAAACAATTCGCATTGAAGACATTTGCAATTTTTTTTGCAGAAGTATTTAAAAGCTTACGAAAGCTGCAAAAAATTTATAAGTTCGTACTGTCGCTTTTGGAAGTTCGTAGCTCGTTTACTGTAGCACATATGTGAAATGTAGTAAGTAGCATTTTCGCAGAATTCTTTCTTGAACATTTTGGTGTCCGTGTCGTGTCTGTCCATGCCTCCAGTTGTTCCCAATATTGAAAAAAACTTAAGGTATGTACGGCTCCATGAACTGCCCCGTCTTGCCATCGTACAGGAACGCCACATTGCATAGGTGGGAAGTTACTTTTATTTTGTAGTGCACTACCGTTACTCACTACTTCTTTCAAAAAGTAACGCGTTACGTATTCGTTACTGTTGCGGTAGGAAGTAACGCGTTACTAACGCCGTTACCTTTGCATTACTTCACCAGTTGTCCTTATAATATGTACAATTTTTGGTTGAGTCACATAAGTGCATTCCGCATATCAATATAAGCAATGTTGGGCACAAACAAGGGTCACGCATGAACACAACTTACATGTACGATTTCTTGCAACACAGAAGTAGTTGATGTTCAAAATTTTCATCTGTGAGCTTCGCACGTTTGACTGAGAGGACGCCCAATGACCAGTGAGTGCTCTTTGTCAAGGTTGATAGAGACGGTGACCTCTTATCTCACACAGTACAAATCCAAACAGCCAATCCCTTGGTACTTTGTTAGTTGTTCAGAGAGTAGAGGCTATTTTGCTGTCACTTTTGCCCCATTCGTCCGAAAAATACCAGAGGGAGTGAAAAACAGAGGGGGTAAACAAAGGTGACATCTCAACCAGGGTAGGTCAAGAACCCTTCTTTTGCGTTCTTCGTGGGTGCCGATGTGACCTTCTTGTCATTGTTGAAGATCAATAGAAAATATCGGGGATTTTCCGGGATTCTGCAGGCACGGTCCTCGCTCAACCTTTCAAGTTTAGACGATGAAGCAATGTTCCCGAACACGCAGTAACGCATAACGCCGTTGCGCGTTAGTTATTAAAAATGTAATGGCGTTACGTTACTCATTACTTTTCTCCCAAATGTAATGCGTTACCATATTTCACTACTCGAATGTAACGCGTTACCGGTAACGCACTACTTTGTAACGCGTTACTCCCCACCTATGCCATGTTGTCGGTCACAAGAGAACTTCATATCGTTCCGCGGAATGCAGACACTGTTCTGGCACCCTATCCCAGAAGGGGTTTTCCCGGCAGCGGAAGCGCCAAATTGAGGTCGTGAAACCTGTTTGGAGAGATCCACATTGGGTAGGTCGGTGTAACATAACGGGAAGGCCTTGAGAATAGAGAGAATAGGCGGCATAGACCAGGAAAACTTTGCTACAGAGCCTGCCAATGGACTTACACAATATTCGTCTCGCATCGCATGCACTAAAAAGAACGGCAGGGTTGGGGTAGGTGAGGCACAGTGAGACCGAGTGGTGTTATCATTCGCTCTCCCGATGTGTTGAAATTGAAAGACAGTTTTCTTTTTTTTTCTTTTTTTTAATGAGGCAATATCAAACAGTCGAAGAATCCACGCAGAAATTGACTAACGTTTTCAAAAGAAGCTCTTTCTCTATCCCCAGCTGTAAGATCCACCCCAGTACACAAGGGATTGTGCCAAAAAGTGGCATACGCTGGACAAGGTCATACGAAGTAATTTTAAATGCATAAAAAGCATTTAGTACATTAATTCCCAATACCTGTCCTGAGCACAGCGTTGTGGAACTACCTTATGTAGCAGATGTAACTTTTCGAATATATATTTTTCATTTCTTGGTGGCTTCTGGCTTTCGATAGTTCGGTCTTCCGAGTTATCGGTCTCTTTAGTTTTCAGCCTACAGAGTGAAGTATGTAGTCTCACACACAAATACGTCGTCAGATTAATGTCTTAGATCAATATCTCGTAAGTGCTCGTAAGTGTCCCAGGCTCGGGCGGGTCCAGGAAAAAATGTCCCCGCAAGAAATGTCCGTCCGCGGAAAAAATGTTCCCTGAAGAAATATGCCCTGGAAAAAAATGTTCCATGAAGAAACGTGCCCTGGAAAAAATGTCACCTGCACAGCAAAATTTTTTATACCCCTATGAGTGTAAAATGAGTGTTAGATAGCTCACACCCTTATGAGTGAAAATGCTACACCCCAATGATGGGTGTAACAGGGGTGTCACGTATTACACCCAAAAGAAGGGTGCTTATTGGGTGTATTGACCCCAAAAATGGCATGTTCTGAAAAAAAAAAGGCTTGCTCCCAAAATTCACGGAACACTAGTTGCACTGATGTACTGCAACCTGCATTTGCAAGTCTGAGCGTCTTATCTGCCTAGACGGGACATGTTTAGGGACATGTTTACAAAAAGAAAGTGCCTGGTGGGTGATTGCAAGTGAATGACTTGTACCACCCACTCAATGAACTTTAGAGGAGATGGTAAACGGAGATGGTAAAAGGAGGTGGTAACTCTATACATTTGGCAACCTGAACATGATTGTCGTCGTGTACAATAAACACATGCAATAACACAGTCATCTCTACTTTTACTTTTTGTTTTCCGCCTAAGTGATCGAAAGCACGTTATCTAAAGGGAAGTTGTATGAAATGATTTATTCCCTATATTAATTCTCAACAAGTCTATCCTACTTAATTTGCAGAGCTCATTTTTTATCGCAGTTGGAATAACAGTTTCCGTATCTTGGCTTCCTTACTTTTCGACCTTACGGTAATTCGGTTTTCTGGCTTTCGGGCCTGCTGATAGTTCGGTTTTCTCAATTTTCGGCCTTCTGATTGTTCGATGTTTTAATTTTTCGGCCTTTTAAGTTTCGGCCTTCTGATATCTTGCCTAGGTTTCGAAGGATACATGTATGTTGTAAGAACCAAATTTAGGTTCACTTGCACATAAGCGCAAAGTAAATAAACTAAAACTGGGTGTCCGACCATTTCATCGAACGTCGTTTGGTCGAATGCCGTTTGATCGACGCCGTTTGTTGGAAAGGAGTTCAAAGCTCCGTGGAGTGCGTCGTACGCACCTGCTTTTCTGTAACTTTTGATTCGAGCATACTGTGCAGGCAATCAGTGTCCTCTGCTTTTTTATTTATTTGTTTGCATTGTTCAGCCGAAGAGGGGAGCCCACTGGTTATTTTAAGCGCTTTGTCATTTACGAACAACACAGCTGAACAGAACAGTGGGAACAATCCGACGAACTACACATATTGAAGAAAATGGCCTCACGTTGGGAGCAGCCGACAGTCTGTGCTTCTTCTGGGCACCCTTCTCATTGCTGGCGGCAAATTTAAAGGGAAAGTTCTGATATTGCATATCCATGTGTGTGCGAAAGTCACTCGAAGTCTGTGGATACTAAGAAGGAAATTTCGCCATGGTACAACAAAACACATTAAATTAACAGCATATAAAGCATTAGTCTCGAGTGGCTCGGGACTAACATCTCCATTTTTTCTTTTACAAATCAATCAATCAAAACATTAGTTCCACCTTAGAGTATGCATCTGCAGTCTTGGATCTCTGCACATCCACGCTATCCAAGAAAAAACAAAGAAAGAAGACAAAATGCAAAGGTCTGCTGCATGGCCTATCTTGTCTAGGTTTCGAAGGACTTACTCGGTTAATGTTTGTAGCGACAAATAAATTTAGATTCACTTGTACGCAGACGCAAAGTAAATACACTAAAACTGAATAGTCAGTTAAATACAAACATTTCGTCATAAATACATTCCATCCTCAAAATGTTCTAGTGTGATAACTCAGCGCCAAAGAAAAATCAGCAGGTGAATAGAAATAAGCGAGGGCCAACGAAATATAACATTTGGACTCCGCGCTGTGTCCAGAAAGTCAGACAAGCCAAGATAGCATACCACCAAGAAGTCACCAGATGCAGTCCACAAAGGGACAAAAGTGAAGAATTGGCGTTCGTCGGGACCTTTTTCTTTCTTTCCTTCTTTTTCTGTAGCTGAGTTGACCTTGGCAACCCAAACATGACGTGAGATCCCTGGATCTCAATGGTCAAGGAGGTCACACGTGTTTATGGGACTACACAATCATGCGCAGGAGTGAGTTATACTAAGGGTAATGGTTGCAGCTTCCTCCAGGCTGGGACCCGTATGTTCGTGTGGCGCCATCTACACGCGAAAAAATCATCTCACTCCTCCGCAGGATTGTGTAGTCCCAAAAACACGTGTGACCTCCTTGACTATTGAGATGCAGGGATCTCACGTCATGTTTGGGTTGCCAAGGTCAACTCAGCTACAAAGAAAGAAGGAGGTCCCGACGAAAGCCAATTCTTCCCTTTTGTCCCTTTGTGGACTGCATCTGGTGACTTCTTGATGTTTTGCTACCTTAGCTTGTCTGACTTTCTGGACGCAGCGCGGAGTCCAAGTGTTATATTTCGTTGGCCCTCGCTTATTTATATTGGGTCCAGGAAGAAATGTCCCCGGAAAAAATGTCCCCGGAAAAAATGCCCCCGGAAAAATTGTTCCCGGAAAAAATGTTTCCTGGAAGAAATGTCCCCTGAGGAAAATTCACTTTTGGTAGGCGTGGACTGGTTGACTTCGGATGTTGAATATTTACTAGGACGGTGTGAACGTTTGGATTTTTGAGCACCAAAGCGAGTAATCGTATATACTATTCCATTTCCAAATCAAATATGGAATTCAATGTTCGAGTTCCAAATCCAATTGATGCTTCTACTAAACCGAATATATTTGAATAGTCCCGAAGCTGCACATGCAAGGCCTGCATCTCCTTTTTGTGCGAATAAACATATACCCCCCCCCCCCCCGGCACATGTAGGGAAAAAGAGTAAGCGCTATACTTAGGCATACATATACCGTACATGTTTGTATTCCAATATATGTTGTATATGTATCCAATTACGGTTATTAAACGAGTCGCTTAATTTATTCGTATTCAATTCCATTTTAAAATGACTCGCACATAGCATTTCTTTGCCTAGGGAGTCGCTGTGGGTCAGTTTTGGTGAATTTACTTCGTTGTGTCTTGCAACAAAGCGGCCTGTACAGTCATGGGGCTCCCGAGATGTGACACCGCTAGACATATTGAAATACATTTTTGCCTGTCAATTTTGTTGCTTCCCCCCCCCCGCATTTCATTTTCCTTTTTACACGTCACCCTGCACGTCGATCTGCGCACTTTTAAAACAGAACTTGACATGCTCCTGGCCATTCCGAATGACATCTTCTCTCCTGATTTCTTGAAACTGGACGGCGTACTACTTTGTGTGACACTTCACATTTGTGCTAATTAGCAGAGAAAATGTTTTTCCGTGTTAGCGCCGCGAAGCAACTGTTGCTGTACGCGGTGTACAGGCATGGACAGAGGACAGCAGGAGGGAGGGTGACAGGGGGTTAGTATACGTCCTGGGCCGACTTCAGGGCTAAGTGTGCCGATATTCGTCAGGAAAGTTCGACGGAAAACCCAAGGAAAACCTCAGAGAGCACACCTGGTGACAGGATTCGAACCCGTGTCACCTCCCAGTCTCGACGTGAAAGGTGATCATCCAAACAGCTACTCCACGCGATCTGGTACAGAAAAAAGTACGTCCCGTTCTTATGTTGATGTTGATGAAGAAAAATACTAAGGAGACGTTAATTCCCTCAAACCTGAAAGGATAGCTGTGTCATCAGGCCTAAAATCTACAGTCGCAAAATCCCGGCGTTCTGATTGCACACCAGTCACTGAGACGTCACGCATGATATTACTTCTTAGTATAAGAAGAAAGAAACAAAATAAGAATATCCCAGCCAAGTGTGCACGTTGTATCAACGAACGTGACAATTGATTGCAGTGTATTCGCTACGAGAAATCGTAAGTGAAAGTATGTCGAGCTTTCCAAGTAAAAACACTTAGTAAGTGGTTAGGAATTTTAGTATTTATTTTTAGCCCGAGGACTTCAAGACCTGCAATATCGCAACCGGGGATTTCGCAAAAATTCCACGCGCACCAAAAGTGGATGTTTCTCGAGGGGACATTTTTTCCGGGGACATTTTTTCCAGGGGACATTTCTTCCAGGAACATTTTTTCAGGGGACATTTCTTCCGGGGACATTTTTTCCGGGAACATTTTTTCCGGTTCCCATTTATATTCACCTGCTGATTTTTCTTTGGGGCCGAGTTCTCACACTAGAACATTTTGCGGACGCATTTTGTATTTAACTGACTATTCTGATTTAGTGTATTTACCTTGCGTCTGTGCGCAAGTGAATCTAAATTTATTTGTCGCTACAAACATTAACCGAATAAGTCCTCCGAAACCTAGACAAGATAAGCCGTGCAGCAGACCTTTGCATTTTGTCTTCTTTATTTTTTTATTTTTATTTTTCTCGGACAGCGTGGATGTGCAGAGATCCAAGACTGCAGATGCATACTCTAAATGAGGGGAACTAATGTTTTGATTGTAGATGGATAGAAATCCAGCTAACCGGTAGAGATGTAGGAAGGGAGTTGCCTCAGGACAGCAGCCGCCGATATTTCGAACAGAGACTGTTGAAGAAGAACAGTCTCTGAAGAACAGTCTCAGAAGAACAGAAGAAGAACAGTCTCTGTTCGAAATATCGCCGGCTTCTGTCCTGAGGCAACTCCCTTCCTAATGTTTTGATTGATTGATTTGTAAAAGAAAAAAATGGAGATGTTAGTCCCGAGCCACTCGGAACTAATGCTTTATATGCTGTTAATTTAATATGTTTTGTTGTACCATGGCGAAATTTCCTTCTTATATAGTTTCCACAGACGAGCGGCTTTCGCACACATATGGATATCCGATTTCAGAGCTTTCCCTTTAAATTTGCCGCCAGCAATGAGAAGGGTGCCCAGAAGAAGCACAGACTGTCGGTTGCTCCCAACGTCAGGCCATGTTCTTCAATATGTGTAATTCGTCGGAAGAATACCCACTTTTCTGTTCAGCTGTGTTGTTCGTAAATGACAAAGGTCTTAAAATAACCAGTGGCCTCCCCTCTTCGGCTGAACAAAGCAAACAAATAAATAAAAAAGCAGAGACAACTGATTGCCTGCACCGTATGCTCGAATCAAAACTTACGGAAAAACAGGTGCGTACGACCCACTCCACGGAGCTTTGAACTCCTTTCAAAACAAACGCCTTTGCAACAAACGGCGTCGATCAAACGGCATTCGACCAAACGATTTTCGATGAAATGGGCGGACACCCAGTTTTAGTTTATTTACTTTGCGCCTATGTGCAGGTGAACCTAAATTTGGTCCTTACAACATACATGTATCCTTCGAAACCTAGACAAGATATCAGAAGGTCGAAACTTAAAAGGCCGAAAAATTAAAACAGCGAACGATCAGAAGGCTGAAAATTCAGAAAACCGAACTATCAGCAGGCCGGAAAGCCAGGAAACCGAATTACCGTAAGGTCGAAAAGTAAGGAAGCCAAGATACGGAAATTGTTATTCCAACTGCGATAAAAAATGAGCTCTACAAAGTAAGTAGGATAGAATTGTTGAGAATTAATACAGGGAATAAATCGTTTCACCAAACTTCCCTTTAGATAACGTACTTTCGATCACATAGGCAGAAAACAAAAAGTAAAAGTAGAGATGACTGTGTTATTGCAAGTGTTTATTGTACACGACGACAATCACGTTCGGGTTGCTAAATATATAGAGCAACACCATCTCCTCTAAAATTCATTGAGTGGGTAGTACAAGTCATTCACTGGCAATCACCCACCAGGCACTTTCTTTTTGTAAACATGTCCCCAAGAGTCTAGGCAGCTAAGACGTTCAGACTTGCAAATGCAGGTTGCAGTACATCAGTACAAATAGTGTTCCGTGAATTTTGGGAGCAAGCCTTTTTTTTTTTCAGAACTTGCCATTTTTTGAGTCAATATACCCGATAAGCACCCTTCTTTTGGGTGTAATATGTGACACCCCTGTTACATCAATCATTGGACCCCGAGCCCGAGAACTCGGAAGACTGAACTATCGAAAGCAAGAGGCCACCAAGAAAGGAAAAATATATATTCGAAAAGTTACATCTGCTACATCTGGTAGATCCACAACGCTGTGCTCAGGACAGGTATTGGGAATTAATGTGCTAAATGCTTTTTATGCATTTAAAATAACTTTGTATGACCTTGTCCAGCGCATGCCACTTTTTGGCAGCATCCCTCGTGTACTGGGGTTGATCTTACAGCTGTGGATAGAGAAAGAGCTTCTTTTGAAAAAGTTCTGTTAAAAAGTAAATTTCTACGTGGAGTGTTTTTCAACGTTTTATTCATAAATTATTTATTTCGCAGACATCCTCTTGGGATTCCTTATTTTTCGGCCTTTCCATAATCCAGTCTTTGACTGTTTGATATTACCTCATTAAAAAAAGAAAGAAAACTGTCTTCCAATTTCAACACATCGGGAGAGCGAATGATAACACCACTCGGTCTCACTGTGCCTCACCTCCCCTAACCCTACCGTTCTTTTTACGTGCATGCGATGCGAGACGAATATTGTGTGGCTGTGTAGCAAAGCTTTCCTGGTCTATGCCGCCTATTCTCCCTATTCTCACTCAAGGCCTTCCCATTATTTTGCGACGACCTACTCAACGTGGATCTCTTCAGACAGGTTTCACGACCTCAATTTCTCCGCTTCCGCTGCCGGGGAAACCCCTTCTGGGATAGGGTGCCAGAACAGTGACTGCATTCCGCGGAACGATATGAAGTTCTCTTCTGACCAGCAATGTGGCGCTACTGTACGATGGCAAGACGGGGCAGTTCACGGAGCCGTACATACGTTAAGTTTTTTGAATATTGTGAACAACTGGAGGCGTGGACAGACATGACATGGACACGTAAATATTCAAGAAAGAATTCCGCGTAAATGCTACTGATTACATTTCACATATGTGCTACAGTAAACGAGCTACGAACTTCCAAAAGGCGAGAGACCGAACTTATAAATTTTTTGCAGCTTTCGTAAGGTTTTTAAAAACTTCTGCAAAAAAGATTGCAAATGTCTCCAATGCGAATTTTTTGAAATTCTAAAATCAATCGAACAAGGCCATTTTGGTCCAAATCGGTTCAGTATTAGCTGCAAAAGATCGCATTGTTTCGCCCATAGAGAATACATGGGGCCGCCGGAGGTCGTATCCCCTCTTAAGAGGCCATACCCGTCGGGGAGCAACTCCGATTCACAATTTTGCCGATTCTAGATGGCGCCACGCTCGCCGTCCTTATCACGCCGTTCGCCTCCGACTCCCGAAATTATCCCCATTGTGCATGGTTGACCTTGCGAGTTTAAGGCGGCCCGCGCCCTCTGCGTTGTTTGTCGAGTGGTAAAGTGTCGAACTCTGCCACGAAAAGTCCGCAGTTCTATTCGAGACATTCACGTCTTTTTGCTTGTCTCCTATTGCTATATGAGTACTTTATTTTTATTTTTTTGTTCTTATATATTTATGCTACAATTATTGTTTTCACAAGTCACTACCGCCTGTACTGACTGATTACGGAATGTTTAGTTGCTCTTCGTATTGTTTTACTAGTGCATACTTACTGTATGCGAGTTGCCGACGTACAAGTGTGATCGGATAGTACGGATGCCGGTATCTCGGAGGCTCTCAATTGGATCTACCAGCGGCTATAAATTAGGCTATAACCATTGCCTACACACAGCGCTTACAATGCCAGTCTGCAGAATCTAGTGCTCGAAACGGTATTCCTTTTTTTGCACTCGCTTTCATGATAATAATAATAAAAATAATAATTTTACTCAAGAAAGCAAACTACAAATATAATAAAACAGGCCCGTCTAAGCCGAAAGGCTTGTGGCACTCGCCCTGAAGCAGCCAGCGGCATACAGTTTGACAGTATATGAACATATAAAGGTACTACATCCTATGATAAAGTTGCCGTACACTCTAAATCCTGTGACGGACATGTCCCAGTTAAGAAAGTTCTCTCAGAAAGAGCAGCCGGTGCACAGCAGTAACCGTCTGGAAGCAGCCGTAACGGTTATCAAATAGCAAGCACAGCGATCCTCATCGCCAAATTTCAGCAGGTACAAAGCCGTCACGTTGGTATGAAACGGCTTTGTGCCCGCTGAATAATATGTGTGCCTCCTGAACCTTGTACTCGTGTGCTTGTTGAATAATGCGTGTGCCGGCTGAATATGCGTGCCTTCGTTGGAGCGTACTACGTTGTTCCGCGCTCCGCCGGTGGGGAGTGACACGGCACAACGTATTCTCCTCCCGCAGTACGTTCCTTCCCGCTTCCCGCTTTCTTGACGCTGTCTGCGTTGCAACCTCGCCTTTGAGAAGGATGACATCTTGCTTTTTAAGTACAAGTCTCAAGTTTGCTTAAGGTAAGCGAACCCAGCTGTGATGCATCGTACGACGCCTGCGTTTTACTCGTGTTTAACAATCGAAGTACATTCTGTTGCAGACGTTGGACGCATTGCAAATCAGGCCTCCACAGCTCCCCGCATTTGCGGCAGTAGAAAAATAAAATCACGTCACAGTCACGTGGTATTACATCGTCAGGCATCATGACGGATGCCCATTGGCCAAAGGAGGATGCGCGCTCTGGGATTGGTTGATAAAGTTTCGAAATATCTGACAGCTCACTTTTCGCGGGCAGTCTGGGCAGTCGGCCAGGCGGGCAGCTCCAAGCAAGGTCGCTGCGTCTCCGCGCCTCGCCGATGTCGGTTGACCACAACGACCAAGGAGGAAGTGTACGCGCGGGTTTGTTCGTGAGCTATAGTGACTCTGGCCATGTACTGATCTCCGATAAAGTGTCAACCTACGCACATTCTTGCCGGGTCGGAACTGGAATGCTTGGTGAGCTGACACCTGAGGAACACTTTCGAGCGCTGTCGCATTTTCAAATACAGTGAGTAAGACGAGTGTTCGTAACGACAAAAGTATTTCCCGTGACTGTGTGACCTACGGTGCATCGCCAGAATGAGAAGATGATGCTCATCTGTGAAACGCACGCACTCGTGGACTTCGCTCGCCTCCAGAAGTAGACTGTATGTGTGCTTTGCAAGTTCGAACTTTGTTTGGTTGCTGTCTATTCAAGGAACGAAACATCCTGTACGCACGGTGAATGTATGAGTCAAACATTTGAGTTTATACGTTGCATCAATAAATATGTATTTCGCCTATCAAAAATGTCTTAGGTATTTTGGAATAACGGGCGCCAGGTATGAAAACCAGTAGAAGTCAATGGCAGCCAGGGCCGGCCGAAAGCCGAGCCAAACTGAGAGGTTGCTGATTGGTTGGCTGCTAGGCATCACGACGCATTTTCATTGGTCGTATGTCCAGTGTTGCCTGAATTATCTCAAACTATGGGCTCTATGGGGAGCTGTGGGCGCCTGTTGCAAATGGCGTCAGGAGAGGATCGGAGAGGATACATTACAAGCGAGGTTAATTGTATTCTTTCGTTATAGGTGACCGTGGGACTGTATCGATTGCGAGGAGGTGAGTTACAAAATGAAGTACTATTCCAGCATTAACGTTCGAACAATACCAGCGTGATATTCACTTCGGTTTCTTTACAGGTTGTTTCCTATCTCAACGGTCACACATACGCGTGAAAGTTTGCAACTGCTTCTCAGGGCCTGTCTCAGGGACTGTTCCTCGGCCATTTCGTTTGAGGAACCGTCGTGTTCGTCACTAAGGATCTTCATTGAGCTTTCAGTGCCAGCCTGTTCGAAGTTTCGAGGATTGTGTGTTCGGCGTTTGGAGGACTGCCTGGTGCATCGGATCATAGGATGGGTTGTGTGTCCGTGCAACGTGTGCTCGATATGTGTGTGTTGGGATTACTGAACCGTGTATGCTTTCCATTCGGCAAACGATGATGTACTGGGTGCAATTTAAAGGTATGTGCAAGCCAATAAAATTTGGTGTTTCATGTTCGATGTGCTTGGAGCATTTTCTTCCTTGCTTTTTCTGTTTTTTGAGAAGCGTGGAGGTAATTTTTCTGTTAGGTTTTCTTCGATACATCCGGTACACGGTGGCTCCTGGCGTCAGCAGGGATGTCGTACCAGTCGCTTCAGGGGGCACATGGCACCTGCAGATTTCGCAGGTACAGCGTGCCCCTTGAACTCATGTGGCACATTTTTTAAAAAAAATGTGCCAGTTGATCAGACGGCACCTATCCGTCACTGGGTTTAGAGTGTAGCGCTTTTTTTAGTTTGTACTTCGATTCCAAAGAAAAACTGTCCAAGGGGAGCTCATTAAAGTTACAAGGTACATAGCATTGCCTGCGACAAAGTTCATATTTTGTGTGTGAGAAATGCACAACAAAGGTAACCCGCCTGCGTCTAGAAGGGCAGCATTCGCTAACCGGGGTCCTATATGAGGGGCCCCAAAAATGTTTTTACAACATGCAATTTACCTTGATAATAACACTATTATTCATGCAAAAATGACATTTTGATATGTATATTTCTGGTAAGTAAGCATTATCAAATATCTGAATTCATTTACAAGGCGTTGGTGCAAAAGACTTTTCAAAATTTCCGTCGTAGAACAGACTTCTTATTAATATAGAAAACTTCAGTAACATATTTGAAAGGCTCCTTTCCTCCATGTCCTCCCTTCTTTTTCTTTTACCTTACGCCCGCTCAAAAAAATGATGTCAGTCGACAACCCCAGTGACAGGGGACCCCTTTTCTTCTGGTGTACCAGGTTACAAAACCGTACAAAGGAGGTGAAGGGCGATGAAGGCTTCGGGTCGACACACGGAAACCAACCAAAAAAGATATGGGGAGGTCGAGCGGCGAGGACTCGCAGCGGGAGTCGCGATATTCCCTACACAGTCTTTTTTTTTTCCTGAACGCCAAGAGGAACGATTCGACAAAAAATAAAAGGACACATTGGAGAAAAATAATAACTATGCTCACCTGACAACATAACAGGTTCTTGTTTGAGTGTGGCAAAAAAGTACAGTTCGGCCTCCTTATTATGTGGGATAGGATAATATATGCATTCCTTTCTTTTTTAGAAGAATTTCTGAAATTTCGTAAATTTTTACTCCAGATTTCGTTGTGTTGAATGCTGAGGTCCCAGTTAATTCAATCGTAACTTGAAAACGTGAAATTCGGTCGTGGAAAAGCTGAAGAACTGGACACCATGTGAGCCAAATTTATGCGTATTTTAGGAAAATCACTATTCTTGAAGGGCAACACAGATGCAATTACAAAATTGGGGTTTCCAGAGATGAATATGAGAGCTAGTTGCCAAATGAAGGAATTATAACGGAGAAGTCGTTTCATATATAATCAAAGCTCGCCCGAGATGCCAGATTTTCTTATTATTATTTTCTTATTATGTATAAATGGACAAGATAAAATGAAAGGAACTTGACGCGCGACGAGGTCTCGGAGCACGATTTCCGTCTCATAAAGCTCTGATTATTACCCGGAAACTTCAGTACTATATTTTTAGACACTCCTTGGTTTTCACAGGGTACTTCACATTACACCAGACCTTTCGTTCAGCGTAGACACTAATTCAGCGGAGAGTCCCCAGTGAACCGGAGCTTTTCCTTATCTTCCTCAGAAGGCCTCCCTTTGTTCGCCGTCCAGAGACAGACGGGTACAGGTTTTGGGTCATCCAACATGCAACTAGCAAGGATTGTCGAAATATGGAAAATCCAGGGAACTGGTCTCGAAAAATTGGCCGTATCTCAAAATAACGTGATCGAAGTGCCCGTTGCAAAATAAACTACTGTAAATAAATGTTATCTGGCTGTTTCTGCACGGAAACTGCCAAAGCCCACTTAGACTAACCTGAACATGAAAATGCAAACACCGAACTTTTACTAACCTAATAATCAACTAACTAACGTGCTGTTCCGTCGCGTCCGTTTCATTTATCTCCTATTTCTTAATTTTATTTATTTATTTATTTATTTTTGTAATAGCAAGCCGACGTCCCGTTTGGCTGACCTTTAGCCTGTTTTTTTTTTACCTTTTCGTCTAATAAATATATCCCCCCTCCACCGTCGATGTCATTGGTTGTCGTTGGTTTTCCTTGCTTCGCGAACGTGAATTTGGGTTCGGGAAAAGACTTGCTCATTGCGTGGGCGGAAATAATTGTGCAGCGGCCGCTTGATCGATTTTTGTTTTATTGGTTCACGTGGAGCGTTCATGAAAAAAAAAAGAAATAATAAAGATACAAATAAAAATAAATCGATCAATAAAAGAAAGAAAGAGAAACAACAAATAAAGCTGCAGCTCTAAGTACCGTTATCCTAAGAAACATTTATCTGTGTGTAATCCGCTTGCTGGCTGTTTCAACATTACGAACATTACAGGGCAGTCCTGTTGAACGTTACTGGAATGTTTGTGAAGTCGGCCTTCCACTAACCGTGAATACGAGAGATTCTCGTTAGCCTTATGAGACAGTTGACTGAGTAAGCACAAACCCGAAACGACTGTTATGTTCGTGAATGACAAAGGTCTGCAAATAACCAGTGGTCTCCCCTCTATAGCTGAAAAAAAAAAAAAGCAAGAAACAAACAAACAAAAAAGGAGAGGACACTGATTGCCTCATGCTCCATATGCTCGAGTCAAAAGTTACAGAAAAAGAGGTGCTAAGGACACGCTGCGACCTTCGAACTCCCTTCGAAAAAACGTCTTTCGAATAAACGGCGTCGATCAACCGGCTTTCGATCGAACGGCTTTCGACCAAGCGGTCTTCGATCCTTCTCCAAACAGCTTAGGATCTCAGAATATCCAATTATAATGTGATGAGGAAGATGCGATGGACTGTGGACGGTGAACTGTCAAAAACAAGCCTAAACTAACCTACCCTGGAAACTAACCTAGGACCCGGCTCTAACCGGTCTGGGGACGCTACGTCCAACGAGACGTTACATCCAACGCGCCGTTACATCCATCGGTGGACGTAACGGCGCATTGGATGCAACGGCTCGTTGGCTATAACGGCACGGTATGGATGTACCGACACGTTGGATGTAACCGCACGGTGGACTTGGTGATCTTTTGGATGTAAATGCTCGATGGATAAGCGGCTTCAGGATATGTCGGTCGTGAACTAATATGGCATCGATGTAGTTTTGGAATCAGCCACTCCATAACACATATTTCGCGGCGTATCCTCGGAATGTTTTTGTTTGTTTGTTTCCATTGTGATGTGATGTGATAAAGAAAAAAAAACGGGGATGTGAGTTTCGACGACGTCGAACTGGCTACCCCAGTACTCTTACACAAACACATGATGAGATGATGAAAAACAGAGATTATGATTTTTGTTTTCGTGAGAGTCTGTCAAATTAGGATGTTTTATGATTTGAAATGTTCACAAGTTACGGACAGGGTTGCTGTCGTGAGAGAATAAATTAGTCAGGTTCTAAATTACGAGGTTGGTCCACAAGTTGAAATCCCCAAATCTCAAAATATTCACGAAATAATATAGTATTAGGTAAAAAAGGTAAAGGCGCATTAGGTAAAAAAGCTACTGGTCGTGTGTGTCATATTCTGCTTGCCGTACCTAGTTGGCCTCGCTGAGGGCGGACCGCTCGTCACGACCAACGCAACAGCGCGCGTCCTAGGCCGACTTCCAAGGAAACCGTACCGGCATGTGATCGTCGGGGAAAACCCAGTCAAAACGTCCTGGCAGCACGGCCGGACTGGGCATAAGTAAGAAAGCACCAACACGGCTTTACGACAACGAATGGCGCGAAGGCAGCCAATGATAAAAGTGACAACAAAGCAGCGTCAAAGACAACTTCCCGGAATGCAGACGCAGCATTGCGATTTTTTCTATTTTCAAAGTGCTGTCTGTTGACAATACAAAAAAAAATCTGCTGTACACCTAACATTTTATTAATATGCGCGTTCCTCCACATGTGCGCATTGCTTAGAACTCAATTGATGTTGATGTTGAGGAAAAAAATAATAGGGAGAAATAGGGAACTCAGTAACATGCCTCATACCCTAACAACCTTCGTTTTGTGGTTGTACCAATATAGCAGCTGTCTATGAACCAATCAATGTCAATCCGTATTACAGATCACTTCTTTTCATTTCATTATTTTTTTCCTATTCAAAGAAGTACCCGTGAGGTACTGCGTTGGCATCTAGGTTTGACACAGGCGTCTATATTCAGCGACACCTGCGTTCTTTACGCTGGCATTGGAACCACTGTCCCACACTTTCCTACGTCTGTGGATGTAGCATGAAAATGCAAACACCGAACTTTTACTAACCTAATAATCAACTAACTAACGTGCTGTTCCGTCGCGTCCGTTTCATTTATCTCATATTTCTTAATTTTATTTATTTATTTATGTATTTCCGGAATAGCAAGCCGACGTCCCGTTTGGCTGACCTTTAGCCTGTTTTTTTTTTTTCGTCTAATAAATATATCCCCCTCCCCCGTCGATGTCATTGGTTGTCGTTGGTTTTCCTTGCTTCGCGAACGTGAATTTGGGTTCGGGAAAAGACTTGCTCATTGCGTGGGCGGAAATAATTGTGCAGCGGCCGCTTGATCGATTTTTTTTATTGGTTCACGTGGAGCGTTCATGAAAAAAAAAAGAAATAATAAATATAAAAAAAATCGATCAATAAAAGAAAGAAAGAGAAACAACAAATAGAGCTGCAGTTCTAAGTACCGTTATCCTAAGAAACATTTATCTGTGTGTAATCCGCTTGCTGGCTGTTTCAACATTACGAACATTACAGGGCAGTCCTGTTGAACGTTACTGGAATGTTTGTGAAGTCGGCCTTCCACTAACCGTAAATACGAGAGATTCTCGTTAGCCTTATGAGACAGTTGACTGAGTAAGCACAAACTCGAAACGGCAAAATCGAGCAAATTAACGTTTCATGTCAAGCTAATAAACTCATCTCACTTCTCTATAAGCGCACCGAAAAAAGAAGAGGTTTATTGGTCTCGGTGGTCTCTTACACGGGCTGCGACAATGCTGGCTCGTCTACCCCCCCTCCCCCCCTGACAATGCTGGCTGACGATAATCCCTTTTCGAGCAGCTAAGTAAGCTTTTGTTCTGGTCTCCAAGGCCATGCTCTAAGTCCGCTGTCCATGAAAGTAAAGAGGAGACAGGGAGCACTACAGTGCGCGTGCGCGCCGCATGGTCGGCGGATGGATACGGTCAAAATGTTCCGCGCGGTTTTTCCTGTGCTACGGCTAGAGGGCGACACAGAATGACGCGGTTTACGGGGCTTTGAGACGGTATTTATCCGTACCCACGTTTCATGCTTTTTTATAAAAACGGAAAGTGGTAGACATATAGATTTGATGTCTGTCGATTCCTGAAATATTTCCAGAGAAAGCAAACGGAAAGTTTTTTCTAAATGTCTATAGAAGTTTAATAAAACCTGTTCAAAGAGGGAGGAGAAAATTGGGACGGAACATTGGGACGGAGAGCTGGTGTGCCCTCGAGGGCATACCAGCTCTCCGTCGCAATGTACTTCCTATGGAACAGTTTTTATGCTTTTTCTCGGTAACCACCGCACAGATTTTGACGCGGGTGGTTTCATCATGAAGAGGAAGAAGAGATGAAGAGAATTATGCTACTAGACTTGTCACACATGTCGTATGTATTTTACAGCGACGTCACGAATGCGAAAAAATACACAATTTTTCTCCTCCCTCTTTGTAACAGGTTTTTATTAAACTTATACAGCCATTTCGAAAAAAACTTTTTCCATTTACTTTCTCTGGAAATATTTCAGGAATCGATAGACATCAAATTTATATGTCTACCACTTTCCGTTTTTATAAAAAAGCATGAAATGTGAGTACGAATAAATACCGTCTCAAAGCTCCGTAACTGCGTCATTCTGTGTCGCCCTCTAACCGTAGCACAGGAAAAACCGCGCGGAACATTTTGACCGTATCCATCCGCCGACCATGGGGCGCGCACGCGCACCGTAGAGCTCCCTCTCTCCTCTTTACTTTCAGGGACAGCTGACTTAGGGCATGGCCTTGGAGACCAGAACAAAAGCTTACTTAGCGGCTCGTAAAGGGATTATCGTCAGCCAGCACTGTCGGGGTGGGGGGGGGGGGGGTAACGTTGGGTAGACGAGCCAGCATTGTCGCAGCCCGTGTAAGAGACCACCGAGACCAATAAACCTCTTCTTTTTTCGGTGCGCTTATAGAGAAGTGAGCTGAGTTTCTTAGCTTCACATGAAACGTCAGTTTGCGCGATTTTGCCGTTTCGGGTTTGTGCTTAGTCAGTCAGCTGTCTCATAAGGCTAACCAGAATCTCTCGTATTTACTATTTGCTATTCCGAAAATACCTCAATAAATAAATAAATAAAATTAAGAAATAAGAGATAAATGAAACGGACGCGACGGAACAGCACGTTAGTTAGTTGATTATTAGGTTAGTAAAAGTTCGGTGTTTGCATTTACATGTTCAGGTTAGTCTAAGTGGGCTTTGGCAGTTTCCGCGCAGAAACAGCCAGATAACATGAAAGAACTGATGGTCTGAGGCTGGAACAACATAGAAGGGACAAATACATACAAAGCCAGATAACATTTATTTACAGTAGTTTATTTTTCAACGGGGACTTCGATCACGTTATTTTGAGATACGGCCAATTTTTCGATACCATTTCCCTGGATTTTCCATCTTTCGACAATCCTTGCTAGTTTCACGTTGAATGACCTAAAACCTGTACCCGTCTGTCTTTGCACGGCGAACAAAGGGAGGCCTTCTGAGGAAGATAAGGAAACGCTCCGGGTCACTGGAGATTCTCCGCTGAATTAGTGTCTACGCTGAACGAAAGGTCTGGTGTAATGTGAAGTACCCTGTGAAAACCAAGGAGTGTCTAAAAATATAGTACTGAAGTTTCCGGGTAATAACCAGCGCAATTATGAGACGGAAATCGTGCTCTGAGACCACGTCGCGCGTCAAGTTCCTTTCATTTTATCTTGTTTCTCGTGCACGAAAGTCTTGTTACCATGTGTAAATAAATAGGTTGCTCCTACCGTTTAATATCACTCTTTGATCACATTATAAATGGATATTCCGAAATCCTAAGCTGTTTGTAGAAGGCGTTTGATCGAAGACCGCTTGGTCGAAAGCCGGTTGATCGACGCCGTTTGTTCGAAAGACGAAGGGAGTTCGAAGATCACAGCGTGTCCTCAGCACCTCTTTTTCTGCAACTTTTGACTCGAACATATGGAGCATGAGGCGATCAGTGTCCTCTCCTTTTTGTTTGTTTGTTTCTTGCTCTCTTTTTTTTCAGCTAAAGAGGGGAGACCACTGGTTATTTGCAGACCTTTGTCATTCACGAACAGCACAGCCTTCTGGCTTTTTCCTCTTCTCCCATCCGAAAGGAAATAAAATTGCATAGAACTGAACTGAATTGAATAGAACAATGCGGAAGTATCCCGCGTAGCAGTAGGACACATACCGAAGAAAATGTCTTCAAGTTGGGAGCAACCAATAGTCTGTGCTTCTTCTGGGCAGCCTTTTCATTGCTGGGATCCAAAATGGGATAGTGATATGTGCACGAAAGGCACTCGAAGTCTGAATGCTAAGAAGGAAACTTCGAAATAGTATAAAATACAGATATTGTATTAACAGCCATATAAAACTTTAGTTCAATCTTATTTAGAGTATGCATCTGCTCCAAACGAAGCAATAAAAAAATCAACCAAACGACCGCTGCCGTTTCGATCAAACGGTGTTCGATCAAATGGCTTTCGACCAAATGTCCCGCGTTCGATCAAACGGCTTTCGTTCTTGCGGAGACGGTTTCTCCGGGGGACATTTTTCCTGGGGACGGTTCTTCCTGGGGAAATTTTTTCCGGGGAGGAAAATCCGGCATCTCGGGCGAGCTTTGATTATATGAAACGACTTCTCCCTGATCATTCCTTCATTTGGCAACTAGCGCTCATATTCATCTCTGGAAATCCCAATTTTGTAATTGCATCTGTGTTGCCCTTCAAGAATAGTGATTTTCCTAAAATACGCATAAATTTGGCTCACATGGTGTCCAGTTGTTCAGCTTTTCCACGACCCAATTTCACGTTTTTAGGTTTGGATTGAATTAACTGAGACCTCAGCATCCAACACAACGAAATCTGGAGTAAAAAATTATGCTTCAGAAGTTCTTCTAAAAAAAGAAAAGAAGGCATATATTATCCTGTCCCACATAATAAGGAGGCCGAACTGCACTTTTTTGCAACACTGAAACCTGTTATGTTGTCAGGTGACCATTGTTATTATTTTTCTACTCTGTGTCCTTCTATTTATTGTCGAATCGTTCCTCTTGGCGTCCAGAAAAAAAAAAAAAAAAAGAAGAAGACTGTGTTGGGAATATCGCGACTCCCGCTGCGAGGCCTTGCCGCTCGACCTCTCCATATCTTTTTTGGTTGGTTTCCGTGTGTCGGCCCGAAGCCTTTATCGCCCTTCACCTCCTTTGTACGGTTTTGCAAACTGGCACACCAGAAGAAAGGGAGTCCCCAGTCACTGGGGTTGTCGACTGACATCATTTTTCTGAGCGGGTGTAAGGTGAAAGAAAAAGAAGGGAGAACATGGGGGAAAGGAGCCTTTCAAATATGTTACTGAAGTTTCCGGGTAATAAAAAGAAGTCTGTTCTACGACGGAAATTTTGAAGTATTTTACACCAACGCCTTGTAAATGAATTCAGATATTTGATAATGCTTACTTACCGGAAATATACATATCAAAATGTCATTTTTGCATGAATAATAGTTATTATCAAGGTAAATTGCATGGAAGCGAGTGCACAAACAAAAAAGGAATACCGTTTCGAGCACTAGATTTTCTGGACTGGCATTGTAAGCACTGTGTGTAGGCAATGTTTATAGCCTAATTTATAGCCGCTGGTAGATCCAGTTGAGAGCCTCCGAGATACCGTCATCCGTACTATCCGATCACACTTGTACGTCGGCATACAGTAAGTATGCACTAGTAAAACAATACCAAGAGCAACTAAAAATTCCATAATCAGTCAGTACAGGCGCCAGTGACTTGTGAAAAATATAATTGTAGCATAAATATATAACAACAAAATAAAAATAAAGTACTCATATAGCAATAGGAGACAAGCAAAAAGGCGCGAATGTCTCGAATCGAACTGCGGACCTTTCGTGGCAAAGCCCGACACTTTACCTCATGACAAACAGCGCAGAAGGCGTCAGTCATGCACAGTGGTGATTATTTGGGGAGTCGGAGGCGAACGGCGTGATAAGGACGGCGAGCGTGGCGCGATCTAGAATCGGGAAAAATCGTGAATCGGAGTTGCTCCCCGACTGGTATGGCCTCTTAAGATACAGTTTACCAGTGTTGTACGAGCTCAGTGTTTCTGGTGACAGGGCGTTACTCGGTGCTAAAGCTAGAAGCCTTCGCCTTTGCTTAGGTGTGCCTAAAACAACAGAGACCTTCTCTGTTTTGGCAGAGGCGCGAGAACCTCCAGCCCACATTCTGCGCGACAAAGAAACTCTTGGTGTTTACGCCCGATTCGTCAACCGACATACCCATCATTACCTGCGAGATACCTGTGTGACTTCCCCGTAGTCCGCACTCTGTCGTGCTCTGCTTCGTCTTAACAGCTACATCCGTCACAGTGCCACCTCTGCTGCATACGCGCCAGCGACGTGGACGCTGAATCAACCCATCGAACATGAGTCTGTGCCTGGCATTGCTTACAAAGACAGCATACCACCTGTCGCTGCATGTCAACTTGCCCTGGACCACATTCATGCCTTTCATAGCCATAGAACGGAGGTGTACACTGATGGGTCAGTGCGGCAAGGTTCGCCGTCGGCGGCGCACTATGTCCCTAGCAATGACTTCGAGCATGCGTCTCTGCTTCCCTATGAAACGTCATCTGTAGGAGCTGAGCTGTGTGCTATTCTTGCTGCCTTGAAGCGTATGTCTGCTTCTCCGCCTAGTGCCTGGACGGTATTGACGGACAGCAAAGCGGCCCAAGCTATTTTGGTAACTTTCTCTGTTCTGCGACGTGCATACCCTGATCCTCGTAATCTATAATGGGCTCCTGTCCTCGGGCCACACTGTGTGGTTTCAATTTGGTTCCGAGCCATATCGGCATCCCCGGCAATACTCACGCTGACGCCGCGGCGAAACGTGCCCATGCGTTAGAGCTGGTTGGTGGAATACACATCTCGACATCCGCCTGCCAACTGCAGTGACGCCGCTTCCTTACTGTCAATATATACCAAGCTGTTTGCCAAGGACGCTGCCAGGACCAACCCATTCTTGAGGTCCATTGACCCAACGATGGACTACACTATGTGCGGTCGTGTCTCAAGGAGGAAATAATCTGTCATTCATCGGCTGCGCCTCAACGTCGCCCGCACATCGTCACTGCTGTTCAAAATGGACCAGCAAGCCACACCCTTTACCAGTAACGTTGAGGCAGATATTCGTCACCTTGGGTTCAACTGCCGCCTTCCAAGTCCTTCCGCGACAACCTCAAGTCTCGCCTGACCAGCCTCGGTACTGCATCCCTCTCGAAACACTACTTGGCACACGGAGCAGTGGCGTAACCGCGGCGCTTCTCCACTACCTGCGTGATAAGTAATTCCTTCCAGTAATTAATAGTAAAAAAAAAAGTAGGGCGGGCTTATTCGTGTCCGAGCTGTAGTCTTTTACCCAGCTCCGATTCCTTTGCTCCAAACTCGTTCGCCTCGAACCACACGTGGAAGCGGGCGGGCGTCGCCGCTGCGCCAGGGGTTCACTTGCGGGCTCTGGCTACTCCACGGTGCTGAGCCCCTCTAAGTGCATTCCAACGTCTTTGTAGCTCATTTTCACACTCGCACAAGTCCAAGTTGCCCCGCTGGTAGAGGGTAAGGGCTCGCACTCCGCCGCTCATATTCTTCGGCGCTCCCGTATCTACCTCGATGGCTCTGTGCTGAACTTTGGGGGCTTTTTGGGTTCCTCTAAAGCCGCCCTTTCTTATGATTGCCGTTTCCTTCCATTCTGATCATACTGTAGTTTCATATATGCCAACATTATGGCAAAATTTTGATATTTCAAATTTGCAAATTTATAAAATTTCGGGTATTGTTGTTGTTGGCCCTTAGGGTGGAGGCAGAACCTCTCAAGTGCTTTACAACGACGCCTCCATCGGCGTCCTACCTCCACGCGTTCGCGAGATGGACTGCGCGCAAGGTGGGCGTACCCGTATATTTCCCTCTCTCTCTCGCACGCTCACGCCACACCCAGAGGTCGTGTCAGCCGCCGCTATGATTTCGCTAGCTAGAATCCTACACGTGTAAGCTATCTGGGTTTAGCCGGTTGGTTGCTATCGGTTTATTACTCACCGAGTATTCGCGTCATGAAATTCGCCATAATTTCGTTGCATCGTAAATTTTGACCTGGCTACCAAATCGAACTTACAGACGTTTTCACGTCAAAAAATCCCAGCACTCTTTGGTGCACTGCCAAACGCGTTCGAAACGCGATACCCAGGCAGCACAGGCCGTCGGGGAAAGAATAGGAACGCAATGGTGGCGTCGGCTTCGGAGCGGGCCAAAACTGGTTCCCAGTCGTGTAAGAGTGGAGGAGGTAGAGAACATAAGGTCATCCCCCGACGGTGCCCGGATCATTTCTCGACTGACGGTCATGTGACCAAGAATATAATGAAAGAAGGAAGCCGCTGAAAAGGTTACCCAGCTGTAGGACTCGAACCCACATCTTCTGGATTGCCGGTCCAGGGCTCTTTCAAATGAGCGAGAATATAGGGTCGCACCCCGATGCTGCTCCGATCACTTCCGATAATCAGTCACATGACCCAGGCGCGCCAACGGCTTACTGTTCCCCGACCTGCCAGGTGCCGACTGCAGCACTCACGTGATCCACAGTTTCGAATCTGGCCAATGAGGTGGCTCGATCAGTCGGCCGTGTGTGCAGGTTCGGAGACCCCGTCGACCTCCTCGTTGTGAGTAGCAATGTGTGCGCAGCCGTGCCACCGAAACTTTCGAGGGACTTCGACATTTTTGAGGCGATTCATTGTCAGGTAAGTACTATTTCTTCCTATGGTACTCCTCGCATTGATAAACATTACACGTAGATGCTTTTCAACAGGCATGACAGCGCTCTAGAAGGCTTCTCTCAAAACTTCGCAGTGCAGCCCCACATGGTTTCGGTTTTAGTGCTCCACTATGTTTTTTGCGTTGCTTTCCGGATGACGGGTTATGTTTTGAAGAAAATTTGGGTCAGTACAGTGTGGAAGCGCATGTATAGTGTATCTGATTTGCTGACTAATTATAAAAAAGAAAAAGATGGAGCAAAATGGAGTATTTGACTTCAGACGAAATGTCCCTTATGAAAATGGTTGTTGAGCTTTTGTTTCCAGTCAACGGACCAAAGTCAACGGAAATAACAGATTTTCTTAGGACTTCTTGTTAACTTTGTGCTGACATCATATTTACTTCCTGCTAACTTATGGCCGTTTACATTCTGTAGACCACGCCCAACAGAAATGCAATATATTTTTCTATTAAATTTACACAGACTCTTTGCGTAATACACTCAACGGAAACAACTGATTTTCTTCAGACTTTTTGTTAATTTGTGTTGACATCATATCCTTACTTTTGTAGGAGCTATGCTACAAATGACCGCACAGGAAACCAGTCGCGGGCAGAAGAGAAGATTTTCTGAACGAGAACCAAAAGGGGTGAGCGCAAGCGGGTGAGTCACAGGTGATGCTCGTCGTTGTCGTCGTGCCGCTACACTTTCTATTTACCTATGACCTTTAACTTTCTGTACACCACTCACAACAGAAAGGCAATGTCTTTTGTATTGAATTTGCAGTTTACATATAGTTATTGCATAAATCAAGCGGTTTCAGTGTACAGATTTTCTGAAGCCCTTCTGTTGACTTACTATTGACGTTGCAGGCATGTTTTATGGACATTGCTATATTAGCTGTTTGGGGCATTATGCGGAATTTGGAAACAAACGAGAGCAGCAGTATGGGAGAAAGTATCAAATAAATGAACAAATCCTTGGCATTCTGGCTATCATACGCAAACGTGTAGGATAATCGAGGACAGTCCTTATGCAGTGTCATTCGCAATAGCTTAATTTGCCAGTGCTTTCAGGTTGTCCACTCTGAACACGTACCATGTGGAGCTAGAAAGGCACTGTCATTTCTTTCCTAAGGGATACAAATACTGCTTGTCTTGCGCGCTTCCGCAAATTCGAGAGTTCTGCTTACTCGTACCTCTCAGTCAGAATAAAACGTGAGGTGCCTCAGATTAATTGGATTACCCATACAACCAACATTGAAGTTAGGAATTGCTTGGAGTATTAACTTACCATCAATATAACATCTGTGTTTCTAACACAATCAACATTATCAAATAAGGTTGTTGTTGTTTGTTTGTTGTGGCGCTGTGAGATCGCCATTTGCGTCAATGGGAACCTGGATGGCAAATTACGCGCTGATGTGCAAGTCTGCAGTTGCACAGACGTTATCTTGATGATGAGTTGATACTTCAAGGAATTCCCCACTTCAGTGTTGTATGTATGCGTAATTGAATTAAGCTGAGACACCTCACCCTTCATTCTGACTCGGAGGAAGGCCATGGAGGAGCCAAGGAGGCAAGCATGGCCACACGTTGCTTTTCAACACAGGTTAAATATGCCATCAATACACTTTCACACAACAGGAACTCAACAGGATTTCAAGAGGTACGCGGTGGCCAATTTTACACATCGCCAGTAATATGTGGATAGCACCGGCAATAGAAATCTAGTTTTTGTCAACAGGAAATTTATAGGCTATATCGATACACTTCAATGGAATTTCCATAACAGTTTTCATTAAGGCAGAATAAATTATATGGAGAGACAAAAGACAAATATTCTATCGATTTTCTTTTGAACAGATGTCTCTAGAAAGTTCGTGCCAAATAGCCAAAGGAAAGCCGACGAATAGAATTACACTTGTTCAAAGGAGATCTGTATGTACAGTTTATATGCAGGCGATACCCTACCTCGTATTTTGTCTATTGGTGTTCTGTAGTTTGGCACAACAGGTTTTCAGATTACAGGGTACGTCTTTTGATTTTCTATTTCATGTTGCCTTTTGAAAATGAAGAAAAAGGAAATCCAAAAAAGTTTAGATACTTATTGTTGTCGACCTATTTTGACCAGGGTGTCGGAGCGAACCGAAAACCGGAACCGAAAACCGAAAAAAAACGCTATTTTGGTGCGAACCGGAACGGAATCGAAACCGTATACGTTTTTTTCGCTCAGGAGGGAAACCGAAAAATATATTTAACGGTTTTCGGTCCAAGAAAAAACTTCGCCGGTTTGGACTACGGATAGGCGAATGAAACAGACGTCGTATGCTCTGAAGTCATGTCATGGATACTATACGAGGGTTGCGGTTACGGTGGAATGTATGTCGGTATACTATGACCCTTAAGCTCCCTTTGTAATGGTTTATCGTTCGCGCACGCACACAGACTTAGAGGTACATGTGACTCTCTAGCAATGTGCCGTAGTGTTCGTTTTAATTTGATCCCCGCAAACTCTCCTCAACTAAACAGCGACCCAAGGGAGCTGCATAACGGCCCTTTATCGGTAATGTCGCGCAACGCGTCCCTTGTTTGAGAACAGCTAAGTTGAATACATTTACGTATACGCGATGGCAAGCCCGTGCGAAGTGGCAACTCTTTTGTGGATAGGACACGAAGAAAATAAAACGGAACCGTCGAGCGCGTTTGTGAGTGAAGGTGTTCCTCGATTTGCGTCGTACTAATGCGATGGTGCTTGCTGGCTAGACAGTAGCAACAGACATTCGGATGGGACGCGATCGCTCCAACCCAGCAAGAAAGTACTTTACTTACGAGATCACGCCAAACAAGTCCATTTGTAGCATGTACTTCAAGAAAGGAGAAAGCCCATTTGAACAGACAGTAACCTACAGGAACCAGGAGCTACCAAGTTCACAGCTGTCTATTAATATTAAATACCATGTATGCGGAATAAACGAGTTTACATTTTGTAACATCGATTTTTTTTTTTGTGGGGATGAATATTCCCAGCAGAAGCGGAACCGGTTAAAAACCGGTATGAACCGTTATTTTTTTGCTCCGGAGCAGAACCGGTACCGGATCGTTTATGATGTAACCGGAACGAAAACCGGAACGAAAAACGTTTCGGTTCGACACCCTGATTTGGACATTTTGAAAGAAAATGCAAAGCGCGTCTATTGTCTTTTTGTTTTACGATAACTTACAGGAAATCAAAGTGGGAACAAATGAAAAAGAGGCCAAAGGATATAAAAAAAAATGTCAGTAAACCGGCAAAATTAATTTTCATAAGGGACGTGTGCAGCCAGGATCTCGCTCTTTGAAAGTCACTCGATCGTGGCTCAAAGTGGTTTTGCTCGCTTGAGAATAAACTATACTTATGCAACAGTGAATGAAATAGGTTAAATTTCTTTATTCGTTCCATGTTGTTCCCTACACAAAAAGTCTGATAAGTTCAAAAGAAAAACATATTGCCTTTTTCTGTTGTGAGTGGTCTGCAGAAAGTTAAACGCCATAAATCAACATATGATGCCAGCACAAAGTTCACAAAAAGTCTCAAGAAAATCTGCTGTTTCTGTTGACTCTGGTCTGTTGACTGTAACCGAAAAAAGTAACAGCCATTTTTGTAAGGGATATGCAAAAAGTATGTGTTAATTCAATAGAAAAACATACCACCTCTCTGTTGTGAGTGGTCTACAGAAGCTTACTGGCTCTAAGTCAACAGAAAGTAAACATATCATGTCAGCACAAACTTAACAAAAAGTCTAAAGAAAATCTGTTGTTTCTGTTGGCTCTGGTCTGTTGACAGAGAACAAAAAAATAACAGCAAGGGCCAACCCTAGCTTTGCCGGGTAATCGCACAGGAAGTCATGAGAATTTCAACAGGACCTCCTGTATAATCCGTCTACAGAAAGTACATATAATTGTAGTCCACAAGTTTTGTACACGATGCCAACGGAGGTTCCGTCACAGAAAGTACATGTAATGTATCCCACAGGTAGTGCACACATCGTCAACAGAAATTCCTGTTGACTTGATTAACAAGCAGTGAAAGTCAAGAGACTGTCAGTGTAGGAAATAAAGAGTACATAGGAAATCTGTAGAAAGGAAAAATTCATTTTCATAAGGGATGGTAGAGCGATCGAACCGGTAATTCAGAAGATATGGGTTTGAGTCCTGCAGCTGGCTAACCTTTTCATTGACTTCCTACTTTCTTCATTCATTGTTCTTAGGCACTTGAGGCTTTGTGTGTTTGTCCCTCTTCTGTGTTCTAGCCTCAGAACATCAACCTCCATCGAGTTAAAAAAACAAGAACTTGTACTGAAAAGTGTTTTGAAGCAAAATATGACACCTTTGTTTAATGGAAAAACAAAAAAAGATTAAATAATAGCCACAGAACCATTTAACCGCCCACCAACATCCAGCGAACGTCGGGTTGTGGATGATGGGTACGTCTCACGAACGTACACCTTTGCTCCCGCGGATACGTTTTAACTCACGCCCGCACAACCCTGCTAATCAAGAGAAAATTATGCGAAATGGACGTCGTAGGACCGCCGATGCGGATCTTCGAGGGACCTGAGGAGGATCTGTTCTGACCCCATAGGTATCGCGCGCCTATGGAAGTATCGTAATTTTAATCATGAAATGAATACAAGGACGCAAGTGTGCACCCAAAACACTTTATTTCTATGTGGATTTTATTTACATGTGCATTCGCACATGCCTGCTAGCACATAAGTGTTGTGTTGCTTGGTATACGATGAGAAGCACGCACCGTCAGATTCACGGTATACTCTTTATTCCGCCATCTTGATAATCTCCCTGGTTGCAGCACAACAATCGGGGCAGTTTGTATGGACGTGGTTGATACAGTGACATAATAGCACAGGTAATAT
Organism: Ornithodoros turicata; assembly: GCF_037126465.1. Classification (NCBI taxonomy): domain Eukaryota; kingdom Metazoa; phylum Arthropoda; class Arachnida; order Ixodida; family Argasidae; genus Ornithodoros; species Ornithodoros turicata. Next base: position 39,458,783 of record NC_088205.1, on the reverse strand, counting down.
ATGACATTCCCCCTCCACCTTTTATGTAGAAACGATTTCTGGAAGAAATACAGGTGAAAACACAAATGGATAAAGCGAGATAACAAAAGGTTCAAAAGTCACAGCTCTCCCTCGTGCAGCTCTAGGTATAGTTGAGCCTCTCTGGTGGCACACCTCTTGAACTTCTGATAGGGTACCGGTTGGGAGAACCAGAGTCCTGTGCGGAGACACCGTCGTGGTGTCGATCATCATCTGGTGGATCATTACTGGTTTGGTTTTGTGGGTCGTCGCGTCTGGTGTCATCAAGCAGTTCGTCGTCTTCGTCGCTATTTTCTGCGTTAGGTGTGTGCTTGTGCTCTGCTCCAAGTTTTTTGAAGAAGCTTGCATTCCGTGTGATGATATGATTATTTCTTTTTGCTGAAATTTGACTGCCTATGACTTCTACGACAATATAAGGCACCGGGTCAAATGTCGACGTCAACTTACTAATCTTCTTTTGTTTGACCAAAACAACATCTCCTTTTTGAAGAGTGTGTTCCCTAGTATGTCGTTTTTCGTCTGCTCGTGCTTTCGATATTTCTTTTGCTCTTGTATCGTTCGAGAGAGTAGCGTCGCGTGTGTCCGTGGTCTCACGGTGTACAGAACTCGGCAAGGTGGTCAACATTTTCGTTCCAAAGAGAAGCTCATATGGCGAAAGCTTTGTAGTGGTGTGCGCAGTAGCACGGTAGCAGAGAAGAAAGTCATGTATTTTCTGCATCCAGTTCTGCTCTTCCACATGGCACGTTTTAATGGCTTTCATGAGTGTTTGGATGAAGCGTTCTGCCTCTCCATTCGCTTCAGGCCACAACGGAGTAACTCTGTGATGTCGGAAACCGAGTTCCTGTGCGAAGAGTTTAAACTCTGAGGAGTTGAAAGGAGGTCCGTTGTCAGTTTTTATTTGCTTCGGGATACCGAATTGTGACAGAGTTCTTCTTAGCACTGCTATGGTTGATGACGCTGCGGTTGACGGAACGACTTCCACTACCGGGAAACGGGAATATTCGTCTACAAGTACCAGAAGGTACTTTCCATTCGGAAATGGGCCTGCAAAGTCCATCGCAAGGTTTTCCCATGGCCCGTCAGGCAGTGGAGTTGGCTTTAGAGGATCGCGTTTTGGTCCATGTGTGACAGCTTGGCATGGAATGCAATTGCGCACTGCCTTTTCTACGAGGGTATCCATTTTGGGAAACCAAACGGACTCGCGGGGCAGTTGTTTAGTCTTCACCATGCCCATGTGTCCTTTGTGGGCAAGCTGAACTGCACGTTCCTGAAGACATGAAGGGAGCAGTAACCTTGTGCCTCGCAGAATGAGACCTAGTGGCGTCACAGACAGTTCAGTCTCTAGAGGCTTGTAGGGTTTGACGTGCGGCTTATTCCACAGATCATGCCTCATAGAGGGGCATGCTTGAATTGCTTGTGTGAGTTCTTGACACGTGACATCGGCCAATGTTGCCTTAATGACTTCCTCGGTGTTTATTGCACGAGGTACTGCGATTCTTGACAGGAATAAGACATACTCGTCAGGTACCTTGCTGGTTCGAAACCTGGGGTTGACTTGCCCTACAGGATGTCGGGACATGTAATCTGAAGGATTTTCTGATCCTTTCTGGTGTTGAACAGTGAAGCTGTACTGCTGAATTCGTAGACACAGTCGTTCAATCCTTGCAGATGGTCGCGAACTTGGATTTGTCAGAATATTCACAAGCGGTTTGTGGTCAGTGTGTAGCACAAAACAGGTTCCGTAGAGGTAGATATTGAAGTGCTCTATGGCCCAGACCGCAGCAAGAGTCTCTTTCTCGATTTGCGAGTAGCGTTCCTCTGCCTCTGTAAGGCTACGGCTGGCATATGCCACTACATGAGTTCTGTCACCACCATCCTGCGCGAGGATGGCTCCTAATCCCTTTGGACCTGCATCAACTGTGAGATGGGTGGTTTTGTTCTGGTCGAAGTAGGCCAGGTTGCTGCTATGAGTGAGCACATCTTTTAGCTGGTCCAGTGCTTTTTGATGATCTGTTGTCCAGTTCCATGGTGTTTCCTTCTTTGTCAGGGAGCGTAAAGGCGCTGTTAGCTGGGCTAGGTTAGGAATGAACCTGCCACAGTAAGTGATCATTCCAAGAAGGCTTCTGACCTCAGACACATCTCTTGGAGGTGGCATATTTAGGAAGCCTTGTACCTTAGCAGGATCTGGTTTGATGCCTTTCTCTGAGAAGATATGTCCGAAGAATGTTAGCTCACGCTGGAAAAAGCTGCATTTTTTTGGACTCAGTGTGATGCCACAGTCGGTGAGGCGTTTCAGGGTAGCGTCAAGGGAGTCGTTGTGTTCTCTTTCGGTCTTGCCATATACCAGGATGTCGTCGCTGATGTTTATTACGCCGGGAATGCCCGCAAGTACTTGACGAACCGTATTTTGAAAAAGTTCGGCGGCTGCGTTTATTCCGAAGTTCAACCGCTTGTACCTGTAAAGTCCCATGTGAGTTGCGAACGTTGTGATATGACGACAGTCTTCCTTAAGTAGCAGCTGATGATAGCCGTCGTTTAGGTCTAGTTTAGAGAACATCATTGCACCGTTTAGGCAGGTAACGAGGCCTTCCAGTGTAGGTGAGGTGTGGCGTTCTCGTATAATAGCTTGGTTAGCGCGGCGCATGTCAACGCACTGACGCACTTGGTCAGGAGCATGTGGCTTTGGAACCACGACTATGGGGGACACCCACGTTGTTGGACCCGTGGCTTTTTCAATAACATCTAGTTGTATCAGCCTGTCGATCTCCTTTTCTACTGCTTCACGAATGTGAAATGGAAGAGGACGTGCTTTCTGTGCGACTGGTGGAACCGTAGGGTCGATGTGGAGCTGAACTTCAAATTCCCTTAACTCTCCAAGGCCAGTGAACAGTTTGGGGTACTTGCTTAGAATATTTTCTTTGCTTGTCGCCACGTTGTAAGCAATGGATATGAGCCCAAGTGCTTCAGCCAACCGAAAACAAAGCAATGACTCACTAGGCGTTGCTGTGACAAGGACGATATCTTCCACCACCGAAGTCTTGTAAGAGAATGGTGCTCTGAACTTTCCTAGTAACGGAAGCTCATTCTTCGATCCATATGCAAAGACCTTTGGCACGGGCTTGACAAGTTGGGGTCGTTGCGGGATGCTATTGTACGTATCAAGGCTAATTATGTTCACCGTAGCGCCTGTGTCTATGATGAATTCTAACTCCTTGTTGAAGACAGTGAGCATCACCCTCGGGGCTTTAGAACTTTTCGGGAACAGTGCAAAGGCTTCATCACCGGACTCGCTGTCTGCACTCTGTTTTCTAACTTCATGAACGACATTTGGGTCTTCGCTTGTGTTGTTTTTACTGCGGCACACGACTGCGAAATGGCCACGTTTCCGGCACGCATTGCATGTTGCATTTCGTGCTGGACAAGACTGTTTTCCGCCTTTGTGAGGCCAAGCACCACCACAGTTGAAACACTGCTTGTCTTGACGCGTGCTCGTTGACGTTCCCGTGTCAGTAGATGCGTTGCTACGTTGAGACTTCTTGCGTGTAAGACGATGCACATCTGTAGACATGGATGCCTCAATATCGTTCACTTGTCGAGTTGTAATTTCGTAAGTGCGGCCTTGTGTGAGAAGCTGGTCAAGTGTTGCATCCGTCTGTAGTGCGAAGCGTCGGAGTTTTGTGGACGTTGTGCCGAGAACAATTTGAGATTTGACTTCTGCTTCAGTGTTTGCAAACGAGCGATTTCGAGCCATTGTGCGCAAACGCGTATAGAAGGAATCTATGCTCTCATCTTCTTGTTGCGTTGTCCGTCGGAACTGAAAGATCTCGTAGTCTCTGTTTACCTTAGGCGTGAAGTGATCGTGGAGCTTTTTTTTTTTTTTGGCTGTAACGTAAACATCTGCCGTGGAGGCTGCATCGGGTCGTGTTTCTGCTTCGGAGGATTGAGTTACGGCTGTACCTGGGTGCGGCTCCAGCGAGGTGTATATGTCATATCCGTCATCCCCAATGTAATGTAGAAGCAGTGCTTTCTTTTGGGCTGGACTTGTGATATTGAGACCAACGAGTAGATTTTCAAATCGATTTATCCAGCGCTGCCAACGGTCCCCAATAGTAGTGTGATTCGAAGAAAGGTCAAACGGAGGAAATGCCGGTAAGGCAGCGGGTACGACCGCCATGTTGAATGCTTGTTGCTCACCTCTTGTGTTCTCGGTAGCACCTCGGGAGTCAGTGGCTTGGTGACATCTGTGCTGTACGAGGAGTTGCGCGCATCGCTCGAATATGCCCGAAGGAGTTCGCACTCGTCGCCAGTTGTTGTGTTGCTTGGTATACGATGAGAAGCACGCACCGTCAGATTCACGGTATACCCTTTATTCCGCCATCTTGATAATCTCCCTGGTTGCCAGCACAACAATCGGGGCATTTTGTATGGACGTGGATGATACAGTGACATAATAGCACAGGTAATATATGACAATAAGCAGTACCAATAATGGAAGAACGTGACAAGGTGCTATATCCAGATCATTCCCGATCATACAGATCGTGATCACAATATCGCCACGTTATGTAAACAAGAAAAAAACATCCATGTTACTCGCCGTATAATTAGTTGGTATCCTGCATGGAATCGACGCAACTGTATCTTCACGCTCCTTCACGTCTTATGAACGGCTACCGCTTTCTTTGTTCCTTCGTGTGTCTTCCAGCCTCTGGAACTCACTGGCCAAGTTCTACCACCGAGGTACACTGATAAAAGCGACAGACGTACTGCAGGCATCATCGCTCTCTGCCTATGGCACATACGCATACCAGCGTTTTGCAATGCTTCTCGTTTATCTAGAATTCTTACCTGTAACGCATAAGACAGTACATAATTCGAAGATTGCTCAAAGAGAAAACGTCCCACACCTTCTGGGAGACGCTGCGACTCACACAACAAAGAATGGCCGATGCTGAGTGGCATAGGCGTTTATGCCTGAAAGAACACGAAGAACACAGTGAGTGGACCGCAAAATAAAAGTAGCACACACGCGCTAATATGCCTATAATACAAAATCAGCTAGGGTCGACTGCATTTTTTTCACTAACCAGTGGGCTAAAGCGACTTGAACAATGGAGTCTAAAACGCGAGCGCTAACAAACGAAGGCGCCACGGCCGTTTACCTGTATTTCGGTCGCAGATAGTGGCCCCCGGTGGAGTATCGTTACCTACAAGGCATACTCACCTAAAGCTTCACAAAATTCAAGCTGTACTGGTGCTGTTCTCGTTGAAAATTACCGCACTACTCCAAGCCATTGCAGACGCCCCCATGTTTCTCCAGCCTCTCCAGCGGCGTTTGCAATCATCCGCACAACGGGCTATGGCATCACGTGACTCTCTCTTCTGCGCGTGGCGAAAAAACAAGCCTTCTGCGCAGACTTCTTTGGTGGCGACGCAGTCAGACGACAGAGCGGGAGAGAAGAAGGACGCGGAGGGTCAAAAGCGAAAAGGGGTGCTCAAACGACTATTTGTGGACACAGTGCGGATGGGGTGCGCACGGTGTTCACAGGGTGATATATGTGGGACGTCTGCTGCTGTATACTCATTGCAGCGTCCCAACTAACACGTCCAGGAGGCGTTCAATGGATGTTCACATTAGGCTGCGGATGCTCGGACACTTGCCGGCTGTCCAGGGGCGGTTACTGGTTCTGTGGGAACTTTCAGGAGAAAACGTACTCATATAGTTCTTCTTAAACTAATTTATTCAACATGGTGTTCATCAACTACAAGGAATACATAAATTCTCGAGTCTGAATTATTTCCATAAAACTAAGCAACAATCAAAAGCAAAACCATGTTACTTTTAAACTTGTATTGCAGTTCCTCCGTGAATTCTCTCTGTCCAGAGCAATGTAAACAAGCAAGAAAACACCGGTCGGCCAATGGGGCTTTCGGCAGACTTCGGAGGCGCCAGCTTGAAAAAGAACCAAACAAACGGGGTTTGTGGATTTGAAAGATTCGATTCGCCGTTTTGGGCACTGGGATTCGGATCCCCGAATCTCAAATCCCGCCGAAAATAGGATTCGAGGATTCGGGTGGCACATCCCTAGCACAAACACCAGGGGCGAGAGGGGAAACAGCGGATCGGGTGCTCGTCGGGAAGCCATTGGGGTGCTACCCTGAGTTTGTCGCATCCCGACTGCAGGCCTTTAGTGGCCCGGTGTTGCAAAGCGGCGTATCGACCGAGTCGTGTCGCTCCCCGTCCACGCCCCGATTGTGTGCCGACGGCCTGTGCTCCCTGGGTAGCATTGCAGCAGACGAAGGGCGATCCTTGCGCTGTGACCGTACATGACTTCATGCGGTGCAACCGCAAAGTCGACAATAGGTCGGCATGGGCCTCGTTCAGACGACGTGGGCGACATCACGTGAGATGCGCTGTCAGTCACACTGAGCGGCATGGCCGAATGGGTACTAGCGTTCGCTCGTTGGTGCGGAAGATTTCATTTGAATCCACAACAGGCTGTACTCTCTAAGGTTTTCCCTGGGTTTTGTGGCAAACTTGCCAGACGAATGACGACATAGTTCCCCCTGAAGTCAACAGAGGACGCACACCAAACCCCTTGTGTCCCCCACTCGTTCCTGCTGCCCTCTCTCGATCTGTCCACGTCTGTACGGCTGCTTCGAGCCGCTAACACGGAATTAAAAGAAATCACGCATTACGAAGTTTTAGCATATCGCATGTGTCCCACAGAAACAAAACAAATACATATGTACTGTAATAAAGAAATTAGTTCGAAACATATCGAAAAATTTGTCCTTTGTTAATCACACTTCTACAAACATATCACAGACATTTTACGAAGAAATTTGCAGGCCGTCATGGCAAGTGTTGCGACATTAAAGGGACTATGAAACGATTTTTTTCTTTGTTTCGTTCGAAAGAGGACATTTTTGTGAGTCTAGAACCGAAATTTTACCTTCGTCGCGCGAGCGGATTTCTCGGGAGCGAATTTAAACGGAGCGGCGAAGGGAGGACATCTGGCGCCGCGCCGTGGCGAGCTGCCGAGCGGAGACACAGCGGGTAACTTGACGCGACCACGGCCGGCTCAGCAACACGTCATCGTGACGTGTTGCGGAGCCGAGGAATCCCGCCAGGAGCATGCGCAGTACAATCCTGCGTATGCGTTCATCGGGAGTGGAAATCTCCATGACGGCAGCTTTCGCGCGATCGTCGCATATATCCTGTGGTTTTCGTCGACATACCGAGACGATATTGGATAGTTGGTTGCCCCAATTTACGTCAATATTCGCCTGGTATCCAATGTTTCATGCTTATCAGTGACGAGACGGACAGCTTTTGACGCCACAAAGCAATCGGACCGCCGGAATGGACAGACGATGCGGTGCCATCGACGAGCTGCTCGTGTTTGTAGCGGACATTTGCATGATCGAAAGTACGAAGAGTATTTTTCGTTATTGGAGCTGACAAAGGTCTCTCAGTCCGTGTGGTTCAAATACTGTCACAGATTTCAGGATTGTGTGAAAGGGTTAATTCTCATCTGCGTGACTCTGAACCTTTCCGCCGCTTACGGCACAGAGAGAGTAAAAAAAAAGAACGTAGAAGTTACCGAATCTACTCCCTAAACTCAGGTGGTGCACTGTTGATAAAAGTACACTTCGTTTAGCATGATCTTAGAAACCATATTTCAACAGAATATTTATGTGATATGTTGAACGTACGTATCCGTTCTTTTCTCTTCACTGACCTGTTTTCATGTTCACAGGTTACTTCCTCAGCGGAGCCTGAAACCCCTTAGGTGAGACAGCATGATCATTGCAACCCACTATTCAGAGCAGACAAATGCTGTGCACCCTCTTTCCAGATTCCTCTTTAATGCAGTGTCTTGTCTACCATTCGGGCTCTGTATATTGTTCACAAGTTTTCTTTTAACCTTTTTTGTTATTTGATCTACAGTTTGCTTTATCATATTCACAAATGTGATATTGAGGGGGACATCTTCTTGTTTACACTTCATGACCAGAATTCAGGGACACGACACAGAAAGCCGGCTTCGCCGGATAGCAGTCAAACATGCAAGAAAGACGACTTGACAGATTTGCACGAGGATATGGGAGGAGGAAAAATTCTGGGAGGGACGACGAAGAGAGATAAGAAAGAGAACTTTTAACGTCATCAGCACGACAATAACACCCTGGGCACGCGGGGCACGCACAAGAGCTCGTGCTCAGGTAAAAAAAAAAACAATCTTATAATCATTGCTCAGTTAGATTACATCATTGGCATTCACCGGAACTGCAGTTGTGTACTGTGTTATTTTCTTTTCTCAAATCAGGGCGGCCCATGTGCATGGCAGCTGAAGTCTTTCACCAGGGTAACATGCCAGGGCAACTCCAGCAAGAGCTCTGCAGGTCACCTCTAAATAAAAGGAACCTACCTTTGATACACTATGTCCTCATGAGATTTTGTTCCTGCTACACCTCTCCGACTTTGTTTCACATTACCAAAAAATAACCCTACCAACCATTATCATACCAGTGGTGTACTGCTGTGTTCAACGAGCTCAACTTGCTCTGGGCATCCTGCAAGGCCGTGCAGCTACTTCAGCCCTTATTTGCTGGTAACACTGGTGCCAATACAGATGTTATATGAGCTGTGTGACAGTGTAAAATAGAACATATCCTGTGTTCTATTAAAAATAAAAATTATGCATGTATAGCATATAATGTGTATGTGTAGATGTTAGGTCTTAGTTATTGTACTATTTAAGCTAAATGTCGACATTTCAGGTGTTTGCCCCTGATGTCCTCGTAATTGACGCACATACAAGTGCGCCCACACCTTCGGAGGAGCCTGCATAGCGAGGACTCTGTCCCGGTGGCAAATGGAACAGTTCTTTCACAAAGAAAGCAGATTTCTGCCAGAAGACCAACAAGCAGTTAACTTGAAATAGTAGCAATTACTTGTCGTTTTTCTAATTGCAAAATACTGGGCACGCTACGTCAGTACTGTTTTTTTTTGCTTTTTTCCAGTTACACAACTGGTGACTACAAGCTTACATAACACAATAATAAAACAGAGCAACAAAGCAGGCGAACTGGTGTCATGAGATTGTGTCCCCGAGTCTTAGGGTTATGGATGTATTACACAGTATTGGAAACCTGGTTGAACTATAAATTTGTTAAACGACAAACAGTTATCAGAAGTCAATACGATGTCAGAATACTACAGAATACGCTACAGCTGAGTTTTTGTAGCCATGGTGGTTGGCAACGCTAAATGTTCAGATTTACGACGTGTTCAACATTGAATACAGAATACGTGACGTGCTGATAAATAAATTCTTGCATGAAACATAATCTGTCACCTGCAGAACAATAAATGCGGAGTACATCAAAATCGCCTAAAGGCGCGAAGCTCCTTTGAATAATAACAGTAATGATGTAAATGTAATGAGTTGAAACAAAGTAAAACAAAACATTAGACCATTAGGTCACCCAGTCTTTTACGATGATTCGTGCAAACAAATCGAGCAACAAAGGGGGCATCTTCCAAATATCACAGTCTCACTTCACAACGCACTTCCTTTGTTGTCAGATTGCTAACGTGTAAACATAACTGCAACTGACGTAAATATAACTGCAACGTCAAGCAACCACCAGACACTTTCCATTGGTGACGGCGGTACAACCAATACATGTTGCGGTGAATCGCTAGAGGCCCACGTAACTCGTCAGCAAAACTCTCAAAGCCACGGAGGTGCGTGAGTTCCTCGTTGTGAACGGCCGCAGATCAGACGACGAATACATTCGATGAACAAAGTACAACTCACATGTCATACTTGCCAGTTCAACTGTAGCAAACGATTCACACGCAAAAAGCTGTTCATTATAGCGTGTTATCCGAACGCCTCCAACCAAGAAAACGTAATGCTTCAACTTAACCCTCAGACGCCACCAGAGACCTTGTGACCTTGTATGTGCGATTGGACGGCGGCAGTGGCGGCCGCCACAGCGCGAGCTCGCGGCATTACTTGCCATTGTGCAACACCGGTGACGTAACGGGGAACCGAAGTGCGGTCCGTACAGTTACACCATCGACAGGGAAATATGCGCGGGAGAGGAGGAACGCGGAAGAGACATTTCCAGCGCGCGCTCCTCGCAGAGTGGAGCGATTTCGTCCGGAAAAATTTGGGGCATATTAGTTTCTCTGCGGGAAGAACAGTTTCCAGCGAAAAAAAGTATGGGGGTTCGGGAAATTTCATAGTCCCTTTAAGTAATGTGTAATGTCAAAATTCTCGTCGCCGGCAGCAAAAGTGGCTAACAGAGCTCTGCCGCTGCAAATCGCAACACCTTCTGTGGTCGTCTGTAATTCTTTTGTGCTTTCAACATCAATAAATCGTATGGACTATTTCGTCGGACACACATTCATATTTCTGTACAATCTCCGACCCAAGGAGCTAAAGCTCGTCCAATCGACAAGCTAATGGGTAGCTTAGAAACTAAGCAGCATAGCTTTGACGCTTCTCTTGTCCAGCATACCTTTAGCATGCGCATTACTTCACAAATTCGTTCTAAATAAGCCCCCTTAACTACGAATTCATCGCCATGTCGTTGAAGTCGAACCCAACGAGATCCTAGTTAATCCGCAGTCATCACGCAAAAGTTAAACGAATGCAATTTCGATATTTCGTTGTATACGTTGAAGTTTTACAATTACAACGCATTAGCGCACGACGTCAGATTGTGGCCCGTATGTGGGTATTTTCATAAAACCTGTACCAGGTTTTGTTGAGATCTATGAAAATGCCCGCATACACGCCAAGTGTGAGACCATGTCAGGGGTGCGCAAAGCCATGTGCACCTCGAATGCATTTTTCGTTTAGAATATGCAACTTCACGTTTGATGGAACTGAAATGCTGTTGACCTATACTATGCACTTTGACGTTGTTCACGACAAAGACTGCACTATTTATGAAATGACGAGTCATATAAACAAAACTAACATAGTGCTGTCAACTAAGTCGTTTATGCAATCAAGGATGCATGTTTTACCAGCATTACTCGTGAAGGAAGATAGAAAGTACTGTGTCTGTGTATTCAGTTTCTAGTGACATTGTGTGCACTGTAAAAAAAAAAAAAAGTCATCTTCTTCATCTCCCCTGAAGACGTCGCTTCTGACATGTGGCAAGGAAGCACATCTTTCGGTGGTCATGAGCACGTTCTCCCCTCCTGCCCATTAGCACCAAATGATCAAAAACACGTTTTTTTTTCGGTGCATTTTTTCAGCATTTGGTGATTATGGGTAGTTGGAGGTTATGGGCATTTGGTGGTTATGGGGCCCAAAGCCCCTTTTCCACGCTTCTGCTGATATCGGCAGCATGGTCCAAATGCCACAATTATCTGAAACAACAGTGAGAGGAAAACCGGAAGAGGCGCATCACCGTTTTTTTTTGTTTTTTTTTTTCTGCTTCTTGTATTAACTTAGAGGAAAAGTGAGGACGATTGACACTTTGCGCGTCTCGAGATGACGTTTTTGGCAATTGTAGTAGGCAATGTATTTTGTGATGGGGTAAATCTGACATGCGCTTTTTGTTTCTGGCAAAAAAAAAGAAAAAAAAATCTAGTTCAATTCAGAAAATTCAATCTTCGTGACCGAAAATTGACCAATTGCTCGTATGTCATGGCAAACGTTTGCCTAATATAGACACCATCGATCCCATAATTTTCAGAAAAGTATACATTTCAATATATTTATGTGACACGCTAGGTGATACAACAGGTACAATGAGAGGAAGGTGGGATATGTAAAGCTGAAATTCCCTCAGAGAGGTTGGTCGCAGTTATGAAACCAAGGCGAAGTCGTCAGTTTATATCATATCATCAAGTTGAAAGTTCCGTTGTTGCTTTCCATTCACAGAAAATATCATCCTATTTCTGATAACCTCGGTCTCACCCTTGCTTCGACATTATTTATCAGTCTTTCTGGTCTTCCTCAGAGCGCATGAGAACAATGATCATTTTCAATCTGTATACTCACCATATGGAAGTGAGCAGTTGTTGGCAGTTTGGATGAGCGACAAATTGCTTCTGGTCGTACTTGAGCGCCATCTTGAGCCTGGCCAGCGTGAGGCCTCCCGACCGCTTGTAGTCATTGCTGGGATCGTCGTCCTCGGAGTCGTCATCATCTGACCCCCAATTGGCAGGATTGCTACAGCGCTTGTTTAACACGGCAATCACTTCTCCTGTGCTCCGGCAGAGGTCGAGAAGGTCGCACGAGTATTTCTTGCATTGGTTGCTGAGCTCCAGGTAGATTTCCTTGAATTCGTTTTCTCGTTGAGCCAGCACACCCAGCTCCCAAGATAACTGGAAAGATAAGACCAACAGAACCTCATCTTGCTTCCGTCTTTGACGAGTGCGTGAAATGGTCGTAATCATGTGCCTTCATTTCAACATTCGTGTTCGCCCTGTATTGCACGTAAAAGCGTATCGTTGTTGCAGGACAACACAGATAGGCGCTAATGGGGCAAAACGAGACACAAATTTGGAATTGAACGTCATCTGTTCGAAACAACCCAGACAACGCGTGAAAAAGAAATGCCTCAGGAACAAGCATAAAGCTAATTAATTGTCGGTTCATGTCTTTCCAAATGGAACATTTTCGTATTATACCCAGTGTATGTCTTCACCTAAACAAGTTTTGCTCTTGAAAACCAGCAAACACATATCGCGCTGCACGAGTTCAGCTAGATAAGTAAACAAAACAAAGAAAGAATGCGAACTTACTTCGACACCGTGCACTTGTAAAGCGCCGCCGCTCTCATCTAATTGAAAAGAACTACGGAATTTCGCACTTTTTTGCCGACTTCCCACCCTCCATGCATGCACCAATCAGGAGTTCTGTGTATGTTGCGGTATGAGAAATGCGTATAATCTTGCTTTTCTTAACACTGATTGTGCTGGGTACTAAACTGGTACTTTTCCTGTCATCAGGTTGTACAACCGGACGCCTTATTCGAGAGTTTTAGTGCATCGTACGCTATAGCGTTTGCGTGCGTAAAGGATAGCGTGTTGGTTCTGCGCAATGCGCGCACCTCGCTTTTTGTTTTTGCGCGTGCGCAGAACCATCAACGCTGTCCCTTACGTACGCTAAGGAGATAGCGTACGACGCACTAAAACTCTCTACTGTCTCGAACAACGATAGATACTACGCGAACGGGTAACACGGTCCCCTCGAAGTTCACCCGAAGAGTATCCCCCACGTCTTGTTGGGACAAAGCGTTCCGTAAGTGTCGTATTGTACTTCACTTTGCAATGTGGAAATCATTGCAGTTTACCCTGGATGTTGTCATCTGTCACATTAGTGACCGTTAATTGGTGGTGAGGAATGGTAATGTTGTAAGTAGTTATCCTGGAAACTCGACTCTCGTGATGTACTGTTAAAGTTACAAATTAAACTGCGAATTGACGCAGCTTATTGAGTAGTCTTTCTCGAGACACGACAGAGGCCGGTATTCGTGTCGAATTCGTACCATTGTACCCCACAAAATAATCAGATGTTCAACGTGGAGGGAGAAGAATTCTATCTTGCTGTGCATCGTGCTAGCATGCGTAGTATGCCGGCTATGTTATGATTATGACATAGATTCTGCACTATTAGAAGGGCGAAAGAAGTACAAAGCGGATATCCTGCGAGAGGAATGGTTATGCCCATTATGTCTTCTTCACAATACGTGCATTGCCCTCAAAAGGAGCTAGCAAAGGGAAGTTTATACATGTATATGCGAATACATATGCACAGAAACTCGTCAAGTGCAACAGCAAAATAAATGTAACAGCCAGAGCTACGCCATCCATCCTTGATAAACGGGCCGCCCTGTATGCGTTGGGATATTTACTGTAGGCGCGGAACGCCTGCTGCTGAAAACTTTTTTTCTTTTTAGGAGTGCATTCATTGTGCATGAATTCGTCCCTCAATTGACGTACATTGCAGCGGCCAGAGTCTTCGTCATGATGATAGGCAACGCGTATAGGAAACGATAAATCTCATTTTTTGCAGCTGTAATCTCCCGAGGAAGAGAAGGTCGTTCAAGTGGTGCTTTAAAGGGCGATCTCTCACACGTCGCGGGAGACGTCGCGAGCTGGAAATGTTAACAGCGCAGGAAAACGATGATGGAAAGGGTAGGGAATGATGATGAGATAGCGGCTTTCATAGCAGAAACACGCGGGACATCTTTATTTTCTTGCGTTTTGCCCACGATAAGTGTCGAAAAGTCTGTCAGAGAAAAAAAGAATCAGCCGTAGCATACGCGTATCCACCGAAAATACAGCTGTCTTGACTCGGAACGAAGAAGGGATCTATGGTGCTATAGGAACATTCACAAGTAAGGTCTCCCTATCACTTTTTTCGTCAACATCAACATCGTTCACAAGTAAGACGACGAAGGAAGAGGAAGCTCGAACGGTATTGACGTGTATCTTTCGGCTCCGAATTATTTGTACCAAATTACTCGGTTTCACGTTTATTAATTATCCAGTTACCCGGTTGGGTAAGCTCATGGAAGAGCCGCTTGCGGGCTACGAGGTCCGAGCTTCGGCTGAAACCCCGAAAGCGCCCAACTCCCTTGCAGGAAACGGTGAGGACTCACCTGAGAAAGCAATGCATCCTGCTAAGGGCCGCAGGGAGGAGGACAGTTTGACTGAGATCATGTAGGATGTTGAACTTGAGTTAAGTGGAGCTACTACGAAGATCGGGATCTGGAGGTGACCATAACGGCGATGAAGGCGGCCCCTTTCAAGTCGTGATGCGCAAGAAGAACAGAAACTCCGGCATTCCCGTGTACTTTCGGGCGGTGGATCCTCGATAGTCATTTTCGAGAGTTAAAGGACAACAGAAGCGAACATATGCTGCAAAGCTGTTTACCTCGTATTGCGGTGTGTACCAAAAACATGCGTAATTCGATTGAGATTTACGTATATTCGGTGAAATGCCGCCATAATCGTAATATAAAATGTGGCCGCGGAGCGCTCTGAGCCCCTGGTGAGCGCCGCCGCGCCGCCGTAGCAGACCACGGAATTGACGTCCATTGCTTCTCCTGCTGGAGTTTCTGTCGTTCATTTCGCGGTTGTTTTGCGATCGGAGCTTTATTTCCGCGACAAAACTTTTATGCATGCTGGTTGAATGTCTCCTGTCCGCTACAGCTTGTTGCCGATTGCCTTTCGACAATGGGAGGTCAGGATATTTCTTGGGCGAATGACACACTGCTAGACCGGGGAAAAACACAATGCGAAAACGACAACCACGGGAGGAACATAAGACACATACGGGCGCTTACTCCAACTAAACTTTACTGCACTGAAGGGTGCGCAGCTACAGGAAAGAAACAGGAAAGAGCAAAAAAGGAAAAGCAGGTAGATAAGCAGGTAAGAAAGCAGGTAGATGTTCCTCCCGTGGTTGTCGTTTTCGCGCTGTGTTTTTTCCCGGTCTAGGAATGAATCATCAACTAGCCCAACAAAGCATTTTGTTGAATGACACACGGACGGATAGCACAGACACGCGTCAAACTTCAACTGATGTTTATGAGAAAGACAAATCTACCGAGGCCTCCCACCCCTAATCTTTCCCAGGAAAGGTGACCTGATTCTCTCCAAGGGTGAGAGAGTTGCTGCGCACATTGTTGGTTGTCCACTCTCGCGTTCGCCCAGCGTATGCTTCACGAAATCCAACAGGCTCTACTAGTCCGTCGTTGCTTCCGAAAGACAGGAAACTTATCCTGGCCGTTAATTCGTCTCGGCCTAAGTGCGCGACATTTTTTGTTGACGAAGACTTCAAGGCTAATCTGGAGGTACTCATTAGTATCCTGTATTCTCACGCAAACGGTAGGCAGAAATCTTCACCTTCACTTGGCGTTTCGGTCTGAACCGTCTGATTCCCGCTGCGGATAAAAGAAAAAAGAAAGAAAAGTAAATAGGTACGAACCCCTAAATCATCGGGGACGTCGCCTTCAGACTTCCACGAGATCTCCGAATCTCATATATTTTGATGCGTTGTTCGGAATTGAGCTGAAGTAATACCTTACGTCACGCGCTCCTCAGCTGCTCCCGAAATGCTTCGCGACAGCGCGCACTCTCCGCGGGTGATCGTGTCCTGCAGGCAGCCCAGCGGACTCGTAATCATCAAAAATATGCCCATCTGTACACCATACTCATAAAATACTGGTGGCACCATAATTCTACGTAAAGTTTACACCTCGTTTGGTAATTTTCTTGCAATCGCCAAACTTCATTTCTATTGTCCTTTAGCACAAACTCTATTGCAAAAGATATCGTCAAGGAGACGAAGGAGAAGATCCTACGTCACCGGACAACCAGAGATGGCAATCTAATAATCGTAGTTGCCTCTGAGGGATCCGCAAACAGTTCGATTTAAATGAAATCCGTGGCAAGGTTGGAGGTAGAAGCGTGCGTACCGACTGCCTATCCTAAGACAATGGGAAGAATAACCGATGTTCCGAAGTGATACACGGAAGATCAGCTGCTATAGAGTACCTCCTTCCTTGTGCAGTAATAGCAGTGAAGAGGGAAGTCGTTTTTTCTCGACAGGAGGGCGGCTCCTCCATGGCTTACACCAAAAAGAGCGTCATACTTACCTTTCATGTGGGTCAACATCTACCTCGGGAGGTAAAGCTTGGTTTCAACTGCCACCCAGTCGCAGACTACGTTCCCCCACCAGTACGCTGCTTTAAATATCAACGTTTTGGGCATATTGCGAGAGACTGCAGGGGGAACCAAAAGTGCAAAATCTGTTCGGGCCTCACGGACCTCAAGTCGTGCACAGCACGTCGAGAGCGGCGGTGTGTGACAGGCGGTGTGAGGACAGCATGAGCATCCTATACGGCATGTAAAGCTGCCAGGTCGGCAGCAGCAGCCCATCTACGCATGGTTGTTGAAGGTGGAGAACGCAGTAGATCTTCCGCGAGACCTAATCCAGATCTTGTCAAGCCAGTGGTCAAGCATCCTTCGCCAATGCACAACGATAAGAGCATCAACGACCAACGGCACCATATGCAGATGCGGTCAAGGCAGTGCCAGCTCCTAGGCCGCTGCCGCGGAGAGGTGTAGGTAAGCAGATGTCCCGTCCTGCGGCTCCGGAAGACCCGGATCAAATCATTGGAAACGTGCATGCGAGCGTGTCGCGGTGCCCTCAACTGACTGCACCGCACCAGCCTACAGTGAACAATGCGACAAGCGGGCAAAATCAACGAAAGGCCTTCTGGATATGATAGTTCCCATGCTTTTTGCTGCACTTCATGCAATAGTCAGAGGAATGCCGCACACGAGAAATTTACCTGAAGTTCAGGCGCCTTTAGCACTTGAGCCACTTGTTACAAGTGTTGACACCGCTGTTGAGCTTTTTACTGGTAATGGCAAATAAGTGTCCTCAAAGTACGGTTCTTCAGTGTAACTGCAATGGGCTTCGCTCTAAGCTAGGGATTTCTGAATTTTTGTGCATCGTCATGCCTTTCCGGTGGTAGCGTTTAACGAACCACGCAGCGTGCGTATCTCGAAGTGATATCGTGCGAATCTACTCACCAGCCTCAACGCTCCGTGGGTCACGGTCGTGTGATGCCTTGCATAATGAGGGACATTGCGCATGTCCTGATCGAAATAAGGTTAAAATTTGGGCGGGTTGGTATGA
Source organism: Ornithodoros turicata (assembly GCF_037126465.1). NCBI lineage: Eukaryota > Metazoa > Arthropoda > Arachnida > Ixodida > Argasidae > Ornithodoros > Ornithodoros turicata. Next base: position 39,441,069 of record NC_088205.1, on the reverse strand, counting down.
CATTTTTTAAAATGGATAAAATACCCCAGTGCGAAGGTAAAACAATGGGACGAGACAAACACAGACAAAGGGACGACGCACAGCACAGTACTGTGCGTCGTCCCTTTGTCCGTGTTTGTCTCGTCCCATTATTTTACCTTCGCACTGGGGTATTTTATCCATTTTAAAAACTGATCGAAACGTCCACGGATGATCAGTTTGAGTACGTCGTATGCTCTTGTCTTCTGTGATCCCGGAAGATAACCGTGGTAAGCTGCTACGCTGCGCCCTGTGTTGCAATCACTAAGCAGCAATTCCTTGACCTGTTTGTAACACTATACCAGAGCCGTACATTGTCTGCGAAGATTTCAATGCGCATAGGGGACTATGGGGAAGCGAGCATAATAACGGACGCGGAAGGTTGTTAGAAAACATCGCAGAAGATATGAACATCACCGTGCTCAGTGACGGGTCTGCTACATTCTTTCGTGGGCGCACATATAGCAGCTGTTTGGACATTACATTATGCTCTCGCAGTTTTCCTCGTCTAATATCCTCGATACAATGCTATGGGAAGTGAGCATGTCCCGGTGCATATTTATCTCTCTCAGGGACACCTGCTAAAGCGCAATGTTAGCGATTGACGTCAGTTCAAAGATGGGATGGAGACAAAGGTGCGCAGTGTTACCTCATTTGACGAGCTCAATACTACAGTAGCCAAATGCAAAGACCTTGTCACAAAGTCAATCGCTTCACCTTCGCGGTTTAGTGCTGTGGGCATTGAATTCGAGAGACTTCGCTCCATTCATCGGCAAGCTGAAAGAATGTTCGCGCTGAACATGGGAGTACGTCTACTACAAAGAAGCCTGCCGACTTCGTGGGATCATCCAACGTCACCTGGCGCGGCTAGCACGTCGGTCATGGAGACGCTTTTGTGCGTCCGGCAGATTGTCAAAAGTCTGGGCCCCATTGTTACTCAATTGAATCCTTTCTAGGCTCTTGCTCTGCACTGTGGATTGCATGAACGATCACTAGCGATCACTTTCAATTAGTTCTCAGTCCATCTACTGCATCATCTAGCAATGTGTGCGTGGAATCAGTGTCCAAGGCGCGTCAAGAGTTAAGTGCTGTTGTCCTTGGAAGCAACGATGATCCAGTGGACATAGACTTTACGCTATGGGAGTTGGAAGCAGGAATCCGTTCGTGTAGGAAACGCTCTGCACCAGTCCGGATGGGATTACCTACAAAGTAATTGCTAGCTTTGGCCCTCTGGCATTGAACTTGATGTTGGAATTGATCAACAAGAGCTGGCGTGAAGGTGTCCTCCCCGAATCCTGGAAGACGTCACAGATAATTCCAGTCTTGAAACCAGGCAAGTCTCCACGAGAGCTCCTTTCGCCCGGTCAGTCTGACGAGCTGCCTGCGCGAGGTATTTTAGCGTTTAATTCTCCACAGAGTCGAGTGCTACTTGGAGTCGAACAGGTTCCTTCCTGACTGCATGTCAGGGTTCCGGAAGTCCCGCTGCGCAATGGACTGCATACTCGACTTAGCTACAAGTATTGAAGAAGAACGTGCTAAAGGACGACTAACGGTCGGCACTTTCCTTGACATTAAGAGTGCCTATGACAGTGTCATACACGTGCATGTGCGACACTCCTTGTATAAGCTGGATTTAACTGGAGGTTCATTTCGGTGGATTGCGGCATATCTGCAGGGTCGAAAGGTGTTCATGCGCACAGGCAGCGGTGACAGCCACTATCATGCACAGGAAACGGGAGTGCCTCAGTGCGGTATTCTCAGCCTTTCCTCTTCAATATTGTACTCTTCTTCCTGCCACAGTTGCTGCCACAGGGAATGAAAATCAGTTTCTATGCGGATTCAGTTCAATTTATTGGCACTCAGTGGCCGCGCAATCAGTGGCAAAAGTTTGTATGAGTGCATCCCAAGTAGCTGCATAATTTTCTTAAGTAAAAACTATTTTTGGGAATATAATGGCATCCTCTCGTGGAACCCATTGCATGTGCTCCCTGTTTTGAATGAAGTTTTGTAAACCATAAATCTGGGCATAATGCCTTGTGCCCGATTTGTCGACAATCAGGGGCACGAAATTAAACAACCTTTATGTTGTGCTCGCTCACTTTTCTCGAACCTGCATATATTTCAGAACGCATTTTAGAATTTGTACGCCGTACTGTTTCTGCACTCTACTTGTGTTTCTGGCAGCGCTTGTGGTAGCCTGCCACAGGAACGTTTTGTTAATTCATACATATTTGTTAATCAATTAATTTTCACGCACTGCTACGTTTGAGTATTTTCGGCGATTCCGCCGCATTCGCGTGGGATTCAGGTAAATGCCTCCGTGACGTTCCGACTTCGGAAACATTCCTACATTCCTCAGCTTAGCAATAATAATAATAAAACAGCGTGTCACACCGTTATGTCACATCTGACATCGACAATCCTAAGTCATATGAAATCACATTTTGGAACCATTTACTCAAGAAGAACAGCTTTTCCAAAAAAGAAACCTCAGTCACACTGGCAGAACGTGAACAATGACGAACAGAAGGGCGACTATGGGCCAGCATACAGTCACTATATAAGCTTACGCTTACAGTATCGACACGCTTTTCCCCTATTCAAGATTCCGCCCCGGGCGCCCATTCGCTCTGAGAGATCACGTGATCTGGTGCGTGCCGTGTGCGTAGTCGTGGACGCTGCCTTTTTGTTGCTCGAAGCTGCTGCCGTGATTTCGCCGTTTTTTAGCATTTTTAAGGCTTAGTAGTCCGCGAAATGCCGTGTTGCGCGGCTCTTTACTGTAAAAACAGCAATGCGAAGGGCCATACGCTCTTCAGGTTTCCCCTAGGAAAGCGAGATGGCCAACGTGTCGAGGCGTGGCTCCGAATCGTGAACAGGAAGGATTTCCAAGTTACAGGACATTCGAGGCTTTGTCAGGTATGTATATTTCATCTTATTAGCAGTATATTGCCACTGTTCAACCTAAGTACGTTCTGCCGCGTTGTAACCACCAAGCTACTGCTTTAAATCACTTCCCTTCTGAAGCGGGGCGTAGTCGCACGACAGCCGTTCTTGAAACATAACATGCAGAAGCATATTTTCTTCTTTTTCTGTGTCGTTTTCAGAAAACTTCCCAGCGATTAGAGCGTGCCCGCGGTCAACTTTGTCATTTCCCCGCGCGTGCTAAACGTAAAATGCCAGATAGGTACTTTTCCCGTCTCAGCCGTCCCATCGCAATTGTTATGTAAGCAAGCGCCTTCCACGTCGTTCTTGCGTGTACATTCACAAAAACAGCTTCTGTGTGTGCTTCTGTGCACGCTGTAACGTCCTCCCCTAACGGTGTAGGTACTGGGCCTCTTCCATCATGACACCTGCCTGTTACCATGTTACCAAACATCTAGCATTGCACACCTGTTAGATAAGAATGAGATCTGCTACAACGTTTACGGTTACCTTTTGTAGCACCATTTCGAGCCGGAGCAATTCCAGAAAGGCAGAGCTGACGGCAGGCTATTCCTTCTCTGGAATGCCATTCCCACAATACTCGGGACAGACACGAGTGGAAGGAAGTGCAGTACTAAGCGTCCAAGGAGCCCATCCCTGGCACCACTCACAGGACCAACAGGTATGGCTATGTGCTGCTGTCATAAACCTTTCTAATATAAAATCAATGTTCAGAACGGATCAAATGATCAAAAATGTGTTCTACAAACTTTAAACAATATCTCTCAGCAGCTCTGTCACCAGCTGTCGGAACAGCACAGACTGGTACCATTGATGATGACGAGGTGGGGGAACCATTGATGCATTGTAATAGGTTTCTGGATGACATTTCATCGTCACATGATGGTAAGAAGCATGCAACCTGTCACACTGCAACATGCTTAATGTGAACAATACTGTCTTACAGCATGTCCCTTAATGGTCGAGGGGCCTATTACACTACAAGAAGTCACGGAAGTCACCGTCCCCACCAGCGGTAAGAAATTATCATCCCTATGGAATGAACCGCATGTAAAACTATGTGGATCTCTTTGCAGCGGAAGATGAATTGCTTCAGCAGCTTCCTGTTGTTTCTGCAGCCACCGTCTCCACCAGCGGTAATAAATTATTATCATTATGGAATAAACCGCAAGTAAGACTATTGGATCTCTTTGCAGCACAAGACGAGCTTCAGAAGCTTCCAGCTGTTTGTGCAGCCACTGCCTCCACCAGCGGTAAGAGATTGTTATCATTATGGAATGAGCCGCAATGAACATTTCCTTCTCTGCTTTTCTTCCATTCAACAGTTTGCTTTACAGCTACTTCAATGGAAGTGGAGCACATACTGCTCATCCACCCTACATCCGCTAATGCCGACAAAGATGACACATCATTGTCAGTGAACTCGTCGACAGTTTCGGTCGAAGATGGCAATGTGCCCCCAAGTCATGAACGGCTATTCTGTGATGGGAAACCATGCGAGCACGAGCTTCAAATCATTGACTTGCGACGGCGTCTCAATTGTGCTCTAAAGAAAGTACGCCAAATGGAAAAGAAAATGGAAACCCTGGAGAATGAGCACCTTCCCACCTTTCCTATGCTAACCCGTTCGTGTGGCAGTACAACAATTTTCATTATCTTGATCCCTTTCCAGAGGACCCAAGGACATTCCTGTCCTCAGACCAGATTCGAAGTGTTGAAAATACAGATTCACGAGGTAATCGGTACAACATTTCTCCTCATTCTCCCCATCAGTGTTTCAGAAGTGTAGAACCAGGGTTCAAGCTGCAATTTTTGTTCACAGTTGGGACGAGGCAACAGTGCTCAAGGCATTAAAGGCACGACTCGCGTGTGGCCGTGGAGGCTATGAGTTCATGAAGGAGCACCTCATACCGCTTCCTTCTGAACGAACGTTGCAAAGGAAGATTGAAAACGTGCAGTTTGGACCAGGTACGTGACTAAAACAGCAAATCACAGTTGTTCTTGATGGTGTCTTTGTCGTGCTTCTCGTAGGTATTCTTGAAGAGCTTCTACCAGCTCTGAAGGTCAAGCTGGAACAAATGCATCCTCGGGAACGACGTTGTGCTGTCCTCCTTGATGAGATGCAACTAACTCCAGGTCTTGATTTTGACCCGACGCAAAAAGTCGTCATTGGGCAGGCAACAGCACCACTGGCGAACCATGCCGCTAAAAATCCGTCTTTGGCAACGCATGGTCTTGTTGTCATGTTAGCAGGACTTTCATCTCGGTGGAAGCAAGTCATTGCATATCATTTGTCAGGTTTGTTTGTTGCTGGCAAGTCCCCAGTGAAAATCACAATGGCAAACTGTTCTCAATACCTCCAGGTGACTCGACTGACGGAACCTTCTTGAAGGATTTTGTCTTCCAAGTCATCAACAAATGTGAAGTAGTTGGAGCAAGTGTCGACGCTGTGATATCAGACATGTGCCCCAACAACAAGGCCCTTTGGAAGCTCTGTGGCATAGGAGCTAACAAGAATTTGGGTGCTAACGTATCCTGCTCCCACCCTTGTGACAATCAGCGAAAGCTGTACTTTTTGGCTGATCCTCCACATGTCCTGAAGAACATTCGTGACCATCTCGTGAGGGGACAGCATATCCGCCTGCCAATGGATGTTGTTAAAGCTGAAAACCTCCCAACTGATGAGGTGAGTACACTCACGGACCCACTGAACCATGGCATTGCAAATGGCACTTTCTCTCCAGGTCTCAATACGACACATCAGACGCGTTGCAGAGATTGACGCTGCACGTGACTTAAAACTGGCGCCCCACCTGGTGCTGCACTACCTGGACCCAAGCCACTACGAGAAGATGAACGTTGACTCTGCAGTGGCAGTGTTAAACCATGCCGTTGCAGCAGCAATTAGGGTTCTCGTTAACCTTGACCTGCTTGGGAAAGAAGCCCTCAGCACAGCTTGGTTTCTGGAGCAGGTTGACAAGTGGTTCACATTGATGTCGCCGAGGTCAATTACCACCGGCATGAGTCAACTAAAAGAGAACAAGCACAGAGATGCTGTGGCCTTCCTGGATAAACCCTACCCCGATGTCAACCATCACGATCCAGAAAGGAAACCAGAGCAGCTGCTTTAAACCAGTGCAGGCTGGTGTAATGGTGTCAACATACAGTGCAATTGCCCTACAGTCTTTCCTACTCAACCAGCAGAACTTTAAATTTGTAATGTTGGGTAGGCTAAATCAGGACGCCCTCGAGAACCTCTTTTCTTGTGTTCGAGCGCAGAACCCGGTTCCTCGACCACTGGAGTTCAAGCTCACTTTGAGACTGATCATGCTCTCACAGTATTTCCGTCCGAGTCGAAAAGGCAGCTACAATATTAGCGACTGTGCAGACTTGCTGGAATTCGTGGAACTCAGGAAAGGTGTAGCGCAGGACACCATTCGTGACAGCACTAGGGACGGAGAAGATCAGCTCATTACCCCTGAACTTGATGATCCGACACCGATGGACGACGTAGAAGCTCAGTCACTATGCTATGTGGCGGGGTATGTTTCAAGAAGTGTTGCTTCTTGCAATAAGTTGTGCGACGCATGCAAGACCTTCTTAAACGAAGATTTAGTTGTGGACAACGATGAACTTCTGGGATTCAAGTCTTATTGCGGACCCGGTGAACGAAATCCACTCTGCCGACCATCCAAAAAAGTCTTCAGTTTGCTGCAACATGCAGATACGATATTCCGCCAGCAAGAATACAGGGTATTGAGCCTTTCAGTGCCAGCTCACACCCAGACCGTCTTGCAATCCGGGCATCAACAATATCCCCCGTGTCACAATATCGGAAAGAAACTTGTGGACAAATTTCTGACCCTAAGGATGCGGATAGCACTCAGGAAGATCAACAACAAGCCGAAGAATACATCATCAAAATGTGGCAGCAAGAGCGTAGCAATGCGAGTGCTCGCAGCCAACATCCAATGAAGTCATCATCCTGAAATATGGTTCCACCGAAAACAAAACAAAAGGCCCTTTTCAGGGCCATATCTCACTTGTTTACACAAGAGGCAGCACTGCGAATGATTTAAAACCCTCATGCATCTGAGTAAAGGAAGTAAAACTTCCTTAAAACCACAATATTGAAACAAACAAGTAATGCTAATTTGCACACACAAAAAAAGTGCAAAAGCTTTGTGATGATTGTTCAGAGTCTGGAACACATAAGGGTGTGGAGGGCAAACAATACACACGAAATCCCACTTCCAGTCTCCTGTTTCTCTCAATAAACATATTTCCCTCCCCCCCCCCCCCCCGCCACACATTCTCTCTACGTTGATGTTTACTTGTTTGAGAAGTGGAATGTTTATTCTGCAGTAGGCCTATTTACACAGAAATTCGATTCGTCGCAGGTGCTTTCACGGCGAAGGCCGTGTACAATATTCGCTGTTACAGCCTCTTGCATTGAGGTATTCTACATTGACAATAAGGAAAGATAAGCGAAAGAATAAAAATTAAGCGCACTCCTGATTTTAATGCGTAACGGATGCAAACAATTTAAATACACAGAACGAAACATCGCGAATTTACTTGAACAAGATTTTGTGTGGATGCTATACTCCAGCAGCATGCGCACGAAATCTTGTTCAATTCATGTTTCATTCTTGTAAATTGTTTGAAAATAAGGGTTCATTAAAAGCAAGGCGCATTATTCTCAAAGAAATACTAACGCGTACGAGAGTTTCATATCCAGAGACCGCGACGCAGCGCCGACAACACAGGCTGCTCGCTCGGGAGCAAACGAAACGTACGGGGTCACGTGGCTGATCCTCAAGCAACAAGATGGCAGCCGTGCTCCTGTACGTAGTTCAGTGTCCATACCGTAGCGTAAGCTTATATAGTGACTGTAGGCCAGCAAATTCTCTAGCCTCTATCCTCCTCGGTGACCTGGAAAACTTTTGTTTCACCCCGCCCGGGATTTTCCATTCTGCCGCCGGCTCCACGTGAAGAGGACGTCAAGCTTTGGCGCGATTCACCATGGCATTTGCATTCCTCCTGGTCAAGCGTCACAGGTTTGTTGTTTTCATTAGCTTTGGTATATTGTGTCACGTTAGCTGCTTAGCTCACTGTACTTTGCTCAGGAAAAACTGTGCTCGCAGACACATACTCTCTGGAACTGTAAGCAAAAATCATCCTAGAAGTTCATCCTTTTCTTTTTTTTTACACCGAAGGTGCGATAAGGCGAGCTACGTAACCCCACCAGGTCCGTCAGGTGCTGGGAGAAATTACGTTGATCGACCAAGTTACGGGACTCTGTGAGCAAGTCAGCACATTAAGGAAAAGGTTGTTGAAACCGAAACATATAGAGGTGAGTATGCGCCGCGATTTTTCCTTTCTGCCCTCAACCAGTAATCTTATTTTATTTATTTCTACCTGCGTTTCTTCCGTACAAAACATGTCCACGGAACTAGATCGTCTGCTGAGCAATGCCAGGAGACTGGTGCAGAAGCTACAAAAAATTGCCTGGGTTCAATCGCTGGTTGAATGCAGACCTCCAGAATATGGCGGCCACCTCATTGCCAATGGCGGTCCGACACGCATCATCCTAGGGTGGGTGCAACATGTCGACTGACAGACGACAACTCAAGAACGCCGGCACCCACGAAGAGGTACGTACGTGTTATTTGTAACCGGATTTTCAATTCATCGTGTCAGATTCGGATATATTCATGTGCACATTCATTGTGGCACGAAAATTTTGGTCTACAAAACGTTTACATGCGTCCATGCAGGTCACTGAGCCCATCACTGGGTCAACCATATTAGTGCCACATTGCGAGATTTCTGGCGTACGTCTGGGAAGGTCTGTTACAGCTTGTGAAGCCGACGGGCACGCGGCTCCGTGAGCTTAGAGAGAAATGGTGAATGAAGCTGTTTCCGACAAATGTAAATTCATTTACTGCTGGTTTTGAATAAATGCATATCATATACTCACACATTTGTTACTTCTTTTGAAACGCACGTTGGGCATACAGGATCTGACCCTGGGATTGAGGCTGGGGTTTAAACGGACTGAGTCAGGTTATTATCCGATATCGGCACGGATCTGTACACGGAATGACCAGGAATGAGTCACGTTTTGATCAAAAGCTATTCAGGGGACAATACAAGTTTAATCCGGGTTATGACACCTCTAATCCAGATGTGATCAAATTTTGAATGAATCTATGCCAAAATTTTATTGGGAGCCGATCAGTTTTTGATCGGTGATCTGAATCAAGTTTTGATCGGCACTCTACTCCTTCCCCTCTCACGTTGGGGATGAAGGAAATACGCGTCTGCGAAGATGCGCAATGAACAAAATAAAGAAAAAATGGCGTTCCTTCACTAATTTTTTGCGGGCGATCTATCGAACGGGTTTTTGGTTCTGACAACGGCTACGATATCAGGTAACCCAAAGGAACAGATGTTCTCATTGGGACAACTTTGTAGCTTTTATAATTAAAAACTTAATTAATGAACGGTAATTAAGACATTGCCTTTGGACTTTGCTAATGTCCTCCTAGAGAGTGCCCTTCAGCATATGCTATATCGCAATTGATTTCATCTTGGAAAAAGTGTTATATATTTTTTTTAAAAATATGTTTGCAGTTAGCTGGGTCACCCTGTATATCTACTCTACATGGCCTTGTTAGCACCGTTTTAGGGTGTGTCTAATTGAACAGAATCGAGAAACATGAATTTACAATTTTTTTTTAAATAAAACACCCCAAGCACATGGATTTGGAGAAAAAAAATTAAAAAAACATCCACGAGTTAGACCACGATAGCGCACAATGGTGATACCATGTAGGATGAATTGGCGTAGAATAAGCAGGTATAGCCAGAGCAGCTATGACCGTGCTTATTGTGCTGCTAAACGAGCACACTATTCGAAATAATGTTCAAGTTGACCAGCATATACGACGACTTATTAGTATAGTGCACATGTTTCTCTGATTACAATACTGAGTAACACTGCTGACACGGTCACGTGAACACGTTTCTCGAATGGAAGTTCATGTCCACATCATAAAAAAATTTAGGCTACACGATTTGTATGAGTGTGTGAGAGTCTCATTGACACATATGTTACCCTCCTGTAGCAGGTCAATCAACTGCAATACGGCTCTCTAAACTTTCTCTGGTTGGTACACTCAGTAGTCGTTAGATGTCATCACACCAAGAACATTCAAAAAGGTATAAGTCGACTTATCCCCTTATTGCTCATAGAGGTTGAATTATTCTATTGGATCCACTTCATAGTTATCAGTGAGAAATGAACTGGGCCTGCTTCATAAAAAGCACAAGCCAAGCACACCACAGTAAAAAGTAATTGCTTTCTAGCACTTTGTCACCACCAAACAAGTGATATAGCAACTACAATGTCCTTGGTGAGTACTTATGAGTAATGTATCCATTAGGTATACTTGCCATGTGATTATTTTTGCTGTTGTGAAGTACCCGTGATCCCATTTACTTGGTAGTATAGTTTAAGGTGTTGATGTTGGCGAAAAAAAAATAATAGGGAGACAATTTGAGGTGCTTTGCCCAGCGGTGCAAGTGTTCATGCATTCAACATCATGCAATTTAATGTTTATTTTACTTCTGTGTGTACATTTCGTTTGTGAGCGCGGCTAAGAGAGAGAGGCCAGGAGCGTAGCGGAAGGTAGATGTTTATTGGGCGGTGGCCGCGGATGGAATGAACTCCTAGTGGACAGCGTGGGCGGGGGCACGCGCTTCTTCATCGTCGGCGGAGGCCGCTACAAAGGTCCCTCTGCTGAACCAGAGGTCGCCGCGGAACAGTGCGGACCATAGAAATCATAAGGAGAGACTAGAAGCAAAGGCCTGAGGAGGAAAATGGGAGAGAGCAAAGGAGTTGAACGGAGGGACTTTCCTCCTTAACGGCAAAGCGCGGGCTTCGCCATATTGTAGTAGCCGAAGCCGACCAGAAGTGCATGAGCGCCAGATAACCAAGCCAATCCACAAAAAACAAAAACAAAAATGGCAGCTGATGCAAGCACGTATTCGTTTTTCTGCCTCCCGAATGTGCCTCTCCAAATATTGTACGCTGCAACGTCATGCTAGCATTTTATGTCAGATCTCGTATACCTGTTTCAACCGCAGGTTGTGCTAGCTTGACAAATAATGTCTGTAAACGTGTACGCTGCATAATTTCTTACTCAATACTCAAATTTTCAGTGCGTGTTATCGATATAACTTGGTCTGTGCAAGAAGTTTAGATATTGTAAGCTACTCTGTCATATTGAAAAGTGCATGAACGGTGATCTGGATTGATATGTGACCTCCATTGAGCTCGGCGCTCTTCACCAAGCAGACACACAGACACAGGAAAATGGGAGGCCTTAAAGGTGATAGGCGCTGTCATAGTTGTAGCATAAATTTTGAGTAAACGTAGGACGCTTGGCGCCTAAATATTAAAGGAGAATTTGCACATGTAACGAACATGACTGGTTGAACTCGTTTATTGGTCTTGTCGTGACCCCCGCCTCACTGGTTCATGAAGAGCACTTGCTTTGTCAGCTTGCTCATGATGTAGGCCTTCTGGGATTTCTCTGTTATCTTGCGGGACAATTCGTGCAGCCTCAACAGCAGGAACCGCTTAATGATCACTTTCACCAGTGAGATGACATGTTCGGGCTCAGAGCTGTAGTGGTCCAATAGATGTTCTTGATCTATGTAGTGGACTTTATGGTAGAGTTATGCTACATTGTTCATGACAATGTGATTAACCACAACAGACTTCTGCTTAATTCATATTGACTTGAAGGAATTTCACCGTACGTATATGCATGTAGAGACTGTGTTTTCAAATCTGTTGCTTGCGCTCTCTCATTCTCACAATTTTTTAAATCCTAATTTCACAGGCTGCGGACACTGCAGTCATCTGCTCTGGTATGACATGAATGTGGCACCGTGCCTCGCAAACAGGTGAAAGCGCTTCATCACCTTCAGAAGAAGGTATCGCCAGAGTGTGGAGCCAAGCATTAATAGTAAAGCTTTGTACCACAGCACAACTAAACAGTTTTCAGTATTTGCTTATTCATTGTAATACCTATTTCTTAGGTGCACTTTACTGTGTGCTACAGTAAACATTTAGTAACTGCAACAGCCAGTCCCTAGCACTTCTTGTTTGAGCAAAGCAGTAATTCGACTAGTGGACTGCACTCTACAACAGAGTGAATATCCCTGTGCATCATGGTGTGTTTGAGTTGACCATAAGTTTCAGCTAATGTGACGTTTGACTGAAAGTGCATTCACTGTATAATGCTCGAAACTGAGGTATTGATTTTGAACTTGCACGTTAGTTACACCTCAGTCATAGCTATTGCATATCTCTGACATTAGTAAAACGACGATAAAAACCGGAGTGCACCCTTGCACTTCTACCATCTGACATTAGTACTTTTCTGGAACTGTTACTTACTTGTACTATAATACAAATCTTGATTATTACTGCCTACTCCTGTCAGAGGTGACAATATGTAATTATGTAAGTAAGTAAGAAAACGAATGTAAGTAATTATTTTCTTGACAGGCACCGTGTGTGTACACGACCTCATTCTTGCTCCAAGATTGCTTTCATCTGTCCTGTTATTCAAAGACCATACCACTTTTTGCATATGAAATAAATTGTAATGTACCACATCTTGTTCGAGTGTCATTCCTGCATATTTCATGGACAAGTGTAGAATGAACATCATGGACCCCCGACCAGTTGCAAACGCTGCCAATACCCCGAAAGTGTGTATTGAACTGTCTGCATCACAAAATGAAAGTAATATACTACCGTGCTGCTGTCCTGTTTCCAGGAGAAAATAGTGGGGATAGCACCTGGCTTCAGCCATTTCTTGTTGTGGCTAAAGTAAAAGCATCAGGGCTCGAAGTGTTTGGAACATATCCTTTAGGTCTGAGAAGGGTGAAAAGACTGCTCAGACACTTTGAAACCACTGTCTCGAAAGTATGGGGTCATGGTGGGGAAACCTGTAATATTGACAGAAGTACGAGCTATGGCACCTCAACAATTCCCATCGCCTATGAATAGAAATAATGATTTGATTATTTTTATGTCTCCAATAAAGGTGTTAGGGAGTGTCAGTGAATAATGACACTCACTTGTGGAAAGATACTCCAGATATGGCAGAATGACTTGTGTGGCACCTTGGGAGCGCACATGACATGGGCATGACTTGTACCCGAAGCACAAACACAGTTCGGGAAACAAAACTCCAGATACAGTGCAGCAAGATTCGCAAGTTCACCAGCCAACACCAAAGACCTTATTACAAATGAAGAAATGCTGACATGACAACAACAGTGGGAATAGTGGGTATTGCCGGTGTACACTGAAGACAAATATTCACCACGATCCTGCGGCCTGGGAAGCTTCCTCGCACTGGCTTCAAAACTCTAATCCACATTTCCAGGAAGCAGGCCATTACATTAAAAAGAAAGAAAGTCAGAGCTCCAAAGAATTCTCGGCGAGCTTGTGCTGTGAGGTGCCACCCCTTCCCCGGGGGCGCCGAGCCCGTAAACCATCCCAATTTAGATTATGTAATATTTCTGCTGCGTTCGCTATTCCAATGACACTCTCCTTTTCATATGTTGTTCTGTGTATTGTATTGACTGAATAGATGAGTCACAAAATTAGTGAGCCCACCTTCCTTATCTTAGCATACCACTCCCTATATCCTTAATTTACTGATTTGCTTGATGTGTATTAATTGTGTATCATTGTGTCAAAGAAAAGAAAACAAGTCGTCGTACCCGAAAGTTGAACGTAAGAGCATCAGGCATAGAAATCATAAGGAGAAATTATCCTTATGATTTCTATGGTGTCAGGGCCCCATGTCTTTAGCGACGACGGAATGCACCTGAGGCGGTATGTTTGTTTATGTGCTTACGAGCTCTTCCGGGAGAGACGAATACTTTTCGGCGTGGCGGCAGTCCCACAAAGGAGGGACCGCCAGGATTACCATCAGCAGGGTCAAACCAGTCTTCCAATCGTTTCATTACCCCGTCGGAGTTTCCCCTAATTCCACATGTTCTAACGTTCTAGTCAACGATTTCTGGTCAGTTGTATCAGCCGCATTGTTTCTTGTGATGCTGCGAGCGTCAAAGTCGCACTCCGTGTAATTAGCTTTAGCCGATAACCGCGGCCGGCTGTCGACAACTCCGGAACCGAAACTGTCCTAGCTTCACCTTGCACTCAAGGCCGCCTTTTCTTTCTAGAACAGGTGATTACAGCACAGGAAGGGCGCAGTATTACTTACTTCATGTTTATTTTATGCTTACTGCACATTTGTTTCCTCGTAAATTGATTACAGTAACAATATTCACCATTGAAACCGAGCTGCCAAGGACAGCGCGCAGACAGCACTGGCACATGGCAACACTGGCCGCCACAATATGGCGCATCCCTCGTCTTGACGCAGAGCCAGCGCCACCTTTGCTTCTAGCCTTTCCTTATGATTTCTATGGTGCGGACCGATGGTGGACCAGACGCCCAGCTGACGCGGCGGGCAGGAGAACGAGGAGGAGGCGCGCTCAGGCAGTGCGAATGCGGCGACGGAGGGTCGCTCGAGTCGTCAGGAAGGAGGAAAGCGGGCTTGACACGGTCGACTGAAACAACCTCCAGACGGTTGGACAGGCGGATGGTTAACGTCTTGCCCTGGCGGGAGTGGACGAGGAAGGGGCCGTCGTAAGGGGGCTGCAGCGGCTTACGCATGGCGTCATGGCGCAAGAAAACATGAGTCGCTGTGGCTAGTTGAGGTTGGACAACAACTTGTCGAGACGAAGGGCGGGTGGGAGGCGGCCGTAAGTCCGTGCAATAAGCCTGCAAACGGATGGCGAAGTTGAGAGGATCGGGGGCCGGCTGCTGGAGGCAGGCTGCATCGAAGAATTGCCCGGGCAAACGCAGTGGGGCACCGAATACTAGGTCGGCAGGGGAGAGTGGCACGGGTGGCGGACCGTACGCCCAGCATTATGAGGGGCAATCGCTCTACCCACTGGTCAGAAGGATTGGCTCGGAGGGCGCTCTTGAGGGTTCGGTGGAGGCGCTCTACGATCCCATTGGCGCAGGGATGGTAGGCCGAGGTTTGATGGTGGCGAGCTCCCAGAAAACGGCAGACATCAGCCAAAAGGCGTGAAGTAAAGTGTCGCCCTCGGTCCGTAGTAATGACAGCTGTAGCACCAAAACGGGCCACCCAACTGTGCAGAAAGGCGCGGACGACAGTGCTGGCAGTCATGTCCTTGATGGGTAGTGCCTCCGGCCAGCGCGTGAAACGATCCATGATTGTGAGTAGGTAGGAGTGGCCGGACGACGTGGGGAGAGGACCCACCAGGTCCAGGTGGATATGTCGGAAACGGACGTCAGGTGTCGGAAACGGCAGTGTTGGAGATACTGTGTGCCGCTGCACCTTCGTGCGCTGACATGCAGGACATGTTCGGGCCCATTGACGGACGTCCCGGTTCATGGAAGGCCAAACGAAGCGGACGGCGATAGGCCGCTGTGTGGCCTTGATACCGGGGTGATAGAGTCCGTGGAAGGTGTCGAAGAGACGCCGGCGGAAAGCGAGAGGGACGAGGGGCCTCGGCGTTCCCGTCGTCATGTCGCAGAGTAACCCGCGCGGTGTGTCGAGGTAGGAAATGCGCTGGAGGTTGAGTGACTGCGGCGACTGTTGGAGGGCTTGTAAATCGGTGTCCGAGGCTTGTGCGTTCGCCAAAGCAGTATAGTCGGGCGCGGGAGGGAATGCTTGCGTAAGCGCGACGATTGGCGATCGAGAGAGGGCGTCGGCGACGACGTTGTCGGGGCCGGTGATGTGGCGTAAGTCCGTGGTAAATTCGGCTATGAAGGCCAAGTGACGTAATTCACGCGGAGAGCGAGTCTTGGTCCCAGATGCTAAAGCATGTGTCAAGGGCTTGTGGTCTGTGTAGACCGTGAAATGGCGTCCCTCAAGGAAGTGGCGGAAATGTCTGATCGATAGGTATACAGCAAGCAATTCCCGGCCGAAGGTGCTGCAACGGGTTTCTGCCGGTTTGAGGGCCTTGGAAAAGAAACTGAGCGGCTGGAGGGCTCCATCGGGTGTGACCTGGTGGAGCGCCGCCCCCACAGCCTCGGAGGACGCGTCGACGAGCAGGACAGTTGGTGCGTCCTGAATGGCGTGGGCAAGCACCGCACAGTCGGCGATCGCCTTCTTAATGACGAAGAAAGCGTGCTTTACGGCGGGTGTCCAGTCGAGTGATTTCGACGGTCCGCCGGGGCCGGCAAGCAGAGCGGGTTGAGAAGCTGGGCGCAATGAGGCACAAAACGGCGGTAAAAGTTTACCAAGCCCAGGAAATCTCTGAGCTTGCGACGGGTAGTTGGGCGGGGGTAATTGTCGATAGCGGCGACCTTCTCACGGAGGGGTGTAATTCCTGATGCGTCAATGCGATGGCCAAGGAAGTCAATAGATGTTAAGCCGAGCTCACACTTTGCAGGGTTGATGACGACGCCGTACTCTTGCAAGCGGCGAAAGAGCTGTCGTAGGTGGTCTTCATGTTCTTTGGCGGACCTGCTGGCAATAAGTATATCATCAAGATATACAAAGCAGAAGTGAAGAAGGCCGCGCGTAACCTTACCTATAAAGCGCTGGAACGTCTGGGCCGCCTTACGCAGCCCAAAAGGCATGTGAATGTACTCAAACAAGCCGAATGGCGTTGTAATGGCTGTCTTGGGGATATCAGCTGGCTCTACCGGTATCTGATGGTAGGCCTTGATGAGGTCGATTTTTGAGAAGATGTTGGCACTGTGAAGGTTGGCAGCGAAATCGGAGATGTGAGGAATCGGATAGCGGTCCAGGATAGTCGCGGCATTTAGGGCGCGGTAATCGCCACAAGGGCGCCAGGCCCCTGGTTCTTTCTTAGGGACCGTATGGAGTGCCGAAGACCAGGGGCTGCTAGAAGGTCGTATGTAGCCCACAGAAAGTAGGTGCCCGAATTCGCGACGAGCAATGGCGAGCCGCTCTAGCGGAAGTCTTCGGGGGCGCGAGTGAACCGGCGGGCCTTTGGTGATGATATGGTGCGTCGTGGTATGACGAGGCGGGGTGTCCGTGGGCGGCAATCTGATGACGTCAGGAAATTCATCGAGGACGTTACGGAATTGCTGCGAGGCAGCGGGTCGTGCGAGAGCTGGGCTTAGCGGCGTCGTCAGGGCGCGGATGCCGTTGACGGATAATCCAGTACAGTTGTCGATGAGCTTGCGGTTCTTCACATCGACCAGAAGGTCGAAATGCCGCAGGAGGTCATCCCCTATAATGGCGTCGGAAACGTCCGCAATGATAAATACCCATTGGAAATTTCGCCGCAGTCCAAGGTTTAATGTGAGGGAACGCTCTCCGTAGCATTTGATCGGTGAGGAATTTACTGCTTGTAGTATGTGGGAGGATAATTGCTGACGATCGGAAGGGGATCGGGAGGGATGATACTAACTTCCGCACCGGTGTCGACGAGAAAGCGGATATGGTTGATGGAATCACTGACATAGAAGAGGCTGCGACCGTCGGACCCAGCAGCCGCTGCCGCCTTCAGTGGCTGGGGCCTGAGTTTTCCTGCCATGTACAAGGCTGACGGCAGTGGTAGGCCCGTGCACCGAATGTCTCATGATACCAAGAATAAGATGATTGTACTGGGGAAGGAGAACGGTAGCGGCGGGGGGAGCGGCGTCTGCGACGAGGGTCATCCCGGTAATAAGGAGGAGGAGAGCGATGGGGCCTTGAGGTAGAATTGACAAGAGTTGTCAGGCCGGACACTAACCCCCGTATTCCCAAACAACCCTGAGGGCCCCCTATGTTAGCGCCGGCCCTGTGGGAGGTGAATTTCGTTTCCCAAAGCGCCCGTATCTGCAAGGGGCGCCCTAAGGGCGCGCGCCAGCCAAGCAAGCTCGCGAGCTCCCTGTACGCCAGCGTTTCCCAAACTTTTGGCGGTGACGGACCCCCGGAAGCGATGAGAACCAATTCACGCCCCTCCCCCCCCCATACACACACAAATATACCGGGATACGTGCTGTGTACACTGCATTGCAGACTGCGTTTAATATGTGCGACAGGGTATAACAAGGAACGAAATAAATGGAATCTCTCAAGATTGATAATACCAAACAGAGGTATCATCTGTAGGGCCACCATCGCTGCAAGAGGTCCGCAGGCTGCCAAATATAAAATGCGCTAAACACAGGAACACTCTCAGTCAGTTCGAACTCGAAGCAAAACGATATGACGCACTGTATTTCCCATGCTAGCCAGTGCATAACCAGCAACCTCGTCAGCTGCTGCGTGCTTTCAATACAGCTTCAGAAACGATTCCGGACTGGTTTCTTCTTCTTGTTTGTATGTGTATGACTCGGACAAACGTGCATTGCAGGACTTTTCTATCAGAAATTAGAAGCTAGCCGTTGAAGCATGCTTGTAGCAATTTTGGAAGTTCTGGATGTTTGGAAATCGGGCAGCATGTACGAGCGCGTGTTTGTGGGGACGAAAATCCTCACTGAAATGTGAGAGACGGTCGCGGACCCCCACGGACACTCTCGCGGACCCCCAGGGGTCCGCGGACCACACTTTGGGAAACACTGCTGTACGCTCCCTGAGCGACGCTCGCCTCGAAACAAACATGGAGGACATGTGCGATTTCATTCATAGATTGCGTCGAGCGATTCCATAACGGTTATATGCCGACAGTGCGACGAATTCGGGAATGGGAAAAACCATCTTGAGCGGTACGACGAATATGAATTCAAGATACTGCTTATCGAAGTCGTCTGTGCATTATACCAACGTCTCAACATCAGGAGGGGCATGGACAATCGTGGGTACCCTTGTCCGCCCATGCAGTGATTGTTACAATCTTGCCATTTTAGCGCAAGACACATATACACACATAAAGAGACGATGGTGAGATGGGTACAATTCATATTCGCAATACCCAACAGTTATACAACATCTGAACACAATAGTGACATGAAGTTTGCAAGACAAACGCGGCAGATACCAAAGCACCAGACGACAGCCGTCGGAAGCGGAAATGAAGTGGGGTCGTGCGCATGCGCTTCTGCTTCGTTCTACGAGGAATCGGGCCGAATCCCCTTCGAGCCTCCCGATGGCCAGCCCTTCGCTGAGCGCGTGCACGTTTACTTTGAGAAACGCATGCTTTACCCTGAGGGGATGTTCGCCCTCAAGAATCCCTGGGCTACGGGCGCTCTTAGGGCGAAGTTGCGTGTGGTTTGGGAATACGGCCCTAAGTCAGTGAGGCGGTCTACGCTGGACTGGAGCGATGTGACGGTGGTAGAAAGGCCCGCGATGGCGGATGCTGGAGAGTAGCGGGCACCGAACTGGGTCGCTGAAGTTGGGCATGGTGGACAAAAGGCAGGAACGGCAGGGTGGGAAGGAGCGGGGGCGGGTGGATCGGTAAACCCATGAGATCGGGTGACGTTCGCCACTGACGGTTGACGCAGGTCGGCAATGCGGTCGGCGAGGCGCGCCAAGTCGTCGAGTGACATCTCGCCGGAGGCCGCGAGGACGGTTCGAGCGTCGTGGGGTAATCGCTGGAAGAATAGTTCCCGCAGGAAGGCATCGTCTAAACGGGTGTCGCCCGTGAGCTGTCTCATCCGGCGCAGCAGCTGTGAGGGTTTCTGGTCACCGAGCTCCTCAGTGCTGAGAAGCTGCTGGAGGGGCCGATGAGTGGAAAGGGTGGTACGTTCGAGAAGCTCACGCTTGAGGGTGTCATAGGGCGCTTCAGCTGGTGGATGTAAAATGATGTCGCGAATCTCAGCGGCGATCTCCACTGGAAGAGCGCAGACAGCGTGCCCAAATTTGGCGGCGTGCGAAGTCACGCGTCGTGCCTCAAACTGGCGTTCAACCTGGGCGAACCAGAGTTCAGGGTCCTGCGCCCAAAAGGGTGGAAATCAGAGGGCGGCAGGAGAATCTTCGGGCGATGCAGGCACCGCTGCTGTGTCGGTGCCGGACCGTAGCAGGGGCATGGTAGCAGGTGGTCGTGCGTCAGAAGAGTCAGGCATTCAACGTTCGGGTCACGAGTTTGTGAGCGCGGCTAAGAGAGATAGGCCAGGAGCGTAGCGGAAGGTAGATGTTTATTGGGCGGTGGCCGCGGATGGAATGAACTCCGGGTGGAGAACGTGGGCGGGGGCACGCGCTTCTTCATCATCGGCGGAGGCCGCTACACATGTAAATGTCGAAACCAACAACGCCATAAGAGATATGTCATCTTTTTGTGGCTAACAGGGTAACAAGTAGGTTCACCGTGCAAAGTAAAGTGACTCTGTAAAGTAAACGGAATTTGCGGCTCCTCTTCATTCCATGCGTACGAAACAACCTCACTGTATCAAACTGCACTGTATCAAATTGCAATGTGCAAATTGCACATTGCACAAACGTCCATTTCTTTAGTACTTCACTTCACTACTTGTAAAACTCACAACAGGAAACACAGATTGCGAAGACAACAATCACAGATAAAACACTGAAGGCATGTGGACATGAATGAACTTCTAAACTTTTCAACACCCTTGAAATTAACTGTTCTGAGGCTGGAACACACACAGACAGACAAATACAAGCATCGTGAACACACGGCGTGTTCCTTCATGTTGGTTTCTCTCCGTGAAACGCTTTGGGGCTTTGGCTTCGGCTGCTGCGACTCAGATTGGACTTGGTTTGGATTTGTAGTCTACTATAATCCACTACGTGCCAACGTCTGATAACAATGGGTCACCTAATGGCGACCTACGGTGTTTTACGCTGCGAGGAGGCTGAAATATATGGCAAGCTGGCGACTTTGCCACACCTGCGGCAAGAGGAGCGATGTGGGAGGAAGAAGGCGCTGGCTGTGCGCGATATGTTTTGGAAATACGCTCCCGGGACCCCGGACGACTGCCCCTCTCGCGCCGTAAACGGGCGGCTTACTGGCAACTGCGTCGTGGTTCCGCCCTCCTCGGCAGAGCGCGTGGTGCCTAGCACGCTCGAAAATGATCGGGAAGGCTACCGCCATTCGATACGTCGGGGATCCGTGCCTGCGCGCGACAGAGGGACGACACTCTGGACGACAGGACTCTGCTGTACCAATGCATCAACCAATGCGAGCACACCATCGCGTCGTCTGCTACGGCCTGTGGGCTCGGTGGGATATCCCTCACCGATGGTCCCTCAAGGACATCTTGCCCCCAGCACGGACGTTTTTTTATATATTTCTTTCTCGCTCTATCGGCTTTGTTGTGATTGCTTCTACATGGAAGCAATTTGACACTCACCGACAATAGAGCTGCAGCGGCTGCCTTCTTATTGAGTTAAAAGCGGTAACTTCGGATATATACGCAACTTGTTTTCCCGTTATCCAGTATAAAAGCGTTATTGACAACACGTGTGTTTCATGAGTGGCAAGTTCGGATTCTTATTGTATACACCGAGTTGTATGCATGGAACCGGTTCATCTGTTCAAACTACGTAGATGCATATGTGTTGGTGCACCAGTTTTGTTTACAATTCTGCATTTGTCTCCACCGAGCAGAGCATGAATAATCTCAGACGTTTCCGTAAAACTGTTCACCGCAGCATCCTATTTTTTGCCTGTCTTCTTTCTTCTGCGTTTCATAAGTCCCGCTGGTGTCTTTTTTGTTTCAGCTCACAGTTGTTTGGTGTCTTTCTCGTGTAGCGATGTCGTAGAAGCTACGTTTAACTTCGAGCTGTTGCTGTCGTACATCGTGACAGGAACTGCGTCAGTGCTGCACGACAGGAGCTCACAAAGTCGATAATTGCTAGTTACAGATCAGGCAGAATTACTCCGACGGTTTCCAAAAGATTGGACTCTTTTCAGCGCGTACTCAGTCTCAATGCAAGTCAAAACGTTGTGTCAAAGCTCCCTGAACATCTTTGTCCCACAATTATCTGCGATATCCTTTGACAGGCGGAAGAAGAAGACCAACATAAACCTCCGATGGTGCTGTGAATGCTCCCTTACTGACGCGGAAAAACTGGATAGATTCAACCAAATTGGCCCCTTAATTGAGAGGAACCGCATATATAGCCGCCACTACGCCGACAATTTCCATAACGAACGCCGATATCTTTTCCGCCGGCAAATCTCCTCACCCAACGCCTGCGATGGAGTGACGCTCACCGAATAGGTGCGGTCGCGAGTAAAGTGGTAATCACATACAGCGATATCTCGACGGAAAAACGGCCAACTTTCTCACCGGAACGACAACTCGACGGAGATACGGCGGGACGGACCTATGCACAGATTTCTACTGCGGCAGACGGTGGCGCCCTAGCGGGCGTTTTGTTAGTCCGTGTTAAATATTGACTTAAATCAACTGATAAGTATTTTGCTACCCATAGAAAAGTTATGGTTGCACACAGAAGAAGTTCTTGCGCTCAAAGCATATACGCAAAGTAAGCGCTACAAAAGCACACTCAGACAGCAGCCGGCGGGCGACAGCATATGCTTCCCCGTGCTTCCCAGGTTGTCATACGGGCATCCGAAATGCCCGCCACGTCCGCTCGTGGAACCGTAGCGCGTGGAGCAGTCCTATTGGCTGCCGTCGAGCGGCCGCTTCCGCTCTTCGCCGGATTTTTCTGTCCATCGCTGTCGTCCAGAAATCGGTGACGTTCCCATTGCTCGCGTCGGCTCTCCGGAAAAACGGCGACGGTGGCCGGTTTTCCGTCGAGAATTCGTCGTATGCGGTTAGCGCTCAAGGCCCTTATCTCTCCACACGACGAAAGGGGTCACGTGCCCCTCCCATTGCCATACAGACGACGGTGCCCTCCGAAGTGACAGTGCGGCGGGTAAGGCGCCCCACTGGGAACGGCTCTGCGTGCCGTCGTTGCTCCACCCCCTTGACATATAGCTACAGGCCTTGGATTTTAGGCATTTTATAATTTTAGAAAAGACCCTGAATCGTATGGTTATAGTTCATGTTTTCCAGGATTCGTAATTTCTTCTCGATTACTAACTTCAACAAAAGCGTTTCGAGGATGTCCTCCAGACCAGCAGAGAATAATTAAGATGTGAACCAATGTGTGAGTAATGTAACAGCTTTAAAACATCACCCGGTAGAAAATATTTATGTCTATGCATTATACCTAGAGCAGAACATACCTTCAATTGACCCGGCGAACATGACTTACATGATCATCCTACGTCAATGTATCAGAAAAATGTACGTCTAATGTTTTAACTGCTCCAGCGACATCAATTTTGTCATCGCTTTTAAGGGTATATTGCTCGTTAAACAGACTCATCATTTCATCAGTAAATCTAAACCAAAAGAGTAAACTGCGTGTGCATGTTGTGCGTATAGTTTTTCGCCTCTTTTGTCTTCGTTTGTGTGTTGTTTTACCCACCCGCCACTGAGGGACTAGGCGGTTTTATATAAACCTCTATTTGTAGTTTGGCTCAGTGTTCCTCGCTGTCATTCTTTGCCACGCTACCCCGGCAGCTCGGCTGATGTTCCCAGCTAAGAAGGCGCACAGCCATTTGCTTAAACGACTTCTTCAACAAAAAATTTAGAGGAGCCTCGTACATTAAGAAATCATCTTGAGACTATTTTGAAAGAATTCCCCTTTTGCCGAGAAGGGCAAAGGAACTGCGTATCTCATTTTGATCAAGCGGTTCTTTCACAAATGACAGGCAACCACACTGAACCTAAAGCGGTATAAAGCTTGTGCTCCGGAAACAAATTAGAGGGGGCATAGCTGTCCGAAACAGATTCTGATTGCATAACTGGATTGTTTTTCCCGTAAACATAACGATGGGGATGGAAAGAGAGAACGATATCACCCACTAGGCGTACAATGGGCCAGATATATCCAGAGGCCACGCGACGAAACGTGATCTTAAATTTAGTGGAAGAAAGAGGTGTTCAACACAAACAAAGAAACGCGGCTTCCCAGGAGCTCTTTCTGTGAAAGGAAATGAAATCATGCTTCAACAGCGATAGAATTATTCAGCGCATCGATTTCTTGGCGCGTTCAACAGCGCGCGAGCACAGTTAATACAGATAAACGGTGATATATCCGTCAAACGATCAGGGAAAAATTGATTTTCTGAACTGTAGTTGGGGCAATGAGAGTAAATGAACTTTTTGTACGTTTGCATGAATGCTGTAGAAGACAGACACAAAAGATTGCCTATAGAGATGGCTCTGGTAGCCTGGGAATGACACAAATGAATGAAACACAGCTCTTCTCTTATAAGACTTTTTGCCTTTGTTATCATTTCTCGTCTGCATTCCCCGTTGGTTTGCCATCAAAACAGGCAAGGCGTGCACATTTATTTCTGCAGTAGATGTTTAGATGCTTCTTAGAGGCCGTTCGAGAAAGCCAAACTCTATCTACAACCGACTGCTATCCTTTGGTCATAGCCTGTGTTTCCAATGGGTACCCAGTCACACCGGCCTGCACGGAAACACCCGCGCAGGCGCCTTAGCACGTCGGGCACATGGGGACGGCACCTCCAATAACTGCCTCCTACCATTCAGTCTCATCGTGTCGGTTACAGACACAGCGACTCCGCCATAACGGCACTCGGCAGTTTCAAGAGGACGCTGTCCGACTGAATGACCATCTCCGGTCTATCGACCCGTCGATGGATTTCGTTGCCACACAGCACTGCTCGCGTCAAGAAGCGTCCATTCTACACCGACTACGCCTTAATGCCACCAGAACACCTCTACTTCTCTGTAAAATGGGTCTTCTCCAGTCGCCCAAATGCCCCACTTGCGCTGTTGAAGCTGATATTCCACACTTTCTCCTCGACTGTCACAGATTTGACACCCCTCGAGCCACGCTGAGACGACGCCTACTCGAGCTGCGGTGCACTGACTTTTCTCTGGCCACTCTGCTCGGCCCAGTACGACATCACACACAGCGGTCTGTGACCAAAGCAGTTCTGACTTTCTTGAGCGATTCAGGTCTTATGAACAGCCTGTGAACTCAGTCGTGCAATCTCATTATTTCGAACCCCACTCTCACCCTCAACGCATTAACCTTTTAAAGTCATCTTCTGTGATCAACCTCATCATACTTTCACCGTTTGTTAGTCATCTTTTTTTGTTGTTGTAATCTTTGTCTTTTATGTACCTTATCCTTCTTTCGTTCTTTGTTAGTTTATCCTTTATTTCCTAATTCCTTTTCTTTTTATTTATTTCTTATTTCTTAATTTTCTTTATTTATTTATTTATTTCCGGAATAGCAAGCCGACGTCCCGTTTGGCTGACCTTTCCCACTTTTTTTCCCTTTTCGTCTAATAAATATATCCCCCCCCCCAAATTCTATGCCATATATCCACTGCCGGTAAGATACAACAAGACGTTGGGTAAGAGATGCTGCTACGTGTACAAAACGTAAAAATTTCACTGAGTGTTCATAATAGGTAGTCGGACGAATATGTGAGGTTTGCATGCGACCCTTCCGAAGGCTCTGTATAGCTCCGTACACATGTCCACCGCAACGTAGGGTCTGCACGGCATGTGGTTGGCAGCTGTGCTCAACATTGTCACCAATTATCCCTGTAGGTAAATTATCGGCGAGTGAATCAGTGGCGGATACAGTGGGGGCAGTTGGGCGATCCCCCGAGGCCCTCCTTTCCCAAAGAGCTGTTGGGTGACTCTCTCCCTTCCCCCGCTTCGAGAAAGACACCGGCTCCCCATAAGTGAGGGTCTGAATCCGCAAATAAGATACAGGATCGTAGAAATACATCGACGAAGTGTAGAGTCACGCTTACAGAGGGGAATGTGTCACGTGAACATTTACATCTTCCCCGAATTGTACCCATAAATCGACGCGGGAGTAGGTAATGCTCTTTTACGAATCAAGTGAACCCCTCCTTGTTCAAGCTGACATTCTTAATTGCCATTATTACCACTGGAACAGTTTTCTAATAAAATATTTCTGCGACAGCGTCAGCGGCAAAAGCGTCGTGCTGACAAAATGGGTTCTATACCGAGTGTTTCACGAAAGGCCCCGGCTGAATAATTCGTCAATAGATGGCGTCATCGGAAATTCTTTTGGTAAAGATCCTTGGGACATCGGCCATGAACTGTGTAGTGAGCGGCTCATCTGCATACGCTCAATAATTAAATAAGTATACTAACTTTTACAGTTTACTTCGCACGCTTACGGAACCTCTGTTTTACGTATCGGGACCTTCAGCGAAAAATATTCCAAGAAAAAAAAAAAACGCGTGGACACTTACTGATTTTTCCAAGTAACTATTCGGTTTCGGTTTACATGTTGCTTGCGAAGCAGTGCACCAATGCGTTCCTTGGATCAGCTATCGGGCTGTCAATAGACCTCTCCCTGTTTACACACAAATGACGTCAGATGGTGCAACAGCGCCGCCAACTTGGTAGACTGGAACTACAAAAGCAAAAAATCAACAAGTCACAAGAAAGCCACGGTTAAATATAGTTTATTTTTCATATTGTAAGGTTTTTATGCAATTCCCTGCATATTATTAGCTGTATGGCCTTGTTCGGCTGCATTCTACCAGTAACCCTGTCCTTTCGGTAGCCCTTTCTAAAGATGGCTACCGGGCTTTTCCATCTTCAGGAGCCTGAAGGGCACGAGTTTCTCTCGGAGTGCACGTGGTGTCTCTATGCAAAGCAAGCGCGAACTAAGACGTAATAACAAACTATATTCTGCACAGCATTACGACGTTGACATTCCAGACGATGCAACCAACCCTTGGGGGAGCCTTCTTTTCTTTCCACGGTGAACAGGGAACGCGAATGGATACACCAAAGCAACTAAAAACGTGACCTCATTTGTCGTGACCACTAATACAAAGAAGCGACCCTTGACCTTTGTGAAGGAATACGGCTTTGTGAAACGGCGGTGTTCTCTGCCCGCGCTGTTTCGCTTTCACTCTGTCTACAAACGTCATGATTACCTCGCGGTGACGTTTCCTCGGTAGAGGTCTATTTCGTGAAGACTCGACTTAATTTTTCAATTTAATCACGATTTCAGTGAAGATAAGATGCGATAAATCATATTCCACACTCAGTTGTCTCGCGACGTAAACCCCCAATTATTACATTGTGTACCCCACATGTTCAATCAGTCAGCACTTCCCATACCCTAATTTTTTTTTAACATGTGCTTAAAATTGCACAACTGCCTCTCAAGTAACTTTGCCACCAAATTAGTCAGTGACAAAAGGTACTTTATCACAAATTTAATAACCTTGGTGGAAATGGTTGATGCTGCCCTCTGCCTTGTACGATACACGTCGTAGCAAAATACACAGAGTCCAAATGTTTTCATTGTCCACAAATGCCCTGTCAAAGCTGAAAGACCCTTATCAAAATGGGGAAGCCCGGGCTCCAGAGACCCAGGGATCCAGAGAAACAAATATGAAACTGCAGCGCTCAACGTAAATAATTTCATGCTCAGCAACTAAGGCTGGTGAAGCCGAAGACGTAATATTTCTAGGTGAAAAGGAACAACAAAAAAAGAGCAGTGCGGCGTATTAATGTTGCTTCAAAAGTATAACACCACAAAATTTGTGAGAGTCAGTTGGGGTATTTAGTTAGGTTGGTCACCTCCTGCACCAATTTTTAATAAGGATCAATTGCGTTGCTAACAACCAGGACCTAAGCATGACCTATGATCTAATAATAATAATAGTATCTATCTATGACATATATGGACCTTCAACACTAGTTTGGTCTAGGTTTCACACGTGGCTTTTAGTGAAATTCGAAGCTGCTATGTAGAGCTGACAGGAGACTTGCAGAGTAGAGAATTTGTTTATTTATATTTCCCAAAGAACATGTAGGAAACAACGTGCTGTACCAACTGTATTCGAACAAACACAAATATACTTTGTTTTAGCTATTTGCATGTTAGCAGGTTCCAGGTGACCGATGACACACAATGGGTGTCAAGGGTGAGAACACAAGTATACTACCACTGCAGGCATTGTCCTGAAACTCTAAGTCCGCATTTGTCAGAAAACAATGACCACGCACAGCCTAAGGATCATATTGAGCACCTTCCATTATTTTTTTTTAAATTGACAGCACGTTGGCTGCCATCCAGTTTATGAAAGTGACCTTTATCGTTGAAAGAACGGTTCAATATAGTAAGCGAGCTGGTGATAGTGTCCATGATGGCGAGACCCGAAGAGGAGATACAAGAAGGGACATACACACACAGTGTTGAGACATTGTGCATGTCCCTTCCTATCCCTCGCCTCAGGGTTTTTGCTATGGACCTTCATCATGTTTCCTTCCGGAAACTTTACAAATTTTTATGTAGAATTGTGAAGGTACAGCCAGGCGCTGTTCGAAAATCACACAGTACTTTTCTTGAAACAAGAATCTATAGAAGGTACACAGTCATCTTCAGCAGTGCACATATCTATGGGACATGTTAATCACTTTGGATTGTCACAGACATGACATGGAGGCCAGCACATGATTAGTGGGGTTGAACCATTAACCATTGAACTATTTGTCATATTTTAGGCACAAAAAGGAGTTTTGGCACCTGTATGTTGAGACAGATGTATCTCTACATACTTTGCCATTACACAAATATATGAAGCAACAAATGTACTCTCTACTTTATTATGGTTATTAGTCAACACTGCCAAGAATGCGGGAACGCAGTTTTCTACCACTTACAGTCTTCAGAATGACCTTCACACGCAACACATTGTAGGTCAACGAGAGTCCAGAATGATGTCCTCTCCCTCCCTATTGGCTGACCACATTTTTCTACGACTTTGCATAAGGGAAAGTTAGTACAAGAAACGCACACGTTCCTTTTTTGAGCAAATCAGTATTTAGAGCGTTATCATACTGTGGTGGGCCTGCAGTGCATTACGTGGTACAGCACACACTGTAAAAAATTTCACCGTAACATGTCCCCCGTTCTAATAACAGTCTTCTCCAGTTTTTCAAACTGCCATTTCCCATAGTGGTTTATGATATGGCACAGTATTTCTAAATCTTTACTGTAGTTTACCGGTTTTAGCAGATAAAGATACCATCGTTTCCGATCATAGGACGCAAGCCATAAATGCTATACGGCAACAGTACATGCTGCTGTCTAGCAGTTGTTTGTCTTTGGACATGGTATGGTGCATGCAGGGTAAATTCCATGGTTAAAATATCCAAACGTGAACGACTGTTAGATTACATGATGTAGAATGCTGTATACTATTTATGTCCCGTGTCATGTGACCAAAAATAATATGTGCTTTCGCTCATGCTGCACAGCACAGGCGAAATGAGCTGCATGTGAGGATAACAACATGAAACCCGAGGCACGGAGGAAAAGGCATGACTTTACGATCTCTGTGTCAATTGTTTCATGTGGTGATTGCGTACCAGCTCGCCTGTACCTGAGAATAAATTTGATGCATTGTACACCACCTTAGACATGCAATGTGTGGTGTGTTGTGATGGTACTTCCACTGCCAATTGAAAAATATAATGCTCCAGGTGAATTGTTTCGGTACAATCTTGAACTAAGCATACCATGGGGTAGGGCATCTGTGTGACAGGTTTACCTGGAGGTCAGTATGTAAATGTTAGCTGAAGTCATTGAATAATTAACATTATCAATATATATATATATATATATATATACTGCTGCAGATCATACCATCAATAGCACACGAGATGCTCGGATATGTTCTGCTGGAATGTCTGTGTACTCACAATATTAGTACAGCAGCTACAGAAAGGCATAAAACAAGTTTTTGTATACATAATACCACTTGAATGCAACACAAGCTTCTGTTGCATTGCAGAACACAACAGCGGACATATTTACATTACCTAAACCTGAGAAAAATAATGTACTGTTGCACACATGATGCTGTTTGAATGTAATTCTGAAACGTCTCCAAAAACATGATTTATGACCGAAACACATCAACTGGAAACTTTAAAAGCGATAAAACCCCCGTGCCGGGGAACAAGTCAAAAGACGACACAACACACAGGCACAGACTGACGAACAAGGATTTATTATTATCAAACCTGGTTTATATCCTCTATCCTAACCAACAACGCCCTCTTCAACAAGTTATCTGATAAGTTAGTTTTTTTTTCGCGTTCCAAGTGGATTTTTGTTTGTGTGAAGTGGCCCGATGTGGGCATCCTGGACGTCCATCGGATCGAGAACCTCTATAGAACATTGATGCGGGTTTACGGATACTGCAAAGCGTGGATAATTTGTGAGGAAAGAAATTCGCCGCCAAATGCATTTCGGACACAGATGCTTCGAGGCTTATATTGTTGCTACAGGTGAGTCTTCTAATGTCATACTTATTTCATCATATTGAGGAAGGGATAACCTTAATGATATAAAAAGTATTTGTAGCTGCTCCGTGTAGTGAGGTGTATTGCACGTGGTCCTGACTTTGCGCTCAGCTCAACTTATTTTCCGAGCATGCACAAAGGACTTCAATTGCATGGTTCACACCCGTCGTATTTTGAGAGGGGATGCATAATACAGTTGGGGGTCTTCTTTATTCCACTATTAATCACGATGACGGAGTAACATTACTGGTGTATCCATGGAAGCGTGTGTAAATGTCAAGTACGCGAGACTGTAATGGCCACCTTTTGTCCCCATATGGGGGTAGGCGTTGATGATGTGTGATATTACTCATATTAAATGCAGATGCCACAATACATTATATGCCACAAAATATTAAGGAGATGCTATTCTATGTTTTTAGACAAAAGCTGAAAATTGCGCTTTCCCTGAAGGAACACTGTGAAGGTAGACCAGTACCAGCCTACACGGAAGACCAAGGAAAGCATCGCGTCGATGATTTCAAAAATGAAGTGACTCAATAAAGTGCTCCTGTTCACATGTGATTTTGCGTTCTTCTCCCTTTATACTTCACAACAGATTGAATTCAATTTGAGGCCAACGCAACCCGAGACAATGTAGTATGTGCCGGGAGGGAGGGGGGAAGGGGTAGTAATCAAAGGAAAAGTCAATGACTTTCAATAGATGAACCAAACCATAGATGAAGCAAAGCGTGTTGACTTTGAAAAGGACGTTTAAAGGAAGCCCAGAGCGGAAATGTCTTTTGAAATCTTTTGGACAAATGTCAAAAGGAAGTCTGTTCCAAATAACCATTAGTTGTCCAAAGGAATTCCAAAGGATTTTCCATATAAAATCAATAGAATTTCAATATCATGTCTATTGACTCTTTCGACTTATTTCTATAGAATTTCTATAGCATGGACAAATATTTTTTCATAAGGGAAGAACACAAACACCTCACGCATGGTTGCTCTAAGCTAGCGAGCAACAGCAAGGGTATACGAATAAACGAAGTCGAGCACAAGTGATACAATGTACATGATTCATCAGAAAATGAGATGTCTCAGTACCAGGTGTCACTGTTCCGTCAACAAAAACAGATGAACTTTGAAGGGGCGTCTGGTTGGCACTGGTGACAGCTTCCATCTTGAAACCCAGAACGTGATAGTTGAGACGTGGACTGCAAGCTTTTCGGTGGTGCTAGAATGCCTGCGAAATCATTTAACAAATAAGGCAATTCCAAATCTGTTCTGAGAATACACCCGCTGGGGCCTAATCTCTAAAAGATGATGCAGTAACTGACAGATAGCGTATTTTTCTTTTCTATGTGATGACATTTGCACCGCATGACTGACTTGTGGAACATTACGCGACTTACCTTTATCTGCCGCCTAGTCCTGCCTCTGCAATCTCATGCTGCAGATAAGGTTGGCACAGCATCCCGGACGAGATATCTTCGGCTTCGTGTGAAACAAGTTGCGCATTGCTTCCGTAACATTCGTATGAGCGAAATGAACAAATCAAATCGCTGCTTTCGAAGGTGGCACCCAGTCGGAGTTGTAACCGATTGTTGCAGTCAATAGCTTTTTCTTTCGCCTTTCGGAAAGTTGTGGTTTGAAACATTGGAACTGCATGCTGAAGTGTTCTTGCAGACGGGAGCAAAACGCTCACGCATTCTCGGCACGCAGCACAGAACATGAAACACACCAGGAAGTCTGTAGTGGCATAGCAAATGCTTTGCAGTCGAAGGAAGCAAAACTCACATTCCTCTTGGGTTCAGTGAAGTCCAGAAGTATACTGGGGGCTCCCTAATAGCGAACTGCTTATCACTTGAAAGAAATGATGTTCTGAGTCTGGAACACGTAGAAATGACAAATACACACAAGGCCTCAAAGCCCTTTGAGGCCGTGTATGTATTTGTCCTTTCTATGTGTTCCAGCCTCAGAACATCAATTATTTCATGTTCAACAGTTGCCGCTTGCGTCGATCACGTCGTATGAATGTGTGTATGAGTGAGAAAATGTAAGAGTGAAAGGGAGATTAGTGTGAGAGTGGTTGGTTTGTCCTTTCAGATGACGCGCCTTCGAAAGTCGCTGGGGAGGTGTGTTAGCTTAGCTTAATTGGTAGAGCCCTGGACCGGTAATCCAGAAGATGTTAGTAGTAATAGGCCTTGTCCAGACTAGAGTCACTAAATAAGCTACGCTACAGAGTATCGACACTGAGGCAAAAAGAGCCGCCATGTTGTTTCGGATGACCTCCAGCCCCACCTCTATTTTGGCAGTAGAAATAGAAGAAGGTGAAGTTTAGCAGTGGAAGAAGACAACACTTCGAAGAGCGCTAAATGGATGGCGCTGGAGGTAATCCGAAACAGCATGGCGGCTCAGTGTCGGTACTCTGAAGCGTAGCTTATTTAGTGACTCTAGTCCAAACTACAGGATTCCTGCCCCTGAGCCCTGCGCGTTTTTTTCCTCGCGCGCGGCAGGCGGCGCTCGGGTGGAGGCTCTTACCGGTGGGCGGAGCGTGGCCGGAGGGTTGCGTGCGCGCTTACCCGCTCACATTTTTCAGCCTGGGCCGACTTCTTTCATCATTTCTCAATCTGTGTCGAATTCAATCGCAATTTTTTCCCCGCTACAACAGGTGTACAGTAGGCAGTTTACATGCAAAGGATAGCCATACACAAAAGTACAAGTGAAAATATATTTATTAAAGTCATTAGTGTCAGGAATTATGTTATGACTCCGTGTGAAGGAGAAAAACTCAGTCAAAAATCTGATGCAATAGCATTGAAGGGGTATTTTATTAGTGATAATCACGAAAGTTTTCAATTAAGCAGAAGGAGTAGCACATTTTTAATAAAAGAAGATATTTTTAATCAATACGATTACTATCAAATTAAAAGTTTTATTATAAAAAGTCTAACATGACCACCATAGTGGAGCTTTAATTACAAGTGCCGATAGATGTATATGAACAGCAGAGAACATGGAAGACCATGGGACACGAACACAAGAGGAAATAAAATCTATAACACTACATTGGTTAATCAAAACAACAGAGGAGGAGACTATCATTTTAACTATCATAAAATCATCCTCGTGACTTCCCCATACAAACCTTACTTTGTTTTATGAATCCAACACAGAAAATACATTAAAAAATGAACTTCACCACATAGCGCGCTCCTAGTCAACAACCAGCTCTAATAATATCTGTCCTGATTTGTTGAAGACTGGAGGCGTACACTTATGATTGTACACACTGGACTGACTTCTTTGGCTATTTTTCAGCCTGGGCCGGATTCATTCGCATTTTTTTCATGCGGCGCGCAAGTAGGGGCATGCAAACTGACAACATCGGACCACATCTTTGGCGATTTTTCACCCTGGGACGACTTCGTTCGCAATTTTTGTCAGGTGGTGTGTGTATCAAAATTAAAAGTTTTATTATAAAAAGTCTGACATGAGTAACCTAGCGGAGTTTTAATTACAAAGTTCTAATATGTAACTTCAAGAACAATAGATAATATTCCATTATGACACATTTAATCAAAGAAGATATTTTTAATCACTATGATTACAATCAAAATTAAAAGTTTTATTATAAAAAGTCTAACATTATTATATGTGAGCACCATAGCAGAGTTTTATTTACAAATTTCTAATAGGTATAGTTAATTGTGAACAGCAGAGAACCTGGAAGACCATGAGACACGAACACGAGAGGAAATAAAATCTATAACAATACATTGGTTAATCAAAAACAAC
This sequence comes from Ornithodoros turicata, assembly GCF_037126465.1. NCBI lineage: Eukaryota > Metazoa > Arthropoda > Arachnida > Ixodida > Argasidae > Ornithodoros > Ornithodoros turicata. The sequence goes on along the minus strand of NC_088205.1, from coordinate 39,406,958 downwards.
AGAGGAGGAGACTATCATTTTTAACTATCATAAAATCATCCTCGTGACTTCCCCATACAATTTTCATTCTAAGAGACACTACAAACCTTACTTTGTTTTATGAATTCAACACAGAAAATATATTAAAAAATGAACTTCACCACATAGCACACTCCTAGCCAACAATCAGCTCTAATAATATCTGCCCTGATTTGTTGAAGACGGGAGGCGTACACCTGACAGGTATGAACATTTTCGAGCGCAATAGGGAAGATTATTCCAACATTACACAATTAATCAATTTCTTATTAAGTAAACAGCATAGACATATGGAAATAATGAGAAAAACGATCAACAGCTAATAGAGAACCAAAACACATCACATAAACAACAGACACATGCAGGAAAATAAATGAAAAAGAATCTATCAAAACGATCAACATGCACAAATGAATGGCAGAGAAACACTTTGAACGGCACATGATGAATAATTTAATACAGCACAGAGCTAACGCTGAATAGCAGAGAAACAATCTAAACGGCGCATCTGCCAACGTGTAAACAACAGACAGGAAAATATTACTGAAACAGATAATAGAGAGCCAAAATCCAACACGTAAACAAGAGGTACACAAAGGATAAATAGTTGAAGAACAATCTAACAAAACAAGAAACATGCACGGATGAATAGCAGAGAAACACTCTAAACGGTGCATCTACCAACGGTAAACAACAGACACATGCAGGAAAATAATTGAAAAAGAATCAATCAAAACGATAAACATGCACGGATGAATAGCAGAGAAACACTTTGAACGATGTATCTGCCAACATGTAAACAACACACCGGAAAATAATAGCAAACATTACAATTTGAAATAATATATCTTTTGAACTATCATAAAATCAACATTGCGAGCTAACAATATCCTACTCAGACACTATAAACATTACCTTGACAGAGTTATTCAAACACGCACCACAGCTATACTTTCCACAGTACAACCAGACTCGAGACACGGCGGGGTCACTCTCTCCCTCTATGCAGACCGGTGGGGTCACTCTCTCCATCTATACAGCCCCAAAAGCGGGGAACCTGTTGTCAATCTGCGGGGTGGGGAAATCCTCTCTCTTTTTCAAATTCTTTCCTCCAAAAAGGAAATATTCTTAGGACCGGTGTACAGAGGCGAAATTTTTTATTGATCGCCAAATAGACATTGGAATTATTCGACTCTCAAGAACACAATAAGAACCCTATAAAAAAAAAATCTAAGAATAGACTTTCTAAGCAAACGAGAAAATATTATCGGTGCAAACAATACTCAACGAGAAACGTTGCATTTAATGTATTTCAGATCAGACACAATTATTAGGCAATCATTATTCTCAACTCACAAAATATCAATCGAGTGAAAGTCAAGTTTATTCAGTGATAGAAACAATACGAATTCGAAAACGAGAAACAAATTTAATTACATCGTTTGATGTTAACTTTGCAATACACGCAGAAGTCGCAAACAACTCATCTGAAATGCAAATTATTGTGTTTGCTATAGCGGAAATCAACGCACACAACTTAAAAATACATTCCCAGCTAGTAGAATATTTTTATTAATATCAATCGAGTGATCATCTGAAACAAAGTCAAAAGCAGTAATTAATTTAGGCAAACATTTTTCATAATCACACAGCGCAAATATACATCACAGAAACATGTCTTTTTTCATTCAGGACCCACTAGTGGAAACGAAGTGAGAGAGTTCCCGTACACATTCGGTTAAGGTTACGCCCGCGGGGAGTAGGGGAATCCAAACAATGGTCTCGGTATACAAAGCCATAAAATCGCTCCTACAAGTCAAGTTAGGGAAGGAGGGTCTCTTGCGCTGTCTTGTACATAGAATCACTGAAAGCAAACGTTTTTACTTTACACATCACATCTTTTTTGTAAATTGACTTTCATAATTCTAGCGTCAGGTGAAAGATTACGAACCTGATAATAAAATTTTAATAAATAAAATTAGCACCAATATGACTTAATTAAATGTCGAGGCGCACTACAAAACAGAACAGACAACTGATATACATTGAAGAGATGGACAGATTTTGTACTCGTTACCATTCGTCATGGGAGGACCTGATAAAAAGTTGCTTCGAAAAGGAGGAGCCGCGAAACGATTCATTTATCGCTGCATTTCAATACGTCCTAGACATGGTCGTATTCGGAGATATGGTGCAAATTATGGAGTTCAAGATGCGAGACATTGTATGTCGAATCTACAATAGTTATAAAAATATTTGCACGTCAACATCGGAAGGACCGTTTGGATTGATGGTGGAGTTTTTGAGGTTTGCTAACGAAGAATTGAAGTACACTAGACCAAACGTAATTGTAATCATTGCAATGGGCATTGCATTAATCAAGAAAGCAATCAAATCAAATTATCATATACAAGCAGTCTATATCGCACGATTCATTACGGATTTGTTGAAATTACACCTAACGGTTGAAATGGAAAGTACATAAAAAATCTTATCACGTGGTATATTCCACCCTAGAACCTCTACACATTTATTTTATTCTACCAGTCAAGGATGTCGAATGAACAGAAGTTCAATATTGTCGTGCAAGGTCTGATGTATCATCACTTATTGAAACTCAACAAACATATCAATTGCGGTGGGCCACCGGACGATTTTCATTTAATACTCTCTTGTACGCCATTCAAGAATCTTCATACAAAGAAAGGAAGCATCAATAAGAGATTGTGCAAGTTCGTCGCAACAAAGTGCAAGTTGTTGAAGCAATACAAACACGGCGACAGCATATCACCCGCATTAATCAACGCTGGATTTAAGCGCCCAATAATCAGAATAAATTACTTGATGTCTTCGGAATTCATCAATCAAGACAACAAACGAAAACTTCGGAGTTTGGAATAGAATTGTAATTTATCGAAATAAACAAGTGTATAATTGAAATAATAATTGTATTCTTTGTCATCATTGTAATATATTCTACACAGCGCAACGAAAACAGCTTATGACCAGGTTGAAGATTGCTAAGGAGACACTACGTACAAGGATCTTCGCATGGAATCAGCGCTGGCAATCAAATAGATTTTTACACGACCACACTCTATACAACACCGACACCCGAAGGAAAGAATTGTAGAAGAATCGATAATAGAAATTTAGAGGCATGTTACATCAATCTTTGTTTACAAAGAGGATCACTAATATTTTGCGAAAGCTTATTTTACGAATTAAATTGCACAGTGTATATATTTTCTCAAACTATTGGACAGTTGACAATACTATACTGAAAGGAATCTATTATGAAATGACGCGAAGGTGGAGTCTACAATTCTAATCATCATAACATGCGGCACACAATTCCAATAAGATTTTGGGAGAATCGAATCACACAACTGTCATCAGAAATGTTTAATTGCTATACAATGAAGATGAGCACTATGCATAAGATATGTAATTATAATAAGTAAATATTCCTTTTGCAAACTTAACCAAAGCAGCACACATAAACGTAGCTTCAATTCACAGAATGTACCCGAGGTTTTTAATTAGCCATACTAAAAAACTATGAGTCTATTCGATATGTCACGGCATATGAGGCACTACAAATGGAAGGACATACATTAATCTTAGAAGATTTTAGCTCATAATGAATCAAAACGTAATCTTCAACACCAAAGGTTCGTGTTTAAATTTTCAAAGTCAAAACTGTACACTCTTTCTTACAATTTTTTTTAAGATGTAGATTCAAAAGCTGTCTATATAGTCACACATTGTATACAAGATATTTGTTTGTACATTAATTGATAAAATTTATCAGATCACATTCCGGAGCAGTGGAGACTATCAGTAAGTGTTTAATTAAAATTTGAACTGCTACCGCAATTTACGAACTGAGTTGTAGAAAGCGTAATTTCACAGCTTTAGCTGGCTCATTTTGATACGCGAAGGTTTTAAGAACTCTTTTGCGATGACAAAGAATTTAATCGAGTGTAAAAATATTCGTAACTTTTACTATCCACGTCGTGGAGAATTCACATGACGTTATAGAGTATATAGAAAACATCAATACACTCGATTAAATTCTTTGTCATCGCAAAAGAGTTCTTAAAACCTTCGCGTATCAAAGTGAGCCAGCTAAAGCTGTGAAATTACGCTTTCTACAACTCAGTTCGTAAATTGCGGTAGCAGTTCAAATTTTAATTAAACACTTACTGATAGTCTCCACTGCTCCGGAATGTGATCTGATAAATTTTATCAATTAATGTACAAACAAATATCTTGTATACAATGTGTGACTATATAGACAGCTTTTTAATCTACATCTTAAAAAAATTGTAAGAAAGAGTGTACAGTTTTGACTTTGAAAATTTAAACACGAACCTTTGGTGTTGAAGATTACGTTTTGATTCATTATGAGCTAAAATCTTCTAAAATTAATGTATGTCCTTCCATTTGTAGTGCTTCATATGCCGTGACATATCGAATAGACTCATAGTTTTTTAGTATGGCTAATTAAAAACCTCGGGTACATTCTGTGAATTGAAGCTACGTTTATGTGTGCTGCTTTGGTTAAGTTTGCAAAAGGAATATTTACTTATTATAATTACATATCTTATGCATAGGTCTCATCTTCATTGTATAGCAATTAAACATTTCTGATGACAGTTGTGTGATTCGATTCTCCCAGAATCTTATTGGAATTGTGTGCCGCATGTTATGATGATTAGAATTGTAGACTCCACCTTCGCGTCCTTTGATAATAGATTCCTTTCAATATAGTATTGTCAACTGTCCAATAGTTTGAGAAAATATATACACTGTGCAATTTAATTCGTAAAATAAGCTTTCGCAAAATATTAATGATCCTGTTTGTAAACAAAGGTTGATGTAACATGCCTCTAAATTTCTATTATCGATTCTTCTACAATTCTTTCCTTCGGGTGTCGGTGTTGTATAGAGTGTGGTCGTGTAAAAATCTATTTGATTGCCAGCGCTGATTCCATGCGAAGATCCTTGTACGTAGTGTCTCCTTAGCAATCTTCAACCTGGTCATAAGCTGTTTTCGTTGCGCTGTGTGGAATATATTACAATGATGACAAAGAATACAATTATTATTTCAATTATACACTTGTTTATTTCGATAAATTACAATTCTATTCCAAACTCCGAAGTTTTCGTTTGTTGTCTTGATTGATGAATTCCGAAGACATCAAGTAATTTATTCTGATTATTGGGCGCTTGAATCCAGCGTTGATTAATGTGGGTGATATGCTGTCGCCGTGTTTGTATTGCTTCAACAACTTGCACTTTGTTGCGACGAACTTGCACAATCTCTTATTGATGCTTCCTTTCTTTGTATGAAGATTCTTGAATGGCGTACAACAGAGTATTAGATGAAAATCGTCCGGTGGCCCACCGCAATTGATATGTTTGTTGAGTTTCAATAAGTGATGATACATCAGACCTTGCACGACAATATTGAACTTCTGTTCATTCGACATCCTTGACTGGTAGAATAAAATAAATGTGTAGAGGTTCTAGGGTGGAATATACCACGTGATAAGATTTTTTATGTACTTTCCATTTCAACCGTTAGGTGTAATTTCAACAAATCCGTAATGAATCGTGCGATATAGACTGCTTGTATATGATAATTTGATTTGATTGCTTTCTTGATTAATGCAATGCCCATTGCAATGATTACAATTACGTTTGGTCTACAGGTTTTCCTGCTCATTTTAATCCATTGGTCACTCAATTTAATCCAAGCGCTACCCAATTTAATCCAGTGGTGAACCAAATTAATCCAGACACCAACCAGTTTAATCCACGCGCTACCCAATTTAATCCAAGCAACACGTGTAAATGTATTCAGTGTGTATTCAGTCATGCCATGACTGAGACTTTCATGATTTCGCTGTTGTATCATGACTGGTTCACAACCACTGGATTTTGCAGTTTCATGCGGTGTGTTATGACTGCGTTTTGTCATTATGACACTTCATGATGATTTTAATGATATGCGCCATGAATCAATTTTATGGGACTATTGCTGCTTCAAACAGTGTCATACAGTGTTTTATGACCACCGACAGTCATTATTACATTCCATGATTATTTTCATGATATGCGCCACGAATCAATTTTATGGGACTACCGCTGCTGCAAACAAAGTCATGCAGTGTCTTATGACTACCGGACATTCCATGAATATTTCATGATATGTGCATTGAACGAATTTTATGGAACTACCGCTGATTCAAACAGTCTCATACAGTGTTTTATAACTACCGACCATAATTATGACATTGTATGACTTCTTGATGTTACCTGCCATGAATCCATTTTATGGGACTACCGCTGCTTCAGACAGGATTATACTGGTTGTTTTTGACTACCGACGGTATTATGACATTTCATGACTATTTTCATGATATGCGCCATGAATCAATTTTATGGGACTATTGCTGCTTTAAACAGTGCCATACCGTGTTTTATTACCACCGACAGTCATTATGACATTCCATGACTATTTTCATGATATGCGCCACGAATCAATTTTATGGGACTACCGCTGCTGCAAACAGTGTCATGCAGTGTTTTATGACTACCGATGGTCATTAGGACATTCCATGACTATTCTCATGATATGTCCATTGAACCAATTTTGGAACTACCGCTGATTCAAACAGTGTCATAGAGCCTTTTATAACTACCGACAATCATTATGACATTCCATGACTATTTTCATGTTGTGTGTCACGAATCCATTTTATGGGACTACCACTGCTTCAGACAGGGTCAGGCAGTGGTTTGTGACAACCGACGGTTAATATGACATTTCACGACTATTTTCATGATATACGCCATGAATCGATTTTAATGGACTACCGCCACTTCAAACAGTGTCATACAGTGCTTTATGACCACCGACGGCCATTATGAGATTCCAGGACTATTTTCATGATATGTGCCATGAATCAATCTTACGGGATTACTGCTGCTCCAAACAGTGTCATACAGTGTTTTATGACTACCGATGGTTATTATTACATTTCGTGACTATTTTCATGGTATGTGCCATGAATAAATTTTATGGGACTACCGCTGCTTCAAACAGTGTATACAGTGTTTAATGACCTGCCGACGGTCATTATGACATTCCATGACTATTTTCATGATAGGTTCCATGAATCATTTTTATGAGACTACCGCTGTTTCAAACAGTGTCATACAGTGGTTTATGACTACCGATGGTCAATATGACATTACGTGACTATTTTCATGATATGTGCCATGAATCGATTTGATGGGACTACCGCTGTTTCAAACAGTGCCATACAGTGTTTTATGACTACCGATGGCCAACATGACGTTTCGTGACTGTTTTCATGATATGTGCCATGAATGAATTTTATGGGACTACCGGCGTTCCATACAGTGTCATACAGTGTTTTCTGACTACCGGCTGCCATTATGACGTCCAATGACTATTTTCATGATATGTGCTATGAATCAATTTTATGGGACTACCGGTGTTTCAAACATTCTCATACAGTGTTTTATGACCACCGACGGCCATTATGACATTCCATGACTAAGTCATGGTATTTGTTATGAACCAATTTTATGTGACTACCGCCGCTTCAGAGAGTGTCGTGCAGCGTTTTATACTACCGAGGGTCATTACGACATTGGATGATTATTTTCATGTTGTGCTCCATGAATCAATTTTATGGGACTACAGTGTTTCAGACAGTGTCATGCAGTGTTTTATGACTAGCGATGTTCATTATGACATTCGATGACTATTTTCATGTTATCTGCCATGAATCAATCTTACGGGACTACCGCTGCTTCAAACAGTGTCATGCAGTGTTTTATGACTACTGGCTGTCATTATGACATTTCATGAGTATTCTCGGGATATGTGCCATGAATCAATTTTACGGGACTAGCGCCGCTTTAAAGTGCCACTCCGGATTCAGAAAACAGCATTTATTTTATTTAGTCCACGAAAAGAAGGTGACTCAAGGACTTTATACAGGAAATTTCAATCCTGTTTGCGAACACTGTGCATTTCTGTCAATTTTTTAAGGTCCGCTGATCCTCCTCGAGTTTCGATGACGTCAAGAGCGGGTGACGTAACCATAAGCCGCAAATTGTGATTATGACATGTTCTAGAGAGGGCACTCTTCTCCAAGCCACGACGCCGGAGTCCGAGCAGGGTCACGTGGTAGAGAAATCACGTGACGCTGACTGAAAAAGGCGAAAATGGGATAGATGTCTTCCCCCTCCTTGTGTTTTTTCGAAGGTAGGAGAATATGTAAGCAAAATATGTGGTAGCAAAAAGTGAGCCCCACGGAAGACGCCAAGGGCAACAACGTTGCCAGATGAGAGCCGGGCGCTCCGTCTGAGCCTAACATGATGTCGCAATTCTCAAAGATAAAAATTACTTTTCTCTGGCAACGCGTCACATAGATCAAAGATATTTTGCAGGAATGTAAAGTGAGACGACTATTTCAGTAACATAGCTTTGGTGGGATTCTGAAGACATCAGATTTAGTCTGTAGTGGCACTTGAAACAACTTCATAGTGTTTTGTGACTACTAATGGTCTTTAATACATTTCATGACTATGTTCATGATATGGGTCATAGCTCGGCATCATTCAACTATCGTTGCTTCATACAGTGTCACAAGTGTTTTAGAGACTACAGACGGCCATTTTGACATCACATGACAATTTCCATCATAGGTGGCATGAACCGACGTTATTTCGTTTCATTTCATTTCCTTAAAAACCCTCTACGTAAAAGCGTCACATAAGTGGGAGAAAAAGATACACAAAATAGAAATTTTTAGGCAAGTTTGACTGTTACAATCGAAAGAACATTTTCTCGGAGGCTACCTGAAAGCAACAATGACCTGAGAGTCCGGCAACACCGGCTGGCAAGTCTTTCCATTCGCTAATACCCAGTCGCAGTGTGGAATATTTATGTGCATCTGTAACTTATTTAGTTTTGATTCTAGCTTGTAAGGACGTTCTACACGACGAGAGGAAAAATGATTAGGGGTAACATAAGAACCAGAATTATATAATTTATGTATAAAAACAAGCCTAGCTATTTTACGTCTCACTGCCAATAACGTAATTTTAACGCCTTTTAATCTCGGACATACTTGCTCTGCGAACACGTATATTAAATATGGACCTCACAGCATTGTTCTGAAAAAACTCTACCCTGTCACATAAATATCCCTGAGAACTCCACACACGGGCAGCATATTCCAATTTTGATGAAACAAACATGTTCTGGGACTACCGCTGCTTCACACGGTGTCCTATAGTGTTTTATGATTGCTGACGCTCATTATGACACTCCATGATGTTTACATGATATCTACCATGACCGACTCGATGTAACTCAGCTGCTTCACATCGTGTTATAGAGTGTTTTATGACTATGAATAGCTTAGTGACCATCGGTCGTTACAAACCACTGGATGACCCTGTGTGAAGCAGCCGTAGTCCCATAAAATCGATTCATGGCACATATCATGAAAATAGTGAATGAACGTCATAATGACCACCGGTAGCCATAAAACACTGTATGACACTGTTTGAAACAGCGGTAGTCCCATAAAATTGATTCAGAGCACACGTCATGAAAATAGTCACGAAATGTCTTAAAAACACTACATGCCACTGTATGAAACAGCGGTAGTCCCATAAAATTGATTCATGGCATATGTCATGAAAATAGTCACGAAATGTCATGACCGCCGGTAGTCATAACACACTACATGACACTGTTTGAAACTCTCGTAGTCCCATAAAAATGATTCATGGAACATATCATGAAAATAGTGATGGAAGGTCATAATGACCGTTGGCAGTCATAAAACACTGTATGACACTGTTTCAAGCAGCGGTAGTCCCATAAAATTGATTCATGGCACATACGATGAAAATAGTCTGGAAATGTCATAATGACTCTCGGTAGTTATAAAACACTCCATGACACTGTTTGAAGCAGCGGTAATCCCGTAAGATTGATTCATAGCACATATCATGAAAATAGTCATGGAATGTCATAATGACCGTCGGCGGTCATAAAACACTGTATGACACTGTTTGAAGCAGCGGTAGTCCCATAATATCGATTCATGGCGCATATCACGAAAATAGTCACGAAATGTCATATTGAACATCGGTAGTCATAAAACACTGTATGACACTGTTTGAAGCACCGGTAGTCCCATAAACCTGATTCGTGGCACATAGCATGAAAATAGTCTTGAAATGTCATAATCACTGTCGGTAGTCATAAAACACTGCATGACACTGTTTGAAGCAGCGGTTGTCCCGTAAGATTGATTCATGGCAGATAACATGAAAAAAGTCATAGAATGTCATAATGACCGTCGGCAGTCATAAAACACTGTATGACACTTAGGCAGTGGTAGTCCCATAATATCGATTCGTGGCACATACCATGAAAATAGTCTTGAAATGTTATGATCAGTGTCGGTAGTCATAAAACACTGCATGACACTGTTTGAAGCAGCGGTAGTCCCGTAAGATTGATTCATGGCAGATAACATGAACATAGTCATGGAATGTCATAATGACCGTGGGCAGTTATAAAACGCTGTATGACACTGTTTGAAGCAGTGGTAGTCCCATATTATCAATTCATGGCGCATATCATGAAAATAGTCACGAAATGTCATATTGAACATCGGTAGTCATAAACCACTTATGACACTGTCTGAAGCAGCGGTAGTCCCACAAAAAGGGATTCATGGCAGATACCATGAAAATAGTCATAATGATCGTCGGTACTTATAAAAACTGTATGACACTGTTTGAATCAGCGATGGTCCCATAAAATTGGTTCAATGCACATATCATGAAAATAGTCATTGAATGTCATAATAACCATCGATAGTCATAAGACACTGCATGACACTATTTGCAGCAGCGGTAGTCCCATCAAACGATTCATGGAACATATCATGAAAATAGTGATGGAAGGTCATAATGACCGTCGTCAGGTCATGAAACACTGTATGACACTGAAGCAGCGGTTGTCCCATAAAATTGATTCATGGCGCATATCATGAAAATAGTCATGGAATGTAATAATGACTGTCGGTGGTCGTAAAACACTGTATGACACTGTTTGAAGCAGCAATAGTCCCATAAAATTGATTCATGGCGCATATCATGAAAATAGTCATGGAATGTAATAATGACTGTCGGTGGTCATAAAACACTGTATGAATCTGTTTGAAGCAGCAATAGTCCCATAAATTGATTCATGGCGCATATCATGAAAATCATCATGAAGTGTCATAATGATAAAAAGCAGTCATAACACACCGCATGACACTGCAAAATCCAGTGGTTGTTGAACCAGTCATGATACATTGGCGAAATCATGAAAGTCTCAGTCATGGCATGACTGAATATACACCGAATACATTTACACGTGTTGCTTGGATTAAATTTGGTAGCGATTGGATTAAATTGGTTGGTGTCTGGATTAATTTGGTTCACCACTGGATTAAATTGGGTAGCGCTTGGATTAAATTGAGTGACCAATGGATTAAAACGAGCGGGAAAACCTGTAGTGTATTTCAATTCTTCGTTAGCAAACCTCAAAAACTCCACCATCAATCCAAACGGTCCTTCCGATGTTGACGTGCAAATATTTTTATAACTATTGTAGATTCGACATACAATGTCTCGCATCTTGAACTCCATAATTTGCACCATATCTCCGAATACGACCATGTCTAGGACGTATTGAAATGCAGCGATAAATGAATCGTTTCGCGGCTCCTCCTTTTCGAAGCAACTTTTTATCAGGTCCTCCCATGACGAATGGTAACGAGTACAAAATCTGTCCATCTCTTCAATGTATATCAGTTGTCTGTTCTGTTTTGTAGTGCGCCTCGACATTTAATTAAGTCATATTGGTGCTAATTTTGTTTATTAAAATTTTATTATCAGGTTCGTAATCTTCCACCTGACGCTAGAATTATGAAAGTCAATTTACAAAAAAGATGTGATGTGTAAAGGAAAAACGTTTGCTTTCAGTGATTCTATGTACAAGACAGCGCAAGAGACCCTCCTTCCCTAACTTGACTTGTAGGAGCGATTTTATGGCTTTGTATACCGAGACCATTGTTTGGATTCCCCTACTCCCCGCGGGCGTAACCTTAACGAATGTGTACGGGAACTCTCTCTCTTCGTTTCCACTAGTGGGTCCTGAATGAAAAAAGACATGTTTCTGTGATGTATATTTGCGCTGTGTGATTATGAAAAATGTTTGCCTAAATTAATTACTGCTTTTGACTTTGTTTCAGATGATCACTCGATTGATATTAATAAAAATATTCTACTAGTTGGGAATGTATTTTTAAGTTGTGTGCGTTGATTTCCGCTATAGCAAACACAATAATTTGCATTTCAGATGAGTTGTTTGCGACTTCTGCGTGTATTGCAAAGTTAACATCAAACGATGTCATTAAATTTGTTTCTCGTTTTCGAATTCGTATTGTTTCTATCACTGAATAAACTTGACTTTCACTCGATTGATATTTTGTGAGTTGAGAATAATGATTGCCTAATAGTTGTGTCTGATCTGAAATACATTAAATGCAACGTTTCTCGTTGAGTATTGTTTGCACCGATAATATTTTCTCGTTTCCTTAGAAAGTCTATTCTTAGATTTTTTTTTTTTTATAGGGTTCTTATTGTGTTCTTGAGAGTCGAATAATTCCAATGTCTATTTGCGATCAATAAAAAATTTCGCCTCTGTACACCGGTCCTAAGAATATTTCCTTTTTGGAGGAAAGAATTTGAAAAAGAGAGAGGATTTCCCCACCCCGCAGATTGACAACAGGTTCCCCGCTTTTGGGGCTGTATAGATGGAGAGAGTGACCCCACCGGTCTGCATAGAGGGAGAGAGTGACCCCACCGTGTCTCGAGTCTGGTTGTACTGTGGAAAGTATAGCTGTGGTGCGTGTTTGAATAACTCTGTCAAGGTAATGTTTATAGTGTCTGAGTAGGATATTGTTAGCTCGCAATGTTGATTTTATGATAGTTCAAAAGATATATTATTTCAAATTGTAATGTTTGCTATTATTTTCCGGTGTGTTGTTTACATGTTGGCAGATACATCGTTCAAAGTGTTTCTCTGCTATTCATCCGTGCATGTTTATCGTTTTGATTGATTCTTTTTCAATTATTTTCCTGCATGTGTCTGTTGTTTACCGTTGGTAGATGTACCGTTTAGAGTGTTTCTCTGCTATTCATCCGTGCATGTTTCTTGTGTCCTTTGTGTACCTCTTGTTCACGTGTTGGATTTTGGCTCTCTATTATCTGTTTCAGTAATATTTTCCTGTCTGTTGTTTACACGTTGGCAGATGCGCCGTTTAGATTGTTTCTCTGCTATTCAGCGTTAGCTCTGTGCTGTATTAAATTATTCATCATGTGCCGTTCAAAGTGTTTCTCTGCCATTCATTTGTGCATGTTGATCGTTTTGATAGATTCTTTTTCATTTATTTTCCTGCATGTGTCTGTTGTTTATGTGATGTGTTTTGGTTCTCTATTAGCTGTTGATCGTTTTTCTCATTATTTCCATATGTCTATGCTGTTTACTTAATAAGAAATTGATTAATTGTGTAATGTTGGAATAATCTTCCCTATTGCGCTCGAAAATGTTCATACCTGTCAGGTGTACGCCTCCCGTCTTCAACAAATCAGGGCAGATATTATTAGAGCTGATTGTTGGCTAGGAGTGTGCTATGTGGTGAAGTTCATTTTTTAATATATTTTCTGTGTTGAATTCATAAAACAAAGTAAGGTTTGTAGTGTCTCTTAGAATGAAAATTGTATGGGGAAGTCACGAGGATGATTTTATGATAGTTAAAAATGATAGTCTCCTCCTCTGTTGTTTTTGATTAACCAATGTATTGTTATAGATTTTATTTCCTCTCGTGTTCGTGTCTCATGGTCTTCCAGGTTCTCTGCTGTTCACAATTAACTATACCTATTAGAAATTTGTAAATAAAACTCTGCTATGGTGCTCACATATAATAATGTTAGACTTTTTATAATAAAACTTTTAATTTTGATTGTAATCATAGTGATTAAAAATATCTTCTTTGATTAAATGTGTCATAATGGAATATTATCTATTGTTCTTGAAGTTACATATTAGAACTTTGTAATTAAAACTCCGCTAGGTTACTCATGTCAGACTTTTTATAATAAAACTTTTAATTTTGATACACACACCACCTGACAAAAATTGCGAACGAAGTCGTCCCAGGGTGAAAAATCGCCAAAGATGTGGTCCGATGTTGTCAGTTTGCATGCCCCTACTTGCGCGCCGCATGAAAAAAATGCGAATGAATCCGGCCCAGGCTGAAAAATAGCCAAAGACGTCAGTCCAGTGTGTACAATCATAAGTGTACGCCTCCAGTCTTCAACAAATCAGGACAGATATTATTAGAGCTGGTTGTTGACTAGGAGCGCGCTATGTGGTGAAGTTCATTTTTTAATGTATTTTCTGTGTTGGATTCATAAAACAAAGTAAGGTTTGTATGGGGAAGTCACGAGGATGATTTTATGATAGTTAAAATGATAGTCTCCTCCTCTGTTGTTTTGATTAACCAATGTAGTGTTATAGATTTTATTTCCTCTTGTGTTCGTGTCCCATGGTCTTCCATGTTCTCTGCTGTTCATATACATCTATCGGCACTTGTAATTAAAGCTCCACTATGGTGGTCATGTTAGACTTTTTATAATAAAACTTTTAATTTGATAGTAATCGTATTGATTAAAAATATATTCTTTGATTAAATGTATCATAATGGAATATTAGCTGTTGCGCATGAAGTTACATATTAGAACTATGTAATTAAAACTCCTCTATGGTTGTCATGTTAGACTTTTTATAATAAAACTTTTAATTTGATAGTAATCGTATTGATTAAAAATATCTTCTTTTATTAAAAATGTGCTACTCCTTCTGCTTAATTGAAAACTTTCGTGATTATCACTAATAAAATACCCCTTCAATGCTATTGCATCAGATTTTTGACTGAGTTTTTCTCCTTCACACGGAGTCATAACATAATTCCTGACCCTAATGACTTTAATAAATATATTTTCACTTGTACTTTTGTGTATGGCTATCCTTTGCATGTAAACTGCCTACTGCACACCTGTTGTAGCGGGGGAGAAATTGCGATTGAATTCGACACAGATTGAGAAATGATGAAAGAAATCGGCCCAGGCTGAAAAATGTGAGCGGGTAAGCGCGCACGCAACCCTCCGGCCACGCTCCGCCCACCGGTAAGAGCCTCCACCCGAGCGCCGCCTGCCGCGCGCGAGGAAAAATACGCGCAGGGCTCAGGGGCAGGAATCCTGTAGTTTGGACACCCTGTAGTCTGGACAAGGCCTATTACTACTGATGTTGGTTCGAATCTTACAGCTGGCTAACCTTTTCAGTGACTTCCATCTTTCACCATGCTTTTCTGCGCAGCTGACGGCTCGGCAGAAGAAACCGGCCGGCTTGGCGGAAGAAACCAAGACAAATGTCATGCCAAGCCGGAGCACGGGCAGACCACGAATGTGTCGTCGACACAGGGTTTGCGGGCCACAAGACGGAATGTCAGTGAAACTAAAAATTCACTTTTTCGAAAAACCGCGAAGAGTTTGGGATAACTAATTGTACACATTATCAGTGTTCCCTTATGAACACATCGTGTGAGTACCATTCCATTCTGTAACTCTCGAAAATCGGCGTAGCTGAGCTTTAATCGTGGACGATGAACTTGTAACGAAAATACTTTTTCTATACCGATTTAAAAAAAGTATCGCGATCCGCACTCCGACACCGAAAAAGTATCGATTACTGTAACAGCTGTACTGTACGGATTACGGAACGGATTACTGTAACGGACTATCTACGTGCCTTTTTTCTCGTAAGTTAGGTGTCGTGGTTCGTGGCACAGTATAAATAAATAAATGTTTGTCACAGGAGAACATACCTTGTTGTGGGCTCGGGGGGGGGGGGGGGGGGCTCCTCGGTCTTGGGAAACATCAAATTTATGCGTCAGGTTTTCAATTCTAAGATAGGAATAGCAGTGAGGGTTCCCAGACGAATCCAGGACGAAGACGGAATGACGATAGACGATGAACCAAGAGTGTTTTACCAACAAGCAAAAGTCCTTACTCTCTTTATGTTTGCATTCACGCGCATTGCTGTAGCTCTGTAATAGCAAAATAATTCATAAATGTGCACAATCACAGAAGCAATGTAGGACCTGCGTGGCGCCAATTTCTCCATTTTTTTTTCTTTTTCACACACACACTCATTCACGCACCATGTGCGCCATATCGGCAAAGGCGGTGTATGAGCGTTGATCGGGGGGGGGGGGGATATGCTTATTGAAAAGCGAAAGAGAGGGAAGGTTAGTCAGGCGTAGGCCGACTTTCTATTCCTTAAAGAAATGAACAAAATCACAAACACAAAAGGGGACCTTAGAGGCTGGTCGAGAGGCTGGAGGCATGAAGACAGTGGAAGCGAATAAAGAATATGTGTATCAGTGCCGCTTTTACGAAATGCTGTGTGAGTGATATAGGGCTGAGCACTAAGTAAACTAGTCCAGCCACAGACTTGAACCCTGATATCGCGAATGAACTTCGCGAATGTACGAGGCGCGCATATAATCCCTGTGGTCGAGTCGAAAAAATTTTGAGCCAAAATTATTGGAGCCTTGAAATTAATACATCTACTGCAATGGATGGAAACTCCCTGGGTAGGCAAACGGTAAAAAGGTGTTTTGGTACTTCACAACTCAGTTTCCTCGTTTCTTAAAAATCAGTACCAGACAAATGTCGACTAAAATTTTGTGTTCAGTACCTTCAAACAACAAAGAAAAGCGTGCTGTGGCCACGACTATAAAGGGCCAAAACGACTGACAGCATTTAAGATTGTCATAAATTGCGTTATCGAAGTCATTACTTCCACCAAGGGAAGACCTAAACTGTTTTTTTTTTTCTTGTATATGCTATTTTTCCCTTGTATATGTACTTGCTGGCTTGCACTGCGGCCTCTACAGGCGGCGCCGTCACCGTGGGACATTAACGTCTCGCCGAGACGCACTGTTAGCGCCGACTTACGATCGCGTCACTTTCCTGCGCCGGGCTGACGAGCGAAAGTAGAGTAGAGCGAAACAGCTGTCCTCGGCTGGGAGTGCCCGATCAAATTGTAAACATATGCTCACCGTGCAGCCACAGAGCTTCTGCTATTTTGCCCTTGTATATGTACTTGCTGGCTTGCACTGCGGCCTCCACATGTGGCGCCGTCACCGTGGGACATTGACGTCTCGCCGAGACGCACTGTTAGCGCCGACTTACGATTTCCGGCGCACGTCAAAAGAACCCCAGGTGGTTCAAATTATCAGCAGTCCTACTCTGCGGCACGTGCAACATGTCGCCACACTGCGGAGACAAACCTTACGTGTAACATCACAGTACCATTATTATTATTACGATCGTGTCACTTTCCTGCGCCGGGCTGACGAGCTCCAAGTAGAGCGAAACAGCTGTCCTCGGCTGGGAGTGCACGATCAAATCGTAACCATATGGTCAACGTGCAGCCACAGAGCTTCTGCTATTTTTCCCTTGTATAGATATATATAGATATAGATATCAGTTGTCGGACGTTGCTGTCGTTTCTAAACGCCTGACCAAACCGACTGACAGCATTTAAGATTGTCGTAAATTGCGTTATCGAAGTCATTACTTCCACCAAGGGAAGACCAAAACTGTTTGCCAATGGTTCGCCCCTGGTTTGCCAATTCCGAACGATGCGCAGCTACCCAGAGCTGATGAGCCACAAACAGGGCGAAACACGTGTGCTCTGGTGCTGTCGTATCGTTCCATGAGTATCTATACATATATATATATATATATATATCAGCTGTCGGACGATGCTGTTGTTTCTAAAAGGTTCGAAAAATAAAATTGACCTGGAAAATACAACGCGTACTATAATTCACTATTTCACACAGAGGGAAAAGATGAAGATAAATTATGAAACTGACAGGTTGGGCTCATGGTAAAATGGGACGGGGTGAGCAAATGTCCGGTGAGCAATTGTCCGCTTTCCATCGCGCACACCTTCATTTGCAAATATAAAGGGTCCCTGTTTCTGGCGACGTAAGGTTGTTGTCGGACGAGCGCATTCATTTCTTACAGACGTCACCATCGGGGCGGGACATGTAAGTAATGTCTATTTGCAGACAGTCCCGTTTCGCCTAATGAGATTGCACGGCAGTCCCATCTCGCCTAGCGCCTGTCAACCCTCCGGCATCTTTAATCCGATAATCCGGATTAGGCGAAATGGGAATAGGCGAAGTGGTGGAACATTTGGTGACCCGAACGTGATTACCATCGTGTACAAAAAACACATACAACAACACAGTGGTTCATATGTCTACTTTACCTTTTTGTTTTCCCCCTAAGTGATCCAAAGTACGTTATTAACGCGAAGTTCGGTGAAATTATTTATTTGCTATATTAATTTCCAACAAGGCTATGCTACCTAATTTGTAGAGCTATTTTTTATCGCAGGTGGAATAACAGTTTTCTATCTTGGGTCCCTTATTTTTAAGCCTTTCGATAATTCGGTTTTCTGACTTTTCGGCCTTCTGATTGTTCGGTGCTTTGATTTTTCGGCCTTCTGGTTTTTGGCTTTATGACTGTTCGATGTCTTGATTCTTCTGCCTTTTGAGCTTCGGCATTCTGACAATTCGGCCTTATGATTGCCACCGATGGCTCGCGCGTCCAGCACAAAACGGTCAGCCGAATAGTTGCTCCCTTCTGGGACATCTGGTTATGACCTCCACGTGTGGAATGCCCACCACGCTACGGGTTGTAGGAAAAAATGGTCCCGGAAAAAATGGTCCCTGGTTGTGTGGGCGGAAAAAATGGTCCCGCAAGCGCCTACGCGGCCAAAAATACAGGGGCGTAGTTGCAGATAGCCGATGAAGCACATCACAGGCGACAGAGTGTTATCATTCGCTCTCCCGATTTGTTGAAATTGGGAGACGTGTTTTTTTTTATGTGTTAATGGATAATCAAATATACATTCCATTCAAATGATTCAATGAGCAACATAAAATCGATATCATTCACTGCACAAGTTCGCTAGCGATATGGTTCGCTGGATGCTAGTACTTTTCTACTGTTGGTCAGACACGGGTTTTACATTTGTCCCCTGCATCCTTTCTGTGTCGATGCTTATGGATAATAAAAGTTGTACGCCCACTCATTCATTGTTTCATTGCCCTTACAACTCCGCTTCTGCTGAAGATGCGGTTCACCGACATAGAAAGTATGAGAGAACAACTGCAAAATCTTTATCTGACCAACAATAGGAAAATACTATGTGCAAATACAAGTATGCAGGTTGAGTTGGGAACTACACCCGACTACATCCGACGACACCCACGTACAGCGAGCGTGAAGTCGGAGTCTCAGGACAGTGAGCATATGCGTTTCATTTCATTGGTACGAATACAGAAACTAACGTGCCATTTTGCTAACTACTGTGAAGTACTTCCTTTTATAAAAGAACGCGGCTACCATTTTTCCATCATAACTGCCAGAAATACGTACAAGGTAGCAGGACCCTAGAGAATCACCAGTAATGAATCATCCCGTGTCATTGTCAAGATTTATTTGTTGTTGGAGAATCGCTTCCTAATTGTCTGTACTCCACAAAATAAAAGAGAGAGAGAGGAGGGAACAGAAAGAACGGACGCAATCCGCACAATACAAATGATGCAACGAATGTAACCGAGTTCCTAGTTCAATGGCGTCCAGCTTTTATTGTTCATTAACATCAATGTGAACTTTAAAAAAGCCTGTGTCCCAATTTCAACAAATAATGAGGGCGAATGATAGCACTTGATCGGCTATGATCCGTTTCGTCAGCTGTCACAACGGCGGTCCCGTACTTTTCGGCGTGCAGAACCCCGCGGGACCATTATTTCCGCCCACGCAACTAGGGATCATTTTTTCCAGGACCAAATTTTCTGGGACCATTTTTCCGGGACCCGACAGTACCATGGACACAGAACACACAACCATTCGGCGACGAAACATTTTCGGGCACAGTCATCAATCCGTGCGCGAACTTATTGACTAATTCGGTTTGGAATTGGCTGTCGTATTCCACCCGCGTTCAAAGAGAAGTCCATATTTTTTGTTTTTCAAATACGTACACACAACCGGCACACACACAACCATGCAACCGAATCCCTCTGTTCAATATGCCGTCCATGACCAAAACCTGAAAGATTTGCTAACGAAAGAAAGAAAAACAAGTGCGCTGGTGAGCGTAGTTCATGACATGTCTCCAAACTTCGTCCCTGTGCGTGTTCTATTTTATTTCATTAGAACGAATTCCGATATTTCCATAATTACCATTATGCCATGTTTGATTCGGAAATCGAATATCGTAATATACGACTACTCGCTTCGGTGTTCGAAAAATTCGTATATATTCACACTGTAGTAAAAAGTCGACGTCGAAAGTCAACAGGTCCACGCGTATCAAAAGTGGATGTTTCTGAGGGGACATCTTTTCCGGGGACATTTTTTCCTGGACCCCGGCACCGGAGCAACTGATAATAAAAAACAGTGCCCATTTTCATATTCAGTGCAGTTAAAAACTCGTATGCTTACAACGTCAGCAACATATAAACGTACGGTTTAGGGTCCGTTCACCGAAAAATTAGGGGCCACTGTGCACAGAAAACAAACAAGGCCTGCCTGCCTGATAGCGTGCAGAGACATACCGGTCAGGTCGGAAAAACCCGAGGCACGGAACAGAGAGTAGGACACACGCATTATCTCAAACACAGCACAGCAGACCCTTTTGTTGCTTTTGTCACCCCTTTCCTAGTCTCCCAAAAAGGGTCTGTTTCAGGAGCTTCCGATTCAACAGGGGAAGGGAACTTGGCAGGAAAGGGAATCTAGGATAGGGTGTTGGATTTACGTTGCTGTGTGGCGGAGGGATTCTATTCTCGCCTTTAGCCACGATATGGTGCCACAGGGAGGCGCAAAATACTTCCATCGAGGTGCCTGTTACATACCCTCATATTTTATGATATATCGCGAGAATACATAATCGGATGCGGATGATGCTGGTATTAAAATGCTCTAGAAAGATTTTTGCTTTACCGCTCCAAGAAAGTTTCTGCATAAGTCTTTTCGATGCAAAAATATTCCAAAAGCCACTAGAGCACATGTCTAAGAACGAGAAAAAATCTAAACACTGGCTTGACACAACAAAAAGTAACAATTTACTACAGACGTTTCGTCTCCCATACGGCAGACATCCTCAGTGAAAACAGAATGAGAGGCGAACACAACCAACACCTCGGAGAGAGGGCCGCGGTTTGCGTTGCACGATGAGGGGTTGCCTCGGATGTGCCACGATTCGAGCAGTTTTCCACGACCCCATCTTTGTTCTCTAGCCAGGGTCACGGCATTGAGGAAATCGAAAGAATGTCCCGTTGTCCAACAATGATCCTCTCCTTGAGGCCTCTCATTCTTTTTCCACTGAAACGAAACGTCCACGAAACGTCTGTAGTAAACTGTTACTTTTTGTTGTGTCAAGCCAGTGTTTAGATTTTTTCTCGTTCTTAGTCATAAGTCTTTCAGTTTTTTTTAGTAGAGCGTTTCAAAGCTTGGGTATTCAATTTCACTAATTTTTTGTACTTCAGTAACGTGTTTAGAAAAATGAATTGAGAAAATCAGTATTTTTTTCTGGAGCGACAAAGCGCATTTCCGAATGCTATCGAACAAGACCAGTCTCGTGAAAATCGGTTCATTATTTACTGAAAGAGAGTGCAATGTTTTTCCCACCGAAAATACATGGCGCCGCCGCAAGTGGTATCCCCGCTTAAGGTGGACCAGATCCACGCAAGCGAAGGCTACAAGCAACAAACTCGGCCCGAGACTAACACATCGTGCGGACCTCAGTTGCCTTAAAATGCGACTTTGATAAACCATAATAGTGTCCCAGTGCGCACCGCTTGGTTCATTTTTTGGGGGGTAAAAAATGCTTATTAAAATCGTTTTGATGGCGGCCTAATATCGGGGGCAGGTAACCGTGGCCAACGCGTTCCCGATAGGAAGCCGATATATAGGCAAAGCACTGGTTGTCGGTGCCTGGCCAATATATCGGCTTCCTATGGGGAACGGGTTGGGCACGTGTACTTGTCCCCGATATTGGGTGCCCTCAAAACGATGTTGCAGAACCATCGGTACGCCAGTACTCGGTGGCAACGATACCCTACACAAAATAGGCCGCTCCCCGTTTTTGTCCCTATGTCGGTCGTATCGGTTGTGCCGCATGGGACCCCACTTCCTGAGAGCGACAATTTTTTTAATGGAGGAAGGAGGAAGCAAAAGCAGCAACCAAAGAAAAGAAGCAAAGGAGAAACGAGGAAGCAAAAGCAGGAATCAAAGAAAAGAAGCAAAAGAGAAAGGAGGAAGCAAATTTAGGAACCAAAGGCTTATCCTAAGGCATTTCCAAAGGACCACCAATGGATCTTCCTAAAAAAATTTATTCCGTGTTAGCCCCGCGAAGCAACGGTGGCTATATGCGGCGTACAGACCTGGACAGATGGAGAGAGGACAGCAGGAAGGAGTGCGGGACGGGGGGATTGGTATGCGTCCTTGGCTGACTTCAAGGGGAATTGTGCCGACATTCGTCGGGAAAATGTGCAGGAAAACTCAGGGAAAACCTCTGACACCACAGCCGGTGGTAGGATTGGAACCCACCACCTCCTAATCTTCAGCACGACCACGAAAGAGCGAACGCTGTAACGCGAGAGACAGAAATTATAAACTGCCTCCGAATAAGTGGCCCACATGAGTGTACCAGTGACAAATCACCAGTGAAACTTTCCTTTCTCTTTCTCTTTTTCTTGGTCACTCTTCATTTCGTCTCCTTTTTCGTTTTCTCGTTGTTATTTTCCAGTGGAATAAGAAGTCGGCCTTGTGTTTGATTGACCTTTCTCTTCTCTTTATTTCGAATAAACATGTACCCCCCCCCCCCCCCGTCTCTCTCTTCCTGAGTCCTTGTGCACGCTCGTGCGAGATTGTCTTGACTCAACAAAGCGAGTTACGTCAATGGCAGTATCCGGTCAGCACTTGGTGTAGAGAGAACAAATGAAACAAGGAAGCATCGGAAGTAAAGACGGGAACCGAGAGAAGGTAGAGTAGCATGCCGTCGAAATGGGTTATAGCATATATTCCAGAGTCCGTCAAAACGCAACACTCTGTTCCGTGAAACTTGGTTCTTAGGGAGACACTCACATTTGTGTTTCTGCGGAGAGCTTTTGTTCTTCTGTCCCTGAACTAGAGGAAGTGAAACGACGACAGGAAAGGAGAAATCACTGTGTACAAGAACGGAAAGAGCATTCTGCGTTCCAGAGATTTATGAGACGAGCTGCGCCATTACGCTGGTGAAACCCTTTCAGAAATGTACATATGTGTTTTTCTGGATCATTGGGTTCTGCGATAGTTGTCTGGGGCACTGCGCTCCGTTGGAGTGCTTTATCACGTAGACGGATGGCTGAATGTCCGAAAAACGTTGTTGCCTAGAGGCTGGGTCTGCTGCTTGATTTCTTCACTCTTCATTCTTCACTCATGGAGATATACTCGCATTTATAAGATTACTAATGGGGCGAACGTACCTGACTAAAGTGAACGACCATTATGTGACTGATGTTCACCAGTATTTTACCAGTATACGAGGATACACGTGTACACGAGGTTACGTGTCACACGGTTACTGCTTGTTTTGCTTCATTGCCAATGGAGCAAAACAAGCAGTAACCGTGGACCAAACAGTAACCAAGCAGTAACCATAACAATGGACCATTGGTGACCAGGGCCGGCGAGATAAATTACGGGTCTCGGGGATTGCTCATACCCCGGCCCTCTCCTCACGTTTACATAACATAGTCAAAGTATTTCTTCTGTATACGATTACGACAGGCCTTTGGTCGTGCGGGCCCCTGAAGTAGCCCGGGCCCCGAGGGGCCCGTGGCTGCCCCCCCCCCATTTCGCAGGCCCTGTTGGTGACACAGGGGACATCAGTCCAGTACCGCTCAATCTCTATGCGGCACAGTAGCATCTTTGCCACGTGGAAACACGTAAATAAGTGTGTGACTCCGGTAAAAGCAGTGTTATCTAGCTGCGCTACTAGTAGCGCCGGTACCGTATTCGCTACTTCTTTCAATAGCGGAGTAGCGACTCCGGTACATTTTAATTGGTAGCGGCGTGCTCTTTTTCCGCTTCCGCTACTTTCATGACATGGGAAACGTGGAACACAGAGGGGGAAAAGCGGGACACGGATAAAACAGTTTTTTTTTTTTTTTCGTTTCTATTCGTCATTTTCTTGCCATCCGGACAGACATGTCGGCAGTCATCCTCGATTTCAACTCCTCGCCTAAGTTAAGCCCCACTGAATATAATGAAAAATGTTGCAGTACTCCTCTAGTATCTCAGAATCCGAGTTTCTTGCGTGAATCCGTATACTTCTCAACGTTTTGCGGAACGCATAGCTGTAGGTGATAGTGAGCACCTTGATAGGGAGTAATATTAACAACGGCGTTGGTTCCTAGTTGTACAAGAAGCTGCAAAGCTCCTGTATGCGCATTGATGATATATTTCAGTCTTTTATTTTAACCGTATTTTTTGCCGCAGGTAAACAGTATTTTGTCGTGTAGAAACACAACAAAGTGGCTCCATAGTCATTTCAGGGATCAAATAGTTGCTTTAAGTGTTTTGCTTTTTTTTTTTAGTATCTCGTGAAACATTTCTGTCGGGGTTAAATAATTTTATCTGATATTATATTGGTCGTTGAATGTTATATTGTGTCGCATGGCACATGAAGCATGGCGGAAGTGAGCTTTGACTTCTTTGACGATTGCCTTTAGTTGTTCAATGGGGGCATAAGTGTCTTGTTTGTCTGCTTCTGTATGCTCCGCGTTTGTTACATACCACCTGAGAGAAATGACAATATTTTACTGAGCCATAGTTGGTAAATCGTAAATTTTTTTTTGTATACAGTCAACCCTCGATTTATGAACACCCTCGGTTCCCCGAAAAATCGTTCATAAATCGAGGGATTCGTAAATCGAAAATTCCGTTAACTGAGTACTATCGAGCAAATGGAACAGTATTTCCGAGTTGGGATTGTGTTTATAATGCCATATATTGTGTAATTTTGCTTTTGACCATGCCTTCTGCTGTATCAATCTCACAAAGAACAGACGTTAGCGCATTCACACTCTGTTTATTATGCAATACTAAATTGTTTAATTTTGCTTTGGACCATGCCTTCCGCTGTGTCAATCTTGGAAAGAAAAGATGTCACCACATTCGCACTGGACTGGTTTCGGATTTCCTCCGGGATTTTTAACCTCCGTTTATTAATCTCCGGGTGACAGCGACCACCTTATTCATCAACTGAGGTCAGCCGTCATCAACCGTGCGACCCCAGAAAACCCGTTTGTTGTTCGGATTTCGAGGGGTTAAGAACCGATGGTGCAATACCTGAAAAACGTTTTTTCCGTTCAGGCGTCATTCATAAGACCACGGAATAATCCCTTTGAAGGTTTCTGTTGACCTCGGAACGATCCGTTCATATATTGGGGGCAAAAACGCTGGGCAACTCCTAGTTGGTTCCCAGAAATTCCGTTCATTATTCAAATATCGAGGTTCATAAAACGAGGGAAAAATGAATGGAAAAAGTTTGGTTCCCCGTGACGAGGTTCCCCCAAACAAGGGAGGAAAAGGAGTGACCCCTGGTTTGCCAATCCCGAACGATGCGCAGCTACCCAGGGCCGACGAGCCGCAAACACGGCGAAACACGTGTCCTCTGATGCTGTCGCATCGTTCCATGAGTATCTGTTTTTCTACGTGCAGCCATAGAAGCCATCTTAATCTGTAAGTTTGAATTTCAAACACATCTAGCCTCATTTTTCTTATTTTTTAATGGCTTTTTTCCTCTCTTTATAATCCACTGGCTTGCACTGTGGCATTGAGGAGTGCTCAGTCACCCTCCCAGGTGTATATCGCTCGCTGAGTGACCCCTGGTTTGCCAATCCCGAACGATGCGCAGCTACCCAGGGCCGACGAGCCGCAAACACGGCGAAACACGTGTCCTCTGGTGCTGTCGCATCGTTCCATGAGTATCTGTTTTTCTACGTGCAGCCATAGAAGCCATCTTAATCTGTAAGGTTGAATTTCAAACACGTCTAGCATCATTTTTCTTATTTTTTCATGACCAGAATTCACGGACACGACACAGAAAGCCGGCTTCGCGGGATAGCAGACAACCATGCAAGAAAGCTGACTTGACAGATTTGCACGAGGATATGGGAGGAGGAAAAATTCGGGGAGGGACGAGGAGGATAGATAAGAAAGAGAACTTTTAACGTCATGTGAACGGCAATAACACTGTGGACACGCGGGGCACGCACGAGAGCTCGTGCTCAGGTAAAAAAAAAAAAAAAGAAACGCAACGTGTGGCTCTGAATTGAAATATGCATCAAGCCTTTTCTGTTGGTTGAATGCACTGATCTCGATTGTAAAAGGCTGGATCGCGGATAGGGAGCGCGAGCGTGAAGAAACCGGCCGCCATCTTACTGTACCCACAACAGTCGCCGCAGCGATCATGGCAACTTCTTGCAATTACGGTCGTACCCAACCATACTGGCAAGGATACAGGGCCTAAATTTATACAGGTGAGTCACTCTTCATCAAGGAATAAATAGGCGTCCATTCTGTATATTTAGTTGACCATTATGAAGTGTTTGTTTGCCTGAAACGAGCACTGGATGCAGGTTGCTTGATCGCTCTTCCGACGTTCAATCGAGCACAGTTGCATTTTACCCAGCGGCAAATACAGTTTGAGTGCATAATATGCTTGAAAGAACATGTTACACTACACAGGTAGTGTTGTCATCAATGTATGTGCAAGCACTCGAGCGCTTTTTTACATGCATTGCTAGCATGGTACACTGTGTTCTCTGCCGAAGCAAGTGCCACATTCATTTCTTTGCATTACCTTCGCGCACAAGTTCGGTATTACGTCATAATGAGACCACGATTGTCACCTTTTTTCATGTATTGGTATTGTTTTGTGCCTTCGTTTGATTTGTGACAAAGAATCCTACGTAACGGTGGTGTGGCGCGACTTGAATAACGCCTTTGTGTCTGAGCTGTATCGTCAGCTTGTTACGATAGCAATTTGTAGCGTGTCGTGCTATTTGTAGCAGTTTTTACGGCAAAAGTGGCCTCTCAATACAGGTTCCGTCATGAGGGCTACCCAGTGAATAATCTGTGCAGTGTGATACGGCTGGGTGTACAGGTAAGTATCACGTTCCTCATCCACTGGTTTCTACTTTACAGGAACAACCTCAGTGCACGCACTGTGGTTAGCCTCTCTGTTTTGTATATTTTCTTACATGTTCACATCAGAACCACACCTTAGACTTTAGGCTCCTTCATCCAGCAATATAATAATTAGAGATTATAATTCTTTTTAGAAGAGTTCCCCATATTCTTTTTAGAATAGTTTTTAATGTTTTTAATTTTTAGAAGATACAGGGATTGTAAACCATGTTTTAAACTGATGTTTTAACATTTGTCCAATGCATTTATTAAACAACATATTCGTTTTTAACTGGTTGCACCCAAACCAATGTTCTGATGTATTATTTCCTTTGTTGTCGATGCACCATAAAAATTGGAATAATCATCATCAATGCAGGTTACTTCACAGCTGCTTCGACATACTCAAGAAATCCAAGGCAGGTCTGACAAGGGAGAAATGAAACTCCCCACTCTCCAAGGCCGAAAATAAAGTTGTTGTTGTTGCTCAAGAAATGGGTGCAGAACTTGCGTAATGCCCACAAACTTTGACTACCACAGCACCTCCAGAAAGTAAAGGCATATGTGTCACATGGGATTTTTAAAGGCATTCACAGTATATAATACCTTGTATGAACTGTTGTAGATCTAAACAGCCTCTACAGTACACTCTCAGAAATTAAAACTTGTCAGGGAACTGTGATAATTGTTTCAGTTAATAGGCATGCACATATACGCTATAAGAAGAAAATTATTTATTGAGAATGCGCTTCTGTGGCTACTCATGTTGTTTACATCTACTGTTGATCACATTCATTTATGACATATTATATTCTTATATATTATTATTATATTATCACATATTCGATCACATTAAATTTAAAATTTAGCATATATGACAAAATATCAGGAGGGAAGTTGCTATTCATTGCTCATTCCAACCTAAAATTGAGAGAGCGTACCTCACCATTGTCATTCCTAAAATATATATTGCCATTGTAGCAAGGTCACGAAACAATAAATATAGTCTTTTGCGACCTCCCTGCACGTTCATTGTATCCTGAAACGCATAAGTGCAATAAATAAATCTTGAACTTGAATAAACTTGATGTTGTATAAACTTGACATAAAATGTTGAATAATATAATGAATGATATAAAATATTGAATAAACTTGAACTCGTATATTCTCTTTACTCATCATCAGTGATCTTCATTACAAAAGCATATTGTGTTAAACTTTTTTTTGTTTGCGTTTCACAGACTGGGTACACGCGGGCCAAAATGACAAAATCACAACTGTTTCAAGCTCCAAATAGTCCTGTTGCAATTTGAAGACCATATGTGGAGCTGCAATTTTTGGAACATGCTCCACATAACAAGCATGACAAAGTCAGCACTGGACAGCAGGACCCCGTCCCCAAGCAGCTTTTCTCACGATGCAGTTGTATTCAACAAAAGCATGTGAGCGCTGAAGAAGGACATTCAGTTTGGCACAACCGCGCCTGCAAATAATCAGAACAAATAAAGAAAGAAGCAAACAAACATAGAAGGGCTGTACTTCAAAAAGAGATAAGTCCTGTGTCTTAAGGAGGTGTTACCACTTTCTAAGTAATTTAATTGATTAAGCTTACATCACTACCTGATGAACTGTCCTAACGAGTGTGATCTAATTGCGTGAAGTAATTATTTGGGCTGCTTCGGTGTGTCCATATTTGCGAGGCAAAGCACCGCTGTCGTTTACTAAAAGACTCGTGCTAAGGCGATGCTTGATATAAATCATACTAAACGCATACACGGCTAAAACAACGGCTGTGATTCTACAGAACGATCTCTTTCTGCCATGAGAGTATATCTCTTCCCGGACCGTTCTTTATGGAACAATTTTTGTCCCGAGAACGCAGTACGGGATATTATATACATGGTTGTTGTTAACCTCAAGTCGCTTCTTATTGAAATATTGGCTGGGAAACGTGCTGTGGTACAATCCCCAGCGCTGCACTGCAGTGAGGGTCTAGTTTCGGAATGCAAAACATAACATAATTAAGAATCGAACGGCAGAACGCCTGTGAAACACTGTTAGGATACATCAGTATACTGGCACCTAACAAAATTGTGTGATGACAAACAACGACAAACGCTTGCAGCTCAATAAATACTCACAATCTCTGTTGCCTCCCATTGTTTTCTATGGGCACACACAGCACTTTAGGGCCCACCAACATGGCGGCCCGAAGGCACGCCTCTCCCCCACGAGCCCCTCTCCCATGCGCGATCCAGCCTTTATACATAGAGATCAGTGGTTGAATGTCGTTGCGAAATCAAAAATCGCGCTATAGAAGCTCGTGAAGCGAAATGATTGGTCCGCGTGAGAAAGGCACGATCTTAATATAAATAATTGGTGGCGCCGACTATGTTCATGAGCGACGCCACGGTAGATAGATTGGTGTATTTGTGAACAATTTCATGATGCAAAGGCAGCTATGGCCTTCGTGTAACTTTTAGTGGAAATTAATATATACATGAACGATGTACTCGAGAATATTTTCTATTGCAATTAAAAAAGAGTAGACAGGGACGTCCAGAGATCGCTATTGCAGACCTGCTGTTCGTCAATCAGTACCAATGTAGGTACATTTACGGGATCACTTATTTTTGGTACGTACCCGACGTAACCACTCGCGGCAATAAGCAAACAAAAAAATGAGCCAGCTGCTGGGAGTCATTTTTCAATGTGGTCGCAGTTATGTCGCTGTCTTCACCTATCTTTGAATGAAGCGGTAGCATACGTTTCTCGGCGCTTATCATCACTCTTATACGGTGTTTTATGAAGGCCTGCCGTTGAATTATTCGTAAGCAATTGGCGATATCTACATATCTAAAATATTTCTTCTTACTGAGCATAGCAATTAGCATGCGCTCATTAATTAAATAAAAAGCCCGTTTTTACTGGACGCTTCCGGAACCTCTATTTTATTAAAAAGAACTCTATTAAAAAACCGCGTCGACACTTGATTTTCTCCAGTAATTAATTGATTGATTAAGATAACCGGTACTACATTTGGGTCCCAAATTCTTGACTGTATGGATCTTACTTTCATCTCGAAGACCCCAATACACCTATGGCAGAGGCTAGCGCTCCAATAGTCACAACGAAATAAAAGACGACGGTAGTTTCGTTTTCCGAAACACATGGATAAGCGCCATCCCGCTTGAGGAGCAACAACAACAACAACACATGGACTCGGGCCGCGCATGAGCGCATGGGCAAGTGCATTTGTTCTATGGCTACGTCGGTGGTATCAATTTTAGTGCAGTCTTGTTGACCACACTTGCTTAAAGCCTTCGCCTTCTCCGCTGAGTCTTGACCAAGTCTGCCCTCACACAAATTTCCAGCCGTCACTCAGGACTCGACGGTAGGATGATTCTGCCAGTACTCCTCAACAGCAGACCCCCGAGCTGGATTGCACAACTCTTCGATTCTATCACCTGCTCTCCACGACTTGAATCGACACCGAGCTGCGGTCCGGGGAGGTTCCGTCACATCACATGCCACACCTCCGGTGACAGCATCCCACGTTGAAGTGTTTTTTCGACATCACATACCATGAAAGGCGTGTTCTTAAAACGTGCTTCGGATCAGCGCCGTCTGTACCAATGTCCAGCGACAGAGCAATTACACAACTGCTCTAAAGCATGCGCTAGCTGCTGGGCTGTCGCCGACACACAGGAGCTGCAACTACGCAAGTTAAGCTAGTTAACGAAAGAGTCATATTGGCGAATGTTCAGCCGCTCTGCTTCTACAGGGACAGGCATGAACTAATCCATACTTCCAGGTGTGGACGACACTGTGTGCAACACTCAGTATACTGTGCTATCTTATCGAAACTACTAAATTACGTCGCGCCTACGGTAGTGATCTGCAGGCAGGTAAAGCCAATTTTATGAGCAAGTGTACCTGAATTCTAAGATTGTGTGCATCTTTTCAAACACGTAACATGAAAAACGGTTAGGAGCAACTAAGATTTATTTGAACAAGAACTTTCGTGCAAGAGACTGCACTTCTTCGTGCAGTCTCTTGCACGAAAGTTCTTGTTCAAATAAATCTTAGTTGCTCCTAACCGTTTTTCATGTTACGTGTGTGATTCCCTCTTTGCGGGCTCCTTGACAGTGTTTCTCTTTTTTTTTTCCTTTTCGACGTATTTTTTCAAACGAAGGCATGTCCTCTCAGCTCAGCAAAACAATGCATTGTTGCGCTATCGGGTTCTTCATATTTAGGACTGTCACACTAGCCGTGTTCACAATGTATTTAAATTGAACCAGAACATTAGGCTCAACAGAATATTTCTTATATTCACCTATACAGAGCCCCGTCCCATAATGTTGCTCATACTTTCTTACTGTGCTTTTGTTAAGCTGTGCGACCTTGTACAAATCCCCTGATGTAGCGCTTATAAAGTACTTCAGGTATAATAAATGAAATAAAAAATACGATATGATATGTGTATAAAAAAAAGTACCACACCTAGGATTGAACCGAAGAACGTAAATCCGCAACGCGCTCACTATACCATCGAGACCAGCAACGCAACAACACAGCGCGAAGAATTTGGTTAGAAATACTCTGAAAGCCATCGTAGGCCTATCGTGTACTTTTTTCGTCGTGGGAAAAAAATTAGGACCTCCTGCAACTGGGCATAAAGTTGCGGAGCCCACAAGACAGGCCAGTCTTTCATGTCCAATGTGGACACTTTTTGGGGAAGCCCTAGTTTTGACGTAATTAAAGGATTAAGACACGCCAATGTATTCTGCCATGAAGCCAACACGGCGAAAATATGTCTCTCAGGAAAAAAAGTGTGACGCTACCAATCCACTTGTGGACAATCGAGGAACCTTCTGCCGTCACGCCTAGATGTGGACACTTTTTTCAAACCCTCAGTACTAATTGATATTTTATGGAAAGCAGACGGAATGTATAGCTTCAATGGAGGGCATCGAGTTCGCAGGTTAAGCCAACTTTAAGAGTAGGTGTCCCGCAATTCTGGGAATATGGCTTTTTTCCTCTCTTTATAATTCACTGGCTTGCACTGTGGCATTGAGGAGTGCTCAGTCACCCTCCCAGGTGTATATCGCTCGCTGAGTGACCCCTGGTTTGCCAATCCCGAACGATGCGCAGCTACCCAGGGCCGACGAGCCGCAAACACGCGAAACACGTGTCCTCTGGTGCTGTCGCATCGTTCCATGAGTATCTGTTTTTCTACGTGCAGCCATAGAAGCCATCTTAATCTGTAAGTTTGAATTTCAAACACATCTAGCGTCATTTTTCTTATTTTTTAATGGCTTTTTTCCTCTCTTTATAATCCACTGGCTTGCACTGTGGCATTGAGGAGTGCTCAGTCACCCTCCCAGGTGTATATCGCTCGCTGAGTGACCCCTGGTTTGCCAATCCCGAACGATGCGCAGCTGCCCAGGGCCGACGAGCCGCAAACACGGCGAAACACGTGTCCTCTGGTGCTGTCGCATCGTTCCATGAGTATCTGTTTTTCTACGTGCAGCCATCATAGCTGGGCGGCCTCACTCATGAGGACGCCTCACCCTCACCTCACGACGATGAGGTGAGGGTGAGTGAGGCCAGACCACGCTGAAAGTTCCTCATGAGGACAGTCGTGAGGCATTGTCCCTCATGAGGCCCACCGTGAGGGCCCTCATGAGGCCAGTCGTCGTGAGTCCATCAATACGTGAGGGTACAACGTATTCCGTGAGGAGCCTCACAGATGAGGCCGTGAGGCCCTTTGTGAGGAACCTCACGGTTGAGACCGTGAGGCCCTTTGTGAGGAACCTCACGGATGAGGCCGTGAGGCCTTTCGTGTGGAACCTCACGGATGAGGTCATGGGTCCATTCGTGAAGAGCCTCACGGATGAAGGGGAAGCCACTGTATCCCCTCGCTTGGAGAAGGTGTGCGGCAGATGACACCACTCTGCGCGACGGGCCAATGGAAATTCGAAGATCTTCGAGGATCGCCATGTTCCATTCTTAGTTTTCATTCCTCCATATACAGGGTGGTCCACCAACCATGATAGAAATTTATAGTAAAAGACGTTGACCCCGGAGAGACATGCGTGCGGTCAATGGATTTTTTTTTCTGCCAATAACTTTTGCCGCATATTGGTAACATTTCTATTTCATTTTAATTGACGGAAAGTTAATTTCTTGAATTGAACTTCAAAATATTACAAGGCAACCTGACGTTTTCTTAGCGGTAATGGGTTCCCCGTGGTCATTTTTCTCAGTATAGCACATAATCCCACTCGTAATGCAATGGCAATTGCCGAAATAAATTCGTCGAAAATTCGTGGAGATGAGCCCTTGGCGCCGCCTCTTTTTTGACGGCTCTAAGTTTGAGCGCAAAGCTGCGAAGAAAGGAGGTTACATTGACACGCCACACGAGGGGGGAATAGGTTACGAGCCTTACCCACGGAATAAACACCCGCGGTGAATGCGGGAATCAGAGCTAATCAGAGCTGCAAGCATCAGTACGAGTGGGGATTGAATGTATGGGCCGGGATTTATAACGGAGCCATTATTGAGCCAATCTTTTTCACGGGACCCCTAAATGCCAACCGCTACTGTAGCGAAATTTTAGATGCCGTGTTCAGCTTTATTGATGACCTGCCTCTTGCTGAACAGACCCGCATGTTGTTTCAGCACGATGGGGCTCCACCTCACAGCGCGCGGCGTGCAGTACAGCTGCTCCGTCACATGTTCCGTGAGAAGTGGGCTGGCCAATTTGGTCCAGTGTCATGGCCCGCCAGGTCTCCTGACTTAACACCGATGGACTTTTACCTCTGGGGTCGCATCAAAGAAGTATACAAAAGCGAACCACGGTCGCCGGCTGACCAGCAGGGGAAAATCACTGCTTTCTGCTCGTCGCTTTACAGATCCGAAATAAAAAGGGCCGTGGAAGATACAATTCGGAGAGTCCACCTTTACATTGCAGCAGATGGCGAACGCTTCGAACGCTTTTACGCTAATGATAACCTAATCAAAGTACACAGGAAGTGTGTTGAATGTAAAGAAATCCGTAGCATGTTGAAACAAACGAATTGAAAAAAGAAGAGAGCTGACAGGCGTTCGCGCATACAACTCTCTCTCTCTCACACATACACAGGTTCATGACAATAAGGTGGTGCACAAAAACTACGAGACCGCTATCAGCGGTCATAGTGAAAACAGCCGCGTACGCACCCAAAAGCAAACAAACACACTGAGCAAAATACGAATAAAGGAAAAAGAGCGCGACCCTGAAACTGACGTGGGCAAAGCAGATACCTGGCAGCGGAACTCATCTGTGGGTTGGGTTTGTAACTCTTTCCCCCTCGTGTGGCGTGTCAATGTAACCTCCTTTCTTCGCAGCTTTGGGGTTATGCAATATTATATTATATTATTATATTATAGGTTATATTATAGGTTATATTTGGGGTTATGGGTTTGGGGTTATGCTTATGGAGTCGCACGAGTGGGGTTATGCGCTATACTGAGTAAAATTACTTCGGGGAACCCATTTCCGCAAAGAATACGTTAGATTGCCTTGGGAAATTTCGGAGTTCAATTCAAGAAATTAACTTTCCGTCAACTGAAATAGGATAGGAAACTGGATAGGAACTGAAATAGGAAAACTGGAATATATAGGATATCCCCTGATCTTCCGCCCGAGGACAAGGCACGATTTTCACACCTGCTTTCCGACTTCTCAGATCTCTTTGATGTGAGCGGGGCTCCCCTAGGTTCGTGCACCACGGTAAAACACACGATACTGACCGGGAACTCTCCTCCCGTACATAGCCGTCCGTATCGTGTGTCTCCCGCTGAACGTCGCGTCATACAGGACCACGTAAAGGATATGCTCAGCAAGGGCATCATCCAGGAATCCAACAGCCCCTGGTCTTCTCCGGTAGTCCTTGTACGTAAGAAGGACGGGACATGGCGATTATGTGTTGACTACAGGAAGTTGAACGCCGCCACTACTAAGGACGTGTATCCCCTACCACGCATCGACGACACATTAGATTCTTTGCATGGTGCCCGATATTTCTCTTCTATGGATCTTCGGTCAGGGTACTGGCAGATCGCAGTCGACGAGCAGGATCGTGAAAAGACCGCGTTCGTAACCCCTGATGGGCTCTTCGAGTTTCGAGTTATGCCATTCGGACTCTGTAATGCCCCAGCAACTTTAAAGCGAATGATGGACACGATCCTTCGATCATTCAGGTGGACCTTCTGCCTGTGTTACCTCGACGATGTAATAGTCTTCGCTGGAAACGTTGATGACCATATCCAGTGTCTAAGGGCCGTACTCGAATGCTTCCGTAAAGCCGGGCTTCAACTGAACGCAAAGAAGTGCACATTCGGAGGTCAACAAATAAAAATATTGGGTCATCTTGTTGACAAAGACGGCATCCAACCTGACCCAGACAAGATAATGGCCGTTCAAAACTTCCCTCCTCCGGGGAACCAAAAGTCATTACGCTCATTTCTTGGGCTATGCACATACTTCCGCCGCTTCATCAAGGGATTTGCCAACATTGCCGAACCTTTACAGCGCCTATTAAAGAAGGACGCGACATTCACCTGGACTTCAGAGCAAGAAGAGGCTTTTATGTCTTTGAAAACATCGCTGAGTTCCCCACCAGTCCTTGGCCATTTTCTGGAAGGTGCTCCAACCGAAGTCCATACCGACGCCAGCGGCCATGGCATAGGAGCCGTGCTAGTCCAGCTCGTCAACCATAGTGAGCGAGTCATCGCCTACGCTAGCCGCACGTTGTCAGATTGTGAACGGAATTATTCTATAACCGAAAAAGAATGCCTGGCAGTCGTCTGGGCATTGGGCAAGTTTCGTCCCTACATCTACGGCCACCCGTTTCACGTCATCACGGATCACCATGCGCTCTGCTGGCTGACCAAGATGAAGAACCCTACGGGTCGGCTTGGGCGATGGGCTCTGAAACTGCAAGAATACGACCTCTCAATCCGCTACAAGTCCGGCAGGACACACCTGGACGCTGATAGCTTGTCGCGGCACCCGGCTCCGACCACTACGGAGCTGTCCCCCACTGTAGCTGCGCTCCGGTTCTCTGATATTGCACTTCAGCAGCGCCGAGACCTCGCACTTGCTGACGTCATCAATGAGCTCTCTTCCGCCGTTGGCCCTGTATCTCGGAAAGCCAAACTGTTCACCATCAGAGATGGCATTCTCTACCGCCAAAATTATCAGCCGCATGGTGAACAGTGGTTATTAGTAGTCCCCCGTTCACTGCAGCGTGATGTAATTGCGGCATGCCACGACGATCCAACAGCTGGTCATCTTGGGCTGTTCAAGACCTACAGCCGCCTACGTGATCGTTTCTTCTGGAGAGGAATGTATCGTTCTGTCTCCAAGTATATCAGATCATGCGCCCCATGCCAAAAACGAAAGCCTCCGACCACGCCACCCGCCGGTCTCCTGCGTCCCATACCTCCCCCCGACGCGCCATTTCAACGAATAGGTATCGACATGCTTGGTCCCTTCCCTCTGTCGTCAACCGGAAACAAATGGATAATTACGTCTGTCGACTATCTTACGCGGTATGCAGAAACTCGAGCGACAGCCTCCGCCTCCGCCGCTGACGTCGCTTCTTTTCTCCTCGAGCGGATAATCTTAAGGCATGGTGCACCTCAGACTCTGATCAGCGACCGTGGTGCAGCGTTTCTCTCCGAAACTGTCCAGAATGTAGTTCAGCTGAGCAACATCGTCCACCGCACTACCACCCCGTACCACCCGCAGACCAACGGTCTTACTGAGAGACTCAATCGAACGCTCGCCGAGATGATGTCCATGTACGTGACGGCGGATCACACAAATTGGGATGTCATTCTGCCATACATCACCTATGCCTACAATACCGCCCGCCAAGCGACCACAGGCTTTTCCCCTTACTACCTACTGTACGGCCGCGAATCTTTGTCCCTTCTTGACTGCCTCCTCCCACGGGTTAGCGACGATCCGCTCGATCCCGTTTCCGCCGCCGCTCTGTGCAACGCCGAGGACGCACGTCAGCTCGCACGGATCCGCACACACGACTCTCAGCAACTGCAGTCTACCCGATACAACGCGTCGCATCGCCCGGTATCTTACAACCCCGGTGATCTGGTCTGGTTATGGACGCCAACGCGTCGAGTTGGGCGCTCTGACAAGCTCCTCCCACGCTACACAGGCCCTCATAAGGTCCTCCGCCGTATATCTGAGCTGAACTATCAAATAGAGCCATGCACACCCCCCGCCGACCGCAGAACGCCCGCCATCCAGACCGTGCATGTCATCCGGCTCAAACCATATCATGCGGCATGAGGACATAGCCGCCTTCGCCGAGGGGGGGTAATGTGAGGAAGAAGATGTTGGTCTGAAGCGCGGGAAACGCGCTCGAGAATAAATCATTCTTTTGGGCTACCGCCTAGCAAGTGCCTGCTCTTGCGATTCTTCTCCTAACAATATATATATATGTATATATATATGTGCAGCCAAAGAGCTCCGGCTATTTTTTTCCTATTATACTTCACTGGCTTTGCACTGGGCTTTCAGTGAGTGAGTTATCTCACCCTGACGGGAGGAATCAGGTGTTACGTGACCTTCTGACGCCACCCACTCAAACGTTGCCTGCCTGCGTACTGCTGATGAGGCCCAAGAAGGCCGAAACAGCTGTCCAGTACTGGCATGGCGATGTTTGAGTTACAGACATATGCTATACGTGCAGCCAAAGAGCTCCGGCTATTTTTTCCTATTATATATATATATATATATATATATATATATATAGGTACTAACAAAATATGAGGCAGACAACGAAGATGTAGGAAGTAGAAAAAGGGGGAGTTATTTATTTACTAGTATAAAGTTAAGGGGGAAGTCAACGTTGCGGCGGAAGCTCCGCCTTCGTCAGGACTGGCGAAGTCCTGAGTCCTGACGAAGGCGGAGCTTCCGCCGCAACGGTGACTTCCCCCTTAACTTTCCACTAGTAAATAAATAACTCCCCCTTTTTCTACTTCCTACATCTTCGTTGTCTGCCTCATATTTTGTTAGTACCTATTTAATTTCGCGGTCGCCCGAACCCCTTTCTTCCAGCATATATATATATATACAGTCGACCCCCGTTTATCCGGACGGTGCCGTTCCCGGCGAAATCGTCCGGATACCGGGGCATCCGGATAAATGAAACGACCGAATAGAAACGTCCTACAGAGCAAGGTTTAATTAAAAGAGAAATCACAGAAATCTCGTCAATATCAGCTGTTACATAGTAGTGTAGGCACTCGATTCCTGCAAACTTTTGCTAATTGCATAGAGTTGAGCCACGCTGTTGCGCTCCTCGAAGAATATGTCACTGCGGACGCAAAGTGTCAATGTCGGAGCCTTGTTTCTCACTGGCGTCATCGGCACCGTCTTGCTGCACATCATCGGAGGCAACAGCAGCAATCACATCGTCATCAGTCATAGCTGCACACGCGTCATCATCCTTATCAACGTCAACGTAGTCAGAAACCGCAGCATCATCTACGGCAGTCGCAGTGAGCCTCTGCATCAGGGATCGCAGCTTATCTAGGGGAATGTCTTCATCGGCCAACGGGCCGTAAGCAGCAGACCCTCGGCCTCGGGTTGAAGTTTTCCCCTCTAGAACTGGACAGTTGCTCGAGATATTTCCAAATGACGCGGTCGACTGGTCAACGTAACCCAACGCACACAAATAGAGAAGGGGGTCATCGTGCACGGTTGTCTCCCCTACGGAGGAATGTAGGTCCCTGACGTGTGACGGGAATAACCCCAACACAGCGAAAAGGGTGACGAAGCGGGGTCAGCGTCTCCTCTTACTCGCGGTAGTCCGGATAGCTGAAGCTGGATTACAAGAATTTTCGACCTTCGTTCCCTGGAATTCTTGTCCGAGTCCGGAAGCTGAAGTCCGGATAAACGAGAACAAAATACATGGAGGAAAATCCGTTCCCGTGCCTTTTGTCCGGATACCGCGGGGCCCGGATAAATGAAGTCCGGATAAACGGGGGTCGACTGTATATATGTTTACAATTTGATCGTGCCCTCCCAGCCAAGGACAGCTGTTTCGGTCTACTTGGACCTCGTCAGCCTGGCGCAGGGAAGTGACACGATCTTGGATCGGCGCAACAGTGCGTCTCGGCGAGACGTCAATGTTCCACGGTGACGGCGTCACCTGTGGAGGCCGCAGTGCAAGCCAGCAAGTACATATACAAAGGAAAAATAGCCGAAGCTATGTAGCTGCACGTTGAGCACATGTTTACAATTTGATCGTGCCCTCCCAGCCAAGGACAGCTGTTTCGGTCTACTTGGACCTCGTCAGCCTGGCGCAGGGAAGTGACACGATCTTGGATCGGCGCAACAGTGCGTCTCGGCGAAACGTCGATGTTCCACGGTGACGGCGTCACCTGTGGAGGCCGCAGTGCAAGCCAGCAAGTACATATACAAAGGAAAAATAGCCGAAGCTCTCTCTCTATATATATACAGGGTTATTCTCGCAAACGTTACACATTTTGATCGCATCGTAAAAATAGAAGACAAGTTTTATCCAACGCCAAACTTAGCAGACTGGTAGCCATTTCTCTGAAGTTTTGTTAGAATTTTTTGTGAGCATTATGGCCCTGTAGAGGAAAAATTAAAAATCAAGCAAAATTTCACACTATGCATTTTCTATGGCCTATCTCACTCAAAAGTCGCCATTCTCTGCTGTGTACAGTTCATTTTCATTTCACTACACACAGGTGGCCCCGGTATACAGAACAAGACAGGAACAAGAGCATTGGTGCATAACATCAGAATCGGCATGTCACATCACGGTAGGCAGCGCTACCTGTATGAAGAGATGTGAATGTGAAGCAGACACAAGAAAACATTGCAGTGTTTGTGTGGGATAGGCCATTGAAAATGCATGGGCCGAGATTTTGCTTTATTTTTAATTTTCTTACTGCATGACCACAGTGCTTACAAAAAATTCGAATGAAACTTCAGATAAATGGCTATCAGTCTGCGAAGTTTGGGATGGGCCAAACCTAGTCTTATATTTTTACAATGCGATCGAAATGTGTAACGTTTGCGAGAATAACCCTGTATATATATATACAAGCCGGTTTCCCAATCAATATATCCTAATCAACCCCATATTGGCTATTTATTCTAAATCTGCCAGACGTTAATGTCGGAAACGACATCACCTATCTTGACCCCAAGTTGTGGTGCATTTTATGCTACGTGTTGGCTAATTGGAGGAATTCAAATAGTCCGCCATCACAAAATACATTGGACAACGATATGGCTGAACACCGGGGGGTAGGTAGCGGGAAAATAGCGGAAAAGTATTTACGTCACTTTTATTATACGCAATATACATTACGCGCCTGCTGCATTTGACAGCTGTGAAGGTTGAGCATTATAGTTTGCACGCTAGACTGATCGGCACGCCGACTACAGCCTCCGCAAATTCAGGGATAATAGGTCTGCGATTTACGTTCGTCGCTTTCGTTTAAAAATGCGTTTCACTTAGTGAAACACTGTCTGAATGTGGTATACCTTCTTTTAACTCCCCGCTTCCGTTGCTAACGAGATCGCCTTCAGCCATTAGGAACGCATTATATGACTTCACACCTCCCAACTCTGCCGCTACGTTTTCGTTACCGTAATCTGGTCGTTCAGACATCTTCTTGCCCTCTGTACCTAAAGACGGTGTAATATTTATATTCGCTCAAATAGCCCGCATGTAACCTAAACGTGCCGAACCAGAGCTCGCAAACAAGATATATTATCACACATTGTTGTACTTGAAATTATGCTGGTCAGCTGT
The DNA here is from genome assembly GCF_037126465.1 of Ornithodoros turicata. Taxonomy (NCBI): domain Eukaryota; kingdom Metazoa; phylum Arthropoda; class Arachnida; order Ixodida; family Argasidae; genus Ornithodoros; species Ornithodoros turicata. The sequence continues at coordinate 39,365,559 of NC_088205.1, read as the reverse complement.
CATGGCTGCCATATGACGAGCATGCGAACGTGTCTGATTCCCGGTTCATCCTGTCTTTTTCGGGTCATTGTTGGATTTGTCGCAAAGATCTTCGAGCTTGTTGTTCCCTATATTCTGAACGTTTCACTTATCATTGCGACGTACTGTTCTTGATCTGCTGCGAAGCAACGAGCCGCAGCGACAGTCACTTGCCTTAGTGAAATTCTCTCTGCTGCATCTCAAAGGAGCATCGGGACCTGGTGATGTACTGCAAATGCTGCGGTTGAATTCTCTGAACCTTCATCTAAAGAAACCAAGTGTGCTCTCCCGCGGTCCTGACGGAAAAGTAGTTCCAACAAGGTTAGTAGATTTATTTTTCAGTGCGAAGTCTACGCGCTGAAAACCATGCAAGTGCATCTGATCATTCTCGTGCACGCAAGTTAGGAGTGCATATACGGAGTGCCCCAGTGAAATTCGTAGCTGTTGTGTAACACGTATGTTTTCTTATGCATCCCACAGAACCCTCCGCTTCACAAACCCAGTTACACTTTGTGTAGCTGTACCTTCTGGCTTCTTACTAGGCAATACCGCTCTGGAGCATTGAGATGCCGGAGGGTTGTGGTGGCCTCTGCTTGCGAATGATGAGACAGCCAATACTGTCTTTGTATCGAGTCTGACAAATCCGACAGACCTGGACTGCGTTTTCCACGAAAGTTTTAAATGTAAGTATGTGTTATATTGGTTTCACATATACCCACCACATATTGAGTGTATTGTATACCGGCGTACTTTTGATACTATATGTAACGACCCTGCCCTCAGCATCACAGCAAGTCTCATGGGTATCGTCAGTGTGCCACGAGCAAGGTGGAAGACTTGGGGGCGATAAAAGGAACCGGCGTCTGGCAAGCCGGGTCTTTCGTCTCACTTTTGTAGAGGTAGTCGTCATGCTTGCCCTGGAGGGTCGTTACAACTGGTAGGCAGCGGCGGGATGCTTCCAAGCCTCGGACAATTTGATACTCCTAAGCCTCGGGTCATGACTGGCCAAGGATCGTTGAAAGCATTGTTTGCTCACGGAATCTGCGCAGGGACTGTTCTTCGGATGTCGGCTGGGTGAGCAGCATATTTGTCTTCGAGCCACGCCAAGTTAGAAATTTGCTGGAGATTCGAATTCGCACATGCTGACTTAGGCCTAATTGAAGAACAGATCTGGAACCCTCCATCATGGATTTAAAATGCCTGGTAAAAGCTGATATTTTGTTATTTTGCGAGGAACTGGGGCTAGAGGCTGCGAAATCCATGAGGAAACCTCAGATTATAGCCACCATTCAGGCGTCAGGGGTAGAGCAGGACGAGCTTAGCGAAGCTTGGGCTGTTATTCAGGAACAAAAGAGAGAGGCCGAGGCTCTCGAGAAAAGGAGAGAGGCCGAGGCTTTCGAGGAAAGGAGAGAGGGCGGTGCTCTCGAGGAAAGGAGAGAGGCCGAGGCTCTCGGGGAAAGGAGAGAGGCCGAAGCTCTCGAGAAAAAAAGAGAGGCCGAGGCCGCAGAACAGAAAGCAGCAGAACATAGGCAGATGGAATTTCAGCTTGAACTCAAACGGTTAGAGCTTGAAATGAAGCGCTTAGAAACGTCACATAGTTCGGCTAGTGCTGTCGATTATGGCAAAGTCAAGATATCGAAGCTTTTGCAACCTTACAAAGTGAGGGATGATACTGGCCTATTCCTGGTAAATTTTGAAAGGACATGCGAAAAGGTCGATATTCTTGAAAGCTTGTGGACTCATCGTATCTTGTCAGTTCTGCCTTGCGAGGCAGCCGGTGTGATTGCCCGCCTCAGAAGGGAGGACGCGAACGATTACGCAAAAGTAAAGGCAGCCCTTTTGCGAAAGTACAGGTTATCCACCGAAGCTTTCCGGCAAAAGTTTAGGAGTTTAGAAATAAAATCTGGCGAAAGTTATTCCGAGTACGCGTACAACGTTAAATCCACAATGATAGAGCGGCTGAAGAGCGCGGATGCTTTTAAGGATAAGGACAAAGTTCTGGATTGTTTCTGTCTAGAGCAGTTCTATCGAGGAAGCCCCGACAAAGTGAGGTTCTGGGTTCAGGATAGAACGGATGTGGGGACAGTTGAAAGAGCTGCAGAGCTCGCTCAGGACTCGTCATGCGCAGAGAAGCGCGTCGCTAAGATCGTAAAGTTCGGACGTACGGCGAGAGTGAGAAGAAAGCAGCTCAGTTTTCTAAAGAAAAAGGTAGGAAAGAGACAGTTCCTAAAGTTGTAGAAACCGATAGCCGCAGGGAAGACTCTAAAAGCAGAGCTTATGAAGCAAAACGGAAAATGGTTTGCTACAACTGCAATAAAGCAGGGCATATTGCAGCGAGATGTCCTAAACCGAAAGTGGTTTTCTCGTATGTTAGCGAAGACGCTGACAACATAGCGCTGTTGAGTCCTTACATGCAGGAATTGGAAGTCAATGGCAAGACTTGCAGGGTCTTGCGTCATTCTGCTTCAACCATGGATATTGTACACCCGTCACACGTACAGAGTGGAGATTTTACCGGTGAAAGTGTCTTTATTAAGCAAGTGGTAGAAGAACAGAGTGTGTGCTTGCCCTTGGCAAAAGTTCACATTAAGGGACCGTTCGTGGAGCTGCACACCGAAGCAGCTGTTTCGCAAAATCTTTCAACATCGTATCCTTATCTTTTCTCTAATCGATCAGATGAGCTCCTCAAGGCAAAGGGGTTGTGCTATGGTGAAGGTATAGTTCACGCACTGACGCGATCAAAGACTATAGAGAACTAGCTTCCAAGTTAAAGATGAATGACGAAAACGCAGCGCGGCAGCAGCCGGTAGAAACACAGCAACCTGCTGTGGAAACCACGGACGTGAAAGAACCACGTGAAATATGCGGTAAAGACGAAGGTCCCGCCGAAGATAGGACAAGTAGTATTCTGTCTCCCATAACCAGTAGTTTCACAAATCTCCTGAAGGTCGACAGGCAAACGGTAATTGACCACCAAATGGTTGATCCTACCTTGAAAGAGCCCTATTTCTATGCAAAAGGAGGAACAGAGAAAAGGAACGTGAGGTTCTTTTTGAAGGAAGGAGTTCTGTACCGTTGCTTTTACGGGAAGAGAGGGAGCGTCTTTAATCAACTGGTAGTACCACAAGAATATCGCGAAAACCTCCTTCAGCTTTGCCATACAAATGCGTGGTCGGGGCACCTAGGGTTCAAAAAGACGACTCTTACAAGAATTCTATTGGCCTTGCTGCTTCAAGGCAGTCGAAGAGTGTGTCAGATCATGCGATACGTGCCAAAGGGTAAGCCTAATGAAAAGGGTAAAGCTCCGCTAACGCTAGTACCGATAATAATTGAACCCTTTCGTCATCTTGTGATTGATGTGGTAGGACCACTGCCGGTTACTGAGTCGGGGAATATGTACATTTGGACAATGATTTGCCCCGCAACAAAGTTTCCTGAGGCAGTTCCCATGAAACAAGTAACTTCACCAGAAGTTGTGGATGCTTTATTATGAGTTGGATTTCCCGCAGAAATTCAATCAGATCAAGGAAGTGTCTTCACTAGCGAACTGACGAGCACCTTCTTTGAAAGATGTGGTACAAAGGTAGTCCACAGCTCTATTTGTCACCCACAATAAAACAAGTGTAGAAAGATGGCATTCAGGCCTAAAACCTACCCTGAGGGCGTTATGTTTTGAGAATGAAAAGAGTTGGTATAAGTGCTTCTCTGCAGCACTTGCCTGTAGAACTGCGTGTCATGAAACCACAGGCTCCTGCGGAACTAGTATATGGTCGCGCCCTACGATCTCCCATTAGGATGTTACGGGAACTGTGGGAAGAGTAGGGAGATGTTTCGACACTAGTGCGGTATGTACTCGATTTGTTAGATCGCATGCACCTCATGCAACTCTCTATGGACACCAGCAACGAATTCGTAACCCTTCAAATATTACTTCGCCTATGGAGCGGAAACAGAACTGAACGAAAAAGGACCTATGCAACGTTTTTAGTACGCTTCGGAACGCCTGTAAGCGAAGTGGCGGCATCTGCCTGCGATTCTTGGAAGTTCAAGCTCAATGGCAGTTCTGGCGCGCATTGTAAGTTACGACGCATCAAATCAGGTAAATATAGTTGCTCGCATCTCTTAACGGAGCGATCGGTGAACGATTATTTTGCAAGAGGGTTTCAGTAAACCTTTCAGTGTTCCACTGACATGTTTAGCAACCTGATATTGTCAGTACTTTTCGCCCGATGTCGGTTTTCCAAAACGTAACGAATCCGTCCATTTGGACAGTCAGAGTGAAAGTTTTCCGGTGACCTTGACATGGACGCAGCCTCATTTTACGGTGCAAGGAAGAGAATCAGGCGTCGAGATATTTGTCCAGTGGGCGGAAAGAGCGACGACGAGCTACTTTCCGGCTCAGACGACGAAAACTATGATGATTATGTCCCGAGGGAAGAAGTGTCAAGCGCAAGTGAAGAAGGTTAGCGCATACCGGTCAATGCACGATGACAATAGAGTATACCGGTGCACATTTTTCTTTTTTCTTTTTTTTGTCAGAGTCAGCATCATCGAGAGAAGAGGAGCCTCAGAAGCCAGAACGGCACTTGTGAAAGACAGTGCGTGGGGAGAGCAGCCAGCGGGAGCCTCCAGTGTAGCTGGGGTCTTTACCGCCGTCGACATGTATCAGAGAGCCAATAGCCTACTTCCGCGACTTCTTCACCGACGACTTGCTGGCGCTCATAGTCGACCAGTCGAACCTCTATGCAATACAGAGAAATCCTTCGAAGCCACTGAGTATTTTCCAGCCAGAGCTGAGCAGTTTCTTGGAACATGCATGTACATGTCACTTATTGTGCTGCCCCGCACGCGCCTTTACTGGTCCTCCGCGGTTAGTGTTCCACAAGTATGTAATGTAATGAGAATGTATGTAATGTAATGTTCTTCCATTTTGTGGATCTCGCAACTGTCACTGCGTGGCTCCTCTACAGGCGTGACCGCGACGCATTCCTTGTGCCCAAGAAAAATCAACAGAGCCTTCTAGAATTCAAGTCTTCTGTTGCAGAGGAACAAACAAGGAAAGTCTTCAACGGCAAAAAGAAGCCGGAGCTCGGGCTCTGTGGAAAAGGAATGGGAAAAGAAGAAAAGAGTGGGGCATGCCTCCAAGCCTATCCCACAAGCAGCAGTACAGACGGACGAGCTCGGACATTGGCCAGCTGTTTCTGAGAAGAGAGGTCGCTGCAAGCTGCCTAACTGCACCGCATGCCCTGTATTTATGTGCAAGAAGTGTGAGGTTCACCTTTGCCTTGATAAGCACAAGAACTGTTTTCTAGCCTTCCACACAGGGTAGTGGAGAAGCAATAGTTTTCCGCAAAGAACACTGCAGACGCATGTAGCACATTTTCCAAAACATTTTACAAAGGCAGGGATATGAATGTCAGTGTTTCAGTTTTGTACCTGCAAATAAAGCACTTTCGGTTTCACTGGAACGAAAACTTGCCAAAATGCCCCAAATGCCCAAAACCCCAAATGCCCACTGTTACGTATTTGTAAAGCTTCAGGATCTTTGTTATGTGGCGCATTTTCAAGTTTCAAATCCTTTCTGGTGTCACACAGTACCAAACAACGCATAATTAAATACGAAAATTCAATATATAATACAGCTGTCCATTGAGGGTTAAAGAAAACATGAAAGAGGCTCAAACTCGAACAAAACGCTACTATGACAGATATACCCGGCAACGTAAGTTCAGTGTGGGGGATAAGGTACTGATCTTGAGACCTGTTAGGCAAAACAAGCTTCAGGTTCATTGGGAAGGCCCTGTCGAAATTTTGCACAAACTTTCGGATACGAACTATGCTGTTCAACTACACTCTTAAACCCGTACCTTTTATTGTAACTTTTAGAAACATGTAACTTCTGTATAGACGTAGATTTCGAGATTTCTTATAGGTTACACCACTGTAACGTATATTTAGAGGTTAAAAGCGACCAAGGTCATGTCTTTACAACACGAATAGAAGTTACATCTCGGAAAAAACAAAAACAGCTTGTTGTAACTTCTCCGACACTGTAACTTCTAAGCGAAATCTCCAACGATAATCTCTTTGTTAGTTTCTTATCGTTTGTTTTCCATTTGTTTTTCAGCATAATGCCGCGTTTCAGCCTCCCATTCGAGACGACAGTTGCGAATCTACGCTGTTATTTTTTATCTGTTTCAGCGTCACCTATACGTCAACTACATGTTATCAATGCTGTATGAACACAGATTATAAGTTCGCAGTCTGAAATACAGATAGTATGTTTCTTTTTAAAGGGTGGAAAACAATTGTCAATGCCGCAACCACCAAGATTTCCGATTTCGCTGCGTAGCCGAGCCTGGTCTAGGTCTATCCACACTGAGAGCGGTTTCCTTGAAACGCTTAACGCTCGTCGTCCGTCCGTTAACAAGTGTAATCTGTTTTAATCAGTGGTTTTCCTCGCGTTTATCATAGTATCGTCAGGAACACCGGAAAAGCTAGATGTCGCTAGCAAACAAGTATATTTTCGGTGTTCTGAGGGGAAAGTGTAGTGAGTGCGAAGATTGCAAAGAATATATAACCGAAAACGAACGTCACCACCGCAGCCCTAATTCACACACTTCATACACTGGGTAAGTGTACATTTTGTGCTAGGTACGTGCGTTATTTTGATAGCAAGAGCTCTTAGCGCATGTTTGTTGTGATTATGGCAAGCGTTTTGCGGCCCTGCATATGAACGCCACTTACGCTTGCTACTTTTCTGCTCTTACTTGGTCGCCAAGTCAATACACCGGCGTGCATTTTGCGAGCTGCGGATATATGCATCGAGATATATAATTCGCAGCTTCCTACTTGTTGTATTCTTACGATATTCTAAGACTAAATCGCGGAGTGAACGCCTTCCCGCATTTATGCTGATTTGTACCTTGTGCTTTGTACGGATTTGAATGGTTCCGTAAATGTTACTCTCATTGCCCAAACTTTTGTTCCCAGGATCCCACATGCAGGTTCACATACCGTCACCAGCGCAATGCAGTACCTCACAAACTCGTCCCAGAGCGCCTCCAACGCTGATAACGCAGTAATGTAGTGTCTCCTGCGTTACTGTACACTCATATTCCTCAAGGTTGTGTGCGTTTTATGTAATACTGTATTGCCATTTGCGCTCGCCTCTGCAACACGAATATGGAATAAATTTTTTTCTGCTGCAATTCTCCATTTCGTTGGGTGTGTTCAGCTTAGCAAACATAGGTCAGTTGTTTGGCTCGCTAGCTTCCTCGCACTTTTATGCATTGCTTCTCACTTAGAAGATAGTTCTTTTTTCCACATACATGGTAAAGCGACCATGGTTTCTCCTCACATCAGAATCGCACTTGTGCACAATGTGTCACCTCTCGACAGACTTCTGTTTTTGTAATATGCATATGTTCAAGATCTCCTTTTCTGCTGGTTCATTTTGGTACCTTGGTGTGTTCTGTAAATGTCTGTCGATATCCCACGCACAGGGTGTTTGTTTTTATTCGCATCACACCAGCGCTCATTTGACAGATGGGTTATGTTAATTTTCGCAAATTAACCCATCCGTAGTTACAAACATTTCCGACATTTCCTGACGCATGTGTTTGTAACTACGGATCGACTAATTAGCAAAAATTCACATACCCCACCTGCCAAATGAGCGCTACTCTGTTGCGAAGAAAAATGAACATCCTGTATAAAAAGCCGCACGTTGGCGTAACCTTTACGGGCAGGTGCTGGATTGAAGGCCGTAACCTCTAATTAGTGGGTTTCCTTGTAACTTTTATAAAAGGGGTCGCTCAGAGGGTACCTGGTAGCTTCTGAAATAGAGGGTAAAATATTGCGATTTTTTACCCTTTACTAAAGGGTACGGAGTTAAGAGTGTAGGCGGAAAACGAAAAAAGGTTCAAATCTATCACGTATACCTGATGAAACCGTACGTGGAACGCCAGTGCATAGTTAATCTCACTGTAAATGTGCCTGAAGAGATGCCACTAGGAATTGCTGAGACACCAGAAACAGCGGATACATTCTCAGTCAGTGAAGTTATCGCGAAGGCTTGTCAGACAACTAACTTGTCAAATAGTCAATTTGAAGACTTGAAAGCAAGTAATTCAAGAGTTTGGTGACCTATTTGCTAAAAGACCTGGGAAAACAAGTCTCATTCAACACGACATCGAGCTTTCGGCAGAGGCTGTCGTCCAAGCAAAGCCTTGCCGGCTTTCTCCCAAACAGAAGGACATCATCGGACAAGAGGTTAAGAAAATGCATGATCTCAATATTATCGAACCGGGAGATAGCGACATCACGTCCCCAATCTTCTTAGTAGAGGCACCCTGGAAAGTTCCTAGGCCCTGTATAGACTATCGCAAACTGAACGCTATTACTAGAGACCAGCCATATCCTACCCCAAACATTGAAGAAAAAGTGGAACAGATTAGCGTACCGCCGACGTACCGCCGACTTTGCTTCAATATGTTTGTGCCGCAGGTGAAGCATTTCTGTCAAGATAAAATTAGCTTAGCTGGCACAGCTTGCTGAACGCGATGTAGCCATTTTCTCGCATTAAATACGCTACACCAGGTATTTTAGACACAAAAAAATTACGAAATAATAATATTATTCGGGAGTCAGTGTATGCCAACATGCTTATTAATGCTATTTCCACACTTGCTTGGTGGCAGTACACAGACGAACACCTTTAAAGCAATTGATTGTTGCCAACGTTTGACATGGTCAGGAAAAAGGTACAGGTTTTTTTTTTGCTCTCTCTCTAAATGCTTCATTACGGAGGAAATCTCACACGGGTAGACACTTCGTGAGGAACTCGTACTCCAGGAAAAAGTGTATTAGACGTAGCTTTTCGTACGCTCTGTAAGAGAAGCCGCTGTGTGGCTGGAAGAATAAAAGCACGGGGTAGGAACACGGGGTAGAAGCATGAGGTTGGGATTCGTGAATATCTCGGACAAAATAATATGATTGCAGAAAAACCGCCTTGTGTTTGAAATATTCTGATGGAAACAATAGTAAATGCACATATGCGCTACGTACATTAAGTTGAGTCCTAAATGCGTATCACCTCAAGGTCAAGATCAGTCTGAAATAATATATCTTGGCTGTAAGTAGAAGATACTTCGCGCTGCATGTCGGTTATGTGAGAGAACTAAAAAATATTTTGCACTGTCTTTAGACGCATTCAGCAACGGCATGCCTATGGTAAGGTGTTGCATAGACAAGCGTACGATAGCGGATAAGTAGCGGCATAGTATTTACGTTACTTTTATTTGGTAGCGGAAGCGGTATCGCGTTACTTTTTCGAATTTGTAACGACGCTATAGGCTCCTTGGCTCCTAGGCTCCATATAGACTCCTTGGCTGTAAGTAGAAGATACTTCGTGCTGCATGTCGGTTATGTGAGAGAACTAAAAAATATTTTGCACTGTCTTTAGACGCATTCAGCAACGGCATGCCTATGGTAAGGTGTTGCATAGACAAGCGTACGATAGCGGATAAGTAGCGGCATAGTATTTACGTTACTTTTATTTGGTAGCGGAAGCGGTATCGCGTTACTTTTTCGAATTTGTAACGACGCTATAGTGTTGCGCTAAATTTCTGTGGAGTAGATTATATTGCGGTATTCCGTTACTTAGTTTTGGTAGCGGGTACAACGCTGCTTGCAACCAAGTGCCTCACACTGCGGGCAATCAAGGGAATCAATCATTGAGGTTCAGAGAAGCTGTTTTCTATGGTGATCTGATCCAGGACTGAGCTATGAGTAGCCCCGTGAAAGGATTTCTTTGAAGTTTAGATGTGTCAGCTTTTGATTTACTCCTCCCCACCCCCTTTTTTTACGTAGTACCTCATTACTTTAGCCTTGTACTGCTTTGGAGAATGAAGATGTGGAGATGGTGTATCAGGTGCAACTAGGCTAGGCACAATGAGGCAACGTGTGACAACATAACTCTTGCGAAAGTTTATGTATCATTCACACAGAGAGAGGATGCCCATAATAACGTATCCAAAAAGTTGTTTTCGGTGGGACCCACTTTCAAGAAAGGCGTTTTTGTCTTCCTTGGTCCCAACAACAACTTTATTTTGGCTTTGGAGAGTGGGGAGCTTCATCGCCACAGGCGATACTCTACCTCATTGCTGGTGGGAAAGTGGGGAATAAAATAACGAGCCCCTTCACAATAACGATCGAAGTCAGATGGTGTCCAGAAATGTCAGAAGAGCTTTGAGCGCAGAGCGTTGCTGGGCTGGATTAGGCCAGGGACCGAGCCATTTCGATAGGGAGATTGGTCCTTGGTCCCAAAACTGCATAGAAGGCTTACAAAGCTGCATAGAATGTTGGGCATCGGATGACTATTATGGAAGGTCTAGACTGAGAAAAAAGAAGAAAGAAAGAAACAAATCTTCTAACTCTGATCTCATGCATAATTCCCCGAATGACACTGGCTTACATGTGTGATATTCGCTGTTCCTCAAGCACATAGTACAGTAGAGCTTAGCCTCTGACAATAAAATAACAGCAAGCTTTTGTGTTATTCACAATACCCAGGAAAAAAAAGGGAAGAAACAGCAATAATGCCCAAACAGGAATCAACTGTGTGCTGTGCGGATGTGCTTTTTCGCAAATGCTCTTTCATGTTAACATTTCAGATGTACTAGAGCACACCTGCACCGACTTTACATTGGGTGGCCAACCTGAAATTTAGTCATGTTGGTCCGCAGAACTATAATCCTTTCCTACAAGCCTTGATACTGTATACAGTATGCTAGGGAGCTAGATCCTTAAATCTAATGTAGTGGAGCACACCGTTTGGTCCCCAATGCACGAAATATTGCATTCTAGTCAAAATATGTCGTCATAATCATGTCTAGTCCCAAAGCCTGTCAAAATGGAAGAAATGTACACTTTCGCGAGAAAGAATTTTCCGCGACAGTTGATGTTGGCCCGAGCTACTACTGGCATCCTTCAGTAGAAATCCTGCTGTCCGCCGCCACCTGTGAGATTCATTCCCTAGTCATGGTAATAATTTGGAGTAGATTTATATGTAAGGTGATTCAGCCTATTTGTGGGGCAATACATGTGGGGCAGTACATGCCGGAGTGTAGGACTGCAAATAATTCTACCGCATGGAGCTGTCAAGCATGGAGCTGCTTCTCGTCAAAACTAATCGACATAGATCACTTTACGTAAAGTCGATGTCAACTTCCATATTTTGTGCTCATTGCACTGCTACTGGTGAGTAATTATGGAACATGCTTAGCGGGTAAGTGCTAATGCCACAGTGACCAAAGCTATGCTGCTGCTGTGCTAATTTATCTTTCTGCCGTTTATCTCTTGAGATTTGCCTATGTGCTACATTATCAATAAATAGACTTGTGTTAAAAAGTATCTCTACAAACACACATTACAGATATGATATACGGATTTCAAGGTTTTGCCAATTTCTGTTCAACAATGCCCTGTTCCGGATTCGTCACTCCAGGACGTTCTCGTGAGGGCAATATTACATCCCACATCGCCTCACTCTTAACTACCCCAGGAATACGCACTAAGGAATTATTTAATAAGGAATAGCAAGGGTCCTTTCTGGCTGACTTTTCCTGTGAAAATAAATAGATCCTCCCCCCTTATAGTTTACGCCTTCTGTTTTGACTGCCATAAGTTTCTAACACAAAGTGACGGAAGCAATGCTTATCTCCACCACAGTGCTACTCTCCTTCGCCACTCCCTGGTAGTCAGGCTCCGCCGACATTAACACTTAATTGTGGCATTAGGCCACAATTGGAGACTTAGGTTTGACTGATGTAATTTTGCAAAAAGAAAGGGCTTTCAGCGATTAACGTGCCCTCCCTTCCCGAACATTCTCCCGTTCAGCAAGGATTTCATTTCCAATCCACCTCAGCAAGTATCACCTCTTCTGAGCGCTCTGCTGCAGCCCTTCATATCCTACTTCCGTAATTTTGGCTGACATACGTTCCCGTCCGTGACGTATAGGACCACTTTGACAACTCCGGAGCACGCACCACGAATGTGGTTGAGGGTTGGCACAATGAACTTCATGACCAACTCCCGAACCAGCACCCAAGTCTCGCGGAACTCCTTGCATTTTTCCAGAAGGTGCAGCATGCCACAAAGTACCAGCTGCGGCTTCTGCTGTGGGACCCTGCAGCGCCGCCCAAGCCACAAACGCCACGAATCCGCGAGAGGAACGCACGATATGCCGAAGAGATGGAACTATTTCGCAGCTATTTTTTGTGTGCCCCCGTTCGATATGAAGACGTCGCAACGTACCTGAAACGCGTGACAGACGTTGGGATTTTGCCATGTACATAATGTTATAATCCGCGAATGAAGAGCTGTTTGTAACTGATGTACCTAGTAAAATATAGTATGCCGCGTTGCTCAAGACACTGTGACCTTTTGCTGTTAAGTCACTGCTATACCTTTGGTAATGGTACCGTTGCGCAACTATATAGCGAGAGCAGCACACACATAAGATCATTAAAGACACGTTCATGCTTAATTGATTTAGTTATGTATTTTATTTACAATGTCTGCCACATGTTGCAGCCACACGTTGTGGACGTGAGGCTGGCAGGTCAAGTTAGCGCTTGAGCAGAGCTCCCGTCGTGACGGGCCATCTTATGCTTGTAAAAGCTTTATTGTGTGCGTGTGTTTCTTTTCTTTTTTGAGACTGCCTGCGGTTAGTTTGTACTAGTTCACGTTTCATGTTCGTTCGGAAAAGAATGAGGTGGAAATGAAAGCCAAAGCCAAAGTTTTCGCACCGAATTTGGATGCTGACGTCCGCGAGTCCCATGCCAGCGAGACCGGGAGAAAATAACGGATGGGCGGAACTAATACGATTGGCCAGGTACCGAAACGCATTATTGATGGATATTCATGCACTATGCATTGTGGATGAATGTACATCGTCACTGACCAGCAACCGGGGGGGATATGTTTATTGAAAAAGAAGCGAGGAAAGCTTAGTCAGGCATAGGCCGACTTGCTATCCCTTTCATAAAAAGAAAACGAAAAAGAAAGAAGGAAAAGAAACACACACACAGCAATCGCCTGCGAGTTGTAGTCGTCTTGAACACAGGCGGGTCACCGGTTCACTCCTGCTATTCCTAATCCGGGCTTCTCCTCCCGTCGACCTTCTTACCTCCCATCGCCCCCATGGCGACCCAGGTTTTTTGGCCGTTACGTCCATCGTGTCGTTACATCCATCGTGTCATTACATCCATCATGCTGTTACGTCCAACGCGTCGTTACATCCATACCGTGCTATTACATCCAACAAGCTGTTACATCGATCGTGCTATTACGTCCATCAATGGATGTAACGACACGATGGATGTAACAGCTCGTTGGATGTAATGGCCCCGTACCCATTAGTAGTTGAAAGGGACGAATGTCGCCCCGGTATAAATACTTTCACCCGCTGGATCACGTCACGGAAATATTTCCTTTCCAGGCGGGGGCCGGCAGACGTGCATTGTCATTCAGAGATGCGATAACACACCACCGGACGCGTTTCTAAATGAACCCCCAGGAAAAATTTCATTTTCATGTTATTTTGGTTTCGTCACTGATTTTCCTTCCCCACATTTCAGCCAATCAAATTTTCCTACCTGCGAATCTGACATGGGACTTTAAGTTAGAAACTGCAACATCTGTTGTAATTGTCTGTTCTTGTGTTGTTGTAAATTGCCGCGTGACCTAGCCAACTGCGACTATACCTCCAAGTATGGGTAAACAGTATTGCAAAATAAAATTTACTCAATGTTCTCTACTTCTTCACCGCCTCGTGTGTCGGTGACCTTCTGTATTCCTACCCACTGCTGGGATTTGGGAATATACACGCCTTCGATTCTGGGATTTAGTTCTGCTCCAAAATCTCTGGTCCAACGAAGTCGCGTTTGATCAAATCATTGCCACTCGCAGACGCCACCACTCGCGTCGCCACAGCACTCGCAGACGCCAAATTGTCCATGTCTTCCATTTCATTTAGTAATAACTCTGGATATAAACGTGATATCGAAGATGTCATCATTTAATTACGTAGTCCGTATATCCATGCTTAATAGCTATGAGTCCGGGGCCCATACCTGTTTCCCTTGCTAGAGCCTGCGGAGTAGCGTTTGCTCAAATCGTTCATTTTCAAGCGACCAAAGAACAAACAGGAGACAAGATCACACAAGTCGCTCTGTTGTTTCGTGTTCGTTCTTTGGTCGCTTGTGGATTTACACCAACCAGCCCAATCTATATACTTCTGACATTTTGCTAAATCGTCGCCCAAGTGGCACTTACTGGCGCCAATTTGTCAGTTTGCCAGGCGCCAATTTGTCAGCTCGTAATAACTCTTGATACCAACTTGATACTGACGGTATCATCATAAAATTACGTAGTCTGTGTATTGTCTGCAGACCGTAGATGCTGTCCTTGCTGCGCCCTTAGAACTCGCATTTAGTAGGGTAGAATTGTGTGGTTTCGAAGAACCAGTTCAGCTGGGCGTACACCATGCGTTCCATAACCTTCCCAACACCACTGGTGACAGCGGCTGGACGAAAAGCGTCCAGAGCGTGCGGGGATTTGCCAGGCTTCAAGAGAGGCACCACCGTAGCAAGCTTCCAATCATCTGGGACTACTCCATCTCGCCAGCAACTGTTGTAGATCATCAGCAGTGTGCTGCGGGCACACTGGGGGAAATTCTGGAGTGCTTTGTAGGTAATGCTATCAGGCCCAGGAGAAGTATGAGAGGGGGATATTGGAAGCGCAGTGTCTAATTCATGGGGGGAGAAGGGAACGTCCAGAGAGGGCTCCTGCGAAGTGCCCAGGACAACCGCGATAGCAAGAGCCGACGAATCCGCTGACAGTGGTATGGCAGTCCCGGTCCCTGTGGTGAGGAGGGTACAATAGTCGTTCGCAACCGTGCGTTCTGAGCCAGCGGTGGCAATTGCGAGGGCTTGAAATGGGTGCCGCTGGGCCACTGGTGTCGAAAGCCCCTTAGTCACGTTCCATATTTTTGATAGCGGTGTCCGCGGAGACAGATGTCGCAAAACGGTGCCAGCGAGTAGCGGCAAGTTTAACCATGTGACGGTGTATGAGCTTCTGGCTTCGTCGAGCTTCAACAAGGTGGCAGCGAAGACCGGTGCGGCGAGCCTTCCGTTCAGCACGGCGACGGACAGCACACAGTAAATTTATTTACACCCCTATGAGTGTAAAATGAGTGTTAGATAACTCACACCCTTATGGGTGTAAATGCTACACCCCAGTGATGGGTGTAACAGAGGTGTCACATATTACACCCAAAAGAAGGGTGTTTATTGGGTGTATTAACCCTACAAATTCTTGAAAAAAAAAACACTTGCTCTGCATTTAATTGCTAGTGTGAGCATCTTACCTATCTAGGCTTTCGGAGTTTTTTTTTTATTTCCGTGTTAGCGGCACGAGGCAACTGTGGCTATGAGCGGCGTACAGACGTGGGCAGAGGACAGCAGGGGGGGGGGGGCTTAGTGTGCATCCTGGGCCGACTTCAGGGGAACTGCGCAGACATTCGTCGGGAAAATCTTCGGAAAACCCAGGGAAAACCGCAGGCAACACAGACGGTGTGAGGATTTGAACCCGTGTCACCGGCGTGGAAAGCGATCATCTTAACCAGCATGACACGGGAGGTTAGAAGAGCTTAGCTAGTTGCTTCCGCTTTAACCTCTTGTGGAAGCTTAAGTTAGCATTCATTATGTCACATGTACGCTCTTCCCGCATGAACACTGCTTAAATGTACTAATAGGTATACATATATAGGTATATTGCATATATATGCGAAGGAAAAGGTAGAATGAATTCGAGATTACAAACAGAAAATGCAAGGGGGGTTTATTAAAGATTAAGGGGCAAGTCGACACTGCAACAGCAGCCTGCCTTTGCCATTTGCAAGCCCTGTTGAAGGCTGCTGCTGTCTTCCTTGTGCTTCCCTTGTTTTTTCCTAGCTGTTCGTGGTATTTGGTTCTTTCTACTTTTTCTTTTCGTATATTAATTTCACAATCATCCACAATAGTTAGCCCTTTACTTACATACACATATGTATTTCAATTTCGTGATCACGCGCACCAGTTAACCTTTCAGCCAGGGGTGAAGCCCCTGTCAGCTATTTTCAAGTTTAGTCCTGTTGAAGGCAGCGCTGACAGCCGAAACGTCGACCCCTAACTGTAACTACAGTTGCCCTACAGTTGGCAACACGACTGTAAAAAAATTAAATGAGAATTACTAGAAATAGATTTAATGTAATAAAAGCAGCAATTGTTTCTAATCCTTATACGGCTTCCCAAGTCTCTTCATTACTTGTAGTCTATATCTTTTTCGCGTCCATCTGTACTAAGTTATCTATATATATTACGAACATTATCACAATTAAAAAGAAAACTACGTGAGCTATGAGTATTGTGCGGCATACACCCGTTTTGCACTGATATGAGTGTTCCAAAATTTAGCATTGTGTGTAACGGAAGTGTGATCGGGGTGTATTGGTACATTACACCCCTTTTACACCAACACGGGTGCTTAGTGGAGTGTAGTATAAGTGTAATTCGGGTTTGTCCCCATAGTACACCCTTTTCACACCGGGAAGGGCGTAAAAAAATTTACTGTGCACGCAATCTGTCGTACTCAGCAGCTACAGCCGAGAAAGAAACGGCGAGACGTCGTTCAGTAGAAGCACCATTCACGTTCGACAGAAGACAGAGATGGGTGCAGTTTCGACTGGCTGATTCGCAACGGCCGACTAAACGGTGCAGCGAAACGCGGCCCAGTTTGTGGACTTAACGGAACGCGCTTGATGGGAATGCTGCACACCAGAGATTCCAATCAAGACAGGGAGGTTGTCGCTGCCGAGTGCGTCTGCTCCGATCTGCCAAGAGGAACGTCGCCCTATGGAAGATGACACAACCGTGAGATCCAAGCATGACGAGAGGCGTTGTGCCTGTATGAACGTCGGGGACCCGTCGTTAAAGACGCAGAGATGCATTCGCGCAAACAGGGCCGCCAATTGACGACCCCGAGAGTCACAGTGCGTGCTGCCCCAAAGATCGTGGTGCGCGTTGAAGTCGACACACAGAATATAGGGAGGGGGGAGGTTGGTAAGTTTGTCTTCAAGATGGTGCACATTATAAGTAGACGCAGGTGGCAGGTATAGCGAAACGACAGTGACGTTCATGGGCGCAAGACGCAGAGTGCAGCTGACGTACTCGCCCGTACCAACAGGTTGCAACGGTGGGCCGATGACAGGTAGATCGGAGCGGACAAAGATTGCTGCCAAATTGCGCTCGTCATCAGGTCGGGAGACGTAGGTTGTGTAGCCGGACAGACGGAAGGCGGCAGATACCCGGCTTTCGGACACACATAGGAGGGGAATTTATGCCGCCACACAAGCTGACGGATGTCAGGGGCTTTAGATTGCAGACTCCTCGTGTTCCATTGAAATATGGCCGTCGACGGATACGAGACTGCTGCGCAGCTGAGTCCACTACTGGTTGCCAGTGCCGGCGGGGAAGTCATGCATAAGGGGCATAAATTAACTGCCATGGCCTTAATGGCTACGAAGATACGAGTCCTGAAAATTGTGAGGAAGCGCAGTGCTGGAAATGGTCAGTCTTGAACATTATTTAAAGAAAAACAACTATAAGACATTTTCAGCTATTACTTTCGCCAATGTACTTCCTAAGCACTAGGCTTCAATGTATACTGGAACGAAAAATTCTGAGAGGTCGACCGGACTACCCTACCTGATTCTGCCTGAAATCACCCAGTTGATCTGTCGTCTTAGTAGACTCATTAGAAACGACTTTAATGTTGTGTTTCAACCCAACATAATGAACTCATAACCATGCATCATCCTGCACAGCTATGAATCATCCTAAAATACAGATGCTGAATTATTGTAAATGCGATGGACGAGCTGTGCGAAGAGGTACCTCCAGTTAGTATATTGGGTACTTGAAGCCTGTGGCAGTTTCTGTGTGGAAGGCTTGCCAGATCCTGTACACTGCACAAGCTGCGATGACAATCCTCTTGTTTTTCCAAAGCTTGTGCCAAATTCACCTTGCAAACTGCCGATACCCAGTGTATCTGTATCGTCTACACAGATGTACATAAAATATAGTTTGGGCAAATAGGTTACGGTACAGGTGGTACCTGGTACAGGTGGTGGTGTGGTGGTTTCCACATGTACCTGAGAGCCACTGCAGTTTATCTGCACACACCCTGTATATTAAACTACATATACTGTATTCTTTTAGAAACTAACATTTTTACTTTTCACTTAATCGTACAAGCAAGAACACTCAACTTAGCTAAAAACCTCGCAGGACAATACATAAAAAGGTGACTCAAGACACAGCACACTGACAATTACACAACTTTAGTTGCCTATATAGTTTTTCCCCAGTTCAGAGTTGTGTCGTCTTTTTATGTGTGGCCCTGTACTGGAATTTTTAGCGGCTTTAATGCAGGACTAAACCAATTTTGAGCGCCCAAGTTTGAACAGACGTGACAAGAACACGTGTGACTTCTTTTTGAATATGGGCGCTCATGGGTTCGCGCTGCCCACGGAGTTCAAAACATACCACCTTCAGGACAGTCGTATTGAGGCATAGAAGTTCGAAAACTTCGTGGGTTGTAATGCACTCGTACTACAGTTCTTGGGGAGTGCTTTCGAGCTCCTTGCAGCACAAGCATTCCATCTCTTTGGGCATTCTGACACACGAGCCGCACCGGCACCTTAAACAACAAGTGCACATTAAATATGAGGACACGAAATTTACAGATAACGTTTACATGTTCGATCATAATGTGCGCTCAAAAGCTCAGCTGACCAGTCTGTCGAAGACAGGCAACTGATGGTGTTTGCTTCATCTGTGCACGGTGTTCGTGGAGCTCTGACTTCGGTTCGCATTCGCGGCATCGGCGACGTTTCGAAAGCAACGCTCCCGAACTGTTCAGCACGCGGAATTTCCTTCTCGATCGCAGAAACGTCAGAGAGAAGTTCCGGGCTCGGAGTCCACGCATTGCTTGCTTCGACGTCCATTTTGAAGATCGAACATGAGCGTCTCCTTTCCTATCTCTCGTTTCTCCTTTTCTCTCTCTCTCTCTTACAAACATGCTGGGCTTGCTGAGCGGGCTCAAAAAGCGGGTTCAAACCCGGTCGAGGACGGTAGCAATGTGGGGGAGGTAGACATTGCTCCCAGCACCGTATGTCGGATATTTCCGGAGCACGTCAAAAGAACCCCCATGAGGTCGAAATTATCCGCAGGGTCATTCCAGGCGAAATGATCCAATGGGTGCGCTCGACCCCCCACAATTTTGGTTCAAAAAATTACCACGCATTCCTTACGTTACGAAAAGGCACGTCTCCGAGATTTACTCGAAAATATTTGCCCGCTCAGAATTTACGCGGGGTAAAAGTTTGTAAGAATGACGTATACCATACCGGGAAGTAAGTAGCCTAGTGGGCAGAATATTGCAACTGGACAGGTGTTTGTGGTGCAGAACGAGAGAGCAGGGTTCAAATAATGTGCCAAGGTTAAATTATTCCCGCTCGTTGCGCATTTGACCAGTCAAACGGACCCCGTTCGCGGGGCTATTTCATCCCACTTTGGGCCTCGCTAAGGGAACTTTCCAGATGAGTAAGAAATCCAAGAAAAATTGAGCATATTAACCACTTCCAATACCACAAGCTGATTTATTTTGAAAATTCAATTCAGTAGTATTTGCTACATTTCATCTCAAAATGAAAATGAAGTGGTCGACGGGCAACAGTAAAAAGGTATGCAGATGATAGCTCGAAATGCAAAGCAAAACATATAAAAAAAAGTAAAAAAATCACTTTTCCATAAGCGCCAGAAAATATTTTTTATGTCAGACATAGTACGTACGGACCCTGCGGGTATACTGACGGGCGGTTCTCGTGGGCGTGGTTTGCAGAAGACGCCTGCCGGCTTGGTGACAGCTGTACCGTAGTAGTTCTGGACCTTCCTTTTTAAAAACCTAAATTGTCTCTGTTGATATCATTTGTAATTCCATCTTCGGCGTTCAGTCGTCACAGTAAGAGAAATGCACAACGGTCCGTGAAGTGCGGTGGCGGTGCGGTGGCGCTGCGCTCACAGGGGGAATAGGAAGTTTTCGCCCGTTTCCACAGCATCAGCGGCAGGGGCTGGCTGGCCATAGGACTGACCGCGAAATTTATCGGTGGGGCTGGATACACATGGGCCGCCCGGAAGGCCGCTTAAGTGGGCCGCATAGTGCTAATCACTACAGGCAGAGAGGGCCGGTATAGAAACCGGGTGCCATATACAGCGGAAAGACGGTCATAAACTAATCAGCTCAGTCTCCCCAGCCAGCCTCCTAATCCAACTTCAGTGTCACGAGTAAATGCTTGCCTGTGCAGTACCACCTCGATGCAATAATTTGTGCCGGCGTTATCTGTGAATGCACGTTGATGCTGTGGAAGGGCGAAAACAGCCTATTGCCCCTCTGAGCGCAGAGCCACCGTCATCACGACTTCACAGACCGTCGTACCCTTGTTTTACTGCCACGATTGAACGCTGAAGAGGGAATTACAAATGATACCAACACAGACCATTTAGATTCTCAAAAAGAAAGGTCCAGAACTACTACGGTACAGCTGTCACCCCGCCGGCAGGCATCTTCTGCAAAGCACGGCCACGCGAGCCGCCCGTCAGTATACCCGCACGGTCCGCACGTACCATGTCCTACATAAAAAAATATTTTCTCGCGCTTATGGAAAAGTGGTTTTAGTTTTTTTATATGTTTTGCTTTGCATCTCGAGCTATCATCTGCATACCTTTTTACTGTTGCCCGCCGACCGCTTCATTTTCAAAATTGGCATCGAAGTCACCGAACTTTGAACGAAGTTCAAAATGAACGAACTTATTGTATTGAAAGTGAACAATATGCTCAATCGTTCTTGGATTTCTTACTCATCTGGAAAGTGCCCTCAGCGAGGCCTAAAGTAGGACGAAATAGCCCCACGAATGGCTTGACTGGTCAAATGTGGAAGAAGCGTGAATATTTTAACCTCGGCACACTATATAAACCCTGCTCTCTCGTTCTACACCACAAACACCTGTCTAGCTGCAATATTCTGCCCACTAGTCTACTTACTTCCCTGTATGGTTTACGTCATTCTTACAAACTTTGATCCACGTAAATCTTGAGCTGGCAAATATTTTGGAGTAAATCTTGGAGACGTACCTGTTTCTGTCGTAAAGAATGCTCGGTAATTTTTTGAACGAAAACTGCGGGCGGTCGAGCGCACCCATTGGATCATTTCGCCTGGAATGATCCCGCAGTCCTACCCTGCGGCACGTGCAACATGTCGCCATACTATAGGCAGCCAAACCTTACGTGTAACATCACGGCACCGTTATTATTACAAAGAAACAGAAGATAATGAAGACTCCGCAATTTTGCTATGTCAGGTTCGCAAATACGGCTACGCCGATTATACGAGAATTTCTCAAGGATCCATTGGTCGGGAAGTATATTTCGTTTTGTTCTAAATATTTCCTCCTCGTGGAATATGGACGCCAAGTGCATGTCGTGTAATAGCTGCGTGCTCTGAAGCGCCTCCTTCAGCGCCCTCTCCATGTAGGTGAGCAGATACTGTGCCACTTTACATGCTGGATAATTAGGCCATATATCTGCGAGATGTCCCTGAAGTACGATCTTTCGAAGTTTCAGCATTCCCATAGGCGGTGGAGGCTGCGTCAATAAATTGCCAACATTCATAACTCCCACGGCTGCAGAAAATTCGGGTTATCCGTTGGTCTCATTATGGACCACACATAATATACGACTTGCAAAAATTGTAACGCCATCTGGTGTGTGTTACAAGTACCTGCGGGAATTATGGGAAATACGTTCTTTCGCGTATCCTGTTAACGCTCCACAGGTCCGCCAGCTCAATGTGCATATTGTCATGGTGACGTTTCTAGGACGCTCCTGATTGGCCGGAGGAACCATGTGCGCGCTCCATAAAGGTAAACAAAGGAGTATTCGGTGCACAGAGTGCCTCTGGGAGGTCTAAAACAGCTCTGATATCTGTCTTATAGGTCCCACGTTTCGTTCGAGATGACCTTGGTTCATCGACGAAAGACAGACAGAAGTCTAACGCAACATGTTCGCTGAAGTTTGAACTATTTGGCTCTTGCAGAAGTTGGTTCGTTCGAGTATCCTGCAAACATTGTTCCCATTGTGTGCAGATTACGGTCTCGCAGAGAACACAAATACCTGGACCGAACTGCGAGCAGGGATTCCCCCCCCCCCAGGGGGATGTATACCCCTTCTAGTCTTTTGCAACTCACCTGAAGTTTCTCAAATTGCCCAATACAGCTCGGCTGCCAATGCATATACCCATAAACATGTGCCCATATACATATCCCCCCCCCCTCCCTGGAAGCTCAGTATGGCAGCTACAATGCTGTAAGCTACCGTGATCGACGGGTCGAAGACAACCGTGCCTCAGCAGAGTTCGAACATCAAATTTTCCACTGTGAGGTAACAGGAGCCTGATACTGTGAGAGTGGCCTCCGAATGGACAATGATGAGGCTCCTTCTTGGTAAAGTGTGAGACTCAACTTTTATTAGGCGTTAGAACTTCTATGGGACCACTCAAAACATGCAAAACAGCACATTAAACTGTGACATGCCGGGTTGCTCTTCTTTATTTCCGCCGCGAAAGCAGAACCTTGGTTTTCACCATGTTTGAACTGTTTGTGTAGCCACCACAAAGCGCAGCACAACACACAAGCACACAGAGCCCCCTCATAGACTGCCTTTTGGACCCATCAGCAGCAACAGTTCATCGCGTTGCACAACCGTCGACGTAGCCGTGTATGCTTCGGAAATAAAATGTGACACTCCATCGAAATGTGACGAAATACAGTCTTAGATACAGCAGGTATTTAACACCGTGTCGCTTAACAAAACGGAAAACAAACTGAACGTATGGCGCCTTCCTTACTGGTGGTGGTGGTGGTGAGGATCGAACTGCTTGCCGTAGTCGGCCACGCTTAGGCGGGCAACGTCACGCAGGTGGGAACTGAGCGTCCTGGCCCTACCTTCACATGGAACTGTGCCGACATTTGTCGCCCCAGGACAGATTTTCTCTTCAGGAGGTAAGGAAGATTTGATTGGCTCCGAAATGGGAGAGGATGATCAGTGACGAAACGAAAATAGCAAGAAAATGAGCGCGCTATTCCAGCCCGCCTTCGGTCTCGCGTTCGAGCGTATCACAGTCTGCTAATCTCGCGGAATGATAGAGCAGAGTCTTGGGCACGTCCCTTCTTGGGATCCTCAGCTGCCTTGTCGATACGTGCGCTTGGCGTCCCGTGTTAGAAAATCTACACTTGCCTTATTTGTACATTCCAGCTCAGCGTCAACCTTCACCAGGAACAACAAAAACGTATTCATTTCACGTGTGCGAATTTCGAACGATACTTCGAACGACAAACACAATGAAAATGTACAACATTGAATGTTCATCTGTGGACAGTAATATCCGACCAAAATACTGAGGTATTCTTTTAGGAATCAGTCATATTTCTGCGCCTTCTTTACTTTGGTGCCGGACGTAGGTGAGACTGCCGTCCCGTTTTACCTTAGGAGGATACCCAAAAGGAAAAAAAGAAGAAGGAAAAAAGAGAGACGTAGGCTGCACTATTGAGCCCGGTCACTCCACGACACTTGAGCTGGTCACCACTTTTGAATGCCGCTGCAAAGCCACCTCTTGTGTATCTCGCGATGTATACGTAAACCCCGCATCATTATCATTATCTATCTGGGGGATATTGGATATATAGTGTTCGCTGAGTGCCTACGTTGTGTGTCACTGCTCATATGGACCATTACTCTGTTCGAAACTGATCTATGCTTCCGTGGATGCAGAACGAACTTTCTACATGTGCGGAATATAGTATCGCCCCTGCCGAAGAAATTCCCTATTCAGCATCATAAAAGTTGTTGTTTTTCTACATGTGTATATGTGTACACATCAGGTGTGAAACATCGGGTTGAATCACGTGTGGGTCGTACGACCCAAGCCGCGGTTACATGAACCCGACAGAAACTAGACACGGCCTGATGGGAGAGGATTTGCTGCGATAAACCAACTTGACCCGCTTTTGTCGAGTTCATGTAAACGCGGGTCCACATGTACAACCTGTGTCAAACCTGATTCCATACCTAAAGCACACGTGTGCGGTTCCAGTGCCTGTTATGATTCGAAGCAAGCACACGTGAAATGAAGACGTTTCTGTTGTTCCCGATCAAGGTTGAAGCTGAGCTGGAGTGTACAAATAAGTGAATATGTCTATTTTCAACAAGGGTCACCAACTGCACATGGCGACATGGAAGTTGAGGACCTTACGAAACGAATTGGCGGGAACTAACACAAGTGGACGCATCCCCTCCTAAGCCTTCATCTCTGAGTTGCACATATTTTACTCATGCTGCTTGTGTCGCGTGCTTACTGGCCCTGACAGCGGTTTATCCAGACGCATACAACGCTATCCTTTCGGTTCCAACGACTATCCTTTCGGATGGTAAGTCAGCCTTGGAAGCCGTGGCATCGTATTCGTCCAAAGTTATCAATGACATCTACACGGAGATCCTTTGCCTGCACGCCAAACTATCGTCTCTAGGTCACAGTGTGTGTTTCCAGTGGATTCCGGGCCACGTTGGTATCTTGAGGAATGCCATCGCCGATTCTGCGGCCAGGTCTGCTCGTGCGGCTGGGCCTGTCACTTCTGTCCAACTTACCCCGTCTGCCTGTCAGCTAGCCATTCGCCGATACTGCAGAAACAGCTCTCAGGCCTTCTTTGAAGACGCTGCCAGGACCAACCCTTTTCTGCACTCGATTGACCCTACGATGACCCACACACTGGTAGGCCGCTACCCCAGGGAGGAAGAGTCCCTGCTTCACAGGCTGCGATTGCATGTGGCGCGGACTCCACTGCTCCTCTTTAAGATGGGCCACCTTTTGTCACCGAACTGCCCCACCTGTCATGTTGAAGGAGACATCCCGCACTTGCTCCTCTACTGCACGCGTTACCACCAACATCGTCTTCTCCTACGGTCGCGCATCGCTCGCCTGACGGTTTCGGACTTGTCTCTAGCTACGCTGCTCGGCCCCACACAATATAGTCAGGTGACAAAGGCACTTGCTCAGTTTCTGCGGTCCTGTGGCCTTCTGGGTGAACTGTGACCAGTTTTGTGTTTGTTTTCCTCTTTGTTCTTTTGTTTTTCTTTTTGTTTATTTGTTTTTCCTTTTGTTTATTTTGTGTTCCTTTATTTGTTTGTTTGTTCCCCTTTTTCTTTGTTTTCTTTTTGCCTTTTTTTTCCTTCCTGGGAATAGCAAGCCGCCATAGCGGTGGCTAACCTTTTCCTCTTATTTTTTTTATATAATAAACATATTCCCCCCCTCCAAGCATGAGGAAGTGTTGCAAAAAATTGGGCGAGGGTAGGGAGTGCACAGGTAAAAAGTTAGGGGTGTGTCGCCAAACATTTGGGGGTGTTGAGGGTGCAGGGGTTCTGGATAAATCACTGGTCCTCGACTTCTCATACTTTATGGTCCGAAAGAGTCATTATGGGGTAACAGAAATTCATGGGAAATAGCATACCTGTTGGGATTAGCGTCCTCAGGAGCTTCATTATTATAGCCATCATAGGGAATGCTCAAGGGCACACTGTAAATGAACCCACAGATCCCCTTACAATGCATTTATTTTCTTGCTCAAGTGTCTCATCCAGTGTCACTCTTTCTCATTCAGCACCTTTCCTGAATTGGAATGCTTTCAGTCGTTCGAGCACGTCGCTTCCACATTTTTATTTTTCCAGACGAGAAGACTCTGCTCTATCATTCCTAGATAGATTAGCAGACTATGATAAGCGCGAACGCGAGACCGAAGGCAGGCTGGAACAGCGGGCGCATTTTCTTGTTATTTTGGTTTCGTCACTGATCATCCTCTCTCAATTCGAAGCCAATCAAATCTTCCTTACCTCCTGAAGAGAAAAATCTGACCTGGGGCTTTAAAGCGTCTGAGGAAAAATCAAGGAAAACCCCCGGACAGCACAGCCTGCACCCGGATTCGAACCCGAGTTACCTCCCAGTCTCGGCGTGGAATGCCATCACCGTAACCACTAGTCCACGAGACCTGGTGCATTCCTTGCTGTTTACCTTTATACCGTTCGCATGTGGGGCGGGTGGGTGCCACGGAGAATGGGAGCGCGACACGTCACTGCGCGCGTCATTTTACACCCTCGCCCTCTTCTGCTGCGCACACCCTACTTGCGGAGCGTATACGCCAGGGGTGCCCAAGTGGCGGGCCGCATCTGGCCCGCCTGGAGTTGCCATGCGGCCCGCGTGGCCTCCGAACAACAAATAGAGAAAATATTCGACCCAAGCTTCATGAACGGTCGTGTCGTATCATTGGGCCTCTGTACTCGTGCAGTTTATCTTGCGTCACTTAGTGATGGAAAACTGCATGTTGCCAGTGGCCTGTGTAACAGCCGATGACTCTCTGAGAGACGAGCAGGAACGGTTGGCACGTGACAACAGCGAAGACGACAAAAGTAACAGAAAGACAGCTAGGGAACGTCCAACTTTCAACCTTTAATCATATGATAAAAAGTTAAAAGTCCGCCGCTCCCTATCTGTCTGTGTTGCTTTCCTCGTCTTCGCTGGTGACTCTCTAAACCTGTCCTTACATCTGATTTTTACGTGATTGATATTACTAGTACCCTACCAAAATTTCTGAGCAAACCCTACATGGCCGATTTGTGATACTGGTGCCTTCAATGCCACCAGCAACGGACCGGTATAGTCTCAGGCTTGGCGATCTCCCGAGTGAAGTCGAGCAAAGATTATTCGAGTGCAGGACACTTGAAAGTGAGGTTTTTGGCTCGCCGTTTTCCGCAGTTGTTAACAACGTTCCTGATGACTAACAAATGGAACTGATTGACCTGCAGTGTGACGCACCGATAAGTACAAGTTCACTGAAGTGTGTGCCGCTTCGTTTTCTTCTTACGTTGGACGAAAGTGTCTCGGTATGTTGCCGCGGACAAGCATGCCCATGTTCGGTTCAACATGCATCTAATAATAATAATTAGTGGCTTTGCGTTGCGAGACAACCGTGGCAATACACGTCTGCGAGCAGCTCTTTTCTGTGACGGAACTGAAGTCAAAGTTACGCCTACAACTAACAAACGCACACCTCAACACAGTCCTTAAAATTGCAATTGTGCGATCACTTCCACACGATGTTGACGCAATAGGAGCCATGTTTCCTCGACACAGTAAATAAAAACGATTGCTGACCCTGTGATTGAGCAACGCTAAGTAACCCAAATATATACTTTTACGTCGCCTCTGCGTCTGTGTGCGTCTGTGTCGTGTCATCTGTATCGGAAACAGGCTACCCCAAAGCCGTGGTATGCGGCCCGCGTAGTTCCTCTACGGCTGAATGCGGCCCGCGAACACGAATGAGTTCGGCATCTAAGGTATGAATTGCTCTTTCGTCTAATTCTATTTTTTGTTACACGCGAATTGATATTTGGCGTGATATCACAACAAGTAGTTATTTTGCACGTTATTTCTTCTCTACACTAAAAATTGCTGTTGTACGTCGTCTGAGTGAATGTCGGCGACCATCACCGCGATACAGCATCTTGTTCTACCCTTGCCATTTGTGTATTGTCATCAAGCAGGAGAACTACCTATGGAGTTAGTCCGCTTTGCACAAACACTAACTTTTTTACGTTACAATCTTACAAGCTAGATAACAACACTATGTGTATTGAGTATTAAACAACATTAACAACACCGTGTGTATTGAACAGAATTACCTGTTACGGTAAAGTGAATAATTTACTCACCGAGAATGATTTTGTATGGTACAGGCAAACGAATCATCGCGGTATGTTCCGGTTTTCTCTCCTGTCTTCTACTTGTTCTTCTTTACGTTGACGCTTCCGTCATGTAATCAGCCAATGTATCGAAAGAACTGGCAAAACTTATCCTAAATTTATATAACGGAATTTCTAGCATATACACAATCGACTCGCATAAGTACCAGAACAGAAGATTGGCCTAAGGCAAGGCTGCCCCCTTTCCCCAGCCCTATTTAACATTTTTATTAACGACCTACTCTTACAACTAGAAAATGGGAAGAAAGGAATCACTTTTAAAACGCAAAAAATCAATGGGGACATCGAAGAAACGGTGATATCTTGCCTCGCCTTCGCAGGCGATATCGTCCTGATTGCGGATGAACCAGGGAACCTACAAGCAAGTCTCGACATTTGCACACGTGTTGCGGAGGCTGAAGGCATGCACTTTAGTCAAGAAAAAACAAATATAATGAAATTCGGAGACAATTCCATGCTCCCCCCCTTCTTCCTCCAACGAAATGAAGTCGCATACACCTCGCTATACACCTACCTGGGTGTGCTGCTAGAAAATGAGACAAATTACCTCCAAAGACACGAAGCAAACTTAGTCAAAAAACTAAACATGGAGACAGGGCATACCTGGCACCTAGCAAGGCATTCTTATCGTCCGTACGGGATTGGGAGACTGCATTGGAAAACAACCGCAGTCCCAACAGCGACTTATGCAAATGAAGCAATTTGCCTTAGTAGAACTACGACGGACCGGCTAGACCGACAACAAAGGGAAGTTCGAAGATGGCTTCTACAGGGATCCTTCGCCTCGGCCAACCTCGCAATCGAAGGGGAACTTGGGTGGTCAACATACAGTTTCCGTGAAGCACGGTCCAAGACCCGCTACCTCGGCAGACTGACCCACGGACCAGACAACAGATACATCATTCGTCTATTTCGACACGTCCGATTCTCAGGGACCCGCAAAAACTGGATTAAAAGACTCCACCAAATAGATCGAGTATACAGCAAGGACACAAAGAGAAATTCAGCTAAATCAGAACATGAATGGCACAAGACCATCAAAAAAGAGATGAACTGAACCGAGCGTGAGAGGTGGACTACAGCCACATCTAAAAAGAAAAGCCTTGCCCTCTACAGCCAGCATAAGGACAGTCCTGCCCCTGAAAAATTCTATCGAGGAGACAAGACCAGCGGACTCATGTTTCAAGCGCGGACTGGATCACTACTAACCCGCAAGCGGCTAAACGAACTTTTCGGCACAGAAAGACCACTGTGCACCTTGTGCGACCTCGGACATGAAGAAGACCTGCACCACGTTCTCTTCAACTGTACGGCCCTTACAAAAACAAGAGCCGCGCTCCCAACAGATGTGGGGACCATCCTCGGCTTCAGCCCGGACACTGACGAGAAGTCGCTGGCAGCCACCAAGCGACACCTCCTCGCGTGGGAGAGAGCTACAGCCAAGGCGAAAGCAGAACGTCATCGTGCCTCCCCTTCTTACGACCCCAACGGCTATGATTCTCACGGCAGCGACCAGGAGGAAGACATCACCGACTCGCAACCTCAGCGGACCGAACTCTAGTCCACATCGACAACAGATCAACGCGAAACCGAAACCCAACAGTCGACGCCAAGAAGCGAGGAACCAACACCTCCGAGAACCGAAACCGAAACTGTGCTCCGGACCCCCTAGCGGACCAACACCAAAGCATTCCACAATCCTATGCCCCTCTCCGCTCTCTCTCTCTTTCCCCTCCCCTCCGCTCCCTTGTTCCTCTTGCCCTCCTCCCCCTTCCCATCTATTTTCCCTCCCCTCTATTCTGCCTGAGGCCTTGTGCCCACCCTGTTCTCAAAGGGGCTAAGCAACACTGAACCTGAACCTGAACCTTCCGAGTCGAACCCGAATGCACTTGCGGTAAGTTTGAGCAGAACTGCAATTCCCTTCAATGCAAGCAACTTCAAAACTGCTGCTTCGACTCTATACCGCGTGGTCGCCGAAGGTACGCGCGGACATCAAAGCTCACGAGAACGCAGTGCACCGCGCGGTTTCGTGCTGCCTCGTAGGATTTCGTCAATTACCCAGTCACTGTGGCCTCAAGGCTGTGAATAAGCAAGACTAACATACAAGGACATTAAAGGTACATGGGATATGGAGTACTTTCACGTTCGTATCGGCCGACACAAAAATAAACCGCGGTCTCTAACTTGATTATTAAAAGGTATGCAATCATGGGCAGGGCGCTGAACGTGCATTACTCAAGCTGGAAATTCAATATATAATTTACTCCTCTAGTATTCCTTTGCAATGCCCATGAAGGAAACATTTTCCTCTAATGTTTTCTTTCTTTTATTCTGATACCATCCCAGAAACTACTCTCGAGAACCTGTAGGCGGTTGTTGGAGTGTTGAGAGCAGAGATTGGAATGTTTTTCAGGAAAACTGCAGTCTGTATTCTTATAGGCGTTGAGAGGAGTTAATCCTATTTCCACTTTACGGCATTCCAGTACCCTCCATTGTTCTTCCAAGGGAGCCACACGTGTTCTGTCTGTCCCTATGCGCATTTTAATATTGCCTTGCATCTCTCAGCAGCCTGCTCACAGCAGCTCATTGAAGCTTCTGGAACGCAATTTCACCGCTTAGGAATTTTCAAATTTTAAATGTCACGGTTGCAGAAACGTATTTAACTAGGGATCCGGACATTTTGGTGCAGGACATTTCGGTGCGGACATTTCGGTGCACGGACGTTTCGGTGCACTGATATTCAGGTGCACGGACATCTTGGTGCAAAACGTTACTGAGGGGTCCCGGAAAAATGGTCCCGGGAATGGCTGTCACAATGTCGACATATCGTAATAAAATAAATAAGGGAAGAGGGCGGTTGGCATCGGAAGTAGTGTTGTCAAGAAATTTGGTTTACATTGAGAAGAACATGCTTCATGTATTTTTTGTGCACTATTATAGATTTAAGACCTGATCTGCATGTGTTCGTGGTCTGTCGTGGCTTTTTAGCTTTTGGGACATCTTCTTTTTTAATATTTTGCGCCCCCTGTTCTGGTCGGTGCTGTACAGATATTCATTTTTTAATTTCTTCTTTCAATGGTAGATGATGAACTGCTTTTTAATTTTGTAGTGAGTTTTATCTCGAAGGGGGCATCTTCAAGGTGCGGATATTATGCAGTTTGAATTCCATTTGTTGAGGACGTGCCGGTTACATCTTTGGTGGAAGCATTTGATTAGACGTTATTCCGCTTGTATTCCTACATAATTGTTCCTCGGTGACGGCCGCGTAGTTTCAAGGCCTAAACAACCATATAATATTACCGTGGTGCCCCTCCGAAAGCTGTTAGACTCGCTAGCCATAAACTGGTCGTCTTTTCAACAGTAAAAGGAATGCTTTCACGAGTTATGCACTTACGCTTTATAGGTATGTCGAAGAGGCGGTTGTGGAAAGTATTGCTAAAGTAAGATGCGATAGTCATAAATTTAATTTTAATAAAATTTTTGCTCGTTTATTTTTAACATAGTTCATCACAATGAATCACTCACGGGATGGCCATAATGAGATAAACAGCTTATTTCATGCTTAAAGACTTTTGTTCCATTTGTGCCAACTTGAAGAGCCACGGGAAGGTGCAGAGTTCTTAACCAAACGGGAACACAGGAACTACTATATTCCCTTCTGAACACCGGGACATGGTAACTTGGTAAATTTTTGGAATACAAGGGGAATAACGTCTAATCATATGCTTCCGCCAAAGATGTAACCGTCACGTCCTCAACAAATGGAATTCAAATTGCATAATATCCGTACCTTGAAGATACCCTCTTCGAGATAATACTCACTACAAAGTGACAAAGTAATTCTTCATCTATACCGTTGAAAAAAGAAATAAAGAAATGAATATCTGTACAGCACCGACTAGAACAGGGATGGCGAACTCATTCGTGTCCGCGGGCCGCATTCAGCCGTAGAGGAACTACGTGGGCCGCATACCACGGCTTTGGGGTAGCCTGTTTCCGATACAGATGACACAGCACAGACGCACACAGACGCACAGGCGAAGTAAAAGTATATATTTGGGTTACTTAGCGTTGCTCAATCACAGGGTCAGCAATCGTTTTTATTTACCGTGTCGAGGAAACATGGCTCCTATTGCGTCAACATCGTGCGGAAGTGATCGCACAATTGCAATTTTAAGGACTGTGTTGAGGTGTGCGTTTGTTAGTTGTGGGCGTAACTTTGACTTCAGTTTCGTCACAGAGAAGGGCTGCTCGCAGACGTGTATTGCCACAGTTATCTCGCAACGCAAAGCCAGTAATTATTATTATTAGATGCATGTTGAACCGAACATGGACAGGCTTGTCCGCGGCAACATACCTATCTTGAGACACTTTCGTCCAACGTAAGAAGAAAACGAAGCCGCACCAACTTCAGTGAACTTGTACTTATCGGTGCGTCGCACTGCAGGTCAATCGGTTCCATTTGTTAGTAATCAGGAACGTTGTTAACAACTGCGGAAAACGGCGAGCCAAAAACCTCACTTTCAAGTGTCCTGCAGTCGAAGAATCCTTGCTCGAATTCACTCGGGAGATCGCCAAGCCTGCGACTATACCAGTCCGTTGCTGGTGGCATTGAAGGCACCAATATTACAAATCGGCCATGTAGGGTTTGCTCAGAAATTTTGACGTAAGGACAGGTTTAGAGAGTCACCAGCGAAGACGACGAAAGCAACACAGAGACAGACAGGGAGCGGCGGACTTTTGACTTTTTATCATATGATTAAAGGTTGAAAGTTGGACGTTCCCTAGCTCTCTTTCTGTTACTTTTGTCGTCTTCGCTGTTGGCACGTGCCAACCGTTCCCGCTCGTCTTTCAGAGAGTCATCGGCTGTTACAGGCCACTGGCAACATGCAGTTTTCTATCACTAAGTGACGCAAGATAAACTGCACGAGTACAGAGGCCCAATGATACGACACGACCGTTCATGAAGCTTGGGTCGAATATTTTCTCTATTTGTTGTTCGGAGGCCACGCGGGCCGCATGGCAACCCTGGCGGGCCACTACTCTTGATGCCAAGCTGCCCTCTTCCTTTTGTTTATTACGATATGTCGACATCGTGATAGCCATTCCCTGGACTATTTTTCCCGGAACCCACGTTGCAGTGATCCCCCGCCGCTGTAACGCTTTGCACCGAAATGTCCGTGCACCGAAACGTCCGGTCACCGAAACGTCCGTGCACCGAAATGCCCGTGCACCGAAACTCCCGTGCACCGAAACGCCCGTGCACCGAAATGCCCGTGCACCGAAACGTCCTTTGCACCGAAACGTCCGTTGCACCGAAACGTCCGTTGCACCGAAATGTCCGCTCCGCACCGAAATGCCCTAGACCCTATTTAACTATGCTTGTTTACCAGGAGCTATACGCTATGCGTTGCATTGAAGTTATTTCATTATAACAGTAATCATAGCCCTATGACAAAACGCCCCATAATTCTTTTCTAGATGCGATTTGTGTCATCTTCTGAGCACACTAGGAAAATTGCGAAAACTAAGGCGCGCACCAATCTATCCTCATTATAAGCACTACAGCACATCACTGAAGCCCTCCAGCCAAGGCATACTTGACGTCTTTTGAACACTTGCTCGCGGAGCAATTTTAAAAATGTATGGGGAACCCCATAGAGGCTGTCGCGCACTCTGAAAGGACCTACACCGGACGCTATACTTTAGCATTTCGTGTTTGAGAGTGTACACGTCATGAAATGAGACACTTGTAGTGAATAAGAAAGAAACATACCTTGAAGGCAGTAAAGATAGGGTCGTCGCTGGTAAGGGATATCCAGGCGGGACTAGCTAGCGCCCTGTAGGCGTGGATTCTCCTGAGGGAATGCCGAAGAGAATCTTTCTGGTTGTGCTCGAAGCAGGGCCGGCAACCACACGACAACGGATGAGGACGCTCAATACTGGCGCCACGTGAAAGCAGTAGTTGCAAGATTTCGAATTGGTTGCAGTGCGAGGCCAGGATAACAGGGGATATATCTGGAGGATAGTCGGAACTCTCACAGGACAGAGACCTCCCCCAACCACTGGCCAGCATCTCCGGAGTGATGCTCGGATGGTCAATGAGCATCTCCACGATCTTGTACACACCTACAAAGACATGTGAAAGCGTGTCAATATCGTCCAACTTTTTTACAGAAATCGAATTTTTTATCAGTCGGCAATTCTAACTTTGCTCTGCGGGTACAATAACGTAATACATAACTATACTATATTTGGTTGCTCGCTGTCTGCCTTGCTTATAAAAGCCTAATTTCATCCGATAAATTGTGAGGGGATTATCAACTATATACAACTCCACACAACGTGCGATAACATTTCTTGCTTGTTATGTACCTTCTCGAATAGCCTGCAGGAGGGCGTCGCCGATTCTTACATCTTCCTGTCGGAGAAGAAGTTCGACGATTTCGACGTTTTCGTTGTCGACAGCAATCTGAATGGCACTGCGTCCCAATATATTAGTGCAGTTAACGTTCACGGGGTTCGGAGGCGACAGGCAGCGGATCATAGTGTGCCGGTCCCCGCGCTCAGCCGCCTCCAGAAACGTCCGTTCCTGAAAACAGAGATAATAGAATTACAATAGGCAACAGAAATAGAATAGAATAGGTTCATACGTATTTCTATTGAGTCATGGTAGTCACAGCGGCATAACTGGTATTATAGAATAACCAGCGTGACTATATTTTATGACAGACACGTTGGTCGTATCACTTACTATGGCTCCTATAGCCTATTGGGCATGTTGGGGGGTATGTTTATTGAAAAAAAGAAAGGGAAGAAAGGTTAGTCAGGCGTACACCGACTTGCTATTCCTATAAAAAAAAGAAAATACACACACACATACGAAAAGGGGGCCTTAGAGCTCGTCGAGAAGAGGCCGGAGGCATGAAGAATGCTCAAGAGTGTAGTCGTAACCGCCCCCTGGTTGTACAGGACTGGACCGAGCAGAGTGGCCAAAGAGACGATGGGGGAACCAACTTGTCGCAAATGGCATTGGAGGACGAGTCGTCGCATGTTGGGTTGTAGTACTTTGTGTACTAGCAGCAATGTTGTGCGTAACGCCGTTACCGTAATCGACACTTTTCTTTGTATCGAAATACTGCTCGCTATACTTTTTGAAATCGAAACAACAACAACAACAACAAATAAGTTAATGACAATGAATGGGGAAATTCGCCACTTGAAATCGAAAAGTATCTGCGCTACAAATTGGTAACGCGATCGCGGTATCGTTACCAATACCGGTACGTTTATAGTGTCCCCACTCTTGCTTCACCAGTCATTTTTCTTACCTTTATTCATTGTCATTGACACCCCTAGTGCGGACACAGACAGAATTCCAAACGTTCACCTTCTCTTTAAAAAGAAAAAAGAAAAAAATGGGCACAGCAGTCCCATCTAGTGCTTCAGCGAAACGGCCGTTCGGAAGTAGCACGGTAAGTTGCGGAGAACGCCTTTTCTTTGGCGGTATCATATGAGAGTCACTGGTAAAGAGCCTCCCAGCTGGGCTGGTAGCGTTGCCCTTTTCCTCCCTGAGGGCATTCAGTTGGGGCAGTAGCTTGATTGGAGGAAGCCCTTACGGCACCACCTGAAGAGCTGCCGCTATCCCCGGTGGTGCGAAGTCCGTAGGTCGAAGCTTCCGTACTGCCCAGACAGAACACGTCCGAAACACATCCCAATGTTCATATCCGAAAATTGACCTCCGTGGGACTCCCCTGGGATATTTATGTAGGGATATCCGTAACCGTATATTCGCAGAGCCGTTTAGCTCCTGTTGCGGCTGTTTCACGGATTGTCCGAATCAGTTCCGCGATGGGATGCTGTATGGATCATGTGTTAATTGCAAGAGAGAGAGAAACGCGGGACGATGTCCCAAACGGAACAAAACTTCCCATGGTGTTCCTGGGAATATCCTTACCCGGAAATACGGATCTCCCAGGGAGACAGACATTTTTCCGACGGATGTCCCCCACATCTCCGAGTGGCCACGGTTTGGACTTCCCACAAATATCCGTCGTTGTCCTCACAGGAAGTTATACGGAGATGTCCGGACGTTGCACGGACGTTTGCGTACGTGCTCACGGCCCTGCATTTTCTCATTATTATTGATACTGTTTTATATTGAGTTGCTGCGTAAGTGGACAGATTCTTACTAGGGCTGTAGGCGTTTGTTTCCGCCATTTTGTTTCAGGCTCGGCCATTGCATCTCTCTTTCTCTGTTGCTCGTTTTTGTTTTCTTTCCGGTATTTCCGTTACGGACAACCAGCACAAAGTTAAAGAAAAATAAAGACGTGCATATACACGCTTTTAGAACAATGAAGATCACTTAGAAAGGCATTGGTATACCTTTCAAAGCGAAAACAAATACTATTTCCCAGTCGGAAAATTCTGTCCTACGGATGTCCATCGGATATACTTTCACGGAGATACGGATATCCGCAGAATAATGAAATTCCTCCAGCGGATGTACTACGGAGATCCACTTGGCCGGGCTTCGAACTTCCTATGAACGTCCGCTTCGCGGACATAACCAGGAGATACGGACTTAAACAGGAGCTTTCTGGGATGTAGCGTGTATCTCGAGCGAGTGTTACTTTTTATTTGTCAGAAGTCAGTATACGCTTTGTTGTAAAATATAAAGCGTGTTTCCGCTATTTTCTTAACATCTGCCACCGTTGCCGGTCGTTTTACTTTATGTTGGTCCGCTTTGCTTCACATGAGAGAAAATCAGCGCGGCGTTTCAAAAAGCAAAAAAGAAAAAAGAAAAGAAAGAAGAAGAAAGTAAGAAAAAACACCAACAAGAGATTGGACCACTCAGCCAAAAAGCTTTGGAAATAAGGTTGCATTCACTTCCAAACAGGGAACAGACACTGTATATTGGTGTTCTCGCGAGCTTCTACACATTCGAGAGCCATGTTCGCCTGTGAGTCGAAATGAAGGGTGAGATGTATAAGTTTAATTCGATTGCGTGCACAAACAACGGTGAAATGAGAAATTGTTTGGCGTATTGAGTCGGCGTAGTATTATGTCTCTGTTTCTTACTCATGTAGTTTGAGAAAGTGAGTTGGTTCATGGGAAGTCGAATATCTGCAGTGCTACACGTCCAGCGTTTCTCTCTCTCTTCAAATACATGATCCGTACAGCATCCCATCACGGAGCTGACTCGGACAATCCATGAAACAGCCGCTCCCAGGGATGTCCACCTGACATCCATTTCAGGACATGGACGTTGGGATCTATTTCGGACGTCCGCGTGTTCTGTCTGGAGTAGCACTGCACAAATTCGACTTTCCATGAACCAACTCACTTCATCAAACCAAATGAGTAAGAAACAGAGACATTACCTCTACGTTGAATTAATACGCCAAACAATTTCTCATTTCACTGTTGTTTGTCTACGCAATCGAATTAAACTTAGACATCTCGCCCTTCATTTCGACTCACAGGCGAACAGGGCTCTCGAATGTGTAGAAGCTCGCGAGAATACCAATGTACAGTGTCTGTTTTTTGTTTGGAAGTGAATGACACTTCATTTCCAAAGCTTTTCGGTTGAGGGGCCCAATCTTGTGTTGGTGCTTTTTTTTCGTTTTTGAAACGCCGCGCTGGTTTTCCCTCCTGGGAAACAAAGCGTAGTAACAGAAAAATAAAACGACAGGCGGCGGTGGCAGATGTAAAAAAATGGCGGAAAGACGCTTATATTCTACTACAAAGGGTACACTGACTTGTAAAAAATAAAAAAGTAACGCTCGCTCGAGACACACGCTACATCCCAGATAGCTCCTGGATACGTCCGTATCTCCTGGTTATATCCGCAAAGTGGACGTTCGTAGAACGTTCGAAGAACGGCCAAGTGGATCTCCGTAGTATATCCGCTGCAGGAATTTCATTATTCTGCGGATATCCGTGGGACAGAATTTTCCGACTGGGCGGCGGAAGTACCGCTCTGTCTGCCCCCGTCTTCACCTGGAGATTCACGCTTCTTAATCAGATATTGCTGCATCGGCGTGCAACTTCTGGCGCATGTAAAACCAAACAAGTCCCGGTTACACTACACTGTACTTCGCGTAGCTGAGTCGAGCTAGAGAACGCCACGTCTAATGACAACATATCGTGGCGATTCATAAAAACGCCTCGGGCAGTGGACCCATGCCACAAAAGAACAATAAATGACTTTCTGTTTGGGGACATAGACACGCCCGACGTGGGCGCCTCAGGCCCACGTCCGATAAAGCCAGCCCTCCGCAAGTCCCCATAGAGTCCATAGTATAGGAAAATTCACACAACATTGGGCACACGACCAATGAAAATGCAGCGATTGCTTCTTCAATCCTCCAATCAGAAGTCTTTCCGTCCGACTCGCAGCCTGACCGGTTCTGGCTCTTGGTGACTTCTGCTTTCCATACTGGCCGGTGACGGCTACCCCTGATTTCTAGGTCTACTAGATTTCATGCACGCCGTACAGTTATTCCGTGATTCCAAAAGAGCTCTGAAAAGTGTTGTAATGAACATAACTTTATCTGAGTCGTTATACTGACACAATCTCCTGGTAGGTTGACGCATTTACATGCACTGAGCGTACTGAGTCCATTGCGTAGCGGTTCCTGGCACACGGCAACCAAGTTCAAACTTGCAAAGCACGCATATCGACAGCCTATTCCCAACAACGAATAACTGTCACATACTTGCGCACAATATCTTGATGATCATGTCTTTGCCTGCTATACGTCAAACATAAAATGATGCTGCTTCGTGAATCCTATTTTGTTGCCACCGCTATGCAAATCTGACAGCGCTCGAACGTGTTCATCGACCCAGAATTCACGACAACACTTCAGTTTGAAATCCGATTGGCTTTTCGTAGCCCGATGCTTGTGTCGAGAAACAGTACAACATGATCACAGACACCATAATACAAGGATGAGACGGCGAACGGTGTACGCACTTGTCTCCCAACGTAAGACGCCACCGATACGACGTCCAGAGTTCAAATTTCAAATGAAACCCCCGAGAGAGTACGCAGCATGCAGGCGAAAGAAGCGCGAAGTGCCGTTTTCAAATTCCGGCAACCAATCCGGACATGCCTGTGGCGTCCGACCAATGGAGAGGCACGAATTGCTCCGTGCGCAGTAACACGCATTTTGACACAGATCTTGCGAGAGCTGTGGGGGCTGGTAAAACCCAGTAAAACAGAAAAATCCCAGAGATGTCCTAGAAAAGTCACGCACGTCACACATGTCCAAGAGATCCACCAGAGGTCACCTGGACGTGCACAATGTGACATTGAAAATCGTCGGGCACTGTATCTCCCAGGGACATCTGCAGGATGTAAAAAGAACTGCCCCAGCGCGTGATATTTTGCGCACATATCTGGGACACGTGATGATTACTTGAATGACGTCAGCAAAGCGAGAATCATTTTGGTTTTACACCCTTATTTGCAGAGTAACTACATCATGGAAGATAGTTTGAATTAAAAACACAATATTTGTGAGGAAGGGGCGCCAGAAGTATCAGCGGTTATAGTCTGACGTTGGTGGCAGACGAACAAATTAATTCCAAAAACGTCTTCACCGTCACAAGCGTAGTTCACCCCATTATAGACTTAATGAACGTACTCCAACAACTGTCATTTCAGCAGAGGAGGCACAGTAAGCGGGCTTCGCTGCCGCGAAAATAGTGGCGCCGCTGGCATTTCCCGCCAAATTCCCGCCACTTGCTTTGCATTGGCTCCGGCCGCCCACGTGACCATTCTCGATCATGATTGGCTGAGGCTCATTTAACCGGTGGATTCGGTCGCGTTCGTTTACTCCAAGGCACCGACACCAACTCGCGTTGCTCAGTGGTTAGAGTGCTGGGCATGTCACGTCGAGACTCGTAGGTACCAGAGTTCGAATCCCGGTGCCGGCTGTCCTGTCTGAGGTTTTTCCTGGGTTTTCCTCAGACACATGTCGGCACAGTTCCCTCAGAAGTCGGCCCTGGTTGATGTGCTCTTCTGTATCGCGTTGCTAGTTGCGTTTTGTGCTGCTATTTGAATGCGTCTGATGCGTAATACACTGGTGTGCATGAAAAGGAAAACAGCATGTATTGCGTATGTCTGGCTCCCCGAATTTTGTCATTAGTCGACACGTCGGTGCGTAAAGATAGCATATGTCTTATATATCGTATTAAGTTAATTAACGTTGCTTATGCTCCGCTTTACCATATCGTTAACAGGTTCTTTTTATTTTTTTATTTTTTTCATTCAGAAATCGACAGCTGTTCGCCGGCCCTGCGATCCCCAAGCATGTAACCCCTGCCACCTGAAAATTCTACAGTTGTGCTAGGATGAAGCGAATGGCTCATGCGCTTCATTACCTGCAATGTATGTGTATAATAACATCTACTTTCTTCAAAGCGAATAGGTTCGATTAGTATGATTATCACGCTTTCTGTTGTTCTGCAGTATTTATTTATTTCTTCTGCAGTATTCTGTAATAATCTTGTAGATTTACTTCCATTCACATGTTGCTTCTTGTTTATACGTTAACCGTGTCAATAAATTTGTACATGTGCATTCCTTCGTCTTCTGTATTTTTCATTATCTGCTTCCCGATAATATTAGCAGATGGCCTGGCGAAGCGCCGGGAACAGAGGGGGGGGGGACATACAAGTGAGAGAGAGTATAGGAGAGGGTACGCAGCGCACATGCGCAGTTCGATCAAGTCAGCGCGCGCTTTTTGGCGCCATTTTCCCGCCACCTCTTCGGGATTCGCTACGGCTGATCACGTGGCCAAAGGGGGGGGGGGTTTCGTGGCGAAACTGTGGAAGCTACTGCTGCACTCCACTGATTTCAGTATATGCTTCATCTCTTACGCCAAATCGGTAGTGCCTTACTCGATGATCACATATGTGTAGGTGCGTGCGAGTGCAAGCTGTGTCCCCCACTCTCAATGGGATACGCAGGTCACATGGTGTTGACGATAAGTGTTTTACACAGCTGTCGCATACCGCTCTACAAATAAAAGCTGTAGACTATTTATACAAAACTTGCAAACACAAACTGATCCAAAAACAAAAACTGAATTATAATAATGCGTAATGGCTCAGTATTAGGGCTGTGCGAGTAGCAAAATTTTCGAGTTCGAGTCGAGTTCGAGTAATACCAAATCCCTCTTTCGAGTATCGAGTCGAGTTCGAGTAGTTGGCGTTCCATTAAATGATAGGTAAGGTGTAGAAACAGGAAGATAGATATACAATTTCAAGCTGCTGTAGCACCACTTTTTGGCTAACTTCCCCTTAAAAATGTTCTTTTGTGCTACAGTTAACAAAAAATGAAATTAATGAAGATTATAAGAGCTTTATGAAAACAATGTACCACCTAAGGACAGCACTGCTAAATGAATATTGCAACCAGTGATGGCCAGTAGTTAACTACATGTAGTTAAACTACTAGTTAAACTACCTGATTGTAGTTAAAAAGTAGTTATGAACTACTTGCAGAAATGTAGTGGCAACTACTAGTTAAACTACTATTTCGAGTAGTTAACTACAGTAGTTAGGTTACTGCAGGCGCCAACTACTTCCGATTTTGCTGCAAGCTTAACGGCACGATTGTGCTTCAGAATTTTACCTTGAGAGCTACTTGTTTGATGAGAACGGAGGTGCAATTGCAACAATTGTACTAAATCTTCACTTTTATCACTGCTTGTGATTCATATTTAGGTGTCCAAGAACACTATAGAATGGGATTGGTGATGATGGACAACGTTAAGTAGTTATAGATGTAGTTAAAATACATTGCAGTAGTTAAAGAAGTAGTTTTAACTACCTCCCCTGAAAAGTAGTTGAACTACTAGTTAAACTACTCCATTGCGAAGTAGTTAGTAGTTATAGTTAAACTACTGTAGAAGTAGTTAATGGCCATCACTGATTGCAACCATAAAAGATTTAAAAGTTATGGGTAGGAAAACTGGTCTTTCTACAACGTGCGGTTTAGCACATTTTTCAGTGGTTTGACAAATATTTTTTTTTTATGGCTGACAGTATGACTTCAAAATATGTTGCTACTATATAGGAAAATGTAGCCAAATGAATGCCCTATCGAATGATGTGAGTTTCATAAACAAAGCTATCCATGTATTCCTAAAATTGACTTTGGGACACCAAAAAATTGATGTAACAGCAGAAACCTCATGAAGATATGTCCGTATTTTGAACAAAAATATCAATCTACAACCCTTTGGATTAAGAAGTTAATGAGTTGTGGAAAATAACGTTAACACTGCATGTTGTTCATGTAACTGAGTGACAGAGTTCATTGAAGGAGTAAAACGGAAATTAACATCGTAATTTCCGCTGAAAACATTAGTTTCAGGCTCAACTTTCCTGTTGTACCACTTATTGCTATTTCACCACTCTTCCATTCGT
Source organism: Ornithodoros turicata (assembly GCF_037126465.1). Lineage (NCBI taxonomy): Eukaryota > Metazoa > Arthropoda > Arachnida > Ixodida > Argasidae > Ornithodoros > Ornithodoros turicata. The sequence goes on along the minus strand of NC_088205.1, from coordinate 39,323,067 downwards.
CCCGGTTGGTTTTGAAACAGGAAGAACAGCAATAGTGCAAGTTATATACATGCCCACACATGCGGGACAAAAATCTGATTATCTAACACCTTTAGAGTTGTTATTTGCGTTGTAACAAACGAAATCTAATTCAAATATGCTTCAAATGCGAGTATTGCGCATTTGCGAAAGAGGACTGCCGCGGGAACGCGACGCCGCAACCAAGATAGAACCTCCACACTGCCTCTTTGGCACAGGGCCAACTTCATAAATCACTACCACAAGGAAAAGATACAAGTGAAAATGGAACTCATTCTGTAGTGTTTATAGTATCTAACAAATGCGACCACTTGTTCAAATCTACTTTAGGGGCCGAGTAGCGCCGCTCATAAAGCGTCGATCACCGGTGATCGACTCTCTATGGGCGCGGTAAGGAAGCGTTCGTACCGGAAATTTTCGTAATCCTACACAAGGCTTCCAGCCCTTTTCGGTTGTGTGCAGATGCACTTTGTTCACTCTTGTCAGGCATCTCTGAGGTTTATCAACTAGTAGAACCGAAACAGACTCTCCGGCCGAAGAAACTAAACTACGAAGTGCGCTCCTCCCATGTCGGACACGCTTCCGCGCGCGAGACGCCTCCATGGCCAGCAGTAGCCAGTTGATGCCGGTTTGCCATTCATAGCCAGTCGTACATAGTCACTACTCAGTCCGTAGCCAAGTCGAGGTTAGCCGTAGCTAATAGCGAAAAGAAGATGGCGGAATTGCGACAGCGATCGCGGTTGTGCCAAATGCGTGTTTCCAAATGATGGAATGAATCGTTGTGACAGGTTATATCTTATATGTTATGGATTTCAATGTGGATCTAAATCGAGCTCGAAACGATATCGAGTACTCGAAAGTTGACGAGTCATCATTTGTCGAGTCGAGTTCGAGTCGAGTATGCGATCGACTCGAACTCGAACTCGAAATTTCGAGTACTCGCACAGCCCTACACAAGCTAATTTGATATGAAACCGTAAACGTCCCATTCACGTCCAGATATCCAACACAGACATTTAAGGGACATCCCACGGACTGCAAAATGAGGAAGCAAGTCTGTTCCAAGGGACGGACGTAAACGGGACGTTCACGAACATCCCTGGGATATCGAAATGTCAAATTCAGTTCTTCCCCAGGATATCCTTGGGACATATTTGGTTTACTGGGCACTGGATTGGGGTAACGCCATGCTTTCCCTTTCCCGCCCTGACCTTGACCGGCGCAACAGTGGCCTGCGCTAAGGAACCTCCACCCGCGCCTCACAGAGGGTGCCACAGTCTCACGTTGTAATGTTTGTAACGAGCAGATTAGCAATGTCGCAGTGCAACAACGACACCGTGAAGCCTTGACACGTGAACTACACCGTGAAGCATTGACACGTGAACGGCGGGCCAAGAAACGTGTGGAAGCGTCCGCTAAAGAGTTGGCCGCAGACCGCGCCCACAAGGCAGTTCTCGAGCGCCGACGGCGCGCCGCTAAGAGTCTGTTCCAGGTGAGCCCCACAACTATCGCTGTTGATGAAATAGCGCGGAGGATTCGCTTTAATTCTGTTCTTTTTATTTTTTAATTTGACCAGACGAGGCGCACCATTAATTTAGTAGCTTTGTCGAATCTCGCAAGCAGTAATAAATGGGCACGGTTCCGTTCACATATATTTCAGTCAGTATTCTGTTCCTGTATAATAATCCTCATTGTCCCTGCGCCAGACAACCCTTAATCTCGTTCCTGTATTCATATACTTTGCCTCTAAAGATGTATATGTGCTTCATCACAACTTGAATCCGAAATCGCTACAAAATAAATAAATTAATAAAAGCATTTCTCTGCTCCAGACTTTCACTGACATTAATGAATTTATAACGGACATTTATATACCGATTTAAAATGGACGTGAATGGATATATTTTGCTTTATATTCTTGATGTTTTTTTTTCTATTTTTCTTTTTCTTTTTGTATTGCATCTGCCATGTTTAAGCTGCCACTGATCTTGTTGGTGCACCATCCGGTAGACCTCACGGTTGTTGATGGGCATCGTTCAAAATAAAGTATTATTATTATTATTATAAATACAGCTCCTGTTTGTTTAGCACACTGAGTAATGCGACTGAGAAATATACAAAATTTGCTTTGATTTTGAAATTTGAGACTGCGACAATAGCTAGGATTGTCCTTGCTTCATATGCAGCACTTATATTGCTCACAAACGTGATTTATATGAGCAATATATGAGTCTATGGGCTTCGGTCCTCAACAGAACCCGTGGCATCTTTTCAACCATCCTCAAAGTTGCCACCGTCAAAGCTGAGTGCCCAAGTGAACACACTTTATCTTGGAAAAGCCAGCCAGAGGTGAACAAGATGGATGCAGGGAACATCTTGCTTACATCTTGGCGACAGGGAACATCTTGCTGTCTAGAGCAATCCTTTTCAATGTGGCCAGTGCAGCCAAGGTGTGTATTCATAGCCTGTAACGTTCGCACAGATTCAAATGACACCTTGTATTTGCTCTTGACCAGGTTCTCCGGCTACTCGAGTCAAATAATGTTCAACTGATCTTGAAGAGAGCATACAACACCTACCAGAGAGGTTGCAGAATCCCTGTCGTGACACAGGCAGGACTATCAAAATAACATACACAGTGATTTATTCCATGATATTTTATTGTTATCGCTTCTTTTGATACGTTATGGCGAGTGTCGACTACAGAACGCCTGCTGTCCTCACTTCAAGACAGGAGTGTGGACCTCTTGGGAGGTCGCAGCACTCTGCTAAGTACCTCACACACAGCTTTATAGATGCAGCATCAAAGAAAATCATCAACTCAGTGCAAATTCAGGTCTGGGAGATGAGTGCTCTCAGCACAGTGTTATTGCAATATTCCTGAACATATCTCATCTGCATCAGTCAGAAGATATTAGATCCAGCAGCCACATGGAAAAGGCTAGGTTCATAAGGTGCCCGGACGAAGCGAAGTGCAAGCGCATTAGAGTCGCACCTGGGTAGTTTCATTTTAAATCGAACAACGGGTGAAAGTCGTATTTTTTAATTCGGCCAGATAAAATACATGTTAGAGGACAGCTCAAACGAAGCAAATCGCGCCACGTGCGACGCTCGTGCGTGGAGTAGTTTCCGCGTGGGAGAGGAGGAAAGTCTGAGGCTGCTTGAGCGCGATTTCTTCTGGACCGACTTTGACGGGATCTAGCACTGCTGATTTTATGCCTAGGAACTGGATGTTTTTTGTGATTATAGGCTGCACCATAGACACTGTCGACAGCCACCCACAGAGCTCTGAGGGCCACAGATTTTCTGTTAAAAAATTCCAAACTTAGCGTAAACGTTCAAAAATGTCAAACTTTGTTACCAATTTGCTTCATGACCATAGGTCGGCATTTTTCAAAACATTCGTTCAACATCACATCATATCCGGCCTATCCCACAGCCCATAACATCACATCACCATCACATCATTACCCATCATTCGACATCACCATCACAGCCCATCACATCATAACCCATCATTCAACATCATAGCCCATCATTCAACATCACAGCCCATCACATCATTACCCATCATTCGACATCACAGCCCATCATATCATAAGTCAGAATTCAACTTCAGAACTCGTTCTGAGTTCAACTTCATTGTGTATGATGGACTTTGAATCTGAACTGCAGGGACCGGTTATGAGACTGAGGGCCTTGTATACTGCGCATGCTTGCGCTTCGGCGACGACTTGGCTTCGGGGCTTCGGTGACTGTGCGTCCCGGCTCCTGGGCAGATGTCATCTTTTGGATGGCGGCCGTTACACTGACGTTCGTAAATTAACAGGTGTTGTGTTTGTGGTGTCGCAATGGTGGGCGGGGCTTGGCGGGGCGGCGGATTTTCAGGCAAATGCATATTTCTCGCACTCTCTCTCTCTATATATATAGTGTCGTATCTCTACGATAGAAGCACCTTTTTCCCATGGTTCGGGGCCGATTAGTGGATGGCGTATGAATGAATGTTTCGTACGTTACGGCATGTACGGAAAATACTCGCACAGTGAGTATTTTGGGATATTTCTATCTGCTACAGTTGCTTTGTGTGTGTGCGCGTATGTGTGTGGATGTGTGTGCGTGCGCGTGTGTGTATGTCATGCTGTATTTACAGATGCACTGGTGTAAGCAGCATGGCGTCTCAGTCTGGTGGGCCGTACTCTGCTTCTTCGCTTTCTGTATACAGTTAGGAAAATTACCGCATTCGCATTTCAATCTGCACTGTCGGCCTCAGTTGGTAACGTGTTCACTTGCTGAGCTCATGATCGTGGGTTCAATCCTGGCCGAGAATGGTAGCAATGTGGGAGCGATGAACATTGCTTCCAGCACTGGTGTGTTAAATATTTCTTTGGCACGTCTAAAGTACCCCGGGTGGTCGAAATTATCAGTAGCCCTACCCTGCTGTACGTGCATCTCTTCACAGAAATGGACTAACTTACGATGCGCGTAAATTTACTCCCAATTATATTATTATTCAATGTGCACTGTGGTACGGTGCAAAAAGCAGACGATGTCTGTGGTGCATGCCTTCTTTGTTGCATACCTTCACACCAAAAACGACGAAAAACAATACTTACATTAGCAATTTTTAATGCATATTTTGAGGTGCATAATTAGCGCATATTTTCGTGCATAGTTACAAGCATACTTCTGCAGAGTTTTTAGTGCATATTTATGAGCACTCCTTTATTTATTATCGATGGCTCGCTGTTCATGTATCACTGAATCTCCCAGCTGAATGTGTGAACACGGTGGCATCCTTTTGCAACAGGTAATGGATAGGCCTTGTCTTGTGGATTTTCGCTGCGCTGTGTGCGCTGGCGAACCACCTCAAGGACACACGTGCTGAAATAATATTCTAAATCATGCAGTGCTTTCACACGCCAAGCGTCCTGGAACAACTGGTCGCACCAGTGTGAGCTACGTGTCCATTTTTTACTTTCTACTTTAGACGTAAGTCGTAATGATTATTTTCAGACGTGATAATAAGAACCTCTGAGCACCCGCACAGTCCGCAACGTCCGCCTCAAGAAAAAGAGGTGGTAGGCGATAGCACGCTTGCCTCCCCTGGCATTTTCCCCCTCCCCCTGGAAAAAAATCCTGGGAACGCCCATGGGTAGCCGTGATTGCTGAAACGGCCGTCACGTCTCTCCAGTCCGCATCCCATCCAGCAGAACTGCACTGGGTTCTACATTCAATCGCTCACAGTCGGCTTCAACGGGCGCGAACCCTCTTTGGGGCATGTTTCGTGCATCCGCTAGTTCGGCGGTACGCGGGCATGCTTTCCCTTTGAGCACTGATACCAAAGGGCTTTCTCGACTTGAAGCATCGTTGGTTTGGTTTGATATCGTCTATACGACGTGGGCCGAACAACGAGAATATCACGTGAGTCACGCTCTATGCTAAACCTGGAAGAGACGGGCGCACCCATGTGCAGTTCCTTTGGGATCGTCGTAGTGATCTGTGATCCTATTCCAGAACCGGAGTGTATCAAAAACTCGACGGCGCTCGAAACGCCAGCCCGGACAACGGTTTCGGCAGTTCGAAGTATATACCGATTCCATTGCCACGAAGTGTATAAATGTCCAGGCGTGAGCGCACACTGTACGTGAGGCCGAATCGTTATACAGGTATTTTATTTTATGTGAGTCATCTCTCTTGCAGTGACTTCATTGACGTGCCGAATACAGTTCACCGACCATACCTGTGGACCGTCACAGTCGTCACTTTGTTTCCTATTCTGTACTAAACCTGTTAGGTTGTTACTGACAGAAAACAATTCTGAACGTCGTACTCAGAAACAGAAGACAAGTTCGGGTAACGAAACCACAAAAACATAACTGTGTGCAATGAAAAATTGGGGCTGCGTCCCCAAGCTGTTTAGCATAATATACTATGTTGCCGGCTGTACGTGTGCAGAGTACGCGTGATTACAAACCAAAATTATGCAACCCAGTTTCATGCCACATTCCCCTGGGCAATTTTTCATTTATGCTTGTATTCTGCTTTTGCAAAAAAATTGCGAAAAAAATCATAAGGCGGAAGCCTGGTATGCTCTAGTTGCCCAAAACGACGTCGGACATTTGATGCTGTCATTTTGTTCACGTGACAGTGACTTTCCCCGAGTTCATACTGCAAAATACCCGTCCCATTTTTCCATGTACTCGCTCATTCGGCAAGACACCAGGAATGTTTCTTTGCCAGCAGTAATAAAGAGAAAAGGAAGGCTTGTCAAGAGAGTGATTTTCATAACCGATTTATAAGCCCGATCGCGCCGCTTCTTTATGCTCTGGAGCCAACCTCCACAACGCACCTGCTCTGAAGCGATGCAAACCAAACAACGCGAGAACGCCAAGGTAAACCCTCATTTTCTGTCCCTTACGGATAGCATCCAAGTGCAGCACCACAGAGTCCCCAACTCTAAATACAACGCTGAACGGCAAGTCCTTCCCCTCCCACACATGATACATTCGATATAACAGCCCGCCGCTCCTTAATGCTGGAGCCATCCCCACCACATCACACCTGCTCTGAAGCGACGCAAAACTAAGAGCGCGAGCGCACCAAGGTCAGCCCACCTTCCCTGCTCCTTGTCATTCATCCAAGTGCAGCTCCGCCCAAACGACCGAGACCTCGACTCCAAAGCCTGAACATAACGGTGAACTGCAAACTCCCCTCTCCCTCCCACCCTCCCACCAGAAGCAAGGTCACACATACAACTGAAGCCTTCCCGCCACTACCGTTAAGCTCAGATCGCAGGGCACGAGAACAGGTACGCTGAAAATGGGGTACCATATTCATGTCTGGTCATGCATACTTCTATGGGCAGTTGTATGCACCCATCCACCCACCCATGACTAATTATGAATTATTTAATGAAGTATTTTATTATTTAATTAATTAAATTTAATTATTATTTGGCTTTTGGACTTTGGACCAGCTTTTTGGACTTCTTGGTTGTCCCTATATTTCTCTGTTTCGTTTTTCAGCTGTCGTGCTTATCGTTCGATACGAGAAGTGCCGGAAACAAACTTGGAGAAACAGAAAAGGAAATGTGATGTCCGATGAACAAAACAATGGATAAATGTCGTACTCCCGCGGAAACCCCGTTCGCCGTAAAGAGTATGTTCTGAAACTGATCTGCAGCTACGCTGCATCGTGGAACGTGCCATAAAGCAAACTAAGAGTCGCTATATACCTGTAGCTTACGTGTCCTACATCACACACACATGAGCAAGATTCAGTGACAGACCACATTAGTTGAGCCGGAAGCCACCACGTGGCGTATCGAGGATGAACTCTCCCCCCGTCCCTCTCCCCTCCCCTCTGCACATTCATCCAGGTCGTCGTACACACCCTTTCTGATATTATGGTCAGATAAGGCCTTGCTGACAGAAGTATTTTTGATCCTTCGCCAGAGATAACTTCTATCGGATCCAGTTGCCCGATTTGCATGGAGCTATTTGAATGGATGCGGTCTCCTGAACTCAGCGTAAAAAGCTTCCCATGCAGCGTTGTTCAGACACTAAGTAAAAGTAACTGGATGAATATTTATATTTAGATACTTTTGTATCTTTGTACCTACATTTGTGCTTAGTGAAATATTACATGTTTTTTTTTTGTGCAGGTACTTGTATTTGTAACTGAATTACGTAGTAACTTTCAGATAATTTTTCAGAATACTACTAAATGACTAGAAAAGCTATAATGAGTTAATACTTGATATTTCATTGTCCGATTTGAGTTAATAAGTCTGTGTCTATCCAGTTTGCTCTTTGAGCAAATGCATTTTTGTATCTGGAACGAACGCAGACACGAACGATACACACAGACAAGTGCTCATGCGTGGCCTCTGTCTGTGTCGTTCATTGCGACGTTATAACCCACATCCTTAAGTGGTCGTAGCGTTATACTTTTGTAGTGCTCATCGAGTACGTGTATGCAATTCATAAAAAAAAGAGAGAGAAAGCTGGAAAGAAAAAAAAATGTTTAGATTAGTTTTATGAATCATTACTCAAATGGCAGTCACTCTCATGATAAAAAGTACTTAAAAGTACTGACTTAATTTGGAACACAGAATAGAATAATTGTAGCTGAAGTACTTTTTTGACGTTTAACTACCCTGTACCTGTGTCCTCATCGATGGGAAAAAAAAGAAGAAAGAATCATGACATTATGAATGTTCATTAATAATTTAATTGCATTTCTTACTGTACAATTCCGGCCGCTTTTTTCTAATTTCTACGTTATATGGGCAGGAGACTCTCCGGCTAATTGCTAATATTAACCAAAAAATTCATTAATAGGCGAATTTAAAGCCCCAGGACAGCTTTCATCTTCCGGAGGTACGAAAAATTTGGTTGGCCGAAGAGTGGGAAAGTAAAATCAGTGACGAAACCAAAAATAACAAAATTAGCTTTCTGCACCAGCAGGCCTTGCAAGGCGCTCTTCGTGCGTTATCGCTATCTCTGAATGACAGGGCAGCGTCTGTCGCATGCAAAGAAAACATTTTCGTGACCTGATCTAACGGTTAGAAGTATCTCTACAAAGTTGCAGTGTGCACCAGTTGTTTCGTTCGGAGGTTGTTGTATTCAGTCATGGCGTAGAAAATGTAAGGCGTTTGAAAAATAAATTACATTAAGAAAATACGCAAAGTTAAATAAGCTTCTTTGTGAAAGAAAACAAAGAAATTGTGTCCTGATAATGAGGTCCACTCACTGAAATGCAACGTAACATTCGACTTGAGCGAGTTGATGGGCATCGAAATTTATCAAATCCTCGCTTAGCAATGTGGTGTAACCAGCGGCATGGCCGAGCGGGTTAAAACAACACCACCTAGATAACAGAAGGCCTCTTCATGCTTCCCTCTCCCAGCGTATGACGTAACGCTACACTCTCAGAAACGAAACGGATAAATTTACGCTTACGTCCAGTCTTAGCCTTACTAAGCGTAAAGTTCGACAAAATCGCAGACGCCGTATCCGTCAAGCTCTGTTTTATTCCTAGTACCCGTAAACGCGCTCGCTGTAAGCGTAAAGGGCGGAGTTTTATGCGTAAATGGGGCGGAGGACATGATTTACTCTTATATCCTGACGCATACGATTTCGTCTTGACTGATAAGCTGAAGCTCTGCGTTGGAGTATTAACTCTTTACGCCTATATTGACGCATATTGTTTTTCAATTGTTATACGGGCCCTGCCTTCTGAGAACACGTGCATGGTTCCGTGTGGAAAGCGTCTTTCCTTTCGCTTGGTTAACGGTCACTCTGGCTTCTGGCGTCTCATGTTATCCATTTACGCCTATAATGACGCTTATTGTTTTTCAATTGTTATACGGGCCTGCCTTCTGAGAACACGTGCATGGTTCCGTGTGGAAAGCGTCTTTACTTTCGCTTCGTTAACGGTCACTCTGGCTTCTGGCGTCTCATATTATCCATTTACGCCTATATTGACGCTTATTGTTTTTCAATTGTTATACGGGCCTGCCTTCTGAGAACACGTGCATGGTTCCGTGTGGAAAGCGTCTTTCCTTTCGCTTGGTTAACGGTCACTCTGGCTTCTGGCGTCTCATATTATCCATTTACGCCTATATTGACGCTTATTGTTTTTCAATTGTTATACGGGCCTGCCTTCTGAGAACACGTGCATGGTTCCGTGTGGAAAGCGTCTTTCTTTTCGCTGGGTTAACTGTCACTCTGGCTTCTGGCGTCTCATATTATCCATTTACGCCTATATTGACGCTTATTGTTTTTCAATTGTTATACGGGCCCTGCCTTCTGAGAACACGTGCATGGTTCCGTGTGGAAAGTGTCTTTCTTTTCGCTGGGTTAACTGTCACTCTGGCTTCTGGCGTCTCATATTATCCATTTACGCCTATATTGACGCTTATTGTTTTTCAATTGTTATACGGGCCCTGCCTTCTGAGAACACGTGCATGGTTCCGTGTGGAAAGCGTCTTTACTTTCGCTTCGTTAACGGTCACTCTGGCTTCTGACGTCTCACGGTCTCACATCATGCACGGTCTAGCAAATGTAAGTTGTCACATTTTGCGCGGTGTCTGTCTTTTGGGTGTCTGTAGTTCTTTTAATTTCATATTTCATTTGTATCAAACTTATCACAGGAAGAGATGGCATCGAACGAGACAACGTCGCACGATATGTGGGCAAGGCACGCGGACGACGCTGCTTGAACAGTGTGAATTGTGATTCTCCACGCTATCTCCGCGCTACAAATTCGTATGCGTACGCCCATTGTCCACCAGGTGATACCCTTTTTGTTCTCGTTTTTCTCGGATGTGCGTTTCTCCCCGTTGAAGCATTTTTGTTAATGATGCCTCAATGCGTTCTTGTAATAGGGGTTCGGATGATTATTGCTGATTATACCGCAGCATGATGTGTTGACATAAAGCAAATCGATTTTCTGATGGTCACGATTTTCGATAACGTGGTGCAGGTGGTGGTTGTGGTGGTGGTGGTGCTGCAAAACACGTGTGGAACGCCACTTCTTAGACAGCTGAAATGAGTTCCGCGTCTAACATTATTGAGTTAACTGTTATCTTAAAGGACTAGAGTGTTTCCAGTTATAGTAAGTGGTTTTTGAAGTCCATGTTACGTTTATGACTATTTCGTGTAAGCGGCCTCTGCGGAGATGGACTCAGGTCTGGCAAAGAGCACCTCATCGGCACGATTTATTTCGGCGTTACCATATTTACGAGATTAGCTTTCCCATTTGAACGCTAGAAACAGTATCAGTTCCGCGATATATATACTGCTGCACAGACACGTGCACCCATTTGACAGTACCACAGATCACATCAATGACATGATAAAATAATTTACGGGTCTAACAAAATTCAGTTGAATGCTACTTAAAGGATGAGAAAGATTTCAGAATGCTATGTTTGCCAGCCTGTGACCATTTCATGTGGGAGGTCTCTGGAGATGACCCAGGTCCGGCGAAGAAGACCTTATCTGCATCACGTATTATGACGCTAGCACATTTTCGAGATTAGCTTTCTCATTGAAATGCAATACCATATCTTTGGAATCTACTGTTGAACGGACATGCGTAGCCATTTGACAATATCAGCAAGCACATTATTTTGCGCTCATAACAATAAACTTCTATGTCCAGCATCCCAAGGAACAGGACACGACATGCTCTTCGTAGCCATGCTGGACTGCATAATACCACGCATGCACCCTCAGCTGCATTAGGTGGTGTTCCTAAAATTTCTACTGTGCGACACATTCTGGGAAGAAATACACAAGACTGTACTCACTCACGCATGTACAACCAGTACAACTCATCTGCAAAGATGACTTGTAAGTTGTGACTGCTTCATGAGTAATTATGCATTGCTCGACAAATGCAACGTCTGCAATACACTGAACTATAGGTGTTCAAAATTAAGCTTTCACGAGCGCTACGCAAACACAGCGATGAGAGGAAACCGGATGATAAGTTTACGCTTTGTAAGAAACAGCTGTATTCAAGGAACAGAAAAATAGCAGTCAGTTTTCTTTTGTTCGCCTATTTATAAAGTGCTAGTGAAAGTTTAATTTTGAACATCCTGTATACTTCAGTTATTATACGGTGATTTCACGCCGGATCATGCACGGTGGTGAATTTTTTTTCTTTCAAACATATATTAAAACCTCGTCCTTATAGGAGGCATATTGACGCTGAAAGTAGCTGAAAACAATCGGTGGTTCTATTTTAATGAATTATCATTCTGATGTGGACATTTCGACCATTGCGTTTCCTACGCAGTTTGACGCCATGTATCTTCATAACTATTTACCACTTTTTTTACATATTGTCTGGGGTGGGTAGCATTGCATTGTAAGTTGTGGAGATCCTAAGGTTTGCCTTTGAGGAGATAAAAAATCGCAAATTTGCCTAATTTGTAAAATATGGTACGTTTTGGGAACCTCACAACTCGGCTCCCAGTTGAGATACCCGGATCTGATACCCGATATCTAAATGACATCATTAACATTGATGTCAATTGTGAATTTATTTCGTATGCGGACAATGCAAGCGTGCTTTCGTGTGGCTCTGATATTGATGTAATAGCCACTACTGCTATAACGAGATGCTTTGCAACTTGGAAAAATTGGTTAATTTAAACTCTTCACGCATTAATAGTAGTAAAACTGAAGCAATCATATTTCGACCAAAAACAGGAGTGTTAGTCTAAATAAAGAGATAGTATATCTTAATAGTCCTGTTGATATTGTAAAATGCATCAAATGTTTGAGTGTCATCTTTAACGAACAGTTGCTATGGGATGAACACATTGAATTACGTTCAGAATAAACTGTGCAAAATATTAGGCATGACCGCTAGGCATAGGCTCGTGTTTCCTTTTCGAATAAGCTACTACTATACCGTTCACTGTTCATGTCTCACCTAAACTATTGCCATTTAGTCTGGGGTACGGCAACTAAGAATAGTCATGATGAACGCTTGCAAGCAAAATGAACGATGTTATGAGTAGGAATATATGGGATGCGCGGTGTCGAATTTACGAATTTTACGTAGATATCCCTCACAAAAAGCCTATTGGGCGCGTTACCCCAATTCACAATACGACGTACTCGCTATGCGAAGAAAGGGCATTTCGAGACGAACACAATGATGTAGATTACTTTCGGGTATCACAACTAGGGGACGAGTTGTGAGGTTCCCAAACATACTGTATTTTACAAATGAGGCAAATTTTCGATTTTTTATCTCCTCGAAAGCAAATCTTAGGATCTTCACAACTTAGGATTCAATGCTACCCACCCCAGACAATATGTGAAAAAAAAAAAGGAAAAGTGATAAGCTGAGTATGTCAAATAGTTTGAAGATGCGTGGCGTCAAGCTGCGCGTAGGAAGCTCACATCTGAATGATAATTCATTAAAAATACCCACCAATTATTTTCAACTACTTTCAGCACCCATATGCCTCCTAGGGCCAAGGCTTTAATATGTGTTTGAAACAAAAAAAAAATTGAACAGGTCGACCGGACCACCCTGCCTGATCCGGCGTGGAATCACCCTATATATAATTAGTTTATGACCTGTCTGCTATGGGTTTCTTTTTGTATATGTCTGATATTCTGTGTACCTCGATGCCTCATCCTGTGATATAACGCTCATTAAATGTTTTTTGCATTATAAACGTAATTTAATCCAATTACTAGCTCATATAGCTAGTCTACAATTTATATTTTGTGTTGTGAAGGGGCACAAATGTCATTTCATAATTCTCTAAAATATTGCAGGTGTTGTAATCTATTGGTTTATGGCTAGTATGCTGTTCCCGTTTTTTTACGTGCACCTTAAGACACACCGTTTTCATGCCATAGGTGCAATATTCTATAAACACATGCATGTATCTCTTATTCTGGGCTCTTTCCTGCAATAAAGTGGAATTATTTGGCGAATTTTTGTTGCATTACGGTTTAGATGCGTGCTACTAACGCTGTGGGAAATACTTCCATGTATTCAGATGTTCTGATTTAAATGAGATAGCGGCGTACGCGGGCTATAGTGAGACGATGAACCCGGTTCAAGTGATGCACTCGTGCTTCTTATTTTTCTTTTGACTGTCGCGAGAACTCTCGTATATTGCTTGCCTTGCGCAAGAACGTGCCTTCTATATCTGTTATTCACGTGATGGGTGGGTTTGTCTGTGTCATACGATTTTACAGTGCAGTGGGCCTAGCTATTGTGGCGTACTGTCAATTGCCAAGTTTTTTGGATGAGCAACAAGCTATGCCTATACCATGGATATCTTTTAAGCGATAGCATATAAAAGTGAACGGACTTCCGTCCGTATACATGCTTCGTGCACCTATGTGGTACTGCTGACGAGTCTCGGATGATACCAACTGTTTTTTCATGCCCTGTGAGATTCGTATAATCGAGATCCTGTTGTAGCAGCTGTTCTTTTTTTCCTATGAAACAGTTTCGCATGGTATGCCGTCTTTGCACAGAGAATTGCACCCCCAGAATGCCTCACAGTACGCATCATATCTGGGAACCTTAGGCGCCGCGTCATGTCAGCGTCCCTTGGGCAGGCAATAGCTGCAATGCAAAATTGACAGGCAATCTGATTTTCCGTCTACTGCTCTGGAAACATCTTTCTGATGCTTTTGCAATCGGGAACCACATACTTTTCCAGAACACCGCCGGAAAACCGCATTGCGGGTCATTTCAGAATTGCAGCCGTTGCCTGTACAAGGACCTTGAGGTCACGTGACGTCTCCAGTGCTCAGGTTTGACGCATACTATGTAGTATTTTTAGGTGCAGTAAGCGGTATCACAAGGGTAGCCAAACAACCCATAGAATAACCGGCACAGAACACAACTTAAAATAGGGGTCAAAAGTTTGACGATTTTTTACGCTTACGATCCGTCATACTTTTATGCGTAAGCTGTTGACCCTTAGAATATGGGTAAAAAAATTGACGATTTTTGACCCTTACTATCCGGTTCCTTTGTGAGAGTGTACCCACCCCAGACAATACGTAAAAAAAAAAAAAGTGATAAGCTGAGTATGTCAAATAGTTTGAAGATGCGTGGCGTCAAGCTGCGTAGGAAGCTCACATCTGAATGATAATTCATTAAAATACCCACCAATTATTTTCAACTGCTTTCAGCGCCCATATGCCTCCTAGGGCCAAGGGTTTAATATGTGTTTGAAACAAAAAAAAAATTGAAGAGGTCGACCGGACCACTCTGCCTGATCCGGCGTAGAATCACCCTATATATAATTAGTTTATGACCTGTCTGCTATGGATTTCTTTTTTATATGTCTGATATTCTTTGTACCTCGATGCCTCATCCTGTGATATAACGCTCATTAAATGTTTTTCCATTATAAACGGAATTTAATCCAATTACTAGCTCATATAGCTCGTCTACAATTTATATTTTGTTGTGAAGATGCACAAATGTCATTTCATAATTATCTAAAATATTGCAGGTGTTGTAATCTGTTGGTTTATGGCTAGTATGCTGTTCTCATTTTTTTTAATGTTTGGTCACGTGCACCTTAAGACCCACCATTTTCATGCCATAGGTGCAATATTCTATAAACACATGCATTTATCTATTATTCTGGGCTCTTTCCTGCAATAAAGTGGAATTATTTGGCGAATTTTTGTTGCACTACGGTTTAAATGCGTGCTACTAACGCTGTGGGAAATACTTCCATGCATTCAGATGTTGTGATTTAAATGAGATAGCGGCGTACGCGGGCTATAGTGAGACGATGAGCCCGGTTCAAGTGATGCACTCGTGCTTCTTATTTTTCTTTTGACTGTCACGGGAACTCTTGTATATTGCTTGCCTTGCGCAAGATCGTGCTTGCCTTGCGCAAGAGCGTGCCTTTTATATCTGTTATTCACGTGATGGATGGGTTTGTCTGTGTCATACGATTTTGTAGTGCAGTGGGCCTAGCTATTGTGGCGCACTGTCAATTGCCAAGTCTTTTGGATGAGCAACAAGCTATGCCTATACCATGGATATCTTTTAAGCGATAGCATATAAAAGTGAACGGGCTTCCGTCCGTATACATGCTTCGTGCACCTATGTGGTACTGCTGACGAGTCTTGGATGATACCAACTGTTTTTTCATGCCCTGTGAGATTCGTATCATCGAGATCCTGTTGTAGCAGCCGTTCTTTTTTTCCTATGAAACAATTTCGCATGGTATGCCGTCTTCGCACAGAGAATTGCACCCCCAGAATGCCTCACAGTACGCATCATATCTGGGAACCTTAGGCGCCGCGTGATGTCAGCGTCCCTTGGGCAGGCAATAGCTGCAATGCAAAATTGACAGGCAATCCGATTTTCCGTCTACTGCTCTGGAAACTTCTTTCTGATGCTTTTGGAAATCGGGAACCACATACCCTTTTCCAGAACAGCCGCCGGAAAACCGCATTGCGGGTCATTTCAGAATTGCAGCCGTTGCCTGTACAAGGACCGTAAGGTCACGTGACGTCTACGGTGCTCAGGTTTGACGCATACTATGTGGTATTTTTAGGTGCAGTAAGCGGTATCACAAGGGTAGCCAAACAGCCCATCGAATAACCGGCATCGAACACCGCTTAAAATAGGGGTAAAAAAATTGACGATTTTTTACGCTTACTATCCGTCGTACTTTTATGCGTAACGTGTTGACCCTTAGAATATGGGTAAAAAATTTGACGATTTTTGACCCTTACTATCCGGTTTCTTTGTGAGAGTGTACTTGCCCGAGCCTGATCCCGAGTCCGATGGCCCGATGCATGCTGATGCAAGCGTTTTGCAACTTGCCGGTCAACTCTCCATGCTTCTAGTGTCTGTTTCGTGAGATTTTGGCCTGTGCGTCGCGTACTGCATTGTCAGGTTTCTCGAGTGACAGGTACGTATGCTTTTGGAACGCTCTATGTGGAGATAGGCAGCGTCCGTTAACTGAAACGTTGTTGATGAGTCAGTTCCACATGGGCCGGTGCCGCGTTCCTCGCTGTCGTGACAACAACGACGAGGGCCGAATAGTGCATGTGTTCTCGTTCCCAAAGGATGAAGCTCTCAAGGCATCGTAGCTGAAGGCGATTCCACGCGCAGATTTTAAACCGAGCATTCGTTCCAAGGTATGTAAGTAAACTTGAAGCCACTGCCGCTGAAATGCGCTGTGTGCTTGCTGTCTTGCTTACATGTTCATTGTAATACTGTCGTCCTCATTCTCTCGCAGGTCTGCGAACTGCACGCCCCATCACGCACAGTGATGAGGCCACTGGGAAGACGACTGAAATTGAAAGCGATCGACTACGATTGATGCCAGGTGCTGTGCCTTCAGTTTATTCAATCTGCCCGGCCTACATGTAATCTATGCGTGCTCGTCGCGAATCAACGAATTCTAAACGTGCCCGGATGAAGAACATGACCCTTCAGAAAGCCCTAGAAATTGCACTAGGAACCAGAAGAGAAGTGATGAAGCATTCAGTGTCTTCTATGACGACCTAAAAAGCAAGTTAGGAGGAATCTGCAACACCAATTTTGGACAATGAGTGTGACCGACAAGTGTGTGATGCTTCTCCACACTGGAAGCAACCCATCATTGCACTTAAGGTTTTATGTAACCATTTAAGTGTTCGAAGGAGTAAAGTAGTATTTTCAACGTTCGGATAAATGTATAAACTTAGAAGTAATTCATTCATCAGTTGGCCTTGTGCCTGAGCTGATGCTAAATTCCATTACGTTCGTTAAAACATCGCTTTCAACAACAAGAGCGCGACGTCTCTTGCTTAGGCACGCTCTGGCGACCGTCCAAGTATCAGCGGGAAGCAGCAGAGGGACAACTAGCGTGACGTCGCGGCGTGCATGAAGAGGCCTTGTGTTATCTAGGTGGTGTTGGTTAAAAGCATCCCGCTCGTTGGTGGTAGCCAAGGTCGTGCTGAAGACTGGGAGGTGATGGGTACGAATCCTACCACATGCTGTGGTGTCTGACGTTTTTACGGGTTGTCCGAAGACTTTCCGGACGAATGTCTGCACAATTCGCCCTGAAGTCGGCCCAGGACGCATACTACCCCCTGTCCCCCACTTCTTCCTGCTGTCCTCTCGCCATCTGTCCACGTCTGTACGCCGCTTACAGCCACAGTTGTTTCGCAGCGTGTGTAACACGGAATCTATTCGAAGAGACACTGCGATTGGCGTATCATGCCGTTATACCGTGAATGTCTCTCGATCTAAGTGTTTTTGTCTCGTCTTTATTGTAAACTTCTAACAATATCGATACTAATTTACACCAACCCATGTTAGGAACACAGCAGAGTAACGCTCCTTGGACTGTAAAGTAGGTGATTGGCGATTCTGAGTGAGCAATAATAACACGATTGCTGTGGTGAATGCAATGTATGAGTATAGGGGAGGAAACATGACTAATACATAGAGGTGACCCAATGTACTACAGCTGCCTCTGCTGTTAGCAAAGGGCATCCATCACGTGTAGCAACCATGCAGTTGAGGAATACAAAATGGAACGGTGGTGGTGGTGATGGTGAAAGGGATCGCCGTTATCGGCCTTACAGAGGTGGGCAATGTCGCGACTAACGCTCGGGAGAAATGTGCGTCCTTGACCGACTTCTAAGGGGACTCCGCCGACATATGTCTGAAAATGGTTAAAAATCGGGATGTTCGGTAGTTCATACTTTAAAAACGATAAAAGCCCCCCATGCCGGGAAACAGACAAAAAGACCACACAACACAGAGCAGGGACTGACGAACAAGATTGCGCTGCTAACTGATCCAGTCGATGAATTTATCAAAGCTGGTAACAGGAGGGCCTCTTGAAGTCCTGTACTTTCGAAAAGATAAAGGCACTAGGACGGTTTGAGGGTGAAAAAGGGTAACTTTGCAGAAGCAGGCGTTGCTGGCTCAGGTTATTTAAGGAGGAGGTCTGTCAATAAAACCTTGTTCGTCAGTCTGTGCTGTGTGTTGTACCGTCTCTTTCTTTGTTTCCCGGCACGAGGATTTTTATCGCTTTTAAAATATATCTGAAAGCGTCTGAGGAAACCCAGGAAAAACCATATAACATATGGAACAGGCAACATATACGCTATTTCATCCCGACACATCAGCCTTACACAGTGACCAATCTCCCTCTGCGGTTCACCGTGCGAGGAAGAAGAAAGGGAAGAAGATGGTGCAGAGCAAGGCAAGACGTTTGCCCGCATTTCCTCTACCGAGCACGCGTTGCTGCTGAAACATATGCACGTACTTAGGGGTGTCTAAAACGTTTGGAAATCTACAGTAAAATTTAGAGATCAATTGAAAAGTATGTTGCAATTGAACGAAGGGGTCGCATTACTAAACCGCTTTTTGTTTGTTTTCTATCAGGATTATATAAACTCGCTGGTCGCTATGCAATATAATTTTGGAGCACGTTACATTTTCCATGCATGACTAACAACAAGTCCGCATGATACATCCAATGCACAGTCCAGTGGTATTTATAAGGGACGAATGACGCCTCGGCAGAAATACTTTCAACCGCTAGATCACGTCACGAGAATGTTTTCTTTCCAGGCGGGCGGGCGGCGTGGCGAGTAGGGCAATCTCCATGGAGCGAATGTACAGCGAAAAAGCTGCGAACTTCGCTCAGCGGGCGTTCACACGGGCCAACTTTCTGCACCAACTCGGACCAACTTTGGAGTTGGTGGCAGTCGGCCGACATCACCAACCATGACCAACTCGAGTTGGTGGGAATCGGTCGCCGAGCGATAACTTCGGAGAGTTGGTGGTGGTCTAACCAATCAACGCGAGCAGCATTGCCACGTGACCCTCGAGGGCATCAAGCGATTTCGTTCCTGTCGTACTGCGTGGCATGGGTTCAAATCCTACAGGGGTACATGATATTTTTTTTAATTTTTGTTTGTTGCTAGCGCCATATAAACATATCAATAGGCATTTTTTGAGATACTGGTGACATTCTGGCGAAATAAAATGACTTCGTTTTGATTAATGACAGTTAAAAAAAAGTCACCAGCGGTTGGACTTGAACCCATGCACCCCGATTGCCGTAAGGTTGGTTGTGGGCGGAGCTAACGAGTTGGTACGTGTGAACGTGGAGACGGCACCGTCTCGAAATTGGTCCAAAGACGGTGCTTCGAGTTGGTCTGAGTTGGTGCTGAAAATCGGCCCGTGTGAACGCCCCCTCAGCGTCGGACGCCCTGCGCGAGGCGTCAAAAATGTGAGCGTCCGCCGCCGATCTGCCCATGCCAGATATTTTCACCCAGCGTCCGCGATTCCGGAAGCGTCAACTGCAGATGAACCAATCAAACTGCTCTTCCGCTACGAATCTACGCCAGATCGTCTGCACGTGGTCGTCTGCTCTCGTGAATCATCGTCGTCGTCCTCTTCTTGCAACTGGATGCTGTTGTCTGCTCGCTGTTTCGCCAACTGCATCGTTAGAACGTGAGGCATTCTCTGCCAAGAAACACGTTTTCTTTTCGCAGTAGTGAATATGCTTTTCGGTACGTTACTGGGTAGAGTATCGCCTGTTGCGATGAAACTCCCCATTCTCCAAGGCCGAAAATAAAGTTGTTGTTGTTGTTGTTCTTTTCAGACAGATGTTGGATTTAGTTGCAAAATTTGTGACATTAAATGCACTTTTTCGAGCAATTGATTTCAGCTTTAAGCTTTCACCTTATACCCTGGCAACAGTGACATCACAGCATGACTTCCCGACGCCGTCCGCTGGTTTTTCGCTCCATGGAGCTGGTGCTGGCGAACAACTGGCGGCGGAACGCGCGTGGCAGTCTGCCGCGCGAACTTCGTTGCAAAAATTCGCTCCATGGAGGTTGCGATAACGATAACGCACCGAGAGCGCCTGTCAAGATGGGCTGACCAAAAACGCTCACATTCTTGTTATTCTGGTTTCTTCGACGACTTTCCTTTTCCGCACTTGAGCCAACCGTACCTGCGGAGGACAAAATCTGTCAACCGCTACATTTAATCGGCACATTCCTTACTACCGGTGCCCGCCAACTGGTGATTTCGTTACTGTTCTCCAAGCGTTCCTCGCGTTTGTGTCATTTCCTAAATATCCAATGTACATAGGTGGAGATTTCAATAGCAATCTTTTGAGTAAAAGCAACCAAAGTTACCAATTTTTATACTTCTTAACTGGTTAACACTTCCACTTCTCAAAATGCTCTCCAGGATTTAAATACTAGAGGTATAGTTGCATCATTCTACCAAATTACTCGTTTCTAGGTGGAAAACTGTCGGTTCCTGGTGCTGCCGCGCTTGCCCAAATGTTTACTCCCGTGGGCAATGCCAGCAACTTTCATGCCTCCTAACTCGTAATCGCTTACGTTTATCAAAATGCTCTCCGGGATATAAATACTAACGGTATAGTTGCACAATTCTACCAAAGTAATCTTTTTTTAGTAGAAAACTGTCGCTTCCCTGCGCTTGCGCGATGGACGAGGAGACCAACTTTCATGCCTCTTAACTCATGAACGCTTCCGCTTATCAAAATGCTCTCTAGGTGTTAAACAATAGAGGCATAGTTGCATCATTCTACTAAAGTATACGTTACTAGGTGGAAAACTGTCAGTTCCTCGTGCCGGTCCGCTTGCCCAAATTTTTACTCCCGTGGGCAATGCCAGCAACTTTCATGCCTCCTAACTCGTAATCGCTTACGTTTATCAAAATGCTCTCCGGGATATAAATACTAGCGGTACAGTTGCATCATTCTACCAAAGTAATCTTTTTTTAGTAGAAAACTGTCGCTTCCCTGCGCTTGCGCGATGGACGAGGAGACCAACTTTCATGCCTCTTAACTCTGAACGCTTCCGCTTATCAAAATGCTCTCTAGGTGTTAAATAATAGAGGCATAGTTGCATCATTCTACTAAAGTATACGTTACTAGGTGGAAAACTGTCAGTTACTCGTGCCGGTCCGCTTGCCCAAATTTTTACTCCCGTGGGCAATGCCAGCAACTTTCATGCCTCCTAACTCGTAATCGCTTACGTTTATCAAAATGCTCTCCGGGATATAAATACTAGCGGTACAGTTGCATCATTCTACCAAAGTAATCTTTTTTTAGTAGAAAACTGTCGCTTCCCTGCGCTTGCGCGATGGACGAGGAGACCAACTTTCATGCCTCTTAACTCATGAACGCTTCCGCTTATCAAAATGCTCTCTAGGTGTTATATAATAGAGGCATAGTTGCATCATTCTACTAAAGCATTCGTTTCTAGGTGGAAAACGGTCTCTTCCTCGTGCCGGCCCGCTTGCCAAAATTTTTACTCCCGTGGGCAATGCCAGCAACTTTCATGCCTCCTAAGTCGTAACCGCTTACGTTTATCAAAATGCTCTCCGGGTTATAAATACTTGCGGTATAGTTGCATCGTTCTACCAAAGTAATCTTTTTTTAGTAGAAAACTGTCGCTTCCCTGCGCTTGCGCGATAGACGAGGAGACAAACTTTCATGCCTCTTAACTCATGAACGCTTCCGCTTATCAAAATGCTCTCCTGGTGTTAAATAATAGAGGCATAGTTGCATCATTCTACTAAAGTTTACGTTACTAGGTGGAAAACTGTCAGTTCCTCGTGCTGGTCCGCTTGCCCAAATTTTTACTCCCGTGGGCAATACCAGCAACTTTCATGCCTCCTAACTCGTAATCGCTTACGTTTATCAAAATGCTCTCCGGGATATAAATACTAGCGGTACAGTTGCATCGTTCTACCAAAGTATTCTTTTTTGAGTAGAAAACTGTCGGTTCCCTGCGCTTGCGTGGTAGACGAGGAGACCAACTTTCATGCCTCTTAACTCATGAACGCTTCCGCTTGTCAAAATGCTCTCTAGGTGTTAAATAATAGAGGCATAGTTGCATCATTCTACTAAAGCATTGGTTTCTAGGTGGAAAACGGTCTCTTCCTCGTGTCGGCCCACTTGCCCAAATTTTTACTCCCGTGGGCAATGCCAGCAACTTTCATGCCTCCTAACTCGTAATCGCTTACGTTTATCAAAATGCTCTCCGGGATATAAATACTAGCGGTATAGTTGCATCATTCTACCAAAGTAATCTTTTTTTAGTAGAAAACTGTCTCTTCCATGCGCTTGCGCGATAGACGAGGAGACCAACTTTCATGCCTCTTAACTCATGAACGCTTCCGCTTATCAAAATGCTCTCCTGGTGTTAAATAATAGAGGCATAGTTGCATCATTCTACTAAAGTTTACGTTTCTAGGTGGAAAACTGTCGGTTCCTCGTGCTGGCCCGCTGGCCCAAATTTTTACTCCCGTAGGCAATGCCAGCAACTTTCATGCCTCCTAACTCGTTATCGCTTACGTTTATCAAAATGCTCTCCGGGATATAAATACTAGCGGTATAGTTGCATCATTCTACCAAAGTAATCTTTTTTTAGTAGAAAACTGTCGCTTCCCTGCGCTTGCGCGATAGACGAGGAGACCAACTTTCATGCCTCTTAACTCATGAACGCTTCCGCTTATCAAAATGCTCTCCTGGTGTTAAATAATAGAGGCATAGTTGCATCATTCTACTAAAGTTTACGTTTCTAGGTGGAAAACTGTCGGTTCCTCGTGCTGGCCCGCTGGCCCAAATTTTTACTCCCGTGGGCAATGCCAGCAACTTTCATGCCTCCTAACTCGTAATCGCTTACGTTTATCAAAATGCTCTCCGGGATATAAATACTAGCGGTACAGTTGCATCGTTCTACCAAAGTATTCTTTTTTGAGTAGAAAACTGTCGGTTCCCTGCGCTTGCGTGGTAGACGAGGAGACCAACTTTCATGCCTCTTAACTCATGAACGCTTCCGCTTGTCAAAATGCTCTCTAGGTGTTAAATAATAGAGGCATAGTTGCATCATTCTACTAAAGCATTGGTTTCTAGGTGGAAAACGGTCTCTTCCTCGTGTTGGCCCACTTGCCCAAATTTTTACTCCCGTGGGCAATGCCAGCAACTTTCATGCCTCCTAACTCGTAATCGCTTACGTTTATCAAAATGCTCTCCGGGATATAAATACTAGCGGTATAGTTGCATCATTCTACCAAAGTAATCTTTTTTTAGTAGAAAACTGTCTCTTCCATGCGCTTGCGCGATAGACGAGGAGACCAACTTTCATGCCTCTTAACTCATGAACGCTTCCGCTTATCAAAATGATCTCCTGGTGTTAAATAATAGAGGCATAGTTGCATCATTCTACGAAAGTTTACGTTTCTAGGTGGAAAACTGTCGGTTCCTCGTGCTGGCCCGCTGGCCCAAATTTTTACTCCCGTGGGCAATGCCAGCAACTTTCATGCCTCCTAACTCGTTATCGCTTACGTTTATCAAAATGCTCTCCGGGATATAAATACTAGCGGTATAGTTGCATCATTCTACCAAAGTAATCTTTTTTTAGTAGAAAACTGTCGCTTCCCTGCGCTTGTGCGATAGACGAGGAGACCAACTTTCATGCCTCTTAACTCATGAACGCTTCCGCTTATCAAAATGCTCTCCTGGTGTTAAATAATAGAGGCATAGTTGCATCATTCTACTAAAGTTTACGTTTCTAGGTGGAAAACTGTCGGTTCCTCGTGCTGGCCCGCTGGCCCAAATTTTTACTCCCGTGGGCAATGCCAGCAACTTTCATGCCTCCTAACTCGTAATCGCTTACGTTTATCAAAATGCTCTCCGGGATATAAATACTAGCGGTATAGTTGCATCATTCTACCAAAGTATTCTTTTTTGGGTAGAAAGCCGTCGGTTCCCCGCGCTTGCGCGGTAAACTAGGAGACCAACTTTCATGCCTCTTAACTCATGAACGCTTCCGCTTATCAAAATGCTATCCTGGTGTTAAATACTAGAGGCATAGTTGCATCATTCTAGTAAAGCATTCGTTTCTAGGTGGAAAACGGTCTCTTCCTCGTGCCGGCCCGCTTGCCCAAATTTTTACTCCCGTGGGCAATGCCAGCAACTTTCATGCCTCCTAACTCGTAATCGCTTACGTTTATCAAAATGCTTTACGGGATATAAATACTAGAGGTTTAGTTGCATGATTATGCCAAAGTATTCTTTTCTAGATAGAAAACTGTCGGTTCCCTGCTCTCGCGCGTTCCCACCCATTTTCCCATTGAGCCCCTGCATTTCACGTATACGTCCGTGGAACCAAGGAAATTAGAGATAAACTGATGTTCTGAGGCTGGAACAACATAGAAGGGACAGATACAAACAAAGCCTCAAATTGCCTAAGAAATCAACGATGAAAGATGAAAGTCACTGAAAAGGTTAGCTAGCTGTAGGGATCGAACCCACATCTTCTGGATTACCGGTCCAGTAATCCACCGGTAATCCAGAAGATGTGGGTTCGATCCCTACAGCTAGCTAACCTTTTCAGTGACTTTCATCTTTCATCAAGGAAATTATTTGTTGACTGTTCAAACTGCGTGAATATATTCTTTTAATAACATATTCCAGACACCCCAGAGAGCCCTGCAATTTATATAAGTAAAATTAAGTTATTCAAGAAAAAGCGTTCAAAATGTACGGCGCCTACGGGACGTGTAAGGGTAGGTTTCATCCAATACACAGGTGTATAAGGTGAAGCACACTTTACGTTTTGTCTCTTCCCAATTCTTGGGAATGCATAAGCTAAACCATGCCAGGGTGTAGCGAATGGCAGCTGCCTAAACCGCTTTTTAGCATCTTTGTATGGAGTCTCTATTGCATAATGTCTATTGACACTTCTCAATACATACACGGTGGCCAATTTGGAATAGGAGGTCAATAGAATTTCTGTAGACAACCTACCGTGTTTCTTTATACTCTTATTCACTTTTGTCAACAGAGTTTCTATAGACCGTCAATAATTTTTTTCATAAGGGGGATGGGAATTTTGGTAGTCCCAAATAACCACTTATCAAAGAAAACATGCGGGCTGCCCTCAGTGGCCTTCATTGGGCAGCACGCCTTGAGCAGGAGAGCGTAGCATCAACGACGGCATTAATAATTAAAGCTACTGTAAAGCAGCAGAGGTCATACACAGTCGCGAGATGCGGTTCGTCCTGTCTTGTGTGTGCCTTTTATCTGAGTTTGTGGCTGCGGCGTTTTGGACGTGTCATGTACCTACTTCCCCAACATAGGACTCTCAGTGACCTAATACAGTGTTGCCCGTAATTTTTAATTTTAATTTTCTAATTAACTACTCCGCCGATTGGAATGAACTTTGCGCGGTTTTTGTACTGATGGCTTGAACTATCGAATAGCCACGTCAAATGAAGTTTGATCTCTGCTGCTTCACAGTACCTTTAATTATTAATGCCGTCGTTGAGCGCGGTCAAGGCGTGCTGCCCAATGAAGGCCACTGAGGGCAGCCCACATGCTTTCTTTAATAAGAGGTTATTTGGGACTACCAAAATCCCCATTCTCCTGGTGGCAGTGCATGACTTCACACACCTCACTCTTCTGCACCAGCGGATGGGGCTGCTTATTTTTGCATAGGCACGCACAAAAAAAGGAGAAACACACAAGAAATACCATGGATTCCATAGGATGTGCAGAAGCGGTGACATGAACCAGTTGAATGGTGTCAGCGTGACACCTGTAAGTGGTGTCACAGTTACTCCTTGAGACTGGAGTAAGGTGGAACTCCATTTGGATGGTGTAAATGTTACAGCCAAGAGTGTTCTTAGGGACAAGCTACTTACTCCCCTAAAGGAGTTGTGGCGCCACCATTTTTTTCCTTTCTTTTTTGCAGTGTACTAGGATGTTGTTGTTTAACTACATTTGTAACTACGCTGATATTTTGTGCGCGTCGTTATATCTATGATCGCTGAGGCGTAGAAATAGCGCGTGTGTGCGCGGGGAGCGAGAAGACAGTGAGCTCCCACGCTGGGAACAAACATAGCACAGCACGCGCCTCTCCCTGCAATAGGGATGTAGTGATATGTCATGCAATGATCCAGTCATGGCGTCCAATCTGACGACGGAGAGGGAGTTTGTTTTTTGAATGTGCTGTGTTTGCCGATCGCTTTGTACCCCTGATTAACACACTGAAAAACATACTTTCTGCTGATTTGCCATAACATTTCTGTACGCAAACTTAACAACGAATATCTCAATTCCGCGTCGAACCAGTCTAACTCAACGTGTTATACGAATGCTCCGACAGTTGGCGGTCCTGTTGCAACACGTTGGATACTGTCCTGACTTCCCGTCCAAACCCCTTCTCGCCCCACGCGCCCCTGTGCTAGGCAAAGCATGTGTTTCTGTGCACATTCGTTGAACATTGCAGTGCATTATGCAATTATCTCCCTGAATGGCAATACTGAATGAGCTTTTGCTGCCTGCGTCAGATGCACAGTGCAGATATGTTGTGCATGCGTGTGATACGAAAGACGAAACAATTCTCAGAGTTGTCGCTAATAATCACAAAGAAGGCCGTAAAGCACATGAAAGGCGAGGTGAAAAAATGCAAACTGGTTGTAGCCCGCTGTAGCCTAACTAATGTAGTTAACTACAAAAAACAAGTTTAACTAGTTCTTGTAACTACAATTTTTGCAGGCAGGTTCTAACTACGTTTTAACTACCATGCAGTATTTTAACTAGTAGTTTAACTACAAGTAGTTAACTTCTGTACATCCCTGCTAGTAATACGCATAGGAGATAATAAAAGGGCAACTTTTTTCAATTGTTCAAGTAACAGCGTCACGGCTTTTCAAACATCGATGAAATATCGATATATATATCGATGCAAATATCGGTATTTTAATCGATTTTATCGATTATTCTTTTAGGATGTTTATGTTTATCGATATCGAAAGTTTCGATATTTTTGCATCACTAGGGCACACCCGCCTCAGAGACACTTTGGGAGGCATACAGCACAGCGATTGCTAATATCTCGGATGCTTCTTCTTTCTTTTTGGCCGTCGTGAGACATCGTCGGCCGAAATGAGACACTTTTGGCCGAACTGAGATTTTCGACGTATTGGCCGTAGTCTCATTTTGGTCGAAGATGTCTCATGACGGCCAAAAAGAAAGAAGAAGCATCTGCCATATTAGCAATCACTGTGTTGTATGCTTCCCAAAGTGTCTCTGAGGCGGGTGTGCCCTAGTGATGCAAAAATTTCGAAATTTTGAATATCGATCAATATCAACATCGTAAAAAAATACTCGATAAAATCGATTAAAATATCGATATTTTATCGATATACCGGTATCTTGGGGATTAAAGGATTATTGACGTAATGAGGCTTGCGGCCGTAATGAGACTTAAGCCGTAATGAGATGTTACCGGAAGGAGAGTGTGTATGATGGATTAGATGATCTGGCGCAGGGAGAAAGCGTGACCTCTCCGTGTCCAACCATCCTATCTCCGGCGCAGTAATATTTTGAGAGTTGACGGACTAGGTTTCTTTTCCTTTTTAAGTTGAACACGACTATAATGATGTACTAGCTATATACTCTCTTAGAGAGGATGTCCGTCTGGCGGTGTAACTCAACTGCAAAAAGGGCTTCCAAAAGGGCCGCCCTGTCAGCTTTAAAAAAATAAAAATAAAAATGTCGAGAAAAACAAAACAGTATTTTGGTAATCAACGCCGAAAATAAATTTGTGAAAACCTTGTTTTAGGCAACGCAGCAAGGTCCTCGCCATTTGGCATGTCAATCAGAATGGTTTGCTGTAGCGCACTGTGATCCTGTTGATGCGTGATTCCCCTTGATCCCCCTGATGATGCCCTTGATCCCCTGTGATCCCCCTGATGCGCGATACCCTGATGTCTAGATGGGGTCGGAACCAGACCCTCACTTGGGAGGGGGTTCTTTGTCTAAGCGTGTAGTGGGGAGGGGAAAGAAGGAAATCCAATGTATAAACGAACGTTTTTGATCCCCTGGATCCATCACTGTATCTCCTAGAAGCGGTGCAACCAGAATACTTCTTTCCATACGTAGTACGGCTGTCACAGTGAGAACGTCGTGTTTCTCCTGGCTGCTCACTACTCTGCTTTAGCATGTTTAAGTGCATATCACAGATCTGTAATGATGACAGAAGTTTTTCCTTGGTTTCATAAAACATGCAATTGAATGCCTTTCGGCCCTCACGCAATGAAAATAAACAAAGAATGAAATGAATAGACACATTATGCGTCTTTAAAGCCAACTCCTGAACAACAAGCCATATTCTGAATGCACGCTGGAGCTGGTGGCAGTAGTACTGAAAGAGCACGCCGTTGTCGGCCTCACAGAAGTGGGCAACGTCACGTCTAACGCTCTGAGGGAAATGTGCGTCCTGGGTCGACTTATAAGGGAACTGTGCCGACATATGTCTGACAGCATCTGAGGAAAACCGAGGAAAATCCCCAGACAGCAGCGGAATTCGAACCCGGGTACCTCCCAGTATCGACGTGACAATGCGCTAACCACTGAGTCACACGAGCCGGTGCCAGTGGCGGATCCAAGGGGAGGGAGAGGCGGTTGTGCGATCGCCCCCCAAAACATCAGTTTATATATACATTGGATTACCCTCTCTCCCCTTCCCCACTACGAGCTTCGACAAAGGAACCGCCCCCCAAACCGAGGGTCTGGATCCGCCTCTGCCCGGTGAACGCAACACTCTAAGACCGGTGGCGGATGAAGGACGGATAAAAGGCGCATATTTTGCTGCGGTTGTTAATTATCTGCCAGCTTTATTCGCCACACCACCGAGACGTTAACAACAACACAAGGAACGCAATAACAAGACAAAGAAAACAAGCTCACCGCAAGTGTTCACTGAAAGAAAAGTGGACGTATTTCTTTGTTTTGTTTGTTGTGTGCCTCGCGAAACAGTGTGGCGGATAGAAGCGTGGCGCTAACCAATGTTTCCAATTTCGCAGCTGTGTCATTGCTGCAGGTTGCATCATGTTGTGCAACGGTCGGCGTCTTGGTGGTGGTTAGGCGGACGCCGCTTATTTTCAGTGCAGTTTGTCGGTTTGTCTCCTTGGCTGTGACACATTGTGACATCGCTGGCGTTGTAGAAGGCCGGTGTCTCTACTCATCGGCAGTATGAACGCACCGTTGACATCGTATAACTCTCGCAAAACTTGTCAGTCGGGACATTCGTGCACAGTTTGCATCCGCCGATCATGCAGTCATGAAAATTCCGGTAAGCAACAGGCTGCGCATTCCATACCTTTTCGAGCACATTTACAAAATATTGAACATGCTTCCAGCACAACGAGCCCTCGTAGTTGCCTCAGACGAAGAAAATGATGTTCTGCGCGGCGATACCGGTAATTCATCTTTCTGTGATCGCGTTTCTACGTCATTTTGCGCTTGCGTTTAATTTTCTTCCGTGTGAAACTCTTCACACTCCGTCACCAACTACACTGAGGGAACACTGTGATCTGAATATTCCTGGTTAGAAAACTACGAATAATTCGTAGCATCTCGTGTTCGTTTATTGTGACAGCTTGAAAGTAAGACTTTATCAGCTCGTGTCTTTGCCGCACTCAGTTCTCAATAATAAATTAGAAAGACAGTCACATGAACATAATAAAAACACGACACATGAATGTAGAAGAGTGTGAATGTGTGTCACAAATTATTCGGTTAATTGTAGAAATGCTTAAATGTCTGCACTGATTTTTTTCACAAACCTGGGTGGAGAGAGACTCCTATGCAGAACATACATACCCCTTATTGGGATCGCGATTAATGAGGTTTCACCTGCAATGCGAACTTGCATTGTAATGCAGGACAAACAGTTTTGTTTTGCCTTCATATTTTGGCGACTTCACGGACGCCTACTTAGTCCAATGTCTTCTTCAGTGTGTAGCAGCGTTCATAACTGCACTCTTATTTTGGTTCCCTTGATTATAATGTACTAAGAGATATCTTATTCTGCCAAAGTGAGAATGGACAGGCATCATACTCAGATTACTTTTATGATAGTGAGTCTGGTCCCTCAAGCTCAATTGAAGAAGTCATTGTGTGTTGAAGTGCGTCATCCACTACAGTGCCCTTCAAGTTCATCAGACATTGGTGCTCCTGGTACAGTACTGTTACCTGCTCTAAAACTGCTTTGTTGTATTAGCAAGGGAACAGCATGTTGCGTCACGAAATTGTTCAGCGTAATGTCTGTTGCTGTTGTATCTAATTTGCCATCTGTGCAATGCATTTTGATTCAAGCATTAAAATAAAAGGAATAATGTTCTTCTTCATTGCACATGTTTTCAACAAGATCGCCTGCAAGAACCGCACTCGCATTGCTCTGATATAGTTCTGTTGTGAAAATCCGGTAGCTTAAGAACAGAACTGTCTTGTTAGAAATACACGCGCAGGCCTGATAGATACCAGATGTATTGGTGCTGTACATGATCTTTGTGTGTTCTGTGCCAATAAAGATGTACTGAATTTGCTTTCCACACAGATGTGTGAAGTGTGCTTATTGGAACATAGTATATAGTTGAAGTAGTGCATACCGGTTGAAGCGAATAAAGCGCGCAACGAATAACAGTGGGGGCGTATAGGAGCCGCGGCGCATAGAGCACGCGGCGTGTAACGTGGAGGCGCATGGAAGACGTGGCGGTTAACCCCTGTGGCGGATATATCCGGCCTCAGAGTAAGCGCTATAAATTTGCAAAAAGTTGCGCTTAGTTATCCGCCACCGGGTTTAGAGTGTACTTAACGCACCCATTGACTTCAACCATCACGGATAACATGTTCATAGTTGTAGTCCATAATCAAGTTTCAACGGCTGTGACCCCGTGCAAAGTCACCATAAGCTGTCTTTCTTTTTTCTTTTCTGGATATAGTCGTGTGACCCTTGTTAGACGGTGGGAGGGTGCCCTGTACAGTTATCCCGCTCCAGTCAGAAGATGACCTCGTAACGGCTTTAACAAGCGTCGCTCATACCTTGGTAGACTATGAATGTGCCCAGGCAGCACAGCGCGACGACCCAACGTCGGTGCGCCGGCTCCCGACCATGGTCCGGCATACGGTTTGCACACGGAGATGTTAATGGTTCGTTGTCGGCAGCCTATATCGTACCCCAACGATTTCCTGAGGTGCAGCCAATGCACACTTACGTGTACCTCCTTCCCCCACACGAGAGTTAATTTGCGCGAGTTTTAACAACAAAATCAATATGTCATTGTAGAAAACTATTTATTATTGTATCATAGTTACCAGCTAGATGGGTTCTTCATGGCATCACTTCACCAGCAATGAAAAAACGTGTTACATTGAAAGCATACAATCACCAGTCCCGCATATGTACTAGTTACTGCACAAATATTCACGTAACAGATGTTATATGGAACAGAGATAGAAGTTGGAACTCGTTGCTAGTTAAGTTAGACTGTTGAAAGATGGAAGTCACTGAAAAGGTTAGCCAGAACATAATTGTCTCAAGTTCTACTGTGCAAGAATTGTAGGCCGGTTTCACGTCAGCTCAGATAGGGAGGTTCCATGAACCTCCTGGATTTTCATTATTTTTTTTTATATTTAGAAGCTCATCGTACATGATGATCAACATAGGTAAAATTAATCATTTCTACCGAATATTTTCCATGCAAAAAAAATCGAGAAATCGAGCCCTGAATTCGAGTGTTGCAGTTTTGCCCTGTTTGCATGCGTATACCTCCTGAGTGTCAAAAGATATCGTAGTTAAATCATTTTGTGCTTTAGTATACCGACAGGCCAGCAGTCCGAGCGCAAATTTTGGCTCACAGGTGCAACACTGTGTTGTATAAAAAGCAGCGAACATGCTCTCTCGCGCAGTTTTGTTCCAACTTCTACGCTTCTTGCTCTGGCTGTAGACGTCTCCGACACAAGAGAGAACTGATGTTCTGCGGCTGGAACAACATAGAAGGGACAATCACATACAAGGCCTCAACGTCTCCGACACGTTCGTACGCAGAGTAGGGCCGCGTTTTAACGCGCTAATCACCAGTATACGCCTTTTGAAGCAGAATTTTTTTGCGTTAGATGAAAGGCCTAGCATCGGGCCATGTTCTGGCAAAGTATAAATGAATTCAAGAGGGGCCTTTTTGAGAAATACACGCGCAAAACCCATGTTTTTTCGAAATATGCCTAAACATTTGCCTATTTCAGCACATACCGCTAGGAGGTACATACAGGATAGATATATCAGATGAAAGAGCATTAAAAGCTGAGTGAGCTGATACCAAGTATGGCAACCAAGGACATCTATACCCAGGGAAATCACGCGTCGAAATTGGGACAAAACTGCGCGAGAGAGCATATTCGCCATTTTTTATAACACACAGCGTTGCACCTGCGCGACAAAATTTGCACTCTGACAGCTGGCCTGTAGGCATAATAAAGCATAAAAAAATTCACTACAATACCTTTTAACACCCGGGAGATATATGCGTGCAAGCACGGCAAAACAGAAACATTCGAATTCAGGGCTGGGTTTTCTCGATTTTTTTGCACGAAAGCTACTCGGTAGAAATTATTCATTTTACCACTGTTGATCATAATATACGACGAGCTTATAAATATAAAGATATAAATATAAAAATATAATAAAAATATATATTATAAATATAAAAAATACTGAAAACCTAGGAGGTCGATGGGACCTCCCTGTCTGAACTGACGTGAAACCGGCCTGTAACTAAATTTCAAACGCAGTTACACGTAATAAAATGTAATGAAAATTGACGTGAAGTTCCTAAGCTACTTTAGAAATGTAACAAGTTACCTTCAAGTTACATGCTACTCAATATATACTTTTTAGTTCTTGACCTGTCTATATGGTTAATTCAGACCTTGGGCACAATGGGCAATTCAAGGCATTTCAAAATAGTCTTGATATACAAAAACGATATCAATATGCATATGATATGATTTCCAACACCTTGAGTGTGAAATAAAATTATCTATTATATCTATCTATCTATCATACCTGCTACAAAAAAAGCCTACATTTATAGGCTTCTTTAGGGAGGGATTTGATGATTTTGATCTCGTAATAAGGTACATGAAAGGAGCACAAAGCAAATTTATGCTCTATGAGTTGTCCCCTACGCACATATTGTAAAACCGTGCCAAGTTTTAACCCTACAACACAACGCTCTGTATCAGTAGTAAAGATAGGTTGAGAAACAACATGGGGGCGAAACTACGGCACCCCTGCCCTGAGCCCTGAGCGTATTTTTCCCCGCGCGGCACGTGTGCGGAGGGTTGTCCGCACGCTTATCGGCGGGGGAGGGCTGCGCGTGCGCTCATCGTAGCGTATTTTTCAGCCTGGGCAGACTTCTTTGGCCATACGTGGGCCGACTTCACATATTTTTCCGATACAACAGGTGAGCGGTTTACATGCAGAGACATGCAAAGAAGGGACATACATAAAAAGTACAAGTGAAAATATATTTATTAATGCCAATTGTAATGCCAATCAAGTTGAGATATATTAATTAAAGCCAATAGTGCCGGGAATTGTGCCAATTGTGATGCCAATCAGGTGAAGGAGAAAAACACAGCCGAAAAACCTTCTCCACCTGTAACAGGGAGGCGCTCGAGTGGAGGGCTGCTGCGGTGGGCGGAGCGTGACCGGAGGGCTGCGTGTGCGCTTACCCTTCAGCCTGGGCTGACTTCTTTCATCATTTTCCTACTTGGGCCGACTTCCTTCCCGCGACCGGCGGGCGGCGCTCGAGTGGAGGGCTGCTGTGGTGGGCGGAGCGTGACCGCAGGGCTACGTGCGCGCTTACCCTTCAGCCTGGGCCGCCGACTTTCGTCATTTTTCAGCCTGAGCCGACTTGAATCGTAATTTTTTTTTCAGCTACAATAGGTGTGCAGTAGGCTGTTTACATGCAAAGGACAGCCATACACAAAAGTACAAGTGAAAATATATTTATTAAAGTCATTAGTGTCAGAAATTATGTTATGACTGTGCGTGAATGGGAAAAACTTCGCCAAAAATCTGAAGCAGAAGGAACACATACACGTAACAAAGAATATACTTATTACAGGTATGATACAATAGCATTGAATAGGTATCACAAATCAAACACAATATTTTTTATTAACTGTAATCACACTAGTTTTCAATGAATCAGAACGGACACCACATTTAATCAAAGAAGATATTCTTAATAATATGATTACGAACAAAATTACAAGCTGTATTATAAAAAGTCTGAGATGTGAGAATCTGATAGGTGTAAGTAATTTCGACCACAATATGTTAAGTTTAATATTCCAACGTGACACAATAAATCAGTTTCTTATGAAGTGAATAGCGCAGACATGAGGAAATAATTAGAATCAACACATAACATTAATAGAGAACCTAACTGACGTATTCTCCAACATGTAGGGAAATAATAGCTACACCATATCAAAACGAGAAAACGATCACCACATTTAATCAAAGAAGATATTCTTAATCAATATGATTATAAACAAAATTAAAAGTTGTGTTATAAAAAGTCTAATATTCCTATACGTGAGAACCATCAGTGCAATAGCTGGAAGTTCTGATAGTTGTATGTAATTAACTGTGAACAGCAGAGACCCTGGAAGACTATGGGACACGATCACAAGAGGAAATAAAATCTATACCACTACAAAGAAGTTATTGTTAATCAAAACAACATAGTAATCTATCATCCAGAAAATCAGAAGAAAAAATCAAACTCATCAGAAAGTAGACATATTAAAAATGAACTTCACCACATAGCACGCTACTAGCCAACAAACAGAACTAATGATATCTGCCATGATTTGTTGAAGACGGGTGCCAATAGATGTATGGAAGACCACGGAACACGAACACAAGAGGAAATAAAATCTATACCACTACAAAGAAGATATTCCTAATCAAAACAACAGACTAATCTATCATTCAGAAAATCAGAAGAAAAAATCAAACTCATCAGAAAGTAGACGTGTCAAAAATGAACTTCACCACATAGCACGTTCCTAGCCAACAACCAGATCTAATGATATCTGCCCTGATTTGTTGAAGACAGGTGCCGATAGATGTATGGAAGACCGCGGAACACGAACGACAACAGGAAATAAAATCTATACCACTACAAAGAAGATATTCTTAATCAATACGATTACAATCAAATTACAAGTTGTATTATAAAAAGTCTAATATTCCTATACGTGAGAACCATCATTGCAATAGCGTGAATATCTGTCATAACATTTCGAGCGCAATAGGGAATCTCAGTTTCATATTCCAACATTACTCAACTTTTAATTTCTTATTAAGTGAACAGCATAGACGTAAGGAAATAACGAGAAACAACACAATCAACAGCTACAATTAATAGAGAGTCAAACCTGCGCACCATCCAACACATAGAGAAATAATAGCTAATCAATCTATCAAAAGGCGAAATATTACAATAAAGCACAGACTTAACGCTGAAGAACAGAGGAACACGCGGCGACACGTAAACAACAACAGAGGAAAATAATCTATCATTGAACCATCATAAAATCGACCAATATACAATTTTCATTCTAACAAACACTACGAACCTTGATGGAGGTATCCAAGACGTAGGAAATATGCACTGTTTTCACTCTTTTCCTCAAAGCCAGGAGACTTTATGTCTCTATCTATGTGACCATAGCACAGCGCATGCTTTATCACTCAAAGGGTTAGGGGCTATATTACTTCGTCCAGCAAACGGGGCGCTCTAGAGGTCATATAAGAGAGTTCAAAGGCGATATATTTTATTGTGCAGCGCAAATAGATGCCGATATCACTCGCGGGGGTCACTATCTTTTCGCATCCTTTCCCTGAAACGGAAATCTTTCGTCAAAGTGGTTGACAAGTCGAATAAGTTTGTAGAGATGCGATATTGTTATTGAACATGTAAAGAAAGTTCAAATTATTAATTGGTAGCAACGATACTCAACCAAAAACGAGAAACAAATTTAATTACATCAATTTTTGTAATATCTTGCAACAGAAATTTCTAATGAACCACACAGAAATATCAAATGTGAAATGCAACTCAGAGTTATGAGGCATTCCCATCTTAGAGGTACTTACTTATGCCAATCGAGTGAACAATTGAAACAAATACAAGACAATAATTATTTCGAGCAGTAAGTTCACAACTCATAGAATATCAGTGGAGTGAATACTTGAAACAAAATCAAAACAATAATTCTCACGACAGGTGGAGATTATAGCATTCTAAACAAAATAAAATTTTAATCAATAAAATAAACATAGATATGCTTTTAATTAAGTGTAGATGTGCACTTGAAAACAGAAGAGACATTGAAAAGATGGACAGATTTTGTACTCGATACCATGAGTCATGGGAAGATGTGATAAAAAACTGCTTCGAAAAGGAGGAGCCGCGAAACGATTTCATTATCGCTGCATTTCAATACGTCCTAGACATGGTCGTATTCGGAGAAATGGTACAAACTACAGAACTGAAGGTGCAAGAATTTATATGCCGAATCTACAATACTTATAAAAATATATGCACACCAACGTCGGAAGGGCCACTGGGATTGATGGCGGAGTTTTTGAGGTTTGCCAACGAAGAATTGAAATTCACTAGACCAGATGTAATTGTAATCATTGCAATGGGCGTTGCATGCATCAAGAAAGCAGTCGGTTCAAATTATCATATACAAGCCGTCTATATCGCACGATTCATTACGGATTTGTTGAAATTACACATATCTGAGATGGAAAGTACATAAAATCTTATCACGTAATATGTTCCACTACCACGGCAACGCAATTATTTTCTTCTACCAGTCAGTGATGTCGAATCAACAGAAGTTCAATATTGTCGTGCAAGGTCTGATGTATTATCACCTGTTGAAACTCAACAAACACAGCAGTTGCGGTGGACCACCAGACGATTTTCATCTAATACTCTCTTGTACGCCATTCAAGAATCTTCATACAAAGAAAGGAAACATCAATAAGAGACTGTGCAAATTCATCGCGACAAAGTGCAAGTTGTTGAAGCAATACAAACACGGCGACAACATAGCGCCTGCGTTAATCAACGCTGGATTCAAGCGCCCAATAATCAGAATAAACTATTTAATGTCTTCGGAATTCATCAATGAAGACAACAAACGAAAACTTTAGAGTTTGAAATAGAACTGTAATTTATCGAAATAAACAAGTCTATAAATGAAACAATAAATCTGATCTTTGTCATCATTATAATGAATTCTACGCATCATAACGAAAACAGCTCATGATTAGATTGAAGATCGCTAAGGAAACGAATGTACCACAATTTGTGTAAGAATTATGGAATGAGACCTGACCACCAAATAGGTTTTACTCAACTACACTCTGTACAAGTTCAACATCCGAACGATAGAATTGCCGGAGAAAGATCGGTCATTGAAATTTAGAGACATGATACATCAGTCTATGATTACAAAAAGGATCGCTAATCTCATGTGAAAACTTATCATATTTCATGAATTAAATTCCACAGTGCATGTATATTTCTCAATCAGTTGCACTAGCCTAGACATAGTAAAAGAAGAAGAAAAGGTGTCTTTGACAAGCAACCCGATTGGAGTGAGGAACAAATAAATAAATATTTTTGTCAACACAGTTGTCCGTTTATGAGACTGGATAGGGAAAATGAGCTGTCCAAGATAGGGCAAAACGGGAAATAAGGCAAGATAACTGATTGCGGCGGGATAAGTCAAAGCGTTCGCGACACAGTGTCATCGACTTTTACAATCGCATTCGGGTTCAGTGCCTGGGAGATAATACGAAGCCTTCGCGAAAAGCGAATCTATTATCAGATGCCACAATGCAAACGAAAGATTTTACGAGCATGACGTGCAGGCAAAGTCTACATTTCTAATCACATAGTCTTCGTAACACACAGCACACAAATGTATATGAAATAATTTCCAAGTGGCAATCAGATTTTGGGAGAAGCGGATCACACAACCGCCATCAGAAGTGCTTAACCAATGAAGATGAGCGTTATGCATAAACACAATGGAAAATATGTTATTAATTATAATAAGCAGATCAGCGCAGGTCACACATAAACGTAGATCCAATTCACAAGATATACTCGAGATTTCCCGTAGCCATACAGAAAAACTATCACATTATTTTAGTGTCACAGCATCCGGGCACTACAAATGGAAAGGCCATACAGTAGTGATAGATATTGCATTTGGTAACAATGGGCCGCTCAGGTTACATGCGACACGCACACGCACGATAAGATATATCAGAAAACAATGGAAATCATGTATCGATAGTGTGAACAATGGGTTCCCAGGTTTCAATAACATGCGCCGCCAGGATAAGGTAACGGTTAACTCGGGTAAACAATGGGAACTCACGTGTCGATAGTGTTTGATGGGCACCTGGATGCACGTTTAATGACATTTAATAACACGCAATGACATGTAATAACACGCAAATGACATGTAATAACACGCAAGTGACATGTAATAACACACAAATGACATTTAATAACAGGCAATAACATCTGATGACATTTAATAGTATTTTTCCGATCGGGTTGACGTCAGTCCGTCACCTGGTTTGGTTGCCGCGTCAGAGCGCCAGGTAGTTTCGGTTCCCACCAAGCGCCCTCTAGTTTTCAAGCTTTGGCCGTCTGTAGTTTCGGTTTCGGTTTTAAATGAATGGACGCCAAGCTTGGTTGCTCCACGTGTAGTTCTGGTTTCAGTTTCGAATTCCTACGTGTTGCCAGATGCCCTCTGGTTTCAAGCTATTGACCGACTGTAATTTCGGTTTCAAACCGCAGCACGCTAGTTTCGCTGTGACAACGTCAACGCATTTTCTGGCGATATAAATTAAGCGTACGCGTAGAAATTTCATCAGAAAAAGAGAAAAAAAACATGGTTGACCAGTTCTATGTGAACCTGCTCTCAAATGCATCTTTGGATGTGTTTCCCGACAACACAATGAGCAAGTTCCGAGTAAAGCTAGCCCATCCACAGACGTTGGAGGGTAGGTGGGAGGCCGCTTTAACAGAAATCAACATCCCTTTTGCGATTAAAAATGTAACTGACACAGTCAATAGTATATCGGAAACGACATTCCTTGGTTCTACGATTGAAGCAACAGAAAAGGTCAAGTTCAACGCTAATGAAAACATTCTCTTGTCTTTGAGACAATTTTTAGCAAAACATTTGCAGCATAAGACAAGAATTATACGTGGTAGCGGTCATTATGAGATACAACTTCCTCTGAACTATGGTTTGGAAATTAGCGCAACTCTTGCCGCTAAGCTTGGCATGGCTGAAAAGATAATCGGCTGTGGAGAGTTGGACAGAGGGTCACCCGTGAAGCTACTCAAATACCAGGTGGATACGGAAGAAACGATTAACATAGTTACCTATCGTTCACGAACGGTAAAGTATGAAGTTCCAGAAGGCTACTACGAATCGGGGAAGGACCTCGTTAATTCCATTAACCATGCCTATCGAACAAAACTTCATTTGTCGCAAGATGCTCGTCTCCTCGTATGTAACCCATACAACGGAATTTGTCACCTGGAACGCATGAACGATGGCTATGTGACCTTTCATCCTTATTTGGCTTTGATGTTGGGCTTCGGAAAGAGGACAACTTTCTCAAGTTATGCAGTCGCCGAACGAGACGTTTGTCTATTCCCTGCTCAAAACTATATTTTCATATACTGCGATGTCATCGAGAACGAATTTGTGGGTGACGTGACAGCACCACTTCT
Organism: Ornithodoros turicata; assembly: GCF_037126465.1. NCBI lineage: Eukaryota > Metazoa > Arthropoda > Arachnida > Ixodida > Argasidae > Ornithodoros > Ornithodoros turicata. The sequence goes on along the minus strand of NC_088205.1, from coordinate 39,282,816 downwards.
TCGATCGATACCATTCAGAGTCCAGGGTAGGAATGATGTGATGTCTTATTTATTCACAAACCTGTACTATAAATATGTATCTGCGAAGGAATTGACAACCATTCAAATCGAGTTGGCAAACGAGATAGGTGATTTCATTCCATTCATTTCTGGCTCTGGACGTGTCGGGTTGACGATCCACCTACGTAAATGTATATAACAAACCCACCATGTTGCATAGCACATTTTGGTGCAGGAAAGCGAGAGCATCTACCACACTATACTGCTCCCGAGCTTTATCAGATTGGAGGAGGCATATTTGGTGACGTATTGAGGGGTTTCTTGCCCATACTGACCAAGAAGGTAGCGCCATACGTTGGAAGAAAGCTCCTTGATACTGGAAGACATATAGCCGAGGAAGTCCAGCAAGGAGCATCATTTCGAGAAGCCGTCAAGAAAGGAGTAGACCGCACAGTGCATAAAACTCGTGACGAGTTACTTCAGAGACTCACAGGGAAAGGAAGAAAACGCAAGGCCATTAAAAAAGCTCGACCTGCGGAGAAGCGGAGGAAATCTGACTTCTTTACTTGACAGAAAAAAAAAAATGTCTATTGCAGTAGTGCATAAAGATTCTTGTCTGTGTACTACAAACCAGCTGGAACTCTTCTCTCTTCCACCTACAAATTTTGCTTTGGAGAAGTCTGAATACGTCGAGTTTTTCCCAGTATCTGCTCCGACATCAAGCGGAGTGATCGAGTACAATGTTCCGGGACTCGGTGGGGGCTTCTTTGATCTTCAATCCAGCTTTTTGCATATTCAGTGCAAGATCATTCGAAAGAATGGAGATCCAGCGGTAACTACAACAAGCACTTCAACAACACCTGATGCAGTCATACCTGTCCAAGCGTTTGGTTCATCATTGTTTCAACACGTACATATCTACCTGAATTCAACCTTGGTTTCGAGTTTCGAACATTATGGCTACCGTTCCTACTTGGACATCATTACGAATGCCAACAATGTAACTCAGACACACACCCTTTCAGCAATGTTATACGAGCCAGACCCTTTAGGCACGAGTGAGGTATATGCTCCCACATCTGATTCAAAAGGAGTTTTCGCTCGTTACAAGCGAACCAAAGGATCGGCACTGTGTGACATGTACAGCCCAATCTTCAGCGACATATGTCAACAACAGAAGCTCATTCTTAACGGAACCGATATTCGAGTTGTGCTACGTCAAGCGTCGGATGATTTTCGTCTCTTGCAAGCTGATGGTGCAACAGAAAAGCACACTGTGGAATTTTCACGTATCGTGCTCTATCTCCGACGTGTTCAGTTATCGCCGAGTATACTTGTTGGTATAGAACGAAGACTTCAAACAACACCTGCAGTATACCTTCTCCGAGGACTGGAAATTAAGTACAGAACCATCGCCCCTAACCAATCTCAGGTGATATTTGACGACTTGTACAGCGAGCGAGTTCCCTCCAAGTTAACAGTATTGATGGTCAGGAGCGATGCCTACCAAGGTAGCAGACCACGAAACCCATTCAAGCTTGAGAACTTCAAACTAAAACGAGCACTACTGGACGTTGGTGGACAACAGTACACGGATGAGTTCGACTTCCAACGAGACATCTATTCCAAAGCCTATATACACCTGCTTCACAAACTAAAACGCAAGGATATACCAATAGCTCCAGCTGCGTATGCAAAAGAGACATTTATGCTTTATTACCATCTGACTCCAGATGCAGAAGTGAATGCTCTTTGTCCTGTTGTTCAAGCCAACGTTCGTCTGACCCTAACGTTTGCTGCCAATCTAACAGAAGCAGTTACGGTGTTGTTTGTATCCGAAACACCACGTGTGCTAGAAATCAACAAAGACAGACGAGTGAAATTTGTCTGAAAAATAAACATGGAGGAGTGGCAGTTCTATGCAGCATTCAGTAGACACTACTGCACCAGAGAACTGTTTCGGGGAACCTTTGCATGCAATGAAATCGCAAGACAGGAAGCCATACCCGGGATTTATGTGATTAACACAGCTCCAAGGAGCAGTAACGGTGAACACTGGACCATGACTTATGTTTCCGGTGACAATGTAGTTACGTATTTTGATAGTTACGGCATTCAGCCCGTCTACAAAGAATTCTACCAATTCATTCATCCTACCAGGTCATTTTACTATAACAAGAAAAGACTTCAGGGCTATGGATCAGCTACATGTGGCCTCTACTGCCTGTATGTAGGCAGCATGCTCGCTTGTGGATTCTCGCTCCGAGAGTGCACTCAGAGATTTTCGTCAACGAACTTCACGCTGAACGACAAGCTGGTACCCGTCCTTGTACGGAAGCAATTCCCAAGAAAGACAGACAACATGTCATGTTGCAGTGTACTTTGACACAATAAAATTGTATTTATTTCCATGTCGTTACAGGCACAATCTTATATATATATATATATATATAAAACAGCATTACAACAACAACAGCCAGGTAGGGCAACATATGCATAAAAACTGTCTACATCTTTCCATTGGATGCGTACCCAAAGGGTAACGTGTGGATACCATCCTCACAAATGAAACGCTTTGTGTCTAGGGGATTTAAAGCTACTTTCGTAACACATACACTTTTATTTATATTTTCCTTGCGCACAATGAGGTTCTGACAAACTTTGTACACTTCACCAAGCTTAAGAGAGTCTATGTACATTGAATAATGCAACTTCTGGGCTTCACATTGTTTCACCCCCTTAGCACGATTGTATCGTCTTTTACTATGGAGGTCTAGTGCATAGAGCTTTGGTTTCAGGCAACAGAACCCTAGGATGTGGTCGTGGGGCATTTCGTTCTTAAATTTTCCTAGCACCATCTTGTTTTTCGTAGAATACATCGAGTCATCACAAGAATGACCAGATGTATCAAGGTGGGTATCGGCGAGCTCCGCAAGGGCCTTCTCATCGCTCAGCATCACGATATAAGAATCTGTGTCCATATACAAGAGCCTTGTGTCCGGGGCTACCCGAAGCAAGTTGTTATAATAAAAGTCATACATCATGACTTTAGACAGCTCGAGAATAGTGAACCCCAGGTACAGAGGCTGTCGCATACGGACTATCGATTGAGCGAACTGAAACAAGACTACGTTAGAGCTTAGAGCCCTGAATTGTTTGAGGTTCGGTTTACGCAAGAATCTCAACACTTGCTCCTCGGAAGTTGCTAAGCGACAGTCGACGAACTTTCGTACATTCATACATGTTTTCCCATATACGGAGTTAATTAAACTCTTGTACAGGTTACGTTCGAAGGTATTGGTTGCCTGCTTGCGTAGTTCATGATGGAAGTCAACATAGGATCGCAGGAATGGTTTTTGTTTGAACCTGAGCACCCGGTGAATTTTCTCGAGCCGAAGACCCAACTGTAGGTACAACTTTAGACTGCGATAATGAAGAAAATACTTCTTCTTGTCAAGCAGTGTAAGGAGTAATTTCGGTTCTATATCATGCTGTGGGAGGTTAAATTTTTTCATCAGGTCTTTCTGATAATCCGAAAGCAACTCATACGGGACGCTCATTTTTTCGGGCGCGAGCGCTAAATCTTTATGTCGTTCGTGGAGCTCTTGTACGTAGGCCAGGTCTACCTCTAAAAAATAACCAACGTCTGCATAATCTGCAACAAGGGTTACATCTAAACCTGCAACCTCTTCGGGTGACAGCCATTCAAAGTCTCCGAATGGGAGTGGTTCACGCATCACTGTGCCATAGAGTCCATTTATGTCCATGTAATGAATTATGGTCTTTGGTTTTTCGGGATCGTACTGATCTGTCCCTGGGACATTTGCAGTGGCCATTCGCGTTGAACACTGGGTCATACCACCACGCAGGCCCCGTTCAATTAACAGATAGGCATCGGGATCGTGGATTAAATCCAGATTAATCCGGCTCATTTTTAGTGCGCAAGACATGCTTAGTCCCGGGAGTGACACGAAATGAAGTGGTTCAATTTTGTGCGTCTCCAACGCCCATATTCGGAAGTTTTGAAACACGTCTGCCAGAAGCAATGCGTCCGTCAGAAGGTACAAATCCGAGTACTCGCCCAGGCTCTTCAGTTGAAATTTTTCAAACACATTTTGCGCATGGCGGTAATCTTCCTCGCTCACTTCTGATCCGTTCAGTTGGTTAAAGAACTGGTCACGTGATGGCAAACAGGGCTCGTCGTAACGTTCAAAAGAGGTAACGTAGTTATAACAGAAAACCCCTTTACGTACAACCAACCTGAAGTAGTCCTCCTCTGCGAAAAACTGACGCAGACACCTGAAGTTAGATTCACCTTTGTCACATAGATTTTTCGTCAGTGTGTCGAGACTAGCATTGAGGAAGCTTAACGAGTCTATGAAGCGGAACACACCAATGTCTATAGCCTTAAACTTTTGACAACTGGAGGCTATCACTCTGATGTCTGTCTTCCGAAGCAGGTGCAGATGAGCTACTATGAATCCGAGGTCATAATTGGCATTATGTGCAATGATGGGCACTTTCCGTGGTATCCGCAGTTTCAGATTACATCCCTGACACAATGATTGGCGAAATTCTCCACTTACGTGATCATGGTCTCGCACTTTCTGCTTCTTAGTGAATGGTTCTTTACAGATGTTACAGTGAGTGGCTTCAGAATGTTCGAGTTCGTCTCCTGGGGTCATTTGCAAGGGCACAGTCTCGTGCAACATCGCATACAGCTCATCATGCAAATTACGCAATAGTTCCATGAAAACGGAAACGCAGTCTGCACCACGGTAAATATGTTTCTTCAAGACATACGAATCGCACGAGCGTATGACGAGGAGACAGAAGGATGAAGGGATGTGTTCCTCGTAGACATTCCCGCCTCCCGAACACGGTGATAGTACACTCTCAAAGTCGTATACACAGTAGAAGGGAACTTCCGACATCAAATGCTCTCCGGCAAACGACAGTGTCTCACCTTTCTTTGGAAAAATAGTCTTGCACACTTTTTGTTGTTTACACATTAGTAGATGATCGGCGAGTACACCCGGGGTGGTGAAACCCATCGTACACCGTTTGCAGTGAAAATAACCAGGTGGTGTGAACAAAGCATTGAAATTAGTAATGAGTACAAAATGGAAGTCAATCAGCAGTAGGTCGACATGCTTCTTGCACTGGTCGTCAACAACCTTAATCGGGTAAACATATTTTTCATCTTTGTCATAACCGTACACGTTAATGCTCACATCGTTCTGCTTCTCAAACATTTCTACATCTTTCGGGAACACTACAGGAAACGTCTCTGGAAATACATATTGAGACAGGTATGACCTGTAGGATGAAGCTCTGCGTCTGTAAGAACCCTTTGCAGGATGTAGACCGGCAAGTACGCAAAATGCGAAACACATGTTCTGTTCACTATCCTCGTGAAGGTCGACATTCAGAAGACACCGACACTTTTTTTTCAATTCGTTTGGCAATTCAAAGTCGGTACAACCAATGAGCTGTGGTGCGAGACGACCGACATGAAGAATGCAGGCGTGAATTCGAAATAAGAAAAATCCCGACCCTTGCATTTCAAGCTTTTCTAAATTGTTGGTGACTTCAGTGCCTACTTCAATGACAGCACGTTCTACGTCTCGTTCCGACCACAGCGTATGCACACTCGAAGGAATAAATTGAGTGACAAATATGATCTCATCCTCAGGCGTATGTCGACCGAGTTCCGCCTTCAGCAAAACATAAAAGCGTAACGGAAATCCGAAATGTCGAAGTACACCGGCAAGGTAGCGTCCGTTTTCATGAAAGAATGTGCTGACATCCTGCCCGTCGTCGTCTCTGTCATGTAGATGAAGCTCATAGCGGTTGGTATAGTTGCGGAGCGTACAGAGTGTCTCACAAAATGGGATACAGGGTGTTGCAAGGTTATGAACGTTAGCCAGATGAACTTGAAGTCCCAGCGCTGTTGTGTAGTGCTGCCGATCGGCCGGAGGACAAAGGTGGCATGTCACCATTTCTTTTTATTTTTTTACTCGGATTGACCGAACACGATGTCTGGCGAAAGAAGACGTTTCCCCTCTTTTCCAACTCGCTCTTTCTTCTCCATCCAGAGCCCGCTCGTGTTCCTCATGTCTTCGATGTCTTGAGTGCTTAGTTTATGAAACCGAGCTGGAAGGAACACCTTTACGTGCTCGTGATCCTTCATAATTTCTACGTAGACCGCCTCGCCATACCTCGTTTCAATTTTGTTAACATCAACCACATCATACTTGATGTTTTTAGGAATTGTCGCCATTTTTTGAAACTCTCCACATTTCTTTAACTTGTCAAGTTTATGCAAGATCGACGAAGACATGATGCTTACTTGTACACTGATGCAATGATGACGACGATGATCCTTCGGACACGTTGGACCGACTGAAAACAAAAGGAGCACATGTTAGAACACTGCAAAATATTTCATCATTCTGAACACCATACCTCCTCAGAAGGAGGTTCGAGAGTGAAGGAGCTGAGCGTCAGACAGTTCTTATATAAGAAGTTGCCAGCATGGCAACCTTGAGGAGTCTTCTTTTTTTTTACATCGTCAACTCTGCAGTCGAACCTACCTTTGCAGTTTGCTTTTTTTCCCTGCAGTTTGCAAGCACGGACTTGTTTATCTAACGAAACGTATCTTGACCAGACTTCATTCCCTTGCACGAAATGACAGTGATAGCACCTTTTAGGTTCGTGACGCCTGCCTCGGTGTCAATTTCAGGGGCTAGTCAAAGTGGGAAATCCACCTTCGTGGCACGACTAATTAAACACAGAGCTGTCCTCTTTGACAAACCGTTCAAGCAAATATGGTATATCTATCTTTATAAGCAGCCGGTATTCGATACTCTTCCTGAAGTAAATTTCAGTCAAGACATCCCTGCAGATCCGGAGAATTATAGCCACTCATTATTTATATTTGACGACTGTTTAGCCGACCGACAAAGACTCAAAGAAATCTGCAAATTTTATATCGCTGGGTGTCACCACCTGTCAATCACGGCTGTGTTCATCTCGCAATACCTGTTCGTCAACGACCCTTTGTACCGCACAATACAATTCAATAGCACGGCTCTCGTTTTATTTCGTTCACCACGCACTACAGACCAGCTGCGTATGCTGTCCAGGCAGATTTTCGGGCGAAATGATTTGTTGCCCACGATATATAAAGATGCCTGTCAGAAACCATACTCATACTTAGTTATCGACTTGTCTCAACAGAGCAACGATCACTATAAGGTGTGGACCAACATTTTCCCGGATGATCACAGACAGATCGTATACAGGTCATGAAAAGGCTTAACAAACACATTCGTTTCCTTCGTATGATCGCTGAAGCAAAGACAGGGGAAGATCGTTACAACCTGATTCAACATGCCAGCAGGGAACAGCTACGAACAATCAGGGAGATTTGTATGAACCTCTGCAAAGGAAACATCGACGTACCGGCGAAAGTTAAAAAGCAATTGCAGCCTTTTGCAACACCCATTAGGACACTGGCTTCCAGGCAAGACCGTGCAGATGTGAAGAAAATTAAACGGATTCTTCATCAGTCCGGCGGGTTTTTGCAATTTTTGTTGCCCCCCTTGTTAGGTCTCGTTTCAAGTTTAGCGGGCAAAAGCATCGCAAAAGCAATCGGCATTTAAATAATGCAGAAATACGAGCTTGTTCCCTATCGGGAAAGCACTATTCCGTCGATATTGAATAAACAGGAGCCTGATGATATCAAGGCCAAGGAGATCATCCAGTACTTGCACAAGCTATTGCATCCTCCCGCGAACACATTAAGACAGCCTAGTGCAGCAGGTGAGGAGACAAATCATGTGGCATCGACAAGAGAGCAGACACAGATTCAAGCGGACGAGGAGGAAGATGCCATCGTTAATTTTATGAGCAGCGGCTACAAGATGAGAGCAAGCCAATTACTGCGTTTACTAAAACCCGTGCTCGGCTGGAATAGTAAAACGTTTGAGCTCATTGTCAATGGTGAACAAATACCAAATACCAACGTTGTAGACCTTGTTTATTATTTGGTCACAAGAGCGCGAAATGTGTGGCGACCCGCGTATCTCGAGAGGATCCTACCACTATTGGTCAAGCTAAATATACCGACACTTATCGTACATCCATCTCGACTTGAAAAGGAGACTGCAGAGCCATCAGCCGGTAGTCCTACGTTTACACCTGAGACACCTCGTCGACGCATTTCTCCGGTTATCACAAGAGCGGCTAAGAGACTTCGAGAATGGAACCGGTATTGAGCACGTTGGAAACGCAACAGGAACACTGTGGTTACCTTCGGGACGAAAACATTCTGGCGCATTTTCCCGCACGACACAGGAAGAAGGCCCTCGCCATTCTGCAGATGCTAAAGACCGTATTTGCGATAGATGAAGAGGGAAGGATTATCTGTCATTCTCGCGTTGTTCCAAGTAGTTCCGTCATCGAGCTTATAAAATACGAACTGCACAATCGATCGCCCTCTTGGTACAAAGGTGACGTGGCAGCCGTTATAAATGCCTACTTGTCATTCGACGGACTTCGTGTTCGTGGAAGAAAATTGTGCTAATGGCTGCTTACGTGGACGTATACCATCCTGGTGCTCTAGGTGGTGTTCAACGACTCGCACGAGCGATCGGTGAAAAGCCGGCGAAGGTTGCCAAGTTCCTGGAAACCAGTGATGTGTACTCTCTCTTCAGAGAACTTAAGCGACCACGTCAGTTCCGGAAGACCATCGTTTTGGGTGCGAAGGATATATTCCAAATAGATTTGAAAGACCTTCAGAAACTGTCGAGATACAACAAGGGTTTTCGCTATCTTTTGTTTTGTATCGACGCATTTTCTCGTATGCTTGCTGTAGTGCCTGTGCAGAATAAACGAGCAGCGGAAATTATACGTGGACTGAGACTCGCTTTTAGACGTATTGGGACTCCGAGACTGATTCATTCAGACAGAGGTACAGAGTTCACCAATAAGTCAGTCGGAGCATTTTTAAAATCAAAAGGGATATCTCTCTTCCACACTAATTCAAATACGAAAGCAAGTATTGCAGAACGATCTATTCGAAGTCTTATGACGCCACTTTATCGTGCTTTTGAATATCAGGGACATAAATCGTACTTGAAAATTTTACAGCCTCTGGTCAAAGCATATAATCATCGTGTTCATAGAACTCTGTCGGCACGACCTGTGGATGTCAACAAAGAAAATGAACATTTATTTAGACAAAAGCTCTATCCTACTCCGAGCAAACCCCCAGAGAAGCCACGTTTTCGCGTTGGCCAGCTTGTCAGAATAGCAAAGTCTAGACACCAGTTAGTCAAAAGTTATCTTGGTTCGTTTACGCGTGAAATTTTTGTGGTGAGAGCAGTCAAGATTGGTTACCCGAATACCTATCTCTTACGTGACCAGCAGGAAGAACCTATTGAAGGTCAATTTTATGCAAGCGAATTAACACGTGTGCAGCCTGGAAAGGGCCACCGCATTATAAAAAGACGCGTTCGGAATGGAAAGGTGCAGTACCTGTTGCAACCTTCTGGAAGTCGTAGAAGGACTTGGGTTCCGGAGAACTACCTGCCACCACCGACGACGAAATGACTGGCGATCACTGGTCCGATGTCGAACAGCCAGCCAACGCTGGCGATTCCTGGTCCCAATCGGGTGATGATGTGTGCGGCATGCGGGACGTTACCCAGGATCATCAACTCCAAGGAAAATGTCGCCGTCCTCATACCTGTTGGAATGACGTGTTAGAATGCGGTTCATCGAAGTCAACGGACGACACAGTGCTCGTCGCAGCATTTAAGATAACCAGAGACATTTTCCTGTTCCAGTCCCTGCCTCTGAACCTTCCCGCGAAAAAGACTGTGTGGGAGTCTTCAAAAACAATGTATGCCAGGGTGCACAGGAAGTGTGAGCACCTATCCGACCACCCGTTCGACCTGGTCTCCGAATGGGGAAAACAGATGAGCTCAATATTCAGCTATTACGGTGATCGTGACGTCGACGTAATGAAACTGGTGGCCGAAAGTCTATGTATCATGTACTACGCAATGAAGACTGGCTACCATTACCTGGCTGTGTACATAAACGACATGACAATTGACCTGTTGCAAAATAGGTTGTCACCCAAAGACGCTTACCAATAAATATTGAAATCCATGACGAGTTGTCTCATTTTACTGTAGGTCGTCATGGTAAATAGATGTCCGGAGATGTTCTGCTACACCTTGTCCTTTCTGAGTGCTGTTTCCCTGTTCGTTTTCGTAGCTACAACAGAATTTACAAAACCAACACTGAAACAGGGAAAATGCACTACCGTGACTCAGATTGACCATAACATCTACGTCCACCGATGTCCAGCTGCAGTAACTGCCGTACGCCTTTGGCTCAGCAATGGTCATCCGACGAGATACGGAGTAAATCTGTCGCAAAATGATACACGTCAACTATGGCATTGCTTGAAAGAAGCAAATGTCGCGCACAATTATTATAACTTCGAGTGCTCGAAGCTATGTGAAATAAGCTTCGAACCCAGGCAAGTAATAGAACGATGTCCCGGCAATGTGTACAATATTGCAAGACTCATTGGGAATGGAAAGCACAGCGGTTACGGTATCACTCTTTCGAAATCGGCTACCATGTCTCTGCTGTCTCATCTGAGCGAAACAATAAAAAGAATTTAAAACAAATACATGCCCGCATTTCATTTAGCTATAAGATACACTGTAACACAAGAAATGGTTTGAAATACTCACATCACTTGGCTCTTACGTGGCACACTCACTGCTGGAAGCTCGTACGTGGCAGACAGCGTATACCACCAGTCGAAAATTCATCTTGCGAGGGCGATAACGGTTTCTTTTTTGTGTGTGTGTGTGGTTGGTGTTCCCAAAGAGCGTTTGGAAAAAGCCAGACGGGTGTTTCGCGGTTGTGTTATCATACCAAAAGAAGAAGAAAAAAGAGCGCGTCGGCAAGAGGTATCGCATTTCACATGCTGCTCCTGCGAAAGGAGAAGCTGTCCACGATGCATTCACGTGATCCTTCCTTCCCTTGAAATAAAACAAAAATGAAGGGTCTTATAAGCTAGCTGTCGACGACTGAGACCGATCAGACCTTCATCGACGACGCAACTTTGAAAGGATGTGAGTATACCTCTTGTCTTTATGCCTTTTTTTTTTTTGTTATTTTTATTTCGAAACCATCACAGCTGGTAACCGCAATACGTAGTCATGCAATGCTTCTCGATTCGTTGTATGCTGTTGTCGCAATGCGCAACACAAGTTTGGAAATGTGCGTGTATAGAACACCTCTATTTTATTGTGATTGTTGTCACTGGGTTATTTACTTCCAAACGTCGTACTCCTATGCAAATGCATGACACAGTAACAGAGACATATCGGAAAGTGGAAAACGTTAACCGATTCTTTGATAATGCTGCTTGTTGTTGTTGCGTGACACCTGATCGAGATTTGAGTCATCGTAGACTTTGTCCTGATTGAGAAGAGCATTCACAGGATGTTTCGTTTTCCCTTTGTTTTTGCAGATTGCTTCTGTACAAGGATGAAGTCAAGCAAGACTCTAGTAATTTGTAACATATCTTTCGTTAGTTGAATAAAAGAGTAGTAAAATAATGTGCTGAAATAAAAAAGGAATATATACAGTGTTGTCTGGTCTCTGATGTACATCATTATTTGAGTGTACTTATCAAATGGGGGGGAAAAATCATGCTGTGACGCGGCATTTATTTTTTTGTCAAATGAAACCGTAAGTACAGACGGTCAAAAGCTTGAAACTAGAGGGACATCTGGTAACCATTCAAAAACCTGCGTTGACGTTGTCACAGCGAAACTAGCGTGCTGCGGTTTGAAACCGAAATTACAGTCGGTCAATAGCTTGAAACCAGAGGGCATCTGGCAACACGTAGGAATTCGAAACTGAAACCAGAACTACACGTGGAGCAACCAAGCTTGGCGTCCATTCATTTAAAACCGAAACCGAAACTACAGACGGCCAAAGCTTGAAAACTAGAGGGCGCTTGGTGGGAACCGAAACTACCTGGCGCTCTGACGCGGCAACCAAACCAGGTGACGGACTGACGTCAACCCGATCGGAAAAATACTATTAAATGTCATCAGATGTTATTGCCTGTTATTAAATGTCATTTGTGTGTTATTACATGTCACTTGCGTGTTATTACATGTCATTTGCGTGTTATTACATGTCATTGCGTGTTATTAAATGTCATTAAACGTGCATCCAGGTGCCCATCAAACACTATCGACACGTGAGTTCCCATTGTTTACCCGAGTTAACCGTTACCTTATCCTGGCGGCGCATGTTATTGAAACCTGGGAACCCATTGTTCACACTATCGATACATGATTTCCATTGTTTTCTGATATATCTTATCGTGCGTGTGCGTGTCGCATGTAACCTGAGCGGCCCATTGTTACCAAATGCAATATCTATCACTACTCCATACTTTAATTTTATAAGTCTTTAGCTCATAATGTTGTAAAACGCAAATTCCACAATGTAAGGTTTTAATTGCAAAAGCAAAATATTATTCATTTATATGAATTCCATCACTCTGTACCCCGTACTTAGTGCTTGATGTTTCCCACGCACTCCGGCGTCCGGTTCGGCCTTGGGCGTTCGGGAATGACCCACTTGGTTGGCGCGTCTTTGTTACCGGCCGAAGTAATCCCTTGAACCACTTGCACTGTGGATACTACAGCATGTTCAAGATGGCGGACCGGCTTACTGGATTTAGTTCAGATTGGAAAGGGGAAATTCACGTGACAAACCTAGTTATGTTAACGAATTAGGTGTTTGGTTTTGGTTTCACGGTTTTGATTTTATTGGACCCTGCATATAGTGGGCAGTGGTCAATTTAGCACTTTATAAGCGGGAGCGAGCTATTTTCGGACAGCTCGAGCGGGGACACTTGCTACAGGAAGGTCTGGGACCTGGTATCAGCGTCCAAATCCGCCGGGTTGCTGTTCCGTAAGATTTTGTCTTGATTTACATTGCCTTGTACATAGTGTACATTAATTAAACACTGTTGCTGTTGAGTACTTCGCTCGTCGGACGTCTTTCTTGGGATCAACCTCGGCTCCTAGAACGCATCACGAACTTCTCCGTGGGAGAGAAACTTTACTCACAATAAAGATCATTTTCTTCTTTAAATTTTCAAAGTCAAAACTGCACGCTATTTCTTGCATTTTTTTAAAGGTATAGATTAAAGAGTTGTGCATATACTCACACATACTATACAAGATATTTGATTGTGGCTGAATTGCTAAAATTTATCGATTCACATTCAGGAGAAGTGGTGACTACCACACATCAGTGAGAGTTTAATTACAATTTGAACAGGCGTTGCGATTTATGATCAGTGTTGTAGAATGTGTAATTTCACAATACGCAAGTTTTAACTTGCTCACCTTGCGAGCACTCTTTCACGATGTCAGTGAAGTTAATCGAATTGATATTTTCCGTATACACTATAGCATAATGCGAATTCTTTATGTCGTGGATATTAAAAGTTACGAATATTTTCCGAACGAAATTTACTTAAAACTCGAAGACGTTTCGGCAAGACGCCGGGCCGCGTTTCCCCAATGCCGTACCCGAAACGGAACGCGATTCTGCGCCCGACGCCTTAACACGGTACCGCACGCGAGCGTGTTGCTTTTTCCGGAAACGGGTTCGTCGACGCGGGTGACCCTTTCTTCTAGTTTTAAGTAAATAGTAAGTATGCATAACGCTCATCTTCATTGTATATTGGTTAAGCACTTCTGATGGCGGTTGTGTGATCCGCTTCTCCCAAAATCTGACTGTCACTTGGAAATTATTTCATATACGTTTGTGTGCTGTGTGTTACGAAGACTATGTGATTAGAAATGTAGACTTGGCCTGCACGTCATGCTCGTAAAATCTTTCGTTTGCATTGTGGCATCTGATAATAGATTCGCTTTTCGCGAAGGCTTCGTATTATCTCCCAGGCACTGAACCCGAATGCGATTGTAAAAGTCGATGACACTGTGTCGCGAACGCTTTGACTTATCCCGCCGCAATCAGTTATCTTGCCTTATTTCCCGTTTTGCCCTACCTTGGACAGCTCATTTTTCCTATTCAGTCATAGAAGGTGGTGGTGGTGGTGGTGGTGGTGAAAGGGCTTGCCGTTGTCGGCCTCACGTATAGAAGTGGTGGTGGTGGTGGTGATAGGGCTTGCCGTTGTCGGCCTCACGTATGTGGGCAACGTCACGACTCACGCCCTGGGGGAATGTGCGTCCTGGGCCGACTTCTAAGGGAACTGTGCTGACATATGTCTGAAAGCGTATGAGGAAAACCCAGGAAAAACCCCAGACAGCACAGCCGGCACCGGGATTCGAACCCGGGTACCTCCCACTCCGAGTACCTCCGAGTACCTCACGTATAGAAGGTGGTGGTGGTGGTGAAAGGGCTTGCCGTTGTCGGCCTCACATGTGTGGGCAACGTCACGACTGACGCCCTGCGGAAATGTGCGTCCTGGGCCGACTTCTAGGGGAACTGTGCCGACATATGTCTGAAAGCGTCTGAGGAAAACCCAGGAAAAACCCCAGACAGCACAGCCGGCACCGGGATTCGAACTCGGGTACCTCCCAGTCTCGACGTGACATGGCTATCACGCTAACCACTGAGCCACGGGAGCTGGTCACGTATAGAAACGGACAACTGTGTTGACAAAAATATTTATTCCGCACTCCAATCGGGTTGCTTGTCAAAGACGCCTTTTCTTCTTCTTTTACTATGTCTGGGCTAGTGCAACTGATTGAGAAATATACATGCACTGTGGAATTTAATTCATGAAATATGATAAGTTTTCACATGAGATTAGTGATCCCTTTTTGTAATCATAGACTGATGTATCATGTCTCTAAATTTCAATGACCGATCCTTCTCCGGCAATTCTATCGTTCGGATGTTGAACTTCTACAGAGTGTAGTCGAGTAAAACCTATTTGGTGGTCAGGTCTCATTCCATATGAGAATTCTTACACAAATTGTGGAATATTCGTTTCCTTAGCGATCTTCAATCTAATCATAAGCTGTTTTCGTTACGATGCGTAGAATTCATTATAATGATGACAAAGATTACATTTATTGTTTCAGTTATACACATGTTTATTTCGATAAATTACAGTTCTATTTCAAACTCTGAAGTTTTCGTTTGTTGTCTTCATTGATGAATTCCGAAGACATTAAATAGTTTATTATTGGGCCCTTGAATCCAGCGTTGATTAACGCAGGCGCTATGTTGTCGCCGTGTTTGTATTGCTTCAACAACTTGCGCTTTGTCGCGATGAATTTGCACAGTCTCTTATTGATGTTTCCTTTCTTTGTATGAAGATTCTTGAATGGCGTACAAGAGAGTATTAGATGAAAATCGTCTGGTGGTCCACCGCAATTGATATGTTTGTTGAGTTTCAACAGGTGATAATACATCAGACTTTGCACGACAATATTGAACTTCTGTTGATTCGACATCACTGACTGGTAGAAGAAAACAATTGCGTTGCCGTGGTAGTGGAACATGTTACGTGATAAGATTTTATGTACTTTCCATCTCAGATATGTGTAATTTCAACAAATCCGTAATGAATCGTGCGATATAGACGGCTTCTATATGATAATTTGATCCGACTGCTTTCTTGATGAACGCAATGCCCATTGCAATGATTACAATTACATCTGGTCTAGTGTATTTCAATTCTCCGTTGGCAAACCTCAAAAACTCCGCCATCAATCCCAGTGGCCATTCCGACGTTGGTGTGCAGATATTTTTATAAGTATTGTAGATTCGGCATATAAATTCTTGCACCTTCAGTTCTGTAGTTTGTACCATTTCTCCGAATACGACCATGTCTAGGACGTATCGAAATGCAGCGATAATGAAATCGTTTCGCGGCTCCTCCTTTTCGAAGCAGTTTTTTATCACATCTTCCCATGACTTATGGTATCGAGTACAAAATCTGTCCATCTTTTCAATGTAGAGCAATTGTCTCTTCTGTTTTCAAGTGCACATCTACACTTAATTAAAAGCATATCTATGTTTATATTATTGATTAAAATTTTACTATCTGGTTTAGAATGCTATAACCTCCACCTGTCGTGAGAATTATTGTTTTGATTTTGTTTCAAGTATTCACTCGACTGATATTCTGTGAGTTGTGAACTTACTGCTCGAAATAATTATTGTCTTGTTTTTGTTTCAATTGTTCACTCGATTGACATAAGTAAGTACCTCTAAGATGGGAATGCCTCATAACTCTGAGTTGCATTTCACATTTGATATTTCTGTGTGGTTCATTAGATTAGAAATTTCTGTTGCAAGATATTACAAAAATTGATTAAATTAAATTTGTTTCTCGTTTTTGATTGAGTATCGTTGCTACCAATTAATAATTTGAACTTTCTCTACATGTTCAATAACAATATCGCATCTCTACGAAAGATTCCCGTTTCAGGGAAAGGATGCGAAAAGATAGTGACCCCCGCGAGTGATATCGACATCTATTTGCGCAGCACAATAAAATATATCGCCTTTGAACTCTTTTATCTGACGTCTAGAGCGGCCCGTTTGCTGGACGAAGTAATATAGCCCCTAACCCTTTGAGTGATAAAGCATGCGCTGTGCTATGGTCACATCGATAGAGACATAAAGTCTCCTGGCTTTGAGGAAAAGAGTAAAAACAGTTCATATTTCCTGCGTCTTGGATACCTCCATCAAGGTTCGTAGTGTTTGTTATAATGAAAATTGTATATTGGTCGATTTTATGATGGTTCAATGATAGATTATTTTCCTCTGTTGTTGTTTACGTGTCGCCGCGTGTTCCTCTGTTCTTCAGCGTTAAGTCTGTGCTATATTGTAATATTTCGCCTTTTGATAGATTGATTAGCTATTATTTCTCTATGTGTTGGATGCTGCGCAGGTTTGGCTCTCTATTAATTGTAGCTGTTGATTGTGGTGTTTCTCGTTATTTCCTTACGTCTATGCTGTTCACTTAATAAGAAATTAAAAGTTGAGTAATGTTGGAATATGAAACTGAGATTCCCTATTGCGCTCGAAATGTTATGACAGATATTCACGCTATTGCAATGATCGTTCTCACGTATAGGAATATTAGACTTTTTATAATACAACTTGTAATTTGATTGCCAATCGTATTGATTAAGAATATCTTCTTTGTAGTGGTATAGATTTTATTTCCTACTGTCGTTCGTGTTCCGCGGTCTTCCATACATCTATCGGCACCTGTCTTCACATTTCAACGAAATGTTATCAATAAAATAAACATATATATGCTTTTAATTAAGTGTAGATGTGCACTTGAAAACAGAAGAGACAATTGCTCTACATTGAAAAGATGTCTATTTTCTGAATGAGTTTTATTTTTTCTTCTGATTTTCTGAATGATAGATTACTATGTTGTTTTGATTAAGAATAACTTCTTTGTAGAGGTATAGATTTTATTTCCTCTTGTGATCGTGTCCCATAGTCTTCCAGGGTCTCTGCTGTTCACAGTTAATTACATACAACTATCAGAACTTCCAGCTATTGCACTGATGGTTCTCACGTATAGGAATATTAGACTTTTTACAACACAACTTTTAATTTTGTTTATAGTCATATTGATTAAGAATATCTTCTTTGATTAAATGTGGTGATCGTTTTCTCGTTTTGATATGGTGTAGCTATTATTTCCCTACATGTTGGATAATACGTCAGTTAGGTTCTCTATTAATGTTATGTGTTGATTCGAATTATTTCCTTATGTCTGCACTATTCACTTCATAAGAAACTGATTATTTGTGTCATGTTGGAATATTAAACTTAGCATATTGTGGTCGAAATTACTTACACCTATCAGATTCTCACATCTCAGACTTTTTATAATACAACTTGTAATTTTGTTTGTAATCATATTGATTAAGAATATCTTCTTTGATTAAATGTAGTGTCCGTTCTGATTTATTGAAAACTTGTGTGATTACAGTTAATAAAAAATATTGTGTTTGATTTGTGATACCTTTGTGATATGTTTTAGTCCTGCTACTCAATGCCCTCTATCATTATCAATACACTGCTTATCGTTAAGATGCGCGACACCTGAGCTTCCTAATGCTCGGCTAAAACATAATTTGTAACATTCACCGTGTAACAACGGGAGTTAGTCGCGCCGTGCACGTGTCATCTTTCATCTCAAGTCATGGGGGAGGACTCAGCCTGCGATGTTTGTAGACCAGAATCGACCAGAATCGAACAAAAGGAACTTTGAACTTTCTTCAAGTTACTTTGACGAACTTAACCCCCCCCCACCCCCAAACAAAAGCAAAAGTGAAAGGATCGAGCTCCTCAAGAAGTTACTGGAGCTCAAAAGCAAAGAGCTATGCAAAAAGTTACTGAAAATAGCTAGGCCGAGTAGCCTAGTTACGCCCAACAACATGGAACACGTGAACAACTTGAGAATCCGTACTACATGTGTCATGATCGTTCTATACCTTCTTTAAGAAAATAGAAGGAATATTTGCGCACCTTTGCTAATACGAGGGCAACATTCAAACAATTTGGGAACCACTATTTAAGAAAAAAGGTGTAAGAAGGTGGTAACTTCCTTGGTTACCTCCTAAGCCAGCATAGCGTCTGATAAGGGGTGTAAAAAGGTGGTAAAAGAAATTATCATCCATCCCAATTACAACAAAAAGGTGTACGCCCCCCTCACTCACCGAATCAGAAGCGGTAACCCTATTATTCGTGGCAGAGAGTGAGGTAGCAGGTAGAACTTTGCAACCTCTTAGGCACAACATATGCGACAACTATTACCTCCTAAATGGTCTAATTGCTCCACCCTTTTTTCTGAGAGTGCAATATGGCACATGTAGTGTGACTCGTACCCTTGTCTTTAGGAGAAATAATAATGTATCAAGAAGATGCCTTTTCTTATGGCTTTCTTACTACGAAGGCCTCTGATTATGGATACCCGAAGTCCTTTTAAAAGAAAAACAACACAGCATACCAGATTGTATTCCTTTCAAGCAAACATCACAGCGCGATAAGTGCATAGTGTTGTAACCGAAGTGTGGGGTGGATTCTGAAAGTGGAAGATAGCTTGAGGTCAGGGTTACACTGAGAAAAGTACACCACACCATAAGACGCACATGTTATTGAATACAGACAAAATAGCTAAACTTACAGTTGTCAGCATGACATGACAAGATCCGTTTGAAAAATCTTGACCATCATCACTGGCTCTGAGGCAGAGAGTAGCACTTAGTAGTAGCAGAGAGTGGGCACTTCAGTGATACCTCCATCAAGGCATTGATTTCTTTACGCACGCTCTGGTAGTTGTCCAACATGACATTCTGAATATAAGATCATGATAGCTTTCATTCACTCATAATTTGAAACAAATTGACATATCATGCGTCGATCATATTACGCAAACGCATTAAAGCGGAATAATTTATTCCCTTCGGAAGTTTTTTTCTTTTTATTTAGAATGGCTATCAAAACGAACCTTGAGCTGAAGTCCTCCAGCATTCCATGTTTTGTAGGCACGCAGGAGTTGGAAAGCACAGCAGCAGCACGCAGTCGTCCTGAGAAATGGTCTCAGTTGTCTCGCGACGTAAACACCCAATTATCAATTATTATTATGAGAAATGGTTATATTTCGTTTGATGTCAAATACACAATACATACGATTCCACACTGTACTAAGCCATATTTTCAACAAAAAGTAGTCCATTACCCGAAAAGCAACGCAAAAACCACAATGGATCACTGAAATCGAAACTATGTGATGCTGCGCTGCTAAGTTTCGAGAGAAGCCTTCTAGAACGGTGTCATTCATGTTGAAAAGCATCTACGAGTAACGTTTATCAATGCGAGGAATACCACAAGAAGAAATAGCACTTACCCCTCGATGAATCGCTTAAACATGTCGGAATTACTCGAAAGTTTCGGGAGCACGGCCGGATACATTCGTTACTCACAGCGAGGGCGACGGGGACTCCGACAGTGCAAACACGGCTAGATGATCGAGGAACATCATTGGCCAGATTCGAAACTGTCGGTCACATGATTGCAACACTCGGCGCCTGACAGTCTGAGAAGAGAAATCCGTTGCCGCACCCCGGTCATGTGACTGATTATCGTGAAGTGATCAGATCAGCATCAGGGAGCGATTCTATATTTTGGTCACATGACCAAGATCAGTCCAGACCGGGAAATGATCAGAGCAGCATCGGGGAGCGATCCAATATTATTGTTTACATGACCAAAAGCAGACCAGACCGGGAAATGATCAGGGCATGCACCGTCGGGGGACGACCTTATCTTCTCTTGCGCTCTACCTCCTCAGTTCCCACACCACTGGAAACCAGTCGGGCACTATCGCCCGCTCAGGAGCCGAAGCCCCCACTGCGTTCCCATTCTTTTTCCGAGGGTTTGTGATGCCTGGGTGTGTATAGCATTGAATGTGTTCTGGCATACATTTATACTGAGTGAATCATTAGTTAGCGATACAACTTTCCTTTTTTGAGGTAAACCACTAAGCTAGACGCGTACTGATATGATTTATTGTGGTTCATAAATACGACTATAGTGAGCTCACCATAATACAACGAAGGAAAAGTACGAACACAACTCAAGTAAAAGTGTCCCATCTGCACCTCTTATCGAGAATAGCCCGGAAACGCACGTTCTTCCTGGATTAATCATCCCCAAACTCTTTGCAAGTTCAGCGAGGTATCAATAATGCATTAATCAAACCCATCGGCTCTTTCGCTACACTTAAGGGTACGCTTTCGTGGAAGAACTTCAATGGAGTAGCAGTGGTTAACATGATTGTTTCCAACGTTCCTATCCCTTTTTAATAGCCGCACATTTAATTAATATTTAGGAGTTCATTCAACCATTACTTTTCCATACTGCCGTCACCTCATCGTTCGCCTACTTCTACAAGGCCGAATGGAAACTGCGGACGCGAAACAACAGTTTTTTTTTCTTTTCTAAGGCATTGTGTTGTTCTGGGTCTTGAATGAATATTTTAAAATGCTCCCTGCTAGAAGGACGGAATTGTTCGTAACGACGTCGTTCCAGTTCCTATTCGTTGTTCTATCTCATTTTGTGCCATCATCATAGAATGGTTGATGTCCTTCTTCAGGTTAATTTCAGAAATGTAGGCTTAAAATCGAATCATCATCATGGCGGCTGCTGTGCCATTAATGGGATTGGCTGTCGAGAACGATCACGTGACGGAGCGCGTAATTTTCTTGGCAGCCCTTGGGATCTAATAAATTATCCTAGCACCGACCAAGTTACATGTGCATCCTTTTTCACGCGTCACATATATCTACGCCTTCTACATAAGAAGGATGAAGTTCATATGGTGTCTAGACACTTGACAGCTTCCAATTTACTTTTAATTCTCAAACGTGATGCCCTATCACTATTCGGAATAGATTCACGATTCAACAGAAGGACAAATGACATTTAATTTACGATACATTTTCGCCACGTGTCTTGCATTTGTGCAGTTGTATCATACTACCATTACTCTAGATTCAAATTTTGTTATATATATTAGGTGGACATTCCTAAACTAGTTTACGAAAAGTCTTTTATCTGTCGTTTTTGTTCCTTCTTCCTACTGTCGACGTGCCGGACGACGATTTGTAATGTTGACGACAATGTTGACGGCGGGACGACAATCGCGACGATCGTAATAACAATGGGAATGGCAA
Source organism: Ornithodoros turicata (assembly GCF_037126465.1). Taxonomy (NCBI): domain Eukaryota; kingdom Metazoa; phylum Arthropoda; class Arachnida; order Ixodida; family Argasidae; genus Ornithodoros; species Ornithodoros turicata. The sequence goes on along the minus strand of NC_088205.1, from coordinate 39,261,004 downwards.
CGGGGAGGCACAATTACCAGTTTCACGGAATGGTACTCACTTGATAGGGTAGCTGACCCATCGACAACCCGCGTGCTAACACACAAGAAGACAGAAGACGACCAGACACCGGTGACTACCAACTTGAAGATTTAACGAGAGACATGAATCATCACGAAACAGGAAACAGTCAATGGCTCAGTGTCACTAACTAGCCCTACGATGTTCTCTCCTTAACACGGAACGCAGAATTTCGAGAGGCATGTGGAAACGTTTACGATTATACCGTGCCACCATACATGGGCAGACAGACCTCACTTCGTTTCCCTCTACGTCACACTACCACCACCACCACGCTTACTATTATGATGTGCAGCCGCTTTTCCTTGAATTACAATGATTTAGTCATAGAGTTAATATAGGAAGACCCTAGAGAACCGACTTGGCGCGCCGTCAATGGGATTCTCCTATCCCCGAGCGTGACCGTCCGGGCGCAGCCATTCGTTGGTCATGGACAGTGTTAGTTAACGAATTAATTTCTGACCCTTAACAACGGCGGAGCTGCTCCGTTTGTTGCCAACCCTGTGCAGTCGCGTGGGATAACAAACGGAGAAACTGGCCGATGGAGGGAACCGAGGGGACGACGTCCAGCGAAGGAAGCCGGGCGAGCCGTGTTATTGCGTTGAGTACGTACGAACCCTTTGGATGCGAGCAGAATTGATCGGCATCACAAGGTAAACGTTGTCATATGAAACGTGAATATTTTATCTGCGAGATTACCTGCGACACCGCCAACCCTTTGCTTTCCACCGACACGGATGAACATGTTTATCGCCAGTGACGTGTTGAAGTAGCGTTTATATGCTTTGCGAGCGAAACCAATAAACCGTTACCCGTCGTAACGACCGTAGGCATGTATTTCCGAAGACAACAGTAACCCAAAGATGAACACATACAGTTAACCGTCATCTTCATGCCGCTCTGCGAACCAACGGGAACCGGAAATGGCGAAAACGAATGAAGGGCAGGCGACGAACGAACGACAGCACACACAGAGTATGCCGAATTTAGATAGCAAGTGATGAATTTAGGAAAACGAGCACGTCAAGTTTAGCAGAATGAAGCAGCAAACGGAAGGCAACGCCTTCCATGACCAACGGATGGCATCTCCACTGTGGTCACGCTTCCTTGAGCGAGTGCGACCGCCCTCGATTTAGCGGTCAACTAAAAAAAACTTAAACCCTTGTTTCTAGATTGGCCCTAAATGCGTATAATATGCGTACACTATACGCCTCAGGGCCAGTTCTCACTTGGCGACGCCCGACGTGGCGTCGTGAGCGGGCGGCGGAAATAGACGCGCAGTTCCGGAGTCGGGAGGGGAGAGACGTCGAGCCAAAAAAAAAACAAAAAAAACTGCCATGCCGACCTTCTTTCACGACGTCGGCAAGAGCTGCCGAGAACGACAGCTGGCGACCAATTAGGTGACAATGAAAGGCCACGCCTCCTGCTTTTTCGTCTGCTTTGGACGACGGAATGCCACTGTGGCGGGAACATGAAAATCGTGCGCGCTGACGGGGCGGCGCAAATGCGCCTCTACTTCCGCCGCGTCGGGCGTCGCCAAGTGAGGACTGGCCCTCAGGCTTTGTTCGTCTGCTGTAGGCTACCCCGCGCTCGATATCTATCGATATCTGATCTACAAATTCCCTTTCTCGTCTGCCCGCCCCGTCGACAACCCGCCAAAATGCTGCATTGGACGATGCTCTGAGGACACCAAGGCTGATCTTGATACTCTTTGCCAACGCACGTTCTGGAATCATTTCCGACAACGGCGCAATATCATGAAAAACTGGAAGATGGAACGTGAGGGAAGATCCTACCAAAGCGGTATCGAGGGTAAGCATTGATGTACGTACATCCCTCTGACCCCCACCAGGCTCAAGTAGCAAACATCGCAAGATCAAGTAGCAGGAAGATCAAGGAAGACCAAGTAGCAGGTTTGGTTGTACTGTGTGTTGGATACCTCCGTCAAGGTAATGTTTATAGTGCCTGAGTAGGATGAAAATTGTATATTGTTCGACTAGATTAGATCGCAAGGATGATTTTATGATAGTTCAAAAGATAGTTTATTTCCATTTCAAGTTTTTAAATTTGTAATGTTTCTTGTTTTGATATTTTGTTTCGCTATTATTTTCCTGCATGTTTACACGTTGGCACATGCCCCGTTCAGAGTGTTTCTCTGTTATTCAGCGCTAGCTCTGTGCCAGTCACAGTATTAAATTTGTAAGTTTCTTGTTTTGATAGATTGTTTTTCAATTATTTTCCTGCATGTATCTTTTGTTTACGTGTTGGATGATGCATAAGTTTGGCTCTCTGTTAGCTGTTGATCGTGTTTCTCATTATTTCCTTGCATGTGTGCTATTCACTTCATAATAAATTTATTAATTGTGTCATGTTGGAATATTCAACTTAGCTTCCCTATGTGCTTGAAATTACGTACATCCATCAGAACTTGAAATTAAAACTCCACTATTGATCATGGTGCTTGCGTCGCAGACATTTTATAATAAAATTTGTAATTTGATTGTAATCGTATTGATGAAGAGTATCTTCTTTGATCAAATGTGCTACTCCATTTTAATTCTGATTCATTGAAAACTTGCGTGTATGATTACCGGTAATAAAAATATTGCGATTGATGTGTGATACCTCTTCAATGCTATTGCTTCATACCTGTAATAAGTAAGTATATTCTTTATTATGTGTATGTGTATGTGTATGGGTTTTTCTCCTTCACTCAGAGTCACAAAATAATTCCTGCCACTATTTGGCTTCAATAAATATATTTCATCATGTACTTTTGTGTATGGCTATCCTTTGCATAACTATACTTGCATGTAAACCGTCCACCGCACGGCTGTTGTAAGGGGGAAAAATGCCTGTGAAACTGGCCCAGGTGTGATGGTAGCATTGCTTGGCTGTGTTGGCAGCGTGCATGTCTATCCTTGCATGTAAACCGCCCACCGTGCAGCTGTTGTAAAAAATACGAATGAATTCGACCCAGGCCGAAAAATCGCGAATGATGTCGGCCCAGGTGTGACGGCACCATCGCTTGGTCGGGTTGCCGGTGTGCATGTCACTACTTGCATGTCAACCGCTTACCACACGGCTGTTGTAGCAAAAAAAATATGAATGAAGTCGGCCTAGGCTGAAAAATCGCGAATGAAGTCGGCCCAGGTGTGACGACACTATCGCTTGGTGGGGTTGCCGGTGTGCATGTCCCTACTTGCATGTAAATCACCTACCAAACGGCTCTTGTAGCGAAGAAAATTATGAATGAAGTCCGCTCAGGTGCAAAAAATGTGAATGAAGTCGGCCCAGGTGTGACGGCATCGTCGCTTGGTAGGGTTGTCAGTGTACATGTCCCTACTTTCATGTAAACCGCCTACCACACGACTGTTGTAGCAAAAAAATTATGTATGAAGTCGGCCTAGGCTGAAAAATCGCGAATGAAGTCGGCCCAGATGTGACGGCACCATCGCTTGGTGGGGTTGCCGGTGTGCATGTCCCTACTTGCATGTAAACTGCCCACGCGCCACCTGCAAAAAAATGCGAACGAAGTCGGCCCAGGCGGAAAAATCGCCAAAGAAGTCGGCCCAGGAGGAAAAATGCACAACGATAAGGGCACGCACAGCCCTCCGGCCCACAGGTAAGCACCCGGACAGCTCCTCACCCGCGCGCCACCCACCACGCACTGGAAAAAAATCGCGAGAGAAGTCGGCCCAGTTGAAAAATGCGCGACAGTAAACGAACGCACAGCCCTCCGCCAATGTGTCGACCACCAATCACTTCATAAGAATCTGATTTATTAAATTTATGTCATGTTGGAATATTCAACTTACCTTCCCTACTGTGCTTGAAATTACATACATCTATCAGAACTTCAAATTAAAACTCCACTATTGCAATGATGGTACTCACGTATAGGAATGTTAGACTTTTTATAACAAAACTTGTAATTTTGATTGTAATCGTATTGATTAAGAATATCTTCTTTGATTAAATGTGCTACTCTATTTTAATTCTGATTCATTGAAAACGTGTGTATGATTACCATTAATAAAAAATATTGTGTTTGATTCTTTCTGTGTGATACCCCTTCAATGCTTTTGCATCATACCTATAATAAGTATATTCTTTTTTACGTGTATCGTATTGTGTTTCTTCTGCTTCAGGTTTTTTTTGCTGGGTTTTTCTCCTTCACATAGAGTCACAACATACTTCCCAACACTATTGACTTTAATAAATATATTTTCACTTGTACTTTTGTGTATGGCTATCCTTTGCATGTCTATGCTTGCATGTAAACCGCCTACTGCACACCTGCTGTAGCGAGAAAAATATTACGAGTGAAGTCGGCCCAGACGGAAAAATGGCGAAAAAAGTCTGCCCAGGCTGAAAAATGTACGAGGGTAAGCGCGCACGCAGCCCTCCGGTCACGCGCCGCCCGCCGGTAAGCCCGCGAGTAACCCCCCACCCGAGTGTCACCCCCCACGCGCGGGAAAAAATACGCGAACGGACCAGACGCGACGGTGGCGCTGCCCTGGCGGCCATGTCTGACTTTCTCATTGTCTATCCCTCCCAACCATCTATTACTACTTGCCATGTTTAGTCACTCTCTGTGAGAGAGGAAAAACCTATCAAGTTGTCGAACGGGATAGGGTGAACAACCCAGGCCATCGGATCGCCTTCTGGATGCGAAAAAGTGGATTAGGATGAGGAATGTGTCATCGTGTTGGACGCTGTAGTCTCAGTTTATTCAATCTTGAAAACGTGTAATTCGGTCGTGAAAAAAGCGGAAGAATGGGACACCTTGTGAGCCAAGTTTATGCGTTTTAGGCAAATCACTATTCTTGTAGGGCAAGTGGGCAACACAGACACAAATGGAGTTAAAAAAAGGGGTTTCCAGAGATGAATCTGAGCGCTAGTCAATTGCCAACTGAAGGAATGATGACAGAGAAGTTATTTCATATAATCGATCAACGTCGATCCAGAGTGACGATTTGGGGTACCACCTTCCTTCACGCGACAAACGACGACTGTCCTACATAGGCTTGGACAGACATCGAAATTACGTGAATTTGTGTGGTAAATAGTGATGTTGGATTTTTAAACACGGCATATAATCTTACGAAGCAATCGAGCATTCTCGTTGATTTTCTTTGTTTCGAGAACGTGATTTGGGTTCCGGAAAAAATGGTCCGGCAAAAAATGGTCCCTGATTGCTTGGGCGGAAATAATGGAGCGGCGTTGTGAACAGCTGAGGAAACGGATCATAGCCGATGAAGTGCTATCATTCGCCCACATTATTTGTTTAAATTGGGAGACCGGATTTTTTAAATCAACATTCATGTTAATGAATAGTAAAACCATTGAACGAGGAATATAAATGCGGTTACACCCGCTGCACCGCTTGCATTGTGCGGATTACATCTGTTTTAGTTTGCTGAGTACAGACAACGTGGCAAGATTAGGAAGTGATTCTCCAACAACAAATAAATATTGACTATGACAAGAGGTGATTCATCACTGGTGATTTTCTAAGGTCCCGCAACCTTCTACGTATTTCTGGCAGATGTGTTGAAAAAATGGTAGCCACATTCTTTTATAAAGGGAAGCACATACTGCAGACACATTACCATCTGTATTCATACCAATGAAATGAAACGCATATGCTCACTGTCCTGAGGCTCTGACTTCACGCATGCTGAACGTGGATGTCGTCGGACGTAGTTCCCAACTCCACCGGAATACTAATATTTTCACATATAGTATTTCTTTTCTTTTTTTTTGCTGTTGTTGGTCAGACAATTATGTTGCAGTTGGTCTCCAGTACTCTATGTTCATGAACAGTATTTTCAGTAGAAGCGGAGTTGTAAGGGCAATTATACAACTGAATAAGTGGGTATAGAGCTTTTATAACCCATAAACATCGACACAGAAAATATGCAAGGGACAACTGTAAAACCTGTGTCTGACCAACAGTAGAGAATTACTAGCATCCAATGAACGATATCGCTAGCGAACTAATGCAGCGAATTATATCCATTTTATGTTGCTCTTTGAATGGAATGTATCTTTAGTTATTCATTAACACATGAAAAAAAGAAGAAAAATAAGAACCCTATGTCTCCCAATTTCAACAAATCCGCAAAGCGAATGATAACACTCTGTCGGCTGTGATGTGCTTCATCGGCTATCTAGATTCCAGTTCATAGTTGCATCTATACTTCAGGGGGTTTTACTGCACAGTTATCCGCACTTTAGTGAAAGCAGAGTGTACACGGTATTAAAAACTGTATTCCCAACAAGTGCAAACCAATAAAAGAGCAGGCACAAAGCAATCTTTGTGGGATGCACTTTTGAGGGGACCTTTTTTCCGGGGACCTTTTCGCCGTCTTACACTGGTAATTATACACAATGGCACTATGCTAAAATGATAAATTATGACCTATCCGATGACATTTCCCATTCGCATCCCATTTTCAACAACAGCTTCAACTTAGGACATTCCTAGAACCAGTTCCCTATCATCAGCTCTGACTCAAAACGGCACCTAAGTGTTCCGCCTTTCGATAAGTAGAGTGAGCAGCTAAGTGAATGGCCTGGGACAAGTGAATTTCCACTCTGGAAGAAATCGAATATGTGCTCCTGTGTCAGGGGACAAGCACGGTCATTATATATACAGTTCTTGAAACAGAACGGTAGAGAAAGTGGCAGGCGAAGTAAAAGAAAAAAAGAAAACCAACAAAAGACCTACACATCTTGTCATAGAGATGGTGTCCGCCCATTTGGTCGAACGCCGTTTGGTCGAAAGCCAGTTGATGGAAAGCCGTTTGTTCTAAAGACGTTTGTTCGAAGGGAGTTCAAAGCTCGCAGCGTGTCCTTAGCACCCCTTTTTTTGTAACTTTTGACTCGAGCATACGGAGCAGGCAATCAGTGTCCTCTGTTTTCTTTTTCTCTCGCTTTTTTTTTTCAGCTGAAGAGGGTAGACCTCTGGTTACTTGCAGACCGTTGTCATCCACGAACAGCACATCCTTCTGGCTTTTTACTCTCTCTCATCCGAAAGGAATATAAAATTGAATTAAATTGAATAGAACAATGCGGAAGTATCCCGCGAACCAGTAGGACACATATTGAAGAAAATGGCCTAAAGTTGGGAGCAGCCAATAGTCTGTGCTTCTTCTGGGCACCCTTTTCATTCCTGGCGACAAATTTAAAGGTAACGATCCGAAATAGGATAGTGATATGTGCGCGAAAGGCACTCGTAGTCTGTGAATGCTAAGAAGGACATTTCGCCATAGTATAAAATAAAGATATTATATTAACAGCCATATAAAACCTTAGGTCAACCTTGTTTAGAGTATGCATCTGCAGTCTGAGATACCTATACACATCCACGCCATGAAAAAAATAAAAGACATAGTACTACAAACAACAACAACTTTATTTTGGCTTTGGAGAGTGGGGAGGTTCATCGCAAGTACTACAAAGATCTACTCCCCGACTTATATTGTCTGGGTTTCGAAGGACTTCTTCGGTTACATGTATGTTGGAAGAACCAAATTTAGATTCACTTGCACATAGGTGCAAAGTAAATAAACTAAACCATAAAAAATAAGCAATGGTGATGTAGTAAATAAACTAAAACTGTTCTTTCACCAAAGCAATGGTCAGTTAACTACAAACATTAATAATACATTGTTAAAATTTGTCCACGTTCGACGCGAATAAATCATTCAAAAATATCATTTATGTGACATATGAAAGAAGAGGCACTGGGCGCGCACGCGCATGGACACTAATTGGAAGCAACTCCATCGGGAACGGACGTTCTCTGTTCGTCGTCACACTAGTCGACAGGATAGTTACCTATTATGCCTCCAAAAGCTCAGCCACCTCATCATCATATCATCAAGTATACTGGAGCACATGAAGACGTTCCAGTCGGGAAATGGCTGCGACTTTTCGAAACTAAGGTGATGCCTTGGACTGGACGGACAACGACAAGCTCAAGTCCCTCTGCGATTATCTGGAAGGGGAAGCTTTCCGCTGGTACCTCAGTGAGATATTCGAAGTTTGTGAAACATGGGAGGAAGTCAAGCAGTCTATGACTATCCGTTTCGGCGTTGCGGTCTTGGACCCGTTCCGGTCATTTATCCACTGCAGACAGAGGCGGGAGCAATCTGTCAGGGAATATTACGAGGAAAAGAGAAGATTCGGAGAGTCAGCCGGGTAAAAAGCCCCTCACATGATCGCCGGCCTCACTGACGGTTTGCTCCCCGAACTCGAGCGTCGTCTCGTTGGGACGGAGCCTAAGTCACCGCTGGAATGGTTGGATAACGTCCAGAAACTTGAACGTGCTTCAACAAGGACGTCGCCTCCGACGTTTAGTGGATCTCGGGACGATAATCGCGGTAACGGTCGTCCACAAGCCCACCCCATCGCTGGCGATGCGCTTCCTAACCGAACGGCGACTTCGCGACACGTTCTTCCCAGGGCCCAGTGCCGACACTGTGCGAACATCGGTCTGAATGGGCAGCTCCATTGGCAAAATGTGTGCCCATACCGACCCAATGTCTCCACCATTACTGAGGACCAGGGAAACGAGGAAGGCGACCCAAGGTCATTTACTTCGACGCATTCGTAAATGACCATCAAGTACGCGCGTTTCTTGATACGGGGGCAACGATCACCTGCATCAACGAACACGTCTACAAGGAACTCCAACTTCAATTGATTAAGAATTCACGTATCTCCATTCATCAAGTAACAACGCCGTCGCAAACCTTGGGTCGCGTCATTATTCACTTCCGAATTGGCAATGTCATACGGGAAGTGGAGGTACATGTGCTCCGTGGCATGAAAACTGAACTACTTCTCGGTTTGGACAACGCCTCACATTTCGGACTATCATTGGATTTGCCTACGCTCACACTTTCACAAGGGGAGACCCCTCTGAATCCAAGCTCACGCTCAAACTCCTCTCATCGCTCATTGGATCAGCCCGCTCTCAATCAACCTCCTTCGGTACTTCCGCCATCGGATCACCCTGACTATTCTCATTTGACATCAACTCAGCACAAGGCTCTGGAGCAGCTCATCGGAAAACATTTGCCATTGTTTTCCCAGTCACAAACGGACATAGGCACCATTACCATTGACCAGCACAGTGTCTCGCTGTCTAACCATCTACCGATCCGTAGGACCCCATATAGGACATCACAAGCGGATAAAGCAGAGATTGAAAAGCAAGTCGAGTCGCTACTGCGGCAGGGCCTTATCAGACCGTCGTTCTCACCCTATGCATCCCCAGTTATCATGGTTGAGAAGAAGGGCGAAGGGAGAACGAGGACGTGTATCGATTATAGAAAGCTCAACGCCGTCACAGTGCCCGATTATCAACCCATTCCCCGCATCGACGATGTCCTGGATTCCTTGGGTTCTTCACAATACTTCACTACACTTGACATCACTTCAGGCTATTGGCACGTGCCGATGAACCCCGCTGACATCCCCAAAACTGCGTTTGTCACCCATGACGGCCATTATGAATGGTTGGTAATGCCGTTTGGCCTTAAAAACGCGCCAGCCACTTTTCAGAGAGCGATCAAGTCCATCATTGACAAGCATAACCTCCACAACATCGTTAACTACTTCGATGATATCGTGGTCCATACCGCGACCTTTGAAGAACATCTTCAGCGTCTTCACGCCTTGTTAACTGCATTGGCCACGGAAAATGTCAAGCTTAAACTGAAGAAGTGTCGATTTGCTCGCACCACTATTGACTATCTCGGTCACACGATTTCACACCGGAAGATGTCCCCAAAGAAGGCAACGTGGAAGCTATCAGAAATTTTCCAGTTCCCCAAACTGCGAAGGATTTACAGCGCTTCCTTGGGACAATCAATGTCTACCGGCAGTACGTTCCACACTTCAGCAACATCTCCGCACCTCTCACTGCCCTTCTGCAAAAGGACGTCAAGTGGGAGTGGTCCGAAGGGTGTGAGCAAGCTTTCACCACACTTAAAGGCTGTCTGCTTAGTGCTCCCGTCCTTCAGATATTTAACCCGGACCGCCCATGTACAGTTTACTGTGATGCTTCTCCCACTGGTCTTGGCGCGGTTCTTAAGCAACTTGACGACAACGGCACGGAACACCCAGTCGCATACCACTCACGTAAACTCCTCAAACATGAACGGAATTATGCAGTCACCGAATTAGAATACCTAGCCGTTGTCGATGCTGTAGACAAATGGCACTGTTACCTCCACGGGCATCCTTTCACGGTCATAACAGACCATTCCGCGCTTCAATGGCTCAAGACCATAAAAAACCCAACTGGGCGACTTTTCCGCTGGTCGCTTAAATTATCGATGTATGACGTCACCTTCAGGTACCAAAAAGGCACTGCCAACGTCGAGGCTGATGCCCTATCGCGGATACCGACTGTGCAGTTGTTGACTCTCGAGGAGCTCCAGGAGGATCCGACGGATAGGCCTCGTGGACCATACACGCTGCTCAATGGTGTCCCCATGGTAAGGAAACGAGGCATTAGCAAGATCTACGTTCCAGCCTCGCTCCGTAGCAAGATCCTACAGAACGCTCACCAACATTTCGGGCATGTCGGTGTCAACAAGACGGTATCTCTAATCTCCCCACACTATTACTGGCCGAACTTACTATCCGACGTAGCTAACCACGTGAAGCATTGTGATACTTGTCAGAGATGCAAGAAATCGAACGCGAAGAAATTTGGTTGCCTAGAATCATTACCACCAGCGGATCAGCCGTTTGATGTCCTCGCCATGGACACAATAGGAGGGCTTGCTGGTTATGGTTCTCCCAAAAGATTTATTCACTTACTGGTCGACCACGCCACACGGTATGCGTGGGCATTTCCGCACAAACACGAAAATGCCGACACCTACATTTCGTGCCTACGAGAGACGTTCATAATTGGCAAACCTCGGAAGTTCCTTTCGGACCGTGGAACGGGGTTCACTGCCAATAAGTTCAAGCGTTTCCTGAAGAACAACGGCATACATCAGCTCTTCACGTCGTCGCAGCACCCGCAATGCAGTGGCCTCAATGAACGTGCCAATCAAACAATCATCACGCGTCTCAAGTGCAAAATCAATGAGAGACCGCGAACGCCATGGCCGGAATTGTTGACGGAGGTCATGGACGAGTACAACCGCACCCCACACGCGGTCACCGGGTTCGCCCCCAGCTACCTGCTTTTTGGATTTCCGTCATACCAGCCACGTCTTTCTCAGCCATTGGTGCCGTTAGAAGAGGCACGACGGAAAGCCGTCTCGAATTCCTTGGCCTACCACAACAAAAACAAGGTGCTGTATGACAAGAGGTTCATTCCCACTGAGTTCAGCCCTGGTGATCATGTTCTCTACGAGACGCCTTGGCAGGCCAACAGAGGGAAACCTGCGCCAGTCATGGAGGGTCCATACAAAATCATACGCAAAGTTTCACCGGTGAACTACGAAATCGACCGTCCTGTGCAGCCTCTCGGAAGAGCTACGGACATTGTGAACATTTGTAAACTGCGCCGCTACCATCCACCCATGTGTGCTAACCTTGGAGGGGGGGGGGGGAGTGTGACATATGAAAGAAGAGGCACTGGGCGGGCGCGCGCATGGACACTAATTGGAAGCAACTCCATCGGGAACGGACGTTCTCTGTTCGTCGTCACATTTATTTATTTGTCAAAAATGTTGATTATTTGACAACTGACATCAATTATTATTTGACAAAGTGTTGGGGGACTAGGGATGAAAGGCATGTATGCCATGAAAGATGAAAGTCACTGAAAAGGTTAGGCAGCTGTAGTACTCGAACCCAGATCTTCTGGATTGCCGGTCCAGTGCTCTACCAATTCAGCTAAGCTAACACGCCTTTTCAGCGGCTTCCAGGGTGCGTCATCTGAAGGGACAAACCAGCCACTCTCTCTCACTCATCCTCCTTTCACTCTTACATTTTTGATCACTCATACACACATTCATACGACGGGATCGACGCAGGCGGCAACTGTTGAACAAGAGGGAACTGATGTTCTGAGACTGGAACAACATAGAAGGGACAAACACATACAAAGCCTCAATTTGCCTAAGAAATTAACGATGGAAGATGAAAGTCATTGAAGAGGTTAGCCAGCTGTAGGACTCGAACCCACATCTTCTGGATTGTCGGAAATCCAGAAAATGTGGGTTCGAGTCCTACAGCCTACAGCCCAGGAAAAACCTATCAAGTTGTCGAACGTGATAGGGTGAACAACCCTGGCCATCGGATCGCCTTCTGTATGCGAAAAAGTGGATTAGGATGAGGAATGTGTTTATGGGCAAGCGGATTACACAGAGTGAAACATTCCTTAGGATAACAGCATTTAGAACTGAAGCTTTCTTTTGTTGTTTTCTTATTCTTTTTTGTTTCATCAACGCTCCAAGCGAGCCAATAAAAAAATCGATCAAACGACTGCTGGTGTTCGACCAAATGGCTTTCGACCAAATGTCCCGCGTTCGATCAAACGACGTTCGATCAAAGTGTCCCGGAACCCATAGAGATATGCAAGTTTATTTTTGTAGAGCAAGCGATTCAGACGGTTACTTGTTCAAATTACGCTCGGGAACTCACAAATGTAGAGAAACACCATCTGCTCTACAGTTCACTCCATTCACCCGCTAGACACTTTCTTTTCGTAAGACACATGTTGCAGATTATTGTTTTTGTTTTGTTTTGTTTTTTATATCTTGTCTGCCTACTCTATTTCCGAGCATCAAATGCTATGCATTCCAGTTACTTGATTTCTAATACAAGAGCCACAAAACTTTTCAAAATCTACACTATCACATTGAGTGGTTATTCACTGGGGTGTTCACCCTGTGTCTCTTTGGCCTTTCCATTTTCAGCCTTCTGACAGTTCGGCGTTATGATTTTTCGGTCTTTTGGCTTTCTGCCTTCTGATAGTCGGCGTTATGATTTTCGGCCTTTGATAGGCTTAATACTTACACTCAATCAGCCTAAATAAAAGCAAGCGCCCAATAATCAGAATAAACTACTTGATGTCTTCGAAATTCATGAATCAAGACAACAAACGAAAACTTCAGAGTTTGGAATAGAATTGTAATTTATCGGAATAAACAAGCATATAATTGAAGTAATAATTGTATTCTTTGTCATCATTGTAATGTATTCTACACATCGCAACGAAAACAGCTTATGATTAGATTGAAGATTGCTAAGGAGATGTTTATTCCACACTATGTACAAGGATCTTCGCATGGAATCAGCGCCGGCAATCAAAGAGATTTTACACGACCACACTCTATACAACACCGACACCCAAAGGAAAGGATTGTAGAAGAATCGATAATAGAAATTTAGAGGCATGTTACATCAATCTTTGTTTACAAAGAGGATCACTAATATTTTGCGAAAGCTTATTTTACGAGTTAAATTGCACAGTGTATATATTTTCTCAAACTATTGGACAGTTGACAATACTATATTGAAAGGAATCTGTTATCAAATGACGCGAAGGTGGAGTCTACAATTCTAATCATCATAACATGCGGCACACAATTCCAATAAGATTTTGGGAGAATCGAATCACACAACTGTCATCAGAAATGTTTAATTGCTATACAATGAAGATGAGCACTATGCATAAGATATGTAATTATAATAAGTAAATATTCCTTTTGTAAACTTAACCAAAGCAGCACCCAGAGAGAGAGCACCCAGAGCTGCAATTCACAGAATGTATCCGAGGTTTTTCATTAGCCATACTGAAAAACTATGAGTCTGTTGATTATGTCACGGCATATGAGGCACTACAAATGGGAAGGGCATACTTTAATTTTAGAAGATTTTAGCTCATAATGAAACAAAACGCAAACACCAAAGGTTGTTGTTAAAATTTCAAAGTCAAAACTGTATACTCTTTCTTACAATTTTTTAATATAGAGATTAAAAAGCTGTCTATATAGTCACACGTTGTATACAATATATTTGTTTGTACATTAATGGATAAAATTTATCAGATCACATTCCGGAGCAGTGGTGACTATCGGTAAGTGTTTAATTAAAACTTGAACTGCTGCCGCAATTTACGAACTGAGTTGTAGAAAGTGTAATTTCACGGCTTTAGCTGGCTCACTTTGATACGCGAAGGTTTTAAGAACTCTTTCACGATGACAAAGAATTTAATCGAGTGTATTGATATTTTCTATACACTCTATAACGTAATCTGAATTCTCCATGATGCGGATAGTAAAAGTTACGAATATTTTTCGAACGAAATTTACTTAAAACTCGAAGAAATGGTCAGCCGCGTCGTCGAACCCGTTTCCGGAAGAAAGCAACACGCTAGCGTGCGGTACCGCGTTAACGCGTCGGGCGCAGAATCGCGTTCGGTTTCGGGTACGGCATTCTGGAAAGGCGGCCCGGCGTGTTGCCGAAACGCATTCGACGACGCGGATGACCATTCACTTCGAGTTTTAAGTAAATTTCGTTCGAAAAATATTCGTAACTTTTACTATCCGCATCATGGAGAATTCAGATTACGTTATAGATTGTATAGAAAATATCAATACACTCGATTAAATTCTTTGTCATCGTGAAAGAGTTCTTAAAACCTTCGCGTATCAAAGTGAGCCAGCTAAAGCCGTGAAATTACACTTTCTACAACTCAGTTCGTAAATTGCAGCAGCAGTTCAAGTTTTAATTAAACACTTACCGATAGTCACCACTGCTCCGGAATGTGATCTGATAAATTTTATCCATTAATGTACAAACAAATATATTGTATACAATGTGTGACTATATAGACAGCTTTTTAATCTATATATTAAAAAATTGTAAGAAAGAGTATACAGTTTTGACTTTGAAATTTTAACAAGAACCTTTGGTGTTTGCGTTTTGTTTCATTATGAGCTAAAATCTTCTAAAATTAAAGTATGCCCTTCCCATTTGTAGTGCCTCATATGCCGTGACATAATCAACAGACTCATAGTTTTTCAGTATGGCTAATGAAAAACCTCGGATACATTCTGTGAATTGGAGCTCTGTTTATGGGTGCTGCTTTGGTTAAGTTTGCAAAAGGAATATTTACTTATTATACTTACATATCTTATGCATAGTGCTCATCTTCATTGTATAGCAATTAAACATTTCTGATGACAGTTGTGTGATTCGATTCTCCCAAAATTAAACATTTCTGATGACAGTTGTGTGATTCGATTCTCCCAAAATCTTATTGGAATTGTGTGCCGCATGTTATGATGATTAGAATTGTAGACTCCACCATCGCGTCATTTGATAACAGATTCCTTTCAATATAGTATTGTCAACTGTCCAATAGTTTGAGAAAATATATACACTGTGCAATTTAACTCGTAAAATAAGCTTTCGCAAAATATTAGTGATCATCTTTGTAAACAAAGATTGATGTAACATGCCTCTAAATTTCTATTATCGATTCTTCTACAATTCTTTCCTTCGGGTGTCGGTGTTGTATAGAGTGTGGTCGTGTAAAGATCTCTTTGATTGCCGGCGCTGATTCCATGCGAAGATCCTTGTACATAGTGTCTCCTTAGCAATCTTCAACCTGGTCATAAGCTGTTTTGGTTGCGCTGTGTAGAATACATTACAATGATGACAAAGAATACAATTATTATTTCAATTATACACTTGTTTATTTCGATAAATTACAATTCTATTCCAAACTCCGAAGTTTTCGTTTGTTGTCTTGATTGATGAATTCCGAAGACATTAAATAGTTTATTCTGATTATTGGGCGCTTGAATCCAGCGTTGATTAACGCAGGTGATATGTTGTCGCCGTGTTTGTATTGCTTCAACAACATGCACTTTGTTGCGACGAACTTGCACAGTCTCTTATTGATGCTTCCTTTCTTTGTATGAAGATTCTTGAATGGCGTACAAGAGAGTATTAGATGAAAATCATCCGGTGGCCCACCGCAATTGATATGTTTGTTGAGTTTCAATAAGTGATGATACATCAGACCTTGCACGACAATATTGAACTTCTGTTCATTCGACATCCTTGACTGGTAGAATAAAATAAATGTGTAGAGGTTCTAGGGTGGAATATACCACGTGATAAGATTTTTTTATGTACTTTCCATTTCAACCGTTAGGTGTAATTTCAACAAATCCGTAATGAATCGTGCGATATAGACTGCTTGTATATGATAATTTGATCTGATTGCTTTCTTGATTAATGCAATGCCCATTGCAATGATTACAATTACGTTTGGTCTAGTGTATTTCAATTCTTCGTTAGCGAACCTCAAAAACTCCACCATCAGCCCAAGTGGTCCTTCCGACAATGACGTGCAAATATTTTTATAACTATTGTAGATTCGGCATACAAGTTCTCGCATCTTGAATTCCATAATTTGCACCATATCTCCGAATACGACCATGTCTAGGACGTATTGAAATGCAGCGATAAATGAATCATTTCGCGTCTCCTCCTTTTCGAAGCAACTTTTTATCAGGTCCTCCCATGACGTATGGTAACGAGTACAAAATCCGTCCATCTCTTCAATGTATAGCAATTGTCTGTTCTGTTTTGTAGTGTGCCTCGACATTTAATCGATTATGTTATCAGGTTTAGAATGTTCCACCTGACGATAGAATTATGAAAGTCAGTTTACAAAAAAGATGTGATGTGTAATGAAAAAATGTGAGCTTTCAATGATTCTACGTACAAGACAGCGCTAGAGTCCCTCCTTCCCTAACTTGACTTGCGGGAGTCGGTTTATGGTACCAAGACCATTGTTTGGATTCCCGTACTCCCTGCGGGCGTAACCTTAACGAATGTGTACGGGAACTCAGCTTCCCTCTCTCACTTCGTTTCCACTAGTGGGTCCTGAATGAAAAAAGACATGTTTCTGTGATGTATATTTGCGCTGTGTGATTATGAAAAATGTTTGCCTAAATTAATTACTGCTTTTGACTTTGTTTCAGATGATCACTCGATTGATATTAATAAAAATATTCTCCTAGTTGGGAATGTATTTTTAAGTTGTGTGCGTTGATTTCCGCTATAGCAAACACAATAATTTGCATTTCAGATGAGTTGTTTGCGACTTCTGCGTGTATTGCAAAGTTAACATAAAACGATGTAATTAAATTTGATTCTCGTTTTCGAACGAGTATTGTTTCTATCATTGAATAAATTTGACTTTCAATCGAATGATATTTGTGAGTTGAGAATAATGTATGCCTAATAGTTTTGTCTGATCTGAAATACAATAAAATTCATCGTTTCTCATTTGGTATTGTTTGCGTCGATAATATTTCTCATTTGCTTAGAAAGTCTATTCTTAGATTTTTTTTATATAATTCTTATTGTGTTCTTTAGAATCGAATAATTCCAATGTCTATTTGCGATCAATAAAAAATTTCGCCTCTGTACACCGGTCCTAAGAATATTTCCTTTTGGAGGAAAGAATTTGAAAAAGAGAGAGGATTTCCCCACCCCGCAGATTGACAACAGGTTCCCCGCTTTTGGGCTGAATAGATGGAGAGAGTGACCCCACTGGTCTGCATAGAGGGAGAGAGTGACCCCACCGTGTCTCGAGTCTGGTTGTACTGTGGAAAGTATAGCTGTGGTGCGTGTTTGGATAGCTCTGTCAAGGTAATGTTTATAGTGTCTGAGTAGGATATTGTTAGCTCGCAAGGTTGATTTTACGATAGTTCAAAAGATATATTATTTCAAATTGTAATGTTTGATAGTTTGTTTCACTATTATTTTCCTGTGTGTTGTTTACATGTTAGCAGATGCATCGTTCAAAGCCTTTCTCTGCTATTCATTCGTGCATGTTTATCGTTTTGATTGATTCTTTTTCAATTATTTTCCTGCATGTGTCCGTTTACCGTTGGTAGATGCACCGTGTAGAGTGTTTCTCTGCTATTCATCCATGCATGTTTCTTGTTTTGTTAGATTGTTCTTCAACTATTTATCCTTTGTGTACCTCTTGTTTACGTGTTGGATTTTGGCTCTCTATTAGCTGTTTCAGTAATATTTTCCTGACTGTGGTTTACACGTTGGTAGATGCGCCGTTTAGATTGTTTCTCTGCTATTCAGCGTTAGCTCTGTGCTGTATTAAATTATTCATCATGTGCTGTTCAAAGTGTTTCTCTGCCATTCATCCGTGCATGTTTGTCGTTTTGATAGATTCTTTTTCATTTATTTTCCTGCATCTGTCTGTTGTTTATGTGATATGTTTTGGGTCTCTATTAGCTGTTGATCGTGTTTCTCATTATTTCCGTATGCCTATGCTGTTTACTTAATAAGAAAATGATTAATTGTGTAATGTTGGAATAATCTTCTCTATTGCGCTCGAAAATGTTCATAACTATCAGGTGTACGCCTCCCGTCTTCAACAAATCAGGCCAGATATTATTAGAGATGATTGTTGGCTAGGAGCGTGCTATGCGTTGAAGTTCATTTTTTAATGTATTTTCTGTGTTGGATTCATAAAACAAAGTAAGGTTTGTAGTGTCTCTTAGAATGAAAATTGTATGGGGAAGTCACGAGGATGATTTTATGATAGTTAAAATGATAGTCTCCTCCTTTGTTGTTTTGATTAACCAATGTATTGTTATAGATTTTATTTCCTCTTGTGTTCGTGTCTCATGGTCTTCCAAGTTCTCTGCTGTTCACATACATATATCGGCACTTGTAATTAAAGCTCCACTATGGTGGTCATGTTAGACTTTTTATAATAAAACTTTTAATTTTGGTTGTAATCATATTGATTAAAAATATATTCTTTGATTAAATGTATCATAATGGAATACTAGCTGTTGCGCATGAAGTTACATATCAGAACATTGTAATTAAAACTCCGCTATGGTTGGTCATGTTAGACTTTTTATAATAAAACTTTTAATTTGATTGTAATCGTATTGATTCAAATATTTTCTTTGATTAAAATGTGCTACTCCTTCTGTTTAATTGAAAACTTGCGTGATTATCACTAATAAAATACCCCTTCAATGCTATTGCATCATACCTGTAATAAGTATAATCTTTGTTACATGTATTGTGTTTCTTCTGCTTCAGGTTTTTCGGCTGGGTTTTTCTCCTTCACACAGAGCCATATCATAATTCCTGACACTAGTGACTTTAATAAATATATTTTCACTTGTACTTTTGTGTATGGCTATCCTTTGCATGTAAACTGCCTACTGCACACCTGCTGTAGCGGGGAAAAAATGCGATTGAATTCGACACAGATTGAAAAATGATGAAAGAAGTCGGCCCCGGCTGAAAAATGTGAGCAAGTAAGCGCTCACGCAACCCTCCGGCCACGCTCCGCCTACCGGTAAGAGACTCCACCCGAGCGCCGCATGTCCCGCACGGGAAAAAGTCGCGAAAAAAGTCGGCGCAGATTGAAAAATTACGAAAGAAGTTGGCCCAGGCTGAAAAATGTGAGAGGGTAAACGCGCACGCAGCCCTCCCCTCGCCGATAAGCGCGCGGACAACCCTCCGCACGGGCGCCGCGCAGGGAAAATACGCGACGGTGTCCCAGACGCTGTGGGGTTCGAACCAGACACCCATGTCTCTAACTGGACACCTTGTCGTTTCGGCAAGACCAATTACTACTGACTCCGCCTGCGCATCATGCTTGTTCATCACTTGCATCGCGTCATATGATAACAGATTCCTTTTCAATATAGTATTGTCAACTGTCCAATCGTTTGAGAAAATATACACACTGTGCAATTTAATTCATAAAGTAAGCTTTCGCAAAATATTAGTGATCCTCTTATTGTAAACAAAGATTGATGTAACATGCCTCTAAATTTATATTAGCGATTCTTCTACAATTCTTTCCTTTGGGTGTCGGTGTTGTATAGAGTGTGGCCGTGTAAAATCTCTTTGATTGCCGGCGCTGATTCCATGCGACGATGCTTGTACATAGTGTGGAATAAACGTCTCCTTAGCAATCTTCAATCTAAACATAAGGTTTTTTTCGTTGCGATGTGTAGAATACATTACAATGATGACAAAGAATACAATTATTATTTCAATTATATGCTTGTTTATTCCGATAAATTAGAATTCTATTCCATACTCTGAAGTTTTCGTTTGTTGTCTTGATTCATGAATTCCGAAGACATCAAGTAATTTATTCTGATTATTGGGCGCTTGAATCCAGCATTGATTAACGCAGGTGATATGTTGTCGCCGTGTTTGTATTGCTTCAACAACTTGCACTTTGTCGCGACGAACTTGCACATTCTCATATTGATGTTTCCTTTCTTTGTATGAAGATTCTTGAATGGCGTACAAGAGAGTATTAGATGAAAATCGTCCGGTGGTCCACAGCAACTGGTATGTTTGTTGAGTTTCAATAAGTGATGATACATCAGACCTTGCACAACAATATTGAACTTCTGTTCATTCGACATCACTGACTGGTAGTATAAAATAAATGTGTAGAGGTTCTATGGTGGAATATATCACATGATACGAGTTGTTACATAATTTCCATTTCAACCGTTAGGTGTAATTTCAACAAATCCGTAATGAATCGTGCGATATAGACTGCTTGTATATGATAATTTGATCTGATTGCTTTCTTGATTAACGCAATGCCCATTGCAATGATTACAATTACGTTTGGTCTAGTGTATTTCAATTCTTCGTTAGCAAACCTCAAAAACTCCACCATCAATCCCAGTGGTCCTTCCGATGTTGACGTGCAAATATTTTTATAACTATTGTAGATTCGGCATACAAGTTCTCGCATCTTGAATTCCATAATTTGCACCATATCTCCGAATACGACCATGTCTAGGACGTATTGAAATGCAGCGATAATTGAATGGTTTCGAGGCTCCTCCTTTTCGAAGCAGCTTTTTATCAGGTCCTCCCATGACCTATAATAACGAGTACAAAATCCGTCCATCTCTTCAATGTATAGCAGTTGTCTGTTCTGTTTTGTAGTGTGCCTCGACACTTATTTAAACCATATCGGTGGTAATTTTATTTATTAAGAATTTATTATCGCGTTTAGAATGTTCCACCTGCCGTGAGAATTATGAAAATCAATTTACAAAAAAGACGTGATGTGTAAAGAAAAAACGCGTGCTTTCAATGATTCTATGTACAAGACAGCGCTAGAGACCCTCCTTCCCTAACTTGACTTGCAGGAGTCAGTTTATGGCTTTGTATACCAAGACCATTGTTGGATTCCCCTACTCCCTGCGGACGTAACCTTAACGAAAGTGTACGGGAACTCAGCTTCCCTCTCTCACTTCGTTTCCACTAGTGGGCCCTGAATGAAAAATACATGTTTCTGTGATGTATATTTGCGCTGCGTGGTTACGAAAAATGTTTGCCTAAATTAATTACTGATTTTGACTTTGTTTCAGATGATCACTCGATTGATATTAATAAAAATATTCTACTAGTTGGGAAAGTTGTGTGCGTTGATTTTCGCTGTAGCAAACTCTTACATTAATTTGCATTTCAGATGAGTTGTTTGTGGCTTCTGCGTGTAGAAATTACTATTGCAAAGTTGTCATCAAACGACGTAATTAAATTTGATTCTCGTTTTCGAATGAGTATTGTTTCTATCATTGAATAAATTTGACTTTCTCTTTTTGTTTCAGATATTCACTCGATCGATATTTTGTGAGTTGAGAATAATGTATGCATAATAGTTGTGTCAGATTTGAAATACATTAAAATTCATCGTTTTTCGTTTTGGTTGAGTATTGTTTGCGTCAATAATATTTCTCATTCGCTTAGATAATGGTTCTCTAAAACCAGTTTGCACTGACATAAAAGTCTATTCTTAGATTTTTTGCGTGCTATTGTTTTTTGATAGAATTCTTATTGTGTTCTTGTGAATCGAATAATTCCAATGTCTATTTGCGATCAATAAAAAATTTCGCTTCTGTACACTGGTCCTAAGAATATTTCCTTTTGGAGGAAAGAATGTGAAAAAGAGAGAGGGTTTCCCCACTCCATAGATTGCCAAGGATGTGCGGGTTCTTCGCTTTGGGCTGTATAGAAGGAAGAGAGTGACCCCGCCGGGCTCCAGTCTGGTTGTACTGTGGAAAGCTTAGCTGTGCTGCGTGTTTGGATACCTCTGTCAAGGTAATGTTTACAGTGCCCGATATTCACTCGATCGATATTTTGTGAGTTGAGAATAATGTATGCATAATAGTTGTGTCAGATTTGAAATACATTAAAATGCATCGTTTCTCGTTTTGGTTGAGTATTGCTTGCGCCGATAATATTTCTTGTTTGCTTAGATAATGTTTCTCTAAAAGTTTGCACTGACATAAAAGTCTATTCTTAGATTGTTTGAGTGCTATTGTTTTTGATAGAATTCTTATTGTGTTCTTGAGAATCGATTAATTCCAATGTCTACTTGCGATCAATAAAAAATTTCGCCTCTGAACACCGGTCCTAAGAATATTTCCTTTTGGAGGAAAGGATGTGAAAAAGAGAGAGGGTTTTCCCACTCCATAGATTGCCGAGGATGTGCGGATTCTTCGCTTTGGGCTGTATAGAGGGAGAGAGTGACCCCACTGGGCTCCAATCTGGTTGTACTGTGGAAAGCTTAGCTGTGCTGCGTGTTTGGATACCTCTGTCAAGGTAATGTTTATAGTGCCCGAATAGGATGAAAATTCTATATTGCTAGGTCGCAAGGTTGATTTTATGATAGTTCAAAAGATATATTATTTCCATTTCAATTTATTAGTTGTTGATCTTGTTTCAATTATATTTTCCTGTCTCTTGTTTACACATTGGCAGATGCGCAGTTTAGAGTGTTTCTCTGCTATTCAGCGTTAGCTCCGTGCATGTTTCCCGTTTTGAAAGATTCTTTTTCAATTATTTATCCTTTGTGTACCTCTTGTTTATGTGCTTGGTTTTGGTTCTCTATTAGCTGTTGATCGTGTTTCTCATTATTTCCTTGCGTGTGTGCTATTGTTTACGTTTGGATAGTGTGCTGTTCAAAGTGTTTCTCTGCTATTCATCCGTGCATGTTTCTCGTTTTGATAGATTCTATTTCAATTATTTTCCTGCATGTGTCTGTTGTTTACATGTTGGATTGTGCATTGTTTTGGCTCTCTATTAATGCTAGCTGTTGATCGTTTTCATTCTCATTATTTCCGTATGTCTATGCTGTTTACTTAATAAGAAATTGATTAATTGTGTAATGTTGTAATAATCTTCCCTATTGCGCACGAAAATGTTCATAACTGTGACAAAACAGGCGTACGCCTCCCGTCTTCAACAAATCAGGGCAGATATTATTAGAGCTGGTTGTTGACTAGGAGCGCGCTATGCGGTGAAGTTCATTTTTTAATATATTTTCTGTGTTGGATTCATAAAACAATGTAAGGTTTGTAGTGTCTCTTAGAATGAAAATTGTATTGGATTCAACTAGATTAAGTAACGAGGATGATTTTATGGTAGTTAAAATGATAGATTATTCTCCTCCTTTGTTGTTTTGATTAACCAATGTAGTGTTATAGATCTTATTTCGTTTTGTGTTCGTGTCATTTGTGTCCCATGGTCTTCCAGGTTCTCTGCTGTTCACATACATCTATCGGCACTTGTAATTAAAGCTCCACTATGGTAGTCACGTATAATAATGTAAGACTTTTTATAATAAAATTTTAATTTTGATTGTAATCATAGTGATTAAAAATATCTTCTTTGATTAAATGTGTCATAATGGAATATTAGCTGTTGTGCATGAAGTTACGTACATCTGTCAGAACTCTGTAATTAAAACTCCGCTAGGGTGGTCATGTTAGACATCTTATAATAAAACTTTTAATTTTAATACACGCACCATCTGAAAAAAAAAAAATTGCGAACGAAATCGTCCCAGGGTGAAAAATCACCAAAGATGTGGCCCAATGTTGTCAGTTAGCATGCCCCTACTTGCGCGCCACATGAAGAAAATGCGAACAAAGTCGGCCCAGGCTGAAAAATAGCCAAAGAAGTCAGCCCAGTGTGCACAACCATAAGTGTACGCTCAGCTCTTCAGCCCGCTGGTAAGCACACGAACAGCCCCTCACTTGCGCACCACCCACCGCGCGCTGAAAAAAAATCGCTAGAGAAGTCGGCCCATGCGGAAAAATCGCCAAAGAAGTCGGCCCAGGGCGCACCGATCCCGTCAGCCTGCTGGTAAGCACCCGGACAGCCCGTCGCCTGCGCGCCACCCACCGCACGCTGAAAAAAATAATAAAAAATCGCTAGAGAATTCGGCCCAGCTATTGTTCTTGAAGTTACATACATCTATCAGAACTTTGTAATTAAAACTCCACTATGGTGCTCACGTATAATAATGTGAAACTTTTTATAATAAAACTTTTAATTTTGATTGTAATCGTATTGATTAAAAATATCTCCTTTGATTAAATGTGCTACTCCTTCTGTTTAATTGAAAACTTGCATTATTATCACTAATAAAAAATGTGATACCCCTTCAATGCTATTGCATCAGATTTTTGGCTAAGTTTTTCTCCTTCACGCAGAGTCATAACATAATTCTCGACACTAGTGACTTTAATAAATATATTTTCACTTGTACTTTGTGCATGGCTATCCGTTGCATGTAAACTGCCTACTGCACACCTGTTGTAGCTGGGGAAAAAATTTCGATTGAAGTCGACACAGATTGAAAAATGATGAAAGAAGTCGGCCCAGGCTGAAAAATGTGAGCGGGTAAGCGCGCACGCAGCCCTCTAGCCACGCTCCACCCACCGGTAAGAGCCTCCACCCGAGTGCCGCCTGCCGCGCGAGGAAAAATACGCGCAGGGCTCAGGGCAGGGCCCATGGGTCCATGTCTGAGTTTAACATTGTCTGTGTTTCTCACCCTATCTATACTACTGGGCGTATCGCAAAATAAAGTGGTCGACGTCTCCGCTGAAATATAAACTACTGTAAATAAATGTTATCTGGCTATTTGTGCGCGGAAACTGCCAGAGCCCACTTAGACTAACCTGAACGTGAAAATGCAAACACCAAACTTTTACTAACCTAATAATCAACTAACTAACGTGCTGTTCCCTCGTGTCCGCCTAATAAACAAAAGAGGGCGGCTTGACATCAAAAGTAGTATTGTCAGGAAATTTAGTTTACATAGAGAAGAACGTGCTTTGTGTATTTTTGTGCACTATTATAGATTTAAGACATGATCTGCATGTGTTAGTGGTTTGTCATGGCTTTTAAACTTTTGGGGCATTCTCTTCTTTAATATTTTGCGCCCCACGTTCTAGTCGGTGCTGTACAGATATTTATCTTTTTATTTCTTTTTTCAACTGCAGATGAAGGATTGCTTTGTCATTTTGTAGTGAGTATTGTCTCGAAGAGGGTATGTTCAAGTTTCGGATATTATGCAATTTGAATTCCGTTTGTTGAGGGCGTGCCGGTTACATCTTTGGCGAAAGCATACGATTAGACGTTATTCCCAGGGGAATAACGTCTAATCGTATACAGGAGATTGTATTCCAAAAAGTTAGCAAGTTACCATGTCTCGGTGTTCAGAGGGAATATACCAGTTCCTGTATTCCCGTTTGAATGAAAACTCTGCACCTTCCCGTGACTCTTCAAGTTTGCATAAATGGAACAAAAGTCTTCAAGCATGAAATAAGCCGTTTTATCGCAGCCATCCCGTCAGTGATTCATTGTGATGAACTATGTTAAAAATAAACAAGCAAAAAATTGTTGATTATTAAAATTAAATTTATGACTATCGCATCTTACTTTAGCAATACTTTCCACAACCGCCTCTTCGACATACCTATGAAGCATAAGTGCATAACCCGTGAAAGCACTGATTTTACTGTTGAAAGGACGACCAGTTTATGGCTAGCGAGTCTAACAGCTTTTGGAGGGGCACCACGGTAATATATAGTTGTTTAGGCCTTGAAACTACACGGCCATCACCGAGGAACAATTGGAATACAAGGGGAATAACGTCTAATCAAATGCTTCCACCAAAGATATAACGGGCACGTCCTCAACAAATGGAATTCAAATTGCGTAATATCCGTACCTTGAAGATGGCCCCTTCGAGATAATACTCACTACAAAATTAAAGGGAAGTTCTTCATCACTCTTGAAAAAAGAAATTAAAAAATGAATACCGGTACAGCACCGAAAATAACATGGCGCTCAAAATATTCCGAACATGGACCGCCACGACAGGCCACGAGCACATGCAGATTACGTCTTAAATCTATAATAGTGCACAAAAAAAAATACATAAAGCACATTCTTCTCTATGTAAACCAAATTTCTTGACAACACTACTTCCGATGCCAACCGCCCTCTTCCCTTTGTTTTATTACGATATGTCGACATTGTGACAGCCATTCCCCGGGACCATTTTTTCGGAATCCCTCAGCAACGATTTGAACCAAAATGTCCGTGCACCTGAATGTCCGTGCACCGGAACGTCCGTGTACCGAAATGTCCGTGCACGGAAATGTCCTGCACCGAAATGTCCGGATCCCCCTTTTCCCCGGTGACCTTTTCTTCCCAGAGTAACTGGGTGTGGCTTCTTACTTGTTGTTTATCGTGAGTAAGGAAATGAACTTTGACACACACACATAGAGAGAGAGAGAGAGAGAATGTGGTGGTGGAATATATGTGCTTCCAACATTGCTTTCAACATTGTAATACACGCATGTAAACTAACAGATTGCAGCGCTAGATCTGGCACGCTGATTACTATCTGCAGTTCTACTATCTATGACTTTACGTGAAAAAACTTGTAGTTTTGTGCGTGTGCTCATAATTATGTATAAATTGGTGAGTCTCTACGGCCTATTATAACCTGCGAACCCTCACTGCCGGAGTAGCAAAGTGCGACTTTGCGAAAAATTCCCTTGAGAGAGATGTCGGCCCAGGACGCACAATCTCCACGGGACAGCGTGAAAACAGACATGTATCGTCACGGAAGCTAGCAACGGCAATGTAACTAGAACTCAAAATGTAACTTTCATTCCGCAGTCAGCTAGGGACATTTTGTCCGGTTACCTTTCGTCCGGGGACGATGGTTTCTCATTGCGTGGGCAAAAAATGGTGGTGCAGCGGTCGTTTGATCGATTTTTCTTATTGGTTCACCTGGAGCGTTGATGAAAAAATAAAGTAAAATAAAAATTAAAAATAAATAAAAGAAATAAAGAGAAGAACAAACAAAGCTGCAGTTGTAAATGCCGTTATTCTAAGGAACATTTATCTCTGTGTAATCCGCTTGCTCGTAAATGTCTTGTCTTTCATTCCTAATACCCAACCCTTTTTCAAGTAATCATTGATGTCAAATAATAAACATTCTTGACAAATAAATCAGTCAAATGGATAAATGACATCTTTGGACGACGCTCCAGTATGGTATTTTCTTATGTAGGTCAGACACAGACCTTGCAGTTGTTCTCGCATACTTTCGATGTCCATGAACCTTATCCTCAGCAGAAGGGGAATTATACGAGCCATGGAACAGTGAATAAATGAGTATAAAGCTTTCATAGAACATAAACATCGACACAGAAAAGATGCAGGGGAAAACTGCAAAACTCGTGTCTGGCCAACTGTAGAAAAATACTAGCCTCTAGAGAACGATATCACTAGCGAACTGTGAGCTTTTTCTTTACATTACGCGGGCCGCGACAATGCTGTCTCAATAATCCCTTTACGAGCAGCGAAGCTTTTGTTCAGGTCTCCAAGGCCATGCCATAAGTCAGCGGTCCATGACAGTAAAGATGAGAGAGGAACCACCAGTACGGTGCGCACGCGCAAACTTAATCGGCGGAAGGATACGACGCGCGCGGTTTTCCTTTCGCGTCACCAGATGGCAACAGAGAATGATGTGTTTCAGACGTGTTTCGCTGGGCTTCGGTCGGTTTTTACGTGTACTCACATTTCATGTTTTTTTATAAAAACTAAAAGTGGTAAACATATAAATTTGGTGTTTATCGATTCCTGAAATATTTCGAGAGAACGTAAATGGAAACTTTTTTCGAAATCACTATAGAAGTTTAACAAAAACCTGTTCAAAGAGGGAGGAGAAAAATTGTGTATTTTTTCACATTCGTGACGTCGCCGTAAAATACATACGACATGAGAAATCTAATAACTTTATTCTCTTCATCTCCTCTTCCTCTTTATGGTGAAACCGCCCGCGTCAAAATCTGCGCGGTGGTTACCGAAAAAATGCATAAAAACTGTTCCATAGGAAATACATTGGGACGGAGAGCTGGCATGCCCTCTTAAGCGTACCATCTCCGCTGCAAAGCAGTCTTAATACAACGAGCGGAACTCATTTCTTTCAAACCCGAAGCATCGGAAGGCCCTCCACCAGCATATTACACACCTCCGGCGAACCTCCCTGCGGCTCTTCCATCGTGCCTGATGACATTGCCAGAACCCGACTCGAAGACATAGCCAGAGGTCTTGCGCTGCGCTTCCACAGCTCTGTTTCACGTGTCCAAGCGCTGCCCGACGAATCGACGTCTGGCTTCTGCGCCGTTACCGAAGAGGAACTCGACTCAGTTGTGCGTGCTCTTCCGAACTCTGCCCCTGGTCCGGACGGCATTACAGGCAGGATGCTGCGGTCCCTGTGGGCTTCCCATCCTCGCGAGCTTCTAAACATTGTGAACGTGTCGCTCGAGCAGTCATGGCTCCCAGACGACTGGAAGGTGGCCAAGGTGGTCATCGTTAAGAAAATTCCCTCGAAGGGCCTGGTCATGGACAACATCCGTCCAACTGCCCTGACCTCCGTTCTTTACAAGAACATCGAGCGCATTCTGCACCGCCGTCTTCCCTCTTTCTTGGAGAATACTTCTGCTCTTAACGACAGCCAGATTGGGTTTCGCCCCCGCTGTTTAATTTGGATGGCCCACGCGAATCTTGAAAGCCAGATTTGCCTTGCGCGTGAGAACGGGGAATTGTCCGCTCTGGTTGCCCTAGATATTGCCAAGGCCTACGATAGCGTGGAGCACTTCATCATCCTTCAGCGCATGGCTGCCCTCAACATCCCACCGTATGTCATCTTGTGGGTTAGCAAGTTCCTCTCCGGACGTTCGTTTTTCTGCTCTGATGGCCGGTTTACATCTTCGTCGCACACTCACCTCAGGGGTCTCTCTCAGGGATCTGTCTTGTCCCCTTTGTTGTTTAACATCTTGATGAGCTCCCTGCCTCTGAAGCCTGACATTCTTACCATGACTTATGCGGATGATATTGCCTTCTTCGCCTCTTCCACCTCTCTCCATGCGCTGTACGAGGTGCTCCAAGCATACCCCTCTGCTCTATCCGCCTGGATGCGCTCCGCTCACTTTACCTTGAACGCCCAGAAATCCGCAGTGATCTTATTCCAACCCAACAGCAAACCTGCGGGGATCCTAACCATCAACCTGAAAATTGGTGCAGAGCCTATCCTGCAGACAAACCTGCTGAAGTATTTGGGTGTCCGGTACGACGACAAGCTCTACTGGGACCATCACATTGAGGTAGTGAGCCAAAAAGCTACAAAGGAAACTGGCATCCTCCTTAGCCGCTCCAGCCCCCGCATTGGTATGTGGAGGACCGCCTTACTCTTCCTTTACAAGTGTTATGTGCGCCCCATGCTGGAGTTTGGGTGCGTTTTGTTATCCCGCCTTCCCGACCATCGCCTGAACAGGCTCTTCGTTATCGAGAGGAAAGCCCCTAATGAAAAGACCCCTCAGGCCTAATGCGTTATGGGACTGAGAGGTCCTCTCAGCCTGAGAGGGCCTCTCAGGCTGGTGGACCTCTCAGATTGACAGGACCTCTCAGGACCTCTCAGAAGCTAATGCCCAGATCTGACATCGGAACATCAATGTTCAATTTCGTCGTCTACGCTGCACCTGTCGTCGGAGCGGTACAATCATACAGTGCTATGATACACCAGAGATAGATACAGACAAGTACATGTCACAAAACTCCACATATATTGAGTTCCTTCGATTGTACAGATACACTCAAGGCATGCACACTGCTATAAGATTATCTAACAGTTATTTCAAATGCCTTGCAGAATTGTGAATATCTAATATTTGTTGAAGGATCGCTCGCAAGAAACTACACGAAACCGTAAATAGCAGCAACAGAAACTAGATTTAGCACTTACATGTTGACGAAAGCATAGAAGACATCATCAACACATACTGTCGTATTCCACAAAGCGTGAACTCATGGGACACATATTCGCAATGTCCGTACAGCGGCGATGAAAAATATTCTTGAGGAACTCTGCTTCTCGGTGATCAAGTTCGTCTGTTTTACGTATACTTACGTATACTCGCGGTGCACCGTCTAGTTTCCCTTGCTTGCGTAAGACGCCAACTAACTGGCGAGATTGGGTTCTCACCATCTGCCACTTCGTATGAGATTCATCTGTAAGACATACAATTTCAAAATGTCAGTGTAAGTCAGTGTGTAGGCATCGAAATATATAACATACCGTTTGGCACAAAGCGCCGTTGGTAACGTAACGTGGTTGGTAATCTTCCTATCGGCGCTCATAATGCGTGTCTGCGAACAGTGGTAAAAGCGTAAAGTGAACAGGAATGCCTGTCACTCACGAAAGCATATTTGAGACATCGTCTACATACCTCAAAAACAGTTAGAATCCCGAAGACAAAACGCAAATTACTTGAAATCCGCGGCCGACGTCCTCACACTTCAACGTTTCAAAACAGACTGATTGAACCGCTGGCGACTGGCCGAAACGCTTCCACTTACGTGCAGTGCAAGAATGCACGGATTGCAAGAACAATAGCTTCAAGGGGGAACGGCTATACAAGGTTATCACGGCACGTGTTCCTTGGAGGAATAATGCACAAACATGTGAAATCTTGCGAACTATTTTCCAGAGCGGACGAGGTAGCATGTCCCGCGGCGCGGAAAACATGTAGCAACTTGTTCTGGGAGGTGTTGCACGACGCACTGTCGCAAAGCTGTCTGAGAGGTCCCCCCAAACCCGTCAGGGCTACATGAATGATTCTACAACGTCTTCCAGATTTTCTCTAAAAGGTCCTCTCAGACCCCTCTGTGCTGCCTGAAAGGTCCTACCAGACCTTTCAAGATTTCTTGAAAGGTCCTCTCAGACCTCTCAGGAAATTTTGAGAGGTCTCTTAGACACATTTTCGATTGCGCCTATGCTTGGGTCTCCCTAAGTATGCAGTCAACCAGGCGCTTTATGCCGAAGCTCGTACCCCTCCCCTCAAGACCCGGTTTCGCCTGCTGTCAGTGTACGGCTTCCTTTCCCTCTGCCAGAGCCCACTGCCGTTCAGACACAATGAGTCCCTCAGGAACGTGACTCGGTGGGTCTCCCGGCGGTGGCGCAGGTCCAACACCACCAACTTGTGTTCGTCGACTTCCTTTTGGCACCCCTGAAGATATCGTTGTCTGATCTGGCCCCACCCACCTGCCCGCTGAGGGACCTATCTCTGCTGATCGCCGAAGCTTTCCTCCCTGGACGTGTCGTAGCTCCTCCGGCCAGGCTCGAGGCCCTCCTCACGGACCACGTCAGCCGGTTCCACTCTCACCTGGTTGTTGCCACAGATGCTTCCGTGTCCGCCGGGCTGGCGGGTGTTGGAATTGTCTTCCCGCAGCTGGATGCGCACTTCCCGATTCGCCTTCCGGACTTCATTCCAGTATTTGAGAGCGAGCTCCTCGCCATGATACTGGCTCTCCGCATGGTCCCTCCTCAAGTCTGCAAGGTTCTGCTCCTGTCAGACTCTCTGTCTGTCATCGCAGCTATGTCGGACCCCTTTGCCGACGCTTTGAAGACCTTCCTGTCCCTTACTCCGAGTCATATCACGGACGTCGTCTTGACGTGGATTCCAGGACATCGTGGCCTCTATATCAACGAGTTGGCTGATAACCTGGCCAAGGCCTCTCTCGCTGGGCCATTCATCGACCTGTTACCTCCATTGCCTGCAGTAACTCGGGTCAGATATAGGAGGCTGCTGGAGCTGTCTGGACGCCGCTTGCCTGACCCCCGTTACGATCACCTTTCCTTCGCGTGGCACACTGACCGCTGCCCTTCGCGCCGTTTTGAAGTACTCCTGACGCGCCTTCGATGCCACGCCTTGCCTCTAAACTTTTATCTTCACCGTGCGGGTACCCATCCATGGCCAGCGTGCCCTCACTGCGAGCAGGACGAGACCACTGAGCATCTGCTGCTGCACTGTCGCCTGTACGACAGGCCCCGCCGTAACTACTTCACCCTGCCCTTTGCCAGGCAAGGCATCCCTCTCTCCTTATCGTCCTTACTCTCCTTCGGAGCCTCACACACGGAGAAATGGATCCCCGAAGTGGCGTCCAGCGTCGTTGCCTTCTTAGCTACCTGCGGCCGCTTTTGAGTCGCCCGGCCTGAGTAGCCTGACCACCTAACCCCCACCACCGTCCCCGTCTCTACAAAGCCCGTCCGCCTCCCTGGAACTATACTCCCGTCTCATACTCCTGGCCAATCGCCCTGTGTGGCTAAGGGCCATTTCTTTTGTGGCTGAAGAAGAAGAAGGGTTCTTTTCAGGAACACTACATTTTGGCGCAGCCGACATGATTAGGTGGATGGAATTCTTTGTAAAGCCGTCTGAAGGAGGATTTATATTGGACCGTTACCAGCTCGATGATGAGGAGCCAGTGACGCTACCAGCTGCCGTGAGCGCAGCAGAGACAATTCAGTACGTGACCTCCAAGAGTAAGAAGGACAATGAGGAAATTCTGAGCAAAGGAAGTGTCAAGATCAGTGTAAAGATGTGCGTGTTTCAGTCCAAGGTGCTGGACGTGATGCGACAGCCACCTCAAACGTCGTCCTCGGCGGTGACCACTAACGACATACTGTTGTGTATGCTGACACTACAGCAGGAACAATCATCGCAGCAGTTGGAGGTACTCCGGTGTGTGGCTGCCACAATCTCCACGCCGCGGCCCAGGTTAGAGTTGGTGCAGCCCGACCAATTTGACGGCCACTCAGCAAGTCCCCAGGCGTGGATGGACTTCTATGAATACGCCTGCGGCAAAAATAATTGGAAGGATAAAATCACGAACCTTCGACCATTCCTGACGAAGATGGCGAAAAGTTGGTTCGAGCTCAAGATACTCAAGGAAAACGAAGAGACATGGGAGCAGTGGAAGCTCAGCTTTTTGACTGCCTTTCGGGAAAGTCCGGTCGAGAGATGGGACCAGGCAATTTTCTACAAATACCGGTCAGGAGGTCCCGTCGAATACTTCTATGAAAAGCGCAAGTTGCTCCAGGTGGCAGATGGCAATCTACCAGAGAGCTCAGTCGTCCCACTGAGCTCCCCATGGACTCCCCCGGCACTTACTGAAGCAAGCCTAATCACGTGCACCCACTACAGCGATGGAACTGCTGTCATGCGTCCAGGAACTCTGTGTAGAGAGGGTGCCGAAGCCGACGACCCCCGTCGGCAACCACCCTAGCTTCCAACGAGGTTTCCATCCGCAGCCATCTGCGACTAGGGACCCCGGATCCCGCAGTACGTGGCAACGGAACCCCTCCGCGAACTTCGTGAACGAAGTGGGTCCGCCAGAAGCCTTCCAAAACTCACCTGAGGAGGCTCGAAAAAACTAATAAATGCGGGCTGGCAGTCTCACCCGGAAGACCAAAATGAGTCTGTGTACTTGATCAACAAGAGTCTGCTGTTTGTTACTGTCCTCTTGAATGGCAGACCGGCGAAAGCGCTGGATAGACACGGGTGCCAGTATTAGCATCGTCAACAGGAAGCTGATCCAGGAGCGCTCCATCTACCAGGGTCGTCCCATACAGGTGCAAGGGTACGACCGGTTCTAGAAGGACACTTTCCCAATGGGCCAAGACTATAGTAGAATATCAAGGACAAGTCATCGAAGCCGAAGTACTTGAGATCGATGGCGTTGACTACGATTTTCTCCTCTCTCGGCCTCATATGAGAGCCATGCGCTTAGATCTCTATTGGTCCGACAAAGTTCTCGTTCACACGGACAACCGGTGCACCAAAATAACACATCAGGCGTTGAGAGAACCCAAGTGCGCCGATGAGGTTGCGTCCCTATACCCAGAACTGCAGTGCGTCGGCACCTACCCTCCAGCTATCACGGGATTTGCAGTACCCTTCGAGTTACGAGAGACCACTATTGTCCGACGCAAGCCCTACCCGCTATCGAGTGATCGGAAGGCATGGCTTCAAAAGGAGTTACAATCCATGCTTGACGCAGACATCATAAGGCCATCCACGTCAACGTTTGCCTCATCTATTACCATTGCGCCCAAGGCGGACGGCACATATAGGTTGTGCACAGATTATTGACTGGTCAATCAACAAACGGATTTATTTCCCTGCCCTATGCCAAATATAGACGACATCATCGCTGAAACGGGCGGTTGCAGTATATTCTCATGCATGGACCTCCAAAAGAGGTACTGGCAGATACCACTAAAAGAAGAATATAAGAAGTACACAGTCTTTGTGACGCCGTTTGAGCTTCACGAGTACGACAGACTACCATTTGGCTGGAAGAAGTCAGGCGCATGGTTCCAATAGGTCATGGACACCATACTCAGGCCGTGTAAAGAGTTTTCGGCTGTTTATATCGACGACATTATAATCTATTCAAAATCACAGGAAGAGCATCAAAGGCACCTCGCAAAGGTCCTCGAAGCACTGAGTGCCGTACGAATTAAAGTCAATTTTAAAAAGAGCGTGTTCTTCCGCGACCGCGTAGTTTTCCTCGGACGCGTCATCAACGGATCTACCAAGACGACAAAGCAGGACAACAACAACAACAACTTTATTTTGAGATGGAGAGTGGGGAGGTTCATCGCCAGAGCATCGACAAAGCAGGAATCGGTGGCTCGCATATCAAATCTTGAGAAACCACATGATGTCCATTCCTTGCGAGTGTTCCTAGGGCTCGCAGGGCACTTCCGAGCTTTCATCGCGTGCTATGGAGCCATAACCAAGTCCCATACGGAGTTAACGCGTAAAGGGGTACAATTCGTGTGGACAGAAGAGACTGAACACGCGTATGAAGAGTTGATTCGTCGCATTTCGTCGGATCCAGTGCTCACGATACCTGACTTCTCTTTAGAGTTCGAATTGAAGACCGACGCCTCTCACTATGGGACGGGAGCGATACTATATCAACGGCACAAGGACAGACCCAAAAAACAAAACTTTGGAGTCATCGGATAC